>NC_139694.1:24726254-25410686 GCF_964106915.1 Podarcis gaigeae | reverse complement strand
GTTCTATATATCAGACAGTTAAAAGAACTTGATAGGAAAAAAATACATGATGCAAGGATGTAAAATTACAAATCAAAATTCAAGCTAGAATGGAGGTTGCTAACCTTTTTGGGCAAGAAAGCATTGGGAATTTTGAGGATGTGGGTGCTAGTAACAAGATGGCTACTGTAGGGTGTAGCAGAACACAAAACAAGTGTCGTGGCCATAGAATGGTGCAAGCATTGCCCATTCTGGTCAGTGGAAAAAAAGAGCCTACAGCTGCTGCTGCTGCACTCGCTGACAAAGAGAAGCTCTTTGCACATCTCATTGCTTCAGAACAGAAGAGGGGTTTGGTGCCCAACCAGTGAACTGTGGGCATTGCACAATCATTAAAAAAAATGTTTAAGGGGGGTTGTTCAGGATTGGAGAGGCTGAGGCAGCACAAAAGAGCACATCTCTATTGCTTCTGAGACAGCAGGTGGCACCATTACATTATAAGAGGTCTGTGCTTCAAAATACACACCCAGTGCCTTGAAATAGCAGCCATTTAAAGTAATTAAAACTTCAAAAAAAGCTTGATTGCAGGTCAGGTTTTGTCTTCTCATCTCTAGTCAACTGCAGATGGTTTACTTGTCTCAGTACTCCATGGGTCTTGATGGATTCTAGGTTAGCCTCCATTTGTATAGACCCCAGCCCATAATTGCATTGCTTATGGAACCGTGGATCCTGGATTTTATGCATAATAGACTAGTGAAGAATATCCAGCGGCATTTTCTAACCTAGTTTTTCCAAGGATGATGGTTCCAGCCCTGTTATCTCTGTCTAAATTCCTCACACCTTTCTTCCATTCACTACATATTATGCTGCCATGGCCACCCAACTTCTATGTATGGAAGAGCAACAATGCTCCTAGAAGAGGTCTGTTAGTGTCACAATTTCTCCTTCAGCCACACTCCAAAACTAAGCAAGGCTGGCTGTTTCAAAAACCATGCAGGTGAATGCTTAAGGGATAAAATCAACAGGTGCAGGAGGGACTAAGCACCCCTTACTGCCCACTGAATCTCTCTGCAAATGCCTGCCCTTATAGTGACTAAAATGTGCACGTCCTACAATCTCAGAACCAAATTTTTCATCAAACCCCTTTTATCTTTCAATGTTACCTGTTAAAACTGAATTTACCTGTTACTTTCAGCAACAAATTCTGCTTAATAGTCTGCATTTTTGGTGATTTCGCACCTCTGCAAAAAGCAACTGTAGTAGAACATTACAGGAAGAAGAATAAACATTACTACTTAACAATTCCAGGGATGCTTATCTGCAGCTAGGTGTAAAAATGCATAGGCAATTACTGCCTAAAGCTGGGGGCTGAATGAGTACTTCCATTGGCCTGGAAGAGAGACTTGTTATCTATTTCCATGGCCAGCATACGCAGAATAAATGGTGAAAACTATAGAATCATAGAAAAGCAGGAATCTCAACATACCGTCCCCAATCCAATTTGACACCATGCATGTCTTCACAGAGCTCTGAGATTATATAGCTCTTTGGGTATAGAATGATTTGTAGTGAGAAGACACTCAGCCATGATTATGAACAGCCATAGTTGTCAGGTAGACAGAGAAAACTAAACTGACAGTTCTTGATGAGCCCAGAATTTATTTTTTAAAGGTGCTATTTCCCCACTATATGGGCTTTGACTTTGTGACCACTAAATGGACATTAAACAAGTAGCCAAAACATTAGTACCCAGCTGGTGTGAGAGAAATTTAATTAGAACCTGGCAGCTGGGTCCAATACCAGGTTTGACTCGGTGGACTCGTTCAAAAGAAAATACTAAATGAAAAACAGACCCATCTGTCCTGCAGAAGCTCCAGGGATTCATGGAATTAAGGGAGCAATGTTTCCCCCCTGTAATTTATCATTCATTGTGTAAACTCAATATAGCACTGAAGGTCACTGTATCTGAGGTGCAACAGGCGCAGCAACAAAATATGATTTCAGTAACATACCCCTTTCGCCTTTAGGCGATGAACGGTCCAATACAAGTGATTCTTGCTCAGCATTCTAATGCCACGATTTACAAAACGTAAAGTGAGCTTCCCCGCAAAAATGTATTTTTGCCTTTTCCAGGTTTCTGATTAGAGAGGCAACTTGACTGGACTCAAGATGAAGAGACTCAAAATGTAACTTGAAAAAAAGAGACACTGCACATACTTTTGTAAACCAATAAATCTTTAATAAAAATACGTTAAAAAAAGGAGATGTAGATTCTTCCAGGTTGTGTAGCAATTCTAATGGTAACCACTAGCTGAAAAGAACAACAGTTTTAAGTACAGCACTTGGCTGTTCCAGCAGCTACAGAAGCACATCACGCCGCCGCCTGCTATCTTCCTTCTTGACAAAGCCTTAGTTAAAAATCCCTGGATCAACATAGGGATAAGCAAGGAACTCTCCTAATTTTTTGCCCTCGGCATCGTAGTGCAGCATTCGGAAGCAGACGTCACAGAAGAAAGAAGGGTCTTCTGGAGCGAGGCTGTCATCATTAGTCACCCATCTGTAGGTTCCAAGACAAAAAAAGGTTAACAGGCAATCTGTAACACAAGTATCAAACGCTGGTTACTACCACTCCCTGAAATTAAATTATGCCCGCAAATTAATAAAGAGCTCCTGAACAGCCAACATAGCTGAATTAAGGACAAGAAATGAAGGCAGTATCTTCTTGACGCGGGTGGCGATGTGGGTTAAACCACAGAGCCTACGACTTGCCGATCAGAAGATCGGCGGTTCGAATCCCCGTGACGGGGTGAGCTCCCGTTGCTTGGTCCCTGCTCCTGCCAACCTAGCAGTTCAAAAGCATGTAAAAGTGCAAGTAGACAAATAGGTACCGCTCCGGCGGAAAGGTAAACGGCATTTCCGTGCGCTGCTCTGGTTCGCCAGAAGCGGCTTAGTCATGCTGGCCACATGACCCGGAAGCTGTACGCCGGCTCCGTCGGCCGATAAAGCGAGATGAGCGCTGCAACCCCAGAGTCGGTCACGACTGGACCTAATGGTCAGGGGTCCCTTTACCTTTACCTTCTAGATGCAGAAGGTACAATTGCAAAATTTATAAAAACTGAACCTGTTAAGCTTTTGCGCTAGTTATTCATGGCACTTGTAACTAGAAAACGGAGCTTTAGCTGATGCGGATTTCTCCTGCCAGCTCAAGGAAGGTGGTGATTATAATGAGGGCTCTTAAATATCTAACTCAATAAACAAAAGTGTTAATTCCTTGATTGCCTGCAAATTTTGAAGCAGGGGTCCCAAAGGACTGAAGTGCCAGCCCCACTGACTTTGCCCACAACTCATACCCCTTCCCACTAAGGTGCAGAATTTTCAGCCACTGAATGTGGTAAATACGTAGCACGTTTTGTAACCTGCGGCTAGCTAGAGAGCGAGACCACAGCTCCACACGAATAAAACGAAAAACGTGGTGTATGTATGTATCCTATATTAGAGGCACTAGTGCAAATAGTGTAGTGATTAGGTGGGATTGCTATGAGGTATTATAACAAATATAGAGTAAGCCATCTGTGTCAGCAATGAAAGCATTGCGTTGACGGGGTATAAACTATTTTGATATGATTCTTGATCAATCCACACCTCTGCATCCCTGTTCCATTTCTCTTTCTTGACCAGTCACGTCCATTGCCACAGTTGCTTGCCAGGAAGGCACCCTGGGCCATAAATATAGTGGGCAAGTTTCTTTGATGTAGCTTTTCTAATATGTTAATCTTAGGATGTTAATCTTAGGGCCAGGAAACAGATCTCACATGAAGGTGATAATGATCGCTGTCCTCCTGGCCATCCTCCTCATCATGTACAGTATTGTGATGGCCTGGGATTCCGATTCAGAGGCTGAACCAGAGGAATCCCAGCCTGCACAGGAGTCCCCACCTCCAGGGCTGGCTGAACTGGGGCAGGGCCTTGATTCTGAAGCGCCTGCACCTGTGCTGGATCCTCAGGAGCAGGCACCAGGTGATTCCACTCTGGCTCTAGAGGTGGTTGAGGACTCAGTGCCTGCAGGTGAGTCTCCCCCTGGGCCCAGTAACCCTTTAGCCTCTCCTGAACTGCAGAGGCTCAGGGCAGAGAGGCGAAGGGAACTGGTTTCTCCCAGGAGGAGTGCTCGCCTTAAGGCCAGGAGAGGCGGGTCTCCTGGCGGCCGGGACCGCCCCTGGCCTCAGAGAAGATAAAGGCCACTCAGCCCGGTCCCAGGTTGCGGGAGCAACGTCGATGAAGAGCTGTTTCGGCCAGCATCCAGTCCTGTTCCTCCAGTGTTCCTGTCCCCGCCCGGCTTCCTGCTTCGGACCTCGCCCCGCTCCTTCAGAACTGTTTCCAGGCTATTGACCCAGGACCGGACTTTGACTACACCAACGGTAACCTTCCCTCCCCGGGACCAGCACAGGTATATTGCTTGTTTATTACCTCCGGGGTTGCCAAATGCTCTCCTTTGTAGTTCTGTTCTTTGTTTACCCCAGAAATATGTGTGCTTAATTAGTTTTGGTAGTTTAACTTTGTCCCCACGTGGGTTTGTTGAAATGCTCAGAAGAAATCTGATTGGTTCTTACGAACACTCCGTAAAAAGCTCTTTTCTGAATACAGTGGTGCCTCGCAAGACGAAAAGAATCCGTTCCGCGATTCTCTTCGTCTAGCGTTTTTTTCGTCTTGCGAAGCAAGCCCATTGACAGCTTAGCGGATTAGCGCTATTAGCGGTCTAGCGGCTTTTAGCGATCAGCTGTTAAGCAGCTTATCAGCGGAACAGCTGATAAGCGGCTTAGCGGCTTAGGAAAGGGGGGGGAGCAAAAAAAACCCGCGGGAACTCGCAAGATTTTTTCGTCTTGCGAAGCAACCCTATAGAGAAATTCGTTTAGTGAAGCACCTCCAAAATGGAAAACCCTTTCGTCTAGCGGGTTTTCCGTCTTGCGAGGCGTTCGTCTTGCGGGGCACCACTGTAAAACGACCTGGGCCAGGGGCTGGAGAGAGACAGAGAGACAGATTATTATATGCACCCTTCCCAGAGTCTTGCTGGTTCAAGCCTCTGTGTGTATTCTTATTAATCAGAGTTCAATCCTTCCTTTCCTTTGGGAACGCCTCAAATAGTTATTTACTAGCCATAGTAAATAACTGCAAAAAAAGATAATGGTTTGTTTTATTTGTTCTGGCACTATCAGAAGTCTCTAGCAGTTGCCAGTGGTATTAAATGAAATGAGCAAAACCTTTAAAGAGTGCCGAAAACTCGTGCCTCAAGGTGAAATGTACTTCTGACTACTTACCTTGCTGTGTACATCTTGCACACAAAGCATTTCTTGGTCCAAAGCCAGTGTTTCTTGGTTAACAAGGGATAGAGGCTCCTATCTAGGCAGTCATCCCGGTGAATAAGCCTTGTACAGAGAAAGACTGTGTTAAGGGCCGACTTGGAACACAAACACTCCATTGGTAACTATGTCTCCGTCCCATCTTCTATCTTAACATTTCTATGTTAAGAGAGTGGAGTGCTGACTGACTCCAGCTACAAAAGCTGAGGCTGTTGAACAGATTCTTGGGCTGGAGTATTGTTCATGGGAGGTCGCGAGAGCTGATATTATTGTTGTATCTTTAGTTTTAGATCTTACAATTTACGTGGAAACTGCTACCATTTGGTTGTGTACTTTTTGATGTGTTTTATTTATTGTTTATGGCGTCTGTTATGTTTGTATGTAAATCATGTTATGTTGGAAGCCGCCTTGAGCATAGTTTCAACTATGGAAAGGCGACATACAACTAAGATGATGATGATGATGATGATGATGATGATGATGGTGAAGTGACAACAAATGTTATGGAGCACAAAGCTGGAGAAAAAGCATATATTATGCCTCAGGCATAGGCAAAGTCAGCCCTCCAGATGTTTTGGGGACTACAACTCCCATCATCCCTAGCTAACAGGACCAGTGGTCAGGGATGATGGAAGTTGTAGTCCCCAAACATCTGGAGGGCCGAGTTTGCCTATAGCTGTTATACCTGCTCCTGAAAGCATCTAAAAACAAAGCAATGACAAGGTGGCTCAATTGTAAATGTTATTCTGCTGTTGCTTTAGTTTAGGAAACGTTCTTTAGTAAGTGAAGCAACCTAGGAGCTAATTCCTCACTTTTCATGAGATAATCATAATAATAATCAAAATATATTAAAAAAATTTAAAAAAAAATGTGCAGTGGCACCTTAGAGACCAACTTTATTCTTGGTATAAGCTTTTGTGTGCATGCACACTTCTTCAGAAACTGAAAGCTTTTTTTATACAGTCAGACCTTCAGGTTGCGTTTTTTTCGGGTTACGGACCCTCCGAAACCCAGAGGTACTGGGACAGGTTACTTCCGGGTTTTTGGGGTCGCGCATGCGCAGAAACGCTAAATCATGCTTTGCGCATGCGCAGAAGCGCAACCCGCACATGCGCAGATGTGCCACTGCAGGTTGTGAACGCTGTGGGTTGCGAACGTGCATCCCTGACCACTGGTCCTGTTGATGGGAATTGTAGTCCCAAAGATCTGGAGGGCCGGAGTTTGCCTATGCCTGGCCCAATCTATGGATTGCCACTGGCACGCAACAGCAGCCTATACACCAGAATCTCTGCAACGCCAACAAACTGGAATACATGTGTATGGGATAATTATTGCAGAAGATTATTGTGATTTCGAGGAGATAATCTGACATGGTCAACTCCTTCTGTCCATCTCTTCCTGGCTCTGTTTATCTATGTGTATTACATCCCTATCCTATCCTTTGTGAATGTCTTTGATAGATGCCTTTGATGTGTGGTCTGGTGGCAAATGGCTAAAAACATGCACTGACCAGTATGTGTGTTTGATGAAGGGCAGGGTGGCTCATAGCTGAGCCAGCATCTAAAAAATACCTAGTTTTGAATATTTTAGTTGGGAGTCCGTGTGCAGGCTGTTGGCCACAGAGCTGTGCAAAAAGAAGGCTGTCTGGGGGGGGGGGTCACTTCACCACATCTTTGGGACTTCCCCATGGCAGACTGAAGTGCTTGCTTAGTAATGTATACAGTGGTACCTCGGGTTAAGTACTTAATTTGTTCCGGAGGTCCATTCTTAACCTGAAACTGTTCTTAACCTGAAGCACCACTTTAGCTAATGGGGCCTCCCACTGCTGCCGCGCCACTGGAGCACGATTTCTGTTCTCATCCTGAAGCAAAGATCTTAACCCGAGGTACTATTTCTGGGTTAGTGGAGTCTGTAACCTGAAGGGTATGTAACCCGAGGTACCACTGTATACTGCTTGCTGTTTGGAATAAAATCTGTAATCTTCTCACCACTTGGGTTTGTGTTGCTTCTGAATCTAATTTTTAAAACACCACCTTGCATTTGGCAAGACATCATGGGACGGAGAAAGCAAGCTAAGGTATTATTACGAAGGGAGCCCCTAGCTGAAAGTGTTTCAGAGGCCCTGGAACTGAACGGTGATTTACCTGATATCTGTGATGATGACAATGTGCTCACAGTCTCCTTGATGACAGTAAAGGTACGGGAAACCTATTTTGATGTTCAAGTCATTAAATGTGAAGTCTTCCATTTTAGCGGCCTGAAGATTCTCATAGCCTCTTTCACGAGATTCTGCCCACTCAATGATGGTCCTGAAAATCATGGTATGCCAGTATTACTTCCGTTACATCAATGATACGATGCTGTCGGTGACAGAAAACATTTCTCTCAAGATACAAGGCAGGGCAAGTTCCCAGAATCCTTTTGCATTCTAAATAAGCCCAAGACCATGAAAACTATGCACCGGTTAGGCAGAGGGGTATGTGCACACATTTATTAATAATGGCAGTTTTGTTGTCTTAGGGCAGACTCTGTATGACAAACCAATAGCCCTTTGGGTCCCATCTCACTCCAAGAGTCCATTAAATTTTTTCCACTGCAATATACCGTATTTTTCGCACCATAGGACGCAGTTTTTCCGTCTTAAAAACTAAGGGGAAAAGTCTGTGCGTCCTATGGAGCGAATGCAGGGGGGGAGGCAAGCAGGAAAAGCCCCCAAGAGCCACACACAACCTTCGTGCGGCTCTTGCGGGTTTTTCCCCAGGAGGAGAAGGGACTTACGCGGCCAGTCAGTCCCTTCTCCCTCCTCTAGAAAAGCCCACAAGAGCCGCGCGAAGGTTGTTCTGCCTCATCCTACTTTGTGGTTGCCTTGCCTAACCCCAGAAGAGGACATCTATAGGGAGCAGTCAGCAGACAGGAGAAGGATTAAACAGCAGCCGCCTTCTGTCCTCCAATGGATCCCGCTCGCTGCCCGGGCTTCGTCTTTAGCCGTGCGCGCCTCTCCAGCCATAGGAGGCTGTGCAAAGCTAAAGAGGAAGCCCGGGCAGCGAGCGCGATCCATTGGAGGACAGAAGGCGGCTGCTGTTTAATCCTTCTCCTGTCTGCTGACTGCTCCCTATAGATGTCCTCTTCTGGGGTTAGGCAAGGCAACCACAAAGTAGGATGAGGCAGAGGGGATCCTACCAGACAAGCGCCCACATAGCTTCCTTTCCCAGGTCTGTTGCATCATTGGTCAGGATGACATCTAGTTCTGGCTTAGCTTGGAAGCGTTCCAACTCCTGGCATCTCCTCAAGTCAACAAGTCAGTCCTACAAAGCCATTCTGGGCCCTTGAGAATGGGATCTAACATATGAAAATGTAAATGCTCTACCTGCTTAAGTCCCTGCACTCGGGGTACCTTCTGTCGTCGTAAAAAACACCTTCAAAATAAAAGAAGGCAGACTTGTAAAGGTCCTGGGGGAAAGGGAGAAATACAAAGAGAGAAGAGGGGAAAGTATTAGCTCGGGAACCAGTTTACCTCAGATACCACATCCTTCCTTATGTCTCATCTATATTCTCAAATACAGTGATACCTCGGGTTACATACGCTTCAGGTTACAGACTCCACTAACCCAGAAATAGTACCTTGGGTTAAGAACTTTGCTTCAGGACAAGAACAGAAATCGTGCTCCAGCGGCGCAGCAGCAGCAGAAGGCCCCATTAGCTAGAGTGGTGCTTCAGGTTAAGAACAGTTTCAGGTTAAGAACGGACCTCCGGAACGAATTAAGTATGCAGCCAGAGGTACCACTGTACCAGTTAAGCGCATCATCTTAGCTGGTGGTGAGGAACCTGTGTTTCTCCTCAGACTGTTGGAGTCCAGGTCCTATTGGCCTCATCCTGCATCACCCGTGGTCAGCAGGGATAGGACCTGGGAGTCCAACTATTATTGGACAGCAATACCTTCTACATGGGACGCAGGTGGCACTGTGGGTTAAACCACAGAGCCTAGGGCTTGCTGATCAGAAGGTCGGTGGTTCGAATCCCCGCGACCGGGTGAGCTCCCGTTGCTCAGTCCCTGCTCCTGCCAACCTAGCAGTTTGAAAGCATGTCAAAGTGCAAGTAGATAAATAGGTACCACTGCGGCGGGAAGGTAAACGCATTTCCTTGCGCTGCTCTGGTTTGCCAGAAGTGGCTTAGTCATGCTGGCTACATGACCCGGAAGCTGTACACCGGCTCCGTTGGCCAATAAAGCGAGATGAGTGCCGCAACCCCAGAGTCGGTCACGACTGGACCTAATGATCAAGGGTCCCTTTACCTTTAAGCTTCTCATCACAGCAATACCTTCTACAGCTCAAGTTGCAACCACACAACTTTTTAAATACCGTATATTTTCTAACTGTTCATTAAGATTATGCTGGCATTGTTGGCGACTGCCCCACAATTATCTGCCTCCCCTTCTTCAGGAAAACCACCAAAGGGCAAAAGGCTGAGAATCCCTGGCAACAAAGGATCCTGGAACGCTGTGTTCAAAATTAGCCAGGCACCAGGCACATTTTGATTACTTGCAACCGAGTGAAGACGCCTGGGTGCCAGGATGGAGCCTGACATCTCCAGCATCTGAAGCTGCATGCCTGGGCAATCCTTGGATATTGACCAAAATGGGTTTTTTTCTGTGCAGCCCGAGAAGGAACGGTGGGCAACATTATATTTCATTGTTGTCGCTTGTCTTCACTTGCCTCGTCCAGCTGCAATGCTCACAGTTGTGAAAAATATTCTTACGTTATGAATGATATGTGTCACCATTAAGAAAAAGAGGTCGGAGTTGACCAATACTGTATTGGCCTGAATATGAGCCTCATCCCCCCCCCCCATTCCGACCGTGAAAAGTTAAACTGGCTAAAAGTTAAACTGCGGCTGAAATTCCCAACCTTACAAAAATTGGCTTTTACGATATCGCTGCTGAAACAGTCATACGGTAAAACGTAACGGGTGTGCCTGCGAAATTTTAAGGGAGCGGCTTATATTCGGGTATTGTCTTCCCCGTCCCCCTTGAATTTTAAAGGTGCTGCTTATATTCGGGCCAATACGGTATATATGCAGACTGTCCCCGGATCAAGAGACTTTTCTTCTTTAAGTTCTCAAAGTTCTTAACCTAGCTCAAGGTAGTCCTCTGAACTAGCCAGGTGTTTAACTGAGACTTAATCGCAGTCAGTCTATCATTTGAAAAATAAAGCTTTACAGCCGTCTTGCCCCAAAATCGCAACTAGACCATCTGTTTGGCAACTGCAACCTTGGTTTAAGGAGCCATTTGGCAGCTGCAGTTCTGTAAGCACTGTACAAATATTTCACAATGTGGGTTACTAATAAGTAACTGTTATGTAAAGAGAACTGTACAAACAAGTGTTTCAGAGAGGCATTGTCCTTGCTACATCTGCAGCACTGAACTATCTTAGCTAACCCTTTTTTATACAACAGTAAAGCAGTTCAATAAACTCTAAACATCATTTTCTGTTGTACAGTGGTACCTCTGGCTGCATACTTAATTTGTTCCGGAGGTCCGTTCTTAACCTGAAGCTGTTCTTAACCTGAAGACCACTTTAGCTAATGGGGCCTCCTGCTGCTGCCGCGTCGCCGGAGCACGATTTCTGTTCTCATCCGGAAGCAAAGTTCTTAACCTGAAGGACTATTTCTGGGTTAGTGGAGTCTGTAACCTGAAGCGTATGTAACCTGAAGCGTATGTAACCCGAGGTACCACTGTATTACTATTAATTTTTAATCTAATGACACCTTAGGTATTGAAGCTAATAAAAGTTCCAGTTCTTTATTCCAGTCCTCTTATAGTCTGCATATTGAACTTGAGTATTGCTAATAGATATCTATAAAAAGGAATTGCTGGATTTTTGTTTTTGAATGAGTTGCCCAATCACTCCAATATCTCAGGTATCTCAGAAGCTGAAAGGGCCGATGGCCCAAACACACTTGTTAGGAGATGTTGTAATTGAAAATATCGCCACTGGGCTGCATTTGATAGATGATATTTTTTGACTTAAAATAGCAGAAGTATAACATTCATCTTCCCCATCTACCAGTTGGTCCAATGTCAATACACCTGCTTCTATCCAATTTTTCCATATCACCATCTTTTTTGCAATTCTTAGTATGAGGTTTCCCCACAGAGTAAATTTAGCATGTGAAAATGGATCAAATTAGTTTTTAGTAGCCAATATATTCCATATTCTTCTAAGTGATTTAATTGTTTCCAGAGTCACCTGAAATCTCAAATATTTCGATCCTAGTATTGTCCAACCAGCCAAAGGTGCCATGTATATATTCTAGGGTTGCCCACATCAGGAAATCAGGGCCAACTGTAGGATCCCAATATTTAGTACTTGACAGTAAGGTAAAGGTAAAGGGACCCCTGACCATTAGGTCCAGTCGTGGCCGACTCTGGGGTTGCAGCGCTCATCTCGCTTTATTGGCCGAGGGAGCCGGCATACAGCTTCCGGGTCATGCGGCCAGCATGACTAAGCCGCTTGTGGCGAATCAGAGCAGCGCACGGAAACGCCGTTTACCTTCCCGCCGGAGCGGTACCTATTTATCTACTTGCAGTTTGACGTGCTTTCAAACTGCTAGGTTGGCAGGAGCAGGGACCGAGCAACGGGAGCTCACCCCGTCACGGGGATTCGAACCACCGACCTTCTGATCGGCAAGCCCTAGGCTCTGTGATTTAACCCACAGCGCCACCCACGTTACCTACTTGACAGTAGGTAAGCATAATGATATAATTCCAAATTGGGGATTCCGAATCCACCTTCTTTAATTTGTAGCTGCTTTCTCTGCAAGGATATTCTTGGTGTTGCTGAGCCCCATAGGCATTTCCTAAACCGTTCATGTGCTGTTCTTAGAATCATATCTTTGGTTTCAGTGCGGAGATTTCCACCAGTTAAGGCCAAGAAGTACTGTAGCCGTGAAGAGGCCCACCCTGTCCCACCCCGTGCCTTCTTGGAATGCAAATTTTAACCTTTCTAACTGTTTACTAACTATTCTGTTGGTCTTTAGTCATGGTCGCAACACATAACATGCATGCTTTTTAAATACGTCAGCACTGAAATACATACAGCACTTCAATGCTTCCATGCAGTTTCTTTGTGCTATTCATCATAAAGTAGGCCTTTGTATAAGTAAAACTAGCTCCGTTGTCAAATTATTTTGGAATCAACATGGAAACCACAGTTTCCAAAGCAATCAGTTTTCCATTCGCCATAGCTATCAGCCTCCAAAGCCTGCGAAATCTTGCGGTGGCTAGAGAAACGCTCAAACTAACCATTGAACATTCACGGTTGATACTGAAAATCAACGCTCTAGAGCAAAGTTGTTCCCATTTTTCTCCTTCACGTACAAAGGAGCTAGGATGAAGAAATCTGATGAGAGGAAGCCACAAATCATTGAAAACGTTGTGCCCTTTCCACCGTGACTGGCAGCAAATGAACACTCAGAAGGGAAGCTTCAATTCATCAGTCCTGATGCAAAGGATTGCCCACATATATCCTTGTTAAGATGGGGCTAAAATATTAGCAACTGCTAAAGGATTTCAGCTGATGTTTAGCCTTGCCAAATGTCATAGAACTGTAGAAGTAGTACATAGTAGAAGTAGTACAGTGGTACCTCGGGTTAAGTACTTAATTCGTTCCGGAGGTCCGTTCTTAACCTGAAACTGTTCTTAACCTGAAGCACTACTTTAGCTAATGGGGCCTCCTGCTGCTGCCGCACCGCCGGAGCACAATTTCTGTTCTCATCCTGAAGCAAAGTTCTTAACCTGAAGCACCATTTCTGGGTTAGCGGAGTCTGTAACCTGAAGCGTATATAAGCTGAAGCGTATGTAACCTGAGGTACCACTGTACATAAGAAAATGGAAATTTTCCTACCTTACTGATGTTTTCTGGGGCCTGATCAGGATGACTGCTGAACTCCCCGCCAATCTGAAAGTCACTGACGCAGGAAATGGAGTCTCTCAGCTCTGTAAGTTTCTGGCTGCCTAGAACCAACATGGTCTGATAGGGCTTGCGCAGCTTATGCTGTAAAGGACACAAAGAACGATGATCAGCTAAAAACTGAGCATTTGTGGAGCTGTTGCTACTGAATACCTAAGCGTGCAGCGGGCGTTAATGTTCCAGCCTAAGTAAAAATAAATAAAGGGTGATCTCTAAAACTCGTGCAGCAAGGCACTTAGCCAAACCTTAGGCCAGGCATCCCCAATCTTTGGCCCTTCAGATGTTTTGGACTACAATTCCCATCATTCCTGACCACTGGTCCTGTTAGCTAGGGATCATGGGAGTTGTAGGCCAAAACATCTGGAGGGCCACAGATTGGGGATGCCTGCCTTAGGCTTTAGACTGGGCTTTTACTGGCTAAGTACGTCCAGCTTATCTCTTCAAAACTAACTTATTTGACATATACTTTTACTTTAAGGAAACCAGGTAAACTCTTCCTTCTAACCAAAGCAACTCCACTTTCTTACAAGATGTGCTCCAAGAGGAGTTTGACTTCACTAGTGAATGATGTCAAGCCACTCAACAAAGACATGAAAATAAGTAAAAGAAGCCACCAACCTTCTGCAATATAACAGGGTAGAAAATATTCAGGGTTAAAAGCAGCTGTCCCTCCTTGACTAAGTTTTCTGGATCCGTTGGCCTCTTTCCAATTGCTTGGGACTCCTGTCAAGGCAAGATGTTAGAATATTATTCTAAAGCTTGCTGGATGCTCGCAAAGCAACTGAAGTTCAATACATACACACACACAAGTTTATAATCACTGGGCGCAATGCTACTCATGTTTGGTATAGGCTCATTGAAGTCAGCAGGCATAACTATCTTTGCTTCATTGATTTCAGTAGGTCTATTCTGAATATAACCTAATTGGGATACAACCCTGTTTACCTCGCTAGCTTTAGAACTGGCCCATCTGGTTTCGGCAGAGTCTCCCTGAATTTTACTTACAGCTATCTATAAAGAGAGGTGGAGTCAAAGCATCAGGATTAGGAGACGTTCAGACTTGAAAGGGATTACCAAAAGGATGTTCCTAAGACATGGCCACCCCTGTTGCAGCAAACTGAAGGACTATCTGGTCCAGTATCCCATGTCCCATAGTGGCCAACCAGATGTCTATGGGAAGCCCACAAGCAAGACACAAAAGCAATAGTTATTCCACAGCAACGGCCTCCGACCCTGGAAGTATAAACAGCCATCATGGCTGGTGGTGAATTACAGCCTTATCCTACTAGATTCAGGTAGGCAGCTGTGTTGGTCTGACACAGTCGATGTAAATAAAAAAAGTACAAAATTGTCCAGTAGCACCTTAGAGACCAACTACTTTTGTTCTGGGTATAAGCTTTCGTGTGGTATCTGAAGAAGTGTGCATGCAAGGTATCTGAAGAAGTGTGCATGCACACGAAAGCTTATACCCAAAACAAACTTAGTTGGTCTCTAAAGTGCTACTGACAATTTTTTAATTTGTTTATTTATTTCGAGCCTTATCCCCCGTGAATTTATCAAAGTGCCTTTGAAATCTGTCTCAGTTGGTGACCACTGCCACACTTTGTGGCAGCCAAGACAAGGTTCAGATGTGCTATGTGAAGAAGTTGTTCCTTAAATCATGCAAAGGATTGCATCGTTAGTGGCGTTAGCCAAAAGTACACTCAATAATGGAGAGAGGGAGAGAGAGAGAACACGTAAAGGTAAAAAAAAAAGGTAAATGACCCATGGACAGTTAAGTCCAGTCAAAGGTGACTCTGGGGTTGCAGCGCTCATCTCACTTTCAGGCCAAGGGAGCTGGCATTTGTCCACAGACAGCTTTCCAGGTCATGTGGCCAGCAGAGCTAAACCGCTTCTGACGCAACTGGACACCATGACGGAAACCAGAGCACACGGAAACGCTGTTTACCTGCCCACCACAGCGGTACCTATTTATCTACTTGCACTTTGTGCTTTTGAACTGCTAGGTTGACAGGAGCTGGGACAGAGAAATGGAAGCTCACCCCGTCACAGGGATTCAAACTGCCAACCTTCCCATCAGCAAGCCCAAGAGGCTCAGTGGTTTAGGCCACATAGTGAATTTATCAGCAAGGAAATGAACACATGAGCAATGTGCAAACAATGTCAGAATAGCAGACATGCTACTGAGGCGCCGACGCTGCGCTTGATAAGATGATTTAAATGCAAGCCGAAGAGGCTCAGTCGTTTAGACCACAGCGTCCCTAGAGAGAACAAGTACAGTAGTACCTCGGGTTAAGTACTTAATTCGTTCCAGAGGTCCGTTCTTAACCTGAAACTGTTCTTAACCTGAAGCACCACTTTAGCTAATGGGGCCTCCTGCTGCTGCCGCACTGCCGGAGCACAATTTCTGTTCTCATCCTGAAGCAAAGTTCTTAACCTGAAGCACTATTTCTGGGTTAGCGGAGTCTGTAACCTGAAGCGTATGTAACCTGAAGCATATGTAACCTGAGGTACCACTGTACTCTAGGATGAGAGGGTGAGAAAAACCTCCCTCTTTCCATTGTGGCTTGTTGAGTGCCCTGATTGCCAACGACACTAATGGCAGTACAACCGTATGCAGGTCTAATCAAAAGCAAGCCCCACTGGCTTAAATGGGGCTTTCTCCAAGGCAAGTGTGTTGAAGACTGCAGCCGTCCTGTCTACTAAACTGCATTGGGGCGCAGGGCAGGTGTGCAATATTTCTGCTAAGCTTGACTAACATGAACGCTAACAGGCACACATGCCAGTGAAATAATTCTGACGCAAAGTTGTGGATCGCAGTAAACGATAAAAGGCATAAATATAAATGTTTTGCAGGTTTTAAATATTGTAAGCATTTTGACATTTTAAAGGCATTATTTGCAAAAACAGCACTGGGCGGGATTTTCCACTAAAGCTGTTGTACCTGTTAAGTTGATGGTCTAGACCAGACTAAGTCCAAGGCACTCCAGTTTATTGCATTTGCCAGTTTGCCAAATTATATCAATTGTTTTATTTTAGCGTCAGTATATCGAATTAGGGACGTGGATGGCGCTGTGGGTTAAACCACAGAACCTAGGACTAGCTGATCAGAAGGTCGGCGGTTCGAATCCCCGCAACGGGGTGAGCTCCTGTTGCTTGGTCCCTGCTCCTGCCAACCTAGCAGTTTGAAAGCACGTCAAAGTGCAAGTAGATAAATAGGTACTGCTCCGGCGGGAAGGTAAATGGTGTTTCTGTGCACTGCTCTGGTTCGCCAGAAGCGGCTTAGTCATGCTAGCCACATGAGCCAGAAGCTGTACGTCGGCTCCCTCAGCCAATAAAGCGAGGTGAGTGCCGCAACCCCAGAGTCGGTCACGACTGGACTTAATGGTCAGGGTTCCCTTTACCTTTTATATGGAATTAGAAATTCTTTGTCTATAAATGATCAAACTCTGGCTCTGCTTTTTTTTTTTTAAAGCACTTGCAATGATTTTTTTGCTACTAACCGGTACAATACTATCAACTCCCTTCTTTCCAAACAGTATATATTGAAAACCAAACCTATTCACCCACAAATCTGCACAAATTATTACAACACCATCGCCCTAAACAAGGCAGAATGAAGCAATATCAAGAAGAGTACTCAGCCCATGAAGGCTCAGCCCATGAGAGAATGGGGAAATTTGCTAACAGGAGGGGCAGAACTCAAGCGATACTGGGAATATCTCTAATCTGACGTGGCAATCAACCTGGATAGATGAGGCATAGGGAGTGACAATCCATGCTTTCCATCATTAAAGTGCTGTCCTGGCCATTACATATCAGAAATTTCATTCTTGGCTAAGTAAAATTAAAAAAAAACCAAGGGAGGGCGGGCTTTGTATTTTGTGTCAGTTCTACCAAAGACATGGTAAGAGAAAAGAAAAAACCTGGTTTGCCACCCCTGTGTAGGGTGAATGACTTCTGTTGGGCCAAACTCTGCAACCACTGGCCTTGAGCTCCATTTTCAGCGCATAAAATAATAATAATAATAACAATAGTAGTAGTAGTTGTTGTTATTTATACCCCGCCCATCTGACTGGGTTTCCCCAGCCACTCTGGGCGGCCTCCAACCGAATACAGTGGTACCTCTGGTTATGTACTTAATTCGTTCTAGAGGCCGTTCTTAACCTGAAACTGTTCTTAACCTGAAGCACCACTTTAGCTAATGGGGCCTCCCGCTGCTGCCGGAGCACGATTTCTGTTCTCATCCTGAAGCAAAGTTCTTAACCCAAGGTACTATTTCTGGGTTAGCAGAGTCTGTAACCTGAAGCATATGTAACCTGAAGCGTCTGTAACCCGAGGTACCACTGTATTTCCCCTTGCAAAAACATGCTGCCGTTTCATGGACCCTAACAAAAGGACTGTTAAAGGGAAGTACAGTCAAATTACTTGATTAATGGTGAATTGGGATTATCAATTGTGGTAGAACAGCACTAGTGTCAGTGTATGTAACCTGAGGTACCACTGTATTAAAAACACAATACAGTGGTACCTCGGGTTACATACACTTCAGGTTACAGACTCCGCTAACCCAGAAATAGTACCTCGGGTTAAGAACTTTGCTTCAGGATGAGAACAGAAATTGTGCAGCGGCGGCAGCAGGAGGCCCCATGAGCTAAAGTGGTACCTCAGGTTAAGAACAGTTTCAGGTTAAGAACGGACCTCCAGAACAAATTAAGTACTTAACCTGAGGTACCACTGTACAGCATCAAACATTAAAAAAACTTCCCTAAACAGCCCTATAATCCATGCAGCCCCACAGATGTAGCAAGTGTTCCCCACATGCACACAGCCTGAAAAGAGACCTTCGCTTATGATATGTCGCCATAATTCTACGTGAGTTTGTCTGGTTGGCTTGAGTCTGTCGGCTGGGCAACGGCGAGGTGAGAGAAGCCTTACCATCTCGTAAATAAACGTTTCCTGTCTGCATGCCCGATCAACAGTGATCGTCTCTTTTCGCCTGGTCAGAGCCTTCTGTCTAATCCTATGGAACAAGGGAAGAAAAAGGAGATGGGGAATGACGTATTGGAGTTGTATCTTCCTGGCAGCTGACGACAGAAACTTCAGGCACCTACTGAATACCTTTTTATATATTCCAGCAGGCATTTTTAATTGAAATCTGAGTTTAACGTGTATTTTTTTTGCCTTTTTCTGTGTTGCCTTTCTTGTATGCCATTTATGGGACAACTGTAGTTAAATCCCACTCAGCAGAGGAAGCCGCCATTTGGTCATTAAATAAAGTTGAGTGTTTCTCAACAGTTAGGAACTGAGACAAACACTCAGCGCTCCGAAGCGAGGCTTTGACATCCTCTGTCCCAAACAGGAGCCTGCAAATTGCTGGCTGACGTTTCAAAGCATTCTCTGAAAGCGACTGTCGTCAGGGAATTAGAATAAAAACCAAATAACCAAAAAGTCTTCTATAAGCACCCACAACTCCTTGAGCACAGCTAACTAGGTGCCGCAGATCCCTGCCCAGATATGTCATTAAACTGGTTCAGAGTGGATGGCCAGCATATCTAAGTTATCTGTTGTTGTGTACTTCCTTAGCAAAGTTAATGAAGCATTCTAAACAGGAACAGGAACTCCCGAGAATATGAAAGCTCTGTGCGCCTGGTTACTCGGCGCAACATCAGCCCGGACTAGAGGATTTAGGGGGGCAAGGAGATGTCGCTGCAATTCATATAAGTCCGTTCTCTCTCACTAGACAACCTCTCTTCTTCACTATCTGAGCAAAGTTGTCTCCCGTGAGATGTTGGAGGAACACAGGCCCTGGGTGACTTTGACATCCACGCTGAGGACATCTGAGGAGATTAGCCTTCAACTGTCTTGGACCACAACTTCCAGGCCAATTGTCAGGAATAATGGCTCCAAATTGGGGAAAATCAGAGCATGAGCAAGCACATGTAGTGACAAGCAGTCACACTTCTGATATGATGCTAATGTATCAGACAGCTGCCTTTTGGACTAACTGCAGTTCCTGAACTTCAAAGGCACCCACAGCCATAACTACAGATTGATGTAATTACCATAAAAGGGCAATTTTCTGCAAATTTTATTTCTGTGCTTTTCAAATGGGCAGTACAGGGTGTCACACGTTCCGTAACCTGAATGGCCTAGTTTATCTTGATGTTACGTGATGTACTCAACTTCACGTTTTCACTTCCTGAAATGCACAGTGCTCAAAACGTCCCATTTTTAAGATGAGACCCAAAGGGACGGGACAGGATGTGAACTTTGCAAGAGGATCCCAAATTGATTGGGTTTGCTTCTAAAATAGATGGACCTAAAACAGAGGTATTCAAGTCAATTTTATCATAACGCTACTGATATACATGGCTAACAACACTTTTCAAAGTGCCTCAGACAAACTGCAGTATTTTGTGAATCCTATAAAATGCTGTTAACCGTTTAGCTTAATTTTTTTAATCTGTTTCGTTAATAGCGTTTTACAGGCAGTTGTTATTTTGCTAACGATTTGTAATTGTTCTACAGACAATTTGTTACTGTTTTACTGATGATTTGTTAATTATTCCATAGGATTCATGCCGTGTTTTCCGTGTCCTATTATGTTTTTGTTAATTGTTTGTTTCCGTGGCTTTGCGATTCACGCAAATGAAAAGCAGCATACAGATATAATAAATTGAATCGAACTCCAAGGACTGTTTTTCAACACGTTCCAAACTCTTAATGAGGACATGCAAGGCTTACTTAAGCCCATCAAAAGAGCGTGGATTAGAAAATGCCTCCATCGCTCCTCCTCTCCATCAACTCCAGGGCTGACATATCTTGAAGAGCAAAAAAGAGGACATCCCGATCCGCTGCCAGCCTGAGCCGGGGCACACCTCTTTCCCTGGCTCGGGCTGGCAGCGGCCACAGCATGCAGAGCTGCCCGAGCCCAAACAACCAATAAACAAATAAATACCGTATTTTTCGCTCTATAAGACGCATCAGACCACAAGACGCAGCTAGTTTTTGGAGGAGGAAAACAAGAAAAAAAATATTCTGAATCTCAGAAGCCAGAACAGCAAGAGGGATCGCTGCGCAGTGAAAGCAGCAATCCCTCTTGCTGTTCTGGCTTCTGGGATAGCTGCGCAGCCTGCATTCGCTCCATAAGACGCACACACGTTCCCCCTTACTTTTTAGGAGGGAAAAAGTGAGTCTTATAGAGCAAAAAATACGGTAAATACCTCCCCCCCCCAAAAAAATCCCGGCCATTCCCTTTAAAATGTAAGAATCCACCCAGATGGGCCTGTTTGCCCCCCCTCCCCCGCAAACAAGACATGCAGGAATGCGGCAGCTAGACTGGTGACTGGGAGCAGCTGCCAAGACCACATAACACTGGTCCTGAAAGACTTCCATTGGCTCCCAGTATGTTTCTGAGCACAATTCAAAGTGTTGGTGCTGACCTTGAAAGCCCTAAAGGGCCTCAGTCCCAATATACCTGAAGGAGAATTTTCCACCCTCATCGTCAAGCCTGGACACTGACGTCCAGCTCTGAGGTAGTTCCTTCACTGAGAGAAGTGAGGTTACAGGGAACCAGGCAGAGGGCCTTCTCAGTAGTGGCACCTGCCTGTGGAACACTCTCTCACCAGATGTCAAAGAAATAAACTATCCGACTTTTAGAAAACATCTGAAGGGAAGCTTTTAATGTTTGATGTTTTATCGTGTTGGGAGCTGCCCAGAGTGGCTGGGAAAACCCAGCCAGACGGGCAGGGTACGAATAATAAATTATTATTATTAATAATATTTCCCAGACGTATGGCAACCCTAATCAACTCAGAGCTGTGCAACATCCAGCACGTGTTTTCTTTGGAGAGAACTAGCCTTGTGCAAAAGTTCCAAGGGAGGAATCTAGGGAGTACAAACTGAGAAAGGAGAGCTACCAAGGAGGGAGAAGAAAAACAGGGCGAACAAGGGCAACAGGCAGTGCAAAAGGAGGTGTGGGCGAGGAAAAGGAAAGAGAGAGAGAGGAAAAAGAGGGTGTTCTACTTTTAGAAGGTGTGGGGATACTTTGGTCTCCCCAATATTGTTGAGCTGCCATTCCCACCATCCCTTGCCATTGGCCATGTTTGCTGGGGCTGATGGGACTTGGTAGTTCAGCAACATCTAGATGGTGGAAAAGAGAAAAAGGAGGTTCCGTGGGGTGCAGAGGGATCTGGGGGTGGGGAACAAGAAAAAGGGGAGCGACAGATGGAACGATGTAGTAAAGAAATAATCATTACACGGGAGAAGGGGAAAGGATGGAATTTGAGAAAAGGGACTCTAAAGACGCACAGAAATGTATCCTTTTTTCCTTACAAATTTTAAAACATTCCTGTTCACACACAGTCAAAAGCCGCTATGGCGTCTTCCCCAGACATTTGCTAAAAGAACGCCCTAAACAAAACTTGTTCACAGCATTAGTATAGTTACCAGAATTTTTCAGGATTTTGACTGTACTAAAATTCAATGTTACCTAAGAGTTATTAAGCTCGTGTCTTCAGGTATAACGTCTGTGTCTTCTTTCCCAGAGCTCTTTAGTGCATCAATTCTAGAAGAGAAACAGAAAAATAAAAATCCCAGATCTATTTCCATATAAAAAGTCATCATGTAAAAAGCATAGGAAGAGCTAGTCTCCAAGAAATAACTATTTGTGGGCTAGGATGGGAGTAAACACAGACAACTGCAAGCAAAACGTTTTCAGGGCCAGGTGTTCGATTCTTGTCTCTACTGCAGACTTTGTATCTTGCAAACAGACATTTTATTCGGGCTACAAGCAGAACTACAGCGTAGTTATCACTAAGGGCCAACAAGGAGGTTTTTAACATAATAGTAAGATAATGCAGGTGGCGCTGTGGTCTAAACCACAGAGCCTCTGGGCTTGCTGATCAGAAGACTGGCAGTTCGAATCCCCACAATGGGGTGAGCTCCCATTCTTCGGTCCCTGCTCCTGCCAACCTAGCAGTTTGAAAGCACGTCAAAGTGCAAGTAGATAAATAGGTACCGCTCCGGTGGGAAGGTAAATGGCGTTTCCGTGCGCTGCTCTGGTTCGCCAGAAGCGACTTAATCATGGTGGCCACATGACCCAGAAGCTGTCTGCGGACAAACGCCTGCTCCCTCGGCCAGTAAAGCGAGATGAGCACCACAACCCCAGTCGTCTACGACTGGACTTAACGGTTAGCGGCCCATTTACCTTTACGATAACTGAAGATAGAAAATTAGCATGCAAGGGGAAATTATTTTTACTTAACCCAACTCTGAAATGCTAGCTTTCAATATGCAGAGTTCAGTCTGTTTGATTCCCACCCCCCCTAAAGAGTAGTCAGTAATGAGTCCCACCAACAATCTGAAATAGCAGAGTTGAGAAATAGACTCAGGACTCAGCTACAGTGGTAAAAAACAGTGTTTTGAATGCGTTATAAATATGAAACATCAGATGGTGGTGGAGAGTAAAAAAAAAATTCTATGCAGTTTTCCATAGTGTTTTCCCCCCCTTTTGTTATAATGATTTAATTTCTGACTTATTTATAGCGTGTGGTTTTTTCCCCCTGTATGTAGATCCACTCTCTGTATAGACCAGGGTTCAGAAAACTTTTTCAGCAGCAGGCCTTGTGTGGGACCAGGTTATATTTTGCAGGGGGGGGGGGGAATGAACAAATTGCTATGCCCCACAAATAACTCAGAGATGCATTTTAAATAAAAGGACACATTCTACTCATGTAAAAAACACTGGTCTAGGGGGTGAGAGTAAAGTATGTTATGATCGGACCGAGAGGAGCAACGAAGAGCTTTTTCTAAGAAAAGTGGTGTTCTTATAAGATGTCCTTCTTGCATAAGTGTGCAATCCATGAAGAATCTGCTGAAATAATATAACAATTTGTTTCATTCGCTGGAGAGGACATTCGTATTGGAGTAAACCTTTATTAGAATCTCCTTCGAGACTGGAAACAAATGCTGGATTGGTGAAGCAGCTATGATTTTGCACCAGTGGGAATGAAAGCTTGCAACCAGCACCGTATCTAGATTGGGGAGCCCTTCGGTCCAGATGCCCTCTTCCCTTTTGCCACTGCCCATTCACTCGCTTCTCCTTCTGGACCCAATGTGCATCTGCTTCTCACAAGGAGAGCACGAGCTACGAGAAGGCTCCCACTGTGCTTTCTACTTGCTTGTTTACAGGGACGTAGCATGGATTGCTGGTGCCCCAGGGCAGGGCATGTGTTGTGCTCCCCCCGGTGGACTGGGCAGCGGTCAGTCCCTTTGCTGGCCAGCATCTAACCAAGTGAGCCTCTCCTTACAAACCAGCCCCAAACCCAGGAGCAGAGAGAAGGCAGAGAAACTCAAAGCCAGGCGCGCCACTGTTTTGCCTGGCCCTCCTGTCCTTGCAGCGAGGTCCACGTGGCTCCACCACTGCTTGTTTACTCAAGGGGGAAAGTGCAGGTTGAAGGGACATAAGAGAAACAGGGCTTGGTAACCCCCAAGGAGCGGTAGGAGCTGCCCACTGGACCATGGGCCCAATGATGCCAACCCTGGACCTCAACCCAAACTCATGTTCCAAACTCAGGTATTATGTGCGAAAATAATCTCTCTTCTTTTTTGGGGTGTGTGGGTAAACTTCAAAAGGTCTGGGTAGAGAGTAGGCGCCAATAACTTTGTAATGCAGCAAGTCCACTGCTTGTTGCAAGGGCCAGAGGTATGGATTGGGCAGCTTTAGATTTCCCGCCCCAAATCACCCCTTCCCTGTCCGGGTTGCTGTAACAGGCAGCTGACTGCTCCCTCCAACTTCCTCTCTATTCAAATTCAGCTGCGGGGAGCAGAACTGTTCTCCTTGAAGGCCAACAAGAAGCTGTGTTGAGGTCTTAAAGGGAGAAAAGCAATGACAAACCTAGACAGCATCTTAAAAATCAGAGACACCACCTTGCCAACAAAGGTCCGTATACTTAAAGCTATGGTTTTCCCAGTAGTGATGTATGGAAGTGAGAACTGGAATTGATGGTTTTGAATTATGGTGCTGGAGGAGACTCTTGAGAGTCCCATGGACTGCAAGAAGATCAAACCTCTCCATTCTGAAGGAAATCAGCCCTGAGTGCTCACTGGAAGGACAGATCCTGAAGCTGAGGCTCCAAGACTTTGGCCACCTCATGAGAAGACTCCCTGGAAAAGACCCTGATGTTGGGAAAGATGGAAGGCACAAGGAGAAGGGGACGACAGAGGACGAGATGGTTGGACAGTGTTCTCGACGCTACGAACATGAGTTTGACCAAACTGCGGGAGGCAGTGGAAGACAGGAGGGCCTGGTGTGCTCTGGTCCATGGGGTCACGAAGAATCGGACACGACTAAACAACAACAATGAAATAAAACCCACAGTAAAAGAAAGACAGAGAGCAGAAGCACTTGTTGCCAAGGATAAGGGGAGATCACCCACTGCCTAGACACAACAACAGCCGATGCCACCAGGCCGCCTTCATTTGGACAGCTCCATGGCAACCGGACATTCAGCCTACCTGCAGCCTCTCTAGCCTTTTGCATTGCATATCTCCGTGGGCCTGAGCCTTGATTCTGGCTTTAGGCTTGCAATTAGGGTTGCCACCTGTCCTGTATAAGACAGGATTATCCCGTATTTCAGTGCAAAATGCTAAGTACTGTAGCATTGGTACAGTTTTGTCCTGTATTTGAGGTTCTCTCTCTCTCTCTCTCTCTCTCTCTCTCTCTCTCTCTCTCTCTGTGTGTGTGTGTGTGTGTGTGTGTGCCTGCCAAGTTAGGGATCGTCTCCAAATGCATGTGTCAGAAAAGGCGTGCGCAAGGCCATGTGTTTAAGCTCTGGGTTGTCAAGCACAGGCAAAGTTGCACATTTGTGTGTGTGTGTGTAAAAGAGAGACAATTTCCAGAGGGCCACAAAGGGTATCAAAGAGGGACTGGGAAATGTTTGTAGAATGTATGAAGAATCACTGTAAAACGTTAGTAGGGTAAGAGTAAATTCAGAAGTATAAATCTCGCCGAGATAAAGTGAGAGAGAGAGAGAGGTTATGGAAGGACTAGAATATGCAGCAGCAATGGATAGTTGGGGGGGGAGGAAGGCAATGTTTAATGCATTGTTTTTATGAACGTAAAGTACCTGTAATAGTGAAAACCATAAATGAAATTTTAAGGATTCCAAAGGGGCCGTCCTGTTAACCTGCAATAGATAGCAATGGATTGCTTTGATGCCACGGGGGTGGGGGGGTGCCCCACAACTGCCCTGCATTTTGCCAGAACAAAGATGGCCACCCTAGTTGCAATCCTGTTTTGGAAAGCCAGAAATACTTCTTTCTGCAAGGGGGTTCAGCGTGGTTTGGGAAGGCTGTGCACACCAGGGCCGGATTGAGGTTTGGTGAGGCCCTAAGCTCCTGAAGGTAATGGGGCCCTTTATATGTCCTGCTGTTCTTTGTCAATAACAAATTGTCCCTGTTTTTGGTGTTGGATATATGCTATATGGTAATTTATGGACCTAACAGGTATCTCAAGCCATTTGCACATGCAGAATGTAGGCACCTTATATATAGAAATGAGCAAACCAGGGATAATTTAGGGAGCAGGCTAGCAGGCGGGGTCCATGACTTACATCATAGGAGCCTACACAACACAAAACTCTGTTGCTGTATGTAGGTTTTATTTTATTTGCTTTTTATCTTATATTTAGGAAATGTACATCTAGTTTTCCCCTCCTTGAATTTTTTGGGGGGCCCCCAAGAGAGTGGGGCCCTTAGCTATAGCTTGTTTAGCTTATACGTAAACCCGGCACCGGTGCGCGCCCTAGAGTCCTGCCATCTCCATGCGGGGTGAAGGGCGGGCCGAGGAACTTTGCAGCCCAGCTGTTCGGGGGCCGGAGCCCCAGACCCGGCCGTCCCACCTGCATACGGCCCTCAGCTCGGCCGCGACCTCCGGCGTGCAGCCCAGCTCTTGCACCAGCGCGGCATCGTCCTCGTCTGCGGGCGCCTCGGGCTGCAGGGAGAGCTCCGCCTCGCGCAGCCGCTCCTTCCAGAGATCCCCGAAGGTTCCCACGTGCAAAAGACGCGTGTTCAGCTCCGGCGTCTCGTACTCGGGGATGTCGCTCCTCCGGGAAGCAGATCCGTTGCTGCCGCTGCTGCACCCAGCCATCTTTGCAGCGGCAAGCCGGGGATGGAGACAGAGAGAGAGAAAGGCCCGGGGAATGAAAAAAATAAACAAAGTCGTAAAGCAAGAGCGCGGTGGCTTGTGGGATTTGTAGTTTCTGATTCTTCCAGCGCCTCCCAAAAATAAAAAAAAATGCATGCACGGATGTTGTCTGCTTTTGCACGACTCTCGCTTGTTTTTGCAGTGAATTGCTAAGGAAGCCAGCTTGCCGAGATCGCATTCCTCCCATAAGGAAATTAGAAATGTCTTTTAGTGTAAGCCTAAAGGCGTACCCAGATTCCAGTGCGCACATTTACCGTTTTGAACCAGGAGAGGCTGGGTGCTTTTTTCCAGGAGGTGGGGAGCTTGTCACTGTTTGTTTTATTTTAATTTGTTTTCTGTTTTATATCCATTTAAGCCGTCCTGATTACCCTAGGGCTATGAGAGCCGGGTAGAAATATTTTATAAATAATAATTGGAAAACACAAGCATCCATTAATCCATGAATCACATTTTGAGGAAACGGTTGTTTCATTCTGTGTATCAAAGGGGTAAAAAGGTAAAGGGACCTCTGACCAGTCGTGACCGACTCTGGGGTTGCGGTATTCATCTTGCTTTATTGTCCAAGGGAGCCGGCGTACAGCTTTCGGGTCATGCGGCCAGCATGACTAAGCCGCTTCTGGTGAACCAGAGCAGCGCACGGAAACACCATTTACCTTCCCGCCAGAGCGGTACCTATTTATCTACTTGCACTTTGACGTGCTTTCGAACTGCTATGTTGACAGGAGCAGGGACTGAGCAACAGGAGCTCACCCCGTCCCAGGGATTTGAACCACCGACCTTCTGATCAGCAAGTTCTAGGCTCTGTGATAGTATCCTTTTTAACCAAATCAGAACATAAAAGCTTCTTCCTTTGCTCTTGAAATCTGAAAACTAAATTAAATGGAATATTTTTGTTCACTTTTTTTGTTAAACATGTTTACAGGAATGAACAACTGAGTTTTTTTGTTCCTAATACTACTTCATATTTATTTCACACTGCTTCACTGTGCAGAAAACACAGTGGGGTGTTCTCAGAATTCTCTACTGATCAGTCTCATTTCTTTGCTTTTTTATTTGGATTTGGGATTGTCCTGTTAATATATATATATATTTAAAAATGATGGAGGTGCAGCTGTCATCATAGGCAATGCAAAAACGTCAGGAAGCTCATCAGCTCTGGAGAAACAAAACACATTAAACGCCTAGGTGTGGCAAGCCAACAGCATTTCCAAAGATAGTTTACTCACTCGTGAAAAGGATTAAAGAGCTGGCAAGTCTTCTGAAGAAGATCTGGAGAATTTGCTTGTGTAAAGGACAGGCAACCTTGACCAAGACCAATTTAATTAGTTCGTAAAAAACAAAACCAGTCAACGATGTTACAAGTCATTAAACGCTGGCATAATTTGGTTTGCTCAATAACCAAGGCAGAAAAGAAAGAAAAGGGTGTGAGGAAAGGAAAGGCAGAGAGATTCTAGGGTTGCCATATGTCTGGAATTTCCTGGACATACACGGAATACTTTACCCGCAAGCAGTGTCCGGGTGCGAATAGGCAAAAGGTCCGGGAAAATCCAGTAGTTGTATGGCAGTCCATGTCGGAAGTGTTGCTTTTGCCGATTTTGCCGCCCCCCCCCCCCCAAAAAAAAAGCTCAGAAACTTTTCTTTCTGGATTTTGAAATATGGCAACCCGCCCAGACACAAATTTCATTGATTTCATAAAACATAAAAATTACTCCAATGAAGGAAGACTGATTTATCTGTAACCCCAGGCTAGGGCTTGTTTATTAAATCACAAGTTAAACATAAATTGTCCCACAGATTACTGAAAGCACAAGGTTTGTTTCTCTAAAGCTTGCCCTTGTTTTCAGGAGAATTTTCTTGCCATGGATACTGAATTCCTGCCTTTAGCTTTGCCTGTACCTGGGGCAGGGGGACAAAGAAAACCATGGTTCACAAAGAGTGACAAGAGTCACACATCATGCCAAGCTATAGTTAAACCAAGTTCTGTGAGCAACCAACAAACCATGGCTTCAGGTTGTGGTTTGATGGCAATAAATGAACTATCATTAAGCCTTTGGACAGGGCTCAGGCTACCAATGGAACTATGGTTTAATAAACCATGGTTTGGCATTATGTGCAAAAAAGGCCTATGGATGTTTGCCAACCTGATGAAATGCCTAGCATCTCTACCTCATGTGTAGTCGCTGATGGAACTGCCAAGTTCAGATTCTGAGTAGTGGTAACAGGGCTGGATTGCGGTTTGATGAGGCCCTCAGCTCCTGAAGGTAATGGGGCCCTTCATATGTCCAGGTATCCTTTGTCAACAACAAATTGTCACTGTTTTTTGTGTTGGATAGATGCTATATGGTAATTTATGGATCTCATAGGTATCTAAAGCCATTTGAACATAACAAGATACATATTTTATCAAAGTAATTGTTGAACTGAAATACAATTAAGAAGAAGTACAGTGGTACCTCGGGTTACATACGCTTCAGGTTACAGACTCCGCTAACCCAGAAATAGTGCTTCAGGCTAAGAACTTTGCTTCAGCATGAGAAAATAAATTGTGCCCCGGCGGCGCAGCAGCAGCAGGAGGCCCCATTAGCTAAAGTGGTGCTTCAGGTTAAGAACAGTCTCAGGTTAAGTATGGACCTCCGGAACGAATTAAGTACTTAACCCGAGGTACCACTGTTTATTAATAGTGAAATAATTATTAAGCTCTAACTTAATGAACTATCATCAGTGCAGGTAAGATTTTTTTTTTATTATGACAATACTGTCTTATTTATTTTATAGTACAGTACATTGATTATTGCTTTCATTTTATGGATCAATGGTCTTGTTAGATAGTAAAATTCATGTTAAATTGCTGTTTTAGGGGTTGTTTTTAAAAGTCTGGAACGGATTAATCCATTTTGCATTACTTTCTATGTGAAAGCGTGCCTTGGTTTTGGAACGCTTTGGTTTTGGAATGGATTTCCGGAACAGATTAAGTTTGAGAAGCAAGGTACCACTGTATATAGAAATGAGCAAACCAGTGATATGTTAGGGAGCAGGCCAGCATTACTTAACATCACCATGACTTACATCATAGGAACCTACACAACACAAAACACTGTTGCTGTATGTAGGTTTCATTTTATTTGTTTTTTATCTCATATTTTGGCAATTTGCATCCAGGTGTTTTTTCTCCTTTAATATTTATTTTGGGGGGCCCAAGAGAGTGGGGCCCTAAACTATAGCTTGTTTAGCTTAAACGTAAATCCGGCACTGAGTGTTCATGTCAAAACATTGGGCAGGGGGTGGGGAAAAAATACCCCATGTCTGAAATTAGTTATGCAGTTGCTGGAAACTAATTAGAAGGCATGGAAACACCCAGGTAATATATCCTATAATAAAAGTAGGGCATACATCACATCTTTGAGCCTGCTGCAATCATCTGAGGTGTGGCTCCCGGAAACATCAGTAGGGAGTGTGACTGAAAAACAATGCAAACAAAGGCTGGATCTGCCTAACAATTGCAGCTGAAATGGAAGATGTGAGATTGACAGAAACTGAACATGAAATTACGTTGTAGTAAGGAGTGGTGACTCCTGCCAACCTAGCAGTTCGAAAGCACGTCAAAGTACAAGTAGATAAATAGGTACCGCTCCGGCGGGAAGGTAAATGGCGTTTCCGTGCACTGCTCTGGTTCGCCAGAAGTGGCTTAGTCCTGCTGGCCACATGACCCGGAAGCTGTACGCCAGCTCCCTCGGCCAATAAAACGAGATGAGAGCCGCAACCCCAGAGTCGGTCACGACTCGACCTAATGGTCAGGGATCCCTTTACCTTTTTAAGGAGTGGTGAGGTCTTTTTCAGGAGAATTTTCTAGCCGTGGATACTGAATTCCACTCTTAGAAGTCTAAGACTGCACCGCTCATATTTTTTATTTATTTTTAACACCTGGGTGAATGGAGAACTGGGCAAGAAATAGGAGAAAGCTTTCCCATCATTCCTTACTGAGTCCATGCCTCACCTGAAACAACACAGGTGTTGGATTGCAGCCGGAAAGTTTGCAAAGTAAATGATTGCTGTTCTGAAGTTAAGCAAGCCTGGTCCTTTTAAGAGAAGTGGCAAGGTTGCCTGGAAATCTTACACATGATTCCTTCAGCTGTTGGGAATTAGGAAAGAGTGGGGTGTGTAAAAAGAGCTTAAAACGTGGGATAAATCAGCCTTGCACAATATAGAGTTAAGTAGCTGATGAAAGCTTGGACCTGAATCAGAGAATTTTGGAGTTGGGGTCATCTAGTCCAAATCCTGCGATGCAGGAATCTCAGCTAAAGCATCTGTGGCAGATGATTCTCTAAGAGAGGAGAGGAAAGGAAAGGAAAGGAAAGGAAAGGAAAGGAAAGGAAAGGAAAAGGCTGTGCTAACCCAACAAGGGATGAGGGTGAATTTTATTTGTGCTGCCTTTTCTGCTTGTTCTTGATCTTATGAACTTATCACTTCAACCACAACACCTATCTCTTTCATTGCAGCAGATCCAATGGGGTCAAGCTGTATTATGTGAGTGATAGAAACCGAGATATGAAAGCTAGGAGCTAAATGGCAACTTAAACCTAGGTTATAGGTGCAACAACGGAATGTCTAGGTGCACTTTTTATTGGGTTATGTTATTGGGTTGTTTTTGTTTTTATTATGTATTTTGTGTTTTTATGCTGCAACTGTCCTGAGAATTGCGGCTATAAAGCGGTATACAAATTTTATAAATAAATAATAATAAAACGGCCCGCCCAACTCTACTGTTCTACTATGGCATTTTGATATGTCGGGTTTTTTGGGGGGGTTGTTTTTGCACTGGATTTATTAGAAACCACCTCCTAAATGCAGACCTGTCTAGAAATATGTCAAATAACACAAAATGATTACCCGGAGGTAGCTTTCATAGAACAAAGGATAATGGAACATTTCTTTTTCTCTTAATTTCTGCGGTCAGGCCATTTTTGCATTTAGACGCAAATTAAGATCATTATGAGGCTGCCACCAAAGGAATACGCTAACTGCGCCTCGCCTCCGCCGCGCGCCTATAGGAAGCAAAGGCGGAGCAATTCTACAGGCCGGTCCTGCTTGTCATGCAAATAAAGTTGGGCGGAGGAGTCGAACTCGGATGCTGGCAGGAAGCCCACGACGAGCTTCCCTTTCTTCTTTTTTTAAAGAGCACGGCGGGCGGGTCGTGATATGCAGATAACGAGCGCGGGGGCCGTTTCTATAGGTTGGTCCTGCCCGTCATGCAAATACAGTGGGTGGAGTCGGGATGTGTGAGTGTGTGTAGAAACAGAACGCCGGCTGCAGACAGAAGGCAGACGAAGCGCTTCCTTCTTTCTTTCTTTTTTTTTAATGCACGGTGGGCGGGGCGTGAAATGCAGGCGGACGAGCGGGCGCTTCCATAGGTCGGTCCTCCTCGTCATGTAAATACGGTGGGCGGAGTCGACACGACGCGGAGCTCGGTGTGTGTGTGTGTAGAACGTCGACTGCCCCCACTTTTTGCGTGTGTGACTTTTAAATGCGATGGGCGGGGCGTGATATGCAGATGAGGAGCGGGCGCGAGCCGGGCGGGTAGGAGGACGCCGGCAAACAGCCGCCTGAGGTGGATTCAGTCAGACAAGAGCCGCTGCCGCCGCCAACCGACCTGACGGACTCTATCCTGGAAGCGAAGGGCTGAGGGAGGGTCTCGCTGCCACGGCGCTCCTGGATCCCCTCACATCCTGACCCGAGAGAGAGAGAGCCTCACCGCCCTTCACACGAGACGAGCCGGCCCCGCGGGGAATATGGCGAGTGTCAGAAATGGAACCGAAGGGACAAGCGCAGGAGGAGGAGGAGGCGAAGAGGTAACGCCGTGGGCGCGGGGGGAGGGGGAGAGGGGGGCGAGAGTTGCGTGTCACACACGCGTGAACGTGTGAAAGCCGTTACGCCGGTGCCGAACGCGTGAATCCCTTCCGTAGGTGATGAATGGGCAAGGCGCGTCGGGTTGTTCGTCGAGTTTCGGATATGGGTCGGAAGGTCGGTGCGTGGGAAAGGATGGAGAAAGGGAGAGAAGGTTTTCTCCTCCTCTCACTTTCTCGCCGCCTGGCGACCAACAGGTGCTGCTGTGTTGCAGTGCCGGATTTACGTAAAAGCTAAACAAGCTAGAGCTTCGGGCCCCGCTCTCTTGGAGACCCCCCCAAAAAAATTAAAGAAAAAAACCCCTGGATGTACATTTCCAAAATATAAGATAAAAAACAAATAAAATAAAACCTACATACAGCAACAGTGTTTTGTGTTGTAGGCTGTTATGTGAAAATGGTTTTAGATACCTATTAGGTCCGTAAATCACCATATAGCATATATTCAACATTAAAAAACAGCGACAATTTGTTGTTGACAAAGGACAGCTGGGCATATAAAGGGCCCCATTACCTTCAGTTGCTTAGGGCCTCATCAAACCGAAATCCAGCCCCGATGTGACCTCATAAATATCGAATGTTAAGTTCAATAATGGTAAATTCAAATCTCACCCGAAAGGATTGGGGGGGGGTGCAGAATAAAAAGACAAAATGGAACTCTTGCATCTTTTTTTTTTAAATGTGATGGTCAGCAGCGATGCTGTGTTGCAAAATTACATAGAATCATTCAGAACTGAGATCTCATTATCCCTCGAGGTGCTTTCGTTATTATTTATTAGGTGTACAACACCCTTCGTGTCATTTTTATAATTCGTCTAGGGGTGTAGCCAGGATTTACGTTGGTTGTGTGTGTGTCACAGGCAGGATACCCACCTGTCATCACCCTCTGTCAGGCTCTGTCTTAGCAGATTCAAAATGAAACGTCTCGGCCACAGTTGTTTTATTTTCTTTTGAGCCCAAGTGCTCAGGAAAAGAAACCCCTGTCAAGATCTTCCTACCGTTTCTACTTTTAGTTAAGTATTTTTATTTATTCATTTGATTTGGCCTAGGCAGCTGCCCCCTGAATTCATCTGTTCAGGAATTGCTTTGAAGCGCAGAAAAGAATTCCAGAGCTGCAGCCTGCAAATAAGTGATAGCAGTTCATGATACAAAGCTTGCAGACATCATGCCCAAGTATCCTCGTCTCTTTTTATTATATTTACCATTACACATATATCCCACCTTACTTCCAAGGGGTTCAGGGTAGCATGCATGTTTTCTCCCTCCGGATTTTTATCTTCCCAACAAATCAGTGACTGAGAGACTGTGACTGGCTCAATGAGGATTTGAACCCAGGTCCTGGTTCAACACTTTAACCACAATGACTCCCACAGTCTCTTCTAACCTGATATGTTTGTGGCTGTCAGAATGCCCCTTATCTGGGAAGACCCCAAATGTAGATCAAATAGAATATCTCTAGCAGCCTCATGTTATGTCGTTACTATATATGATTCCTGCAGCTGTTTTAAGCTGAAGCCATGGTGTTTCTTTTATGTTTTTGAAAGTAGTCTAGAGTGGCCCTCTTCCGCTGTACATTTTATTTCCTTATGGGAACCATGACTGCAATATTTTAGGTCATTTAGGAAGTCAGTGCTCGTACCATTGAAATTCTACACTCTGTAATAATAAACCACCTACATATGACCCCTGTCACCCAGATACTGTGCTGTAAAGAGCAGGAGGAAATAGAATGCCTCATGCTAGAGGTGCTTGCATAATTCAAAAGAGAGTTTAGTAAAACAATCCAGATGAGCAAGTGGACAAATGATGCAATATGAAAAATATGGAACCAGATATAGTAGGCATCTATCCTGAATAGGAGCAATTAGAGATGAATTTTAGTTTACTTTTATATTATAGCTGGATTTCTGTGTGTTTTGTCTGAGCTTTTTATTAGTTTTAACCTGGAAAAATGTAATTAATGGCACTATGTACAACCTGAAGTTGGTACTGGGGGTTTGATGAAGGAGATAATTCTTATCATGGATCATGCATAGCAGCAACACTTGTGCGTGAGATCCTGGCCTGCTTGTAAACTGTGCCCTGCCCAACATAGATACAACATTGGTATATATCTAGATTTTTGTCAAGACTTTATCAGGGGAAGAAAGGTGACTCAGTAGTCATGCCTAAGCAGCCTTTGTGGTGCTGCTGCAGGCTTCCTTTTCACTTGGCAAATTGCTTGATATGCCAATTCTACTATATCCTAGCCATTTTATTGAATGAGGATGGCTGTTAAAACTGTTCTGACTGCTTTTTAGGGCTATCTCATCACATAAATTTCTTTGCTTCAATGAATCTTTTAAATATTGGGACATATAATAACACTAAGTAAAAAGTAAAGGTAAAGGACCCCTGGATGGTTAAGTCCAGTGTGACTGTGGGGTGAGGCACTCATTTCGATTCAGGCCGAGGGAGCCAGAGTTTGTCTGAAAACAGCTTTCCGGGTCATGTGGCCAGCATGACTAAACCACTTCTGGCGCAATGGGACACGGTGATGAATGCCAAAGTGCATATAAACGCGGTTCATCTTTCCACCACCTCAGTGCCTATTTATCTACTCATACTGGTGTGCTTTCAAACTTGTAAGTTGGCAGAAGCTGGGACAGAGCAATGGGAGTTCACCCCATCATGTGGATTCGAACCACCAACCTTCCAATCAGCAAGCCCAAGAGGCTCAGTGGTTTAGACCACAGCGCCACCCATGTCCCTTTAATAATACTAGTAGATCATTTAGGAATATGAAGAGAAGAGTAACAACGGGAGTATTGAAGAAGTGTATCTGAAGAATACACTTCTTATCTGAAGAAGTATCTGAAGAAGTGTGCATGCACACGAAAGCTCATACCAAGAACTGACTTAGTTGGTCTTTAAGGTGCTACTGGAAGGATTTTTTTTTGTTTTGACAACGGGAGTATTGGTTATTTTAAAAACAGTGTATTTTGGATACTGTCCAGAAAGCTTCAGTAAATTGTGTTTTCCTTCTAAATCTGTGTAACACATATTTTTCACTTTGTGAAGTTAACCATACTGTGGTGTTTTGTTTTGTTTTAAATTTCCCCCTAATTTACCATTTTCTCTGGGATTCTATTCTGTGTCAAGCTTCCCCTTCAGGTCTCTTGTAAGTTTGTCAAGCTATCCAGGGAGTGAAAGTTCAGCAACTTGCCTTTCTGCAAATCTTCTTAGTCAGAATCCATTCATATGCTAGTTTTTGGTAGGCAGTTTTATGATGCTCTGCTGGAGTAGACAGTGGTCTAAATCTAGCTCCTTAATGTTAATTTGTTAAAGCTTGTTTGTAGCTCACCCTAGATCTCAGTCCTTTTCATATTCCTGTAGGACAGACGCCCACACTTAGAAACTGGTGGGCTGCCTTCACCTGGGCTGGGCTGAATCAATATAAAAAAGGATCATGGTGGAGTAGACCGCAGTTTAAAGCACTGCACAGGCAGGAAAGCTGTACCCTCACCACAATATGAGTTTTCTTGTTGAAAACACTTCTTCCAAGTTGTCTTTTTTGCAGATGGGATTCCCAGACTGGAAGTATCCGCCACTGAGGGGAAGAACAGTTGTCTCTGCTTCCCTCCCTAAACCTGCCGCAAGCTGAGAGTTTCACTCCACATCCCAACTGCCTATGGAATACTTAAAATGTACCCAACCACCAGTCTTATACAAATTAAGACCTGGTTCTTAGACCACATTTGGATTACCGTATTTTTCAGTGTATAACACGCCCCTGTATATGTCCCCTGTTTTGGGGGACTCAAAATTAAGGAAATGGGGGGAGGGAGAGATTGCCCCCGTGTATAAGACTACCCCCCAAAAAAATTATTTTTAGTAAAAAACAAACCCTAGTCTTATACACTGAAAAGTACGGAATATCTTGTCTTTTGCCATTGTGATGCTCCTTTCTTTCTTGCAATAAGACAGGAAGTGTTCCATTAGGCATACTTTAAAGTTCAGTGTTTCCAAACCTGTTAACTACTCCTATCAAGTTAAAAACAAGGCAGGAATCCCAAATTGTCCTGAAGCTGGTAACTATTTTTTTTTGGTTCAGATATAATGAGAAACTATGGTTAATTGAAGAGTTCCAAGTATAATTGCAGGTTTCTGGGAGGAGTCTGCATATGTAGGCATGCATGAGGCTGATTCATGGCCATGCACACAATTGTGATTCCATAATGTCTTATTTGCCTCTTGGCTTTAATGGTGAAGCAGGTAGAAAATAGGCTGCAGTTCCTTCTTTTTTCTAAGAATGCTTTTGACTGGAGAAATTGAAAGATGTAAGGATTGGTTATTGAAATATATTATTTTGTGTGTGTGTGTGAGAGAGAGAGAGAGAGAGAGAGAACTTGAGTCTTTGAAGTACCCCCCCCCCATTTAAGAGTTAATTAATGTGAGAATTGACAAAAGTATCACTAAAATGAAGTATACAGGATGTAGTTGCCTAAATTAAACTTATTTTGACTTCTGGACCTTTTGGATAAAATGGTGCCATGAACATTTCTAGGTCCTGAATGTTAACCTAACCCTGAGGCTAACTTACACAATTTTTATTCACTTCTGTTTCTCACAGAGATTACATATATCAACTTGCACAACACATTGAACAGTGCAGGCAACACTGGATCCTTTGGTAATTATTACAAGGCTTATGCAAGAGTAGTGTGTGAACCTAGCGGGAAGAAAAGGCAGCCATGGGGAGACACTTTGAGCAGAGAAAAATGTCATGGCTAGGGAGAGTGTTAACCACCACCCCTCTTTCCCCTCCTCGTCTGTTCCTCTTATCATTATTTTTAATCTAGGCTCTGCTACATGCATTTTCATATAAAATGTAGTTAAAAATACGTTTTGCTTTTTAGGAAATGCATGTAATAAAGCCTTGGCTATTTAAAAATAAAAAGTAGCAAGGGGCTATCAAAGAGAACAATAAATGCCTACGTTGCATTACTACAATATATAATACAGTGTTGATTATGTCCGTTGAGCATAATACTAAGGAGTACGTTTGTGACATGCAATTGGTGTCCAGGGGACAACATAAAGATTCCTCCATCTTTAAGAAAACTGAAGCCTCTTGATGGAAGCATTACATATCTTCAAGTCAAATTAGAAAGCAAATTAAAATAGCCTTTTACCCTTGTGCAATGCATCTATTTGTCCAATACCAAGTTGACTTGCCTGCTATGAACTATTTCCTACAAATTAAATATCATGGAAGACACAATCAATAGTGCCAAGGTCATTTGAGGAAACTGCCCCTTTGAAGTTTAAAGAGACACCTTGTGTAATCTGTCTTTAAACTTTGTTTATGTTTACATAAACAATTAACTACAATTACAATTAACTAGCTGCTGCCACCAAGCAGGGGAAATGTTCATGTCCATGAATCCTGGACTCATGTCTTATTATCACAGACACTATGTGAACATAAATATGTCAATCTTCTCCTATTTGCTCACAATACATTTCCAAGGCAGTTCCCGGTGCTTGGACAAGTTGAAGTTGAATTTAAGCTAGATGGTCATAAAACTGTCTGGATTAAAGAGAAGGCTCAAGAGATGGGAGGCAGACATAGCATCTCTTTGCATAATGACTTGGATCTGATGCTCTACATGTGAATAAGAACTCCAGAGGAAAAAATGTATGAGAGAACAGCTCTAAAGATGTCTCTCCGTTGGAGTAAAGGTTGAAGTACACAAGATCCTTTCAAAATGAAGTAACTGGAGAACAAAAGTGGATGGAACTGGAAAAGTAAAAAGGCAGGTTTTCATAAGGCTCTTGGAAATGGTGTCAAAGGCAAAATGATGACAAGGCTGAGGAGAGTATCCTGAGCTTTAGAAAGGAAGAGGAGTCATTTATGCACAGTACTCTGTGATTTGTCTTTCTCTCCTAAAGTGAATTTTTAATGAAAGACAAGTAGACTGATCTAATGTTAGCATGAACACTTTCTACTTTCTGCTTACCATTAACCCAGTTTGCACATATCGCTAAGCCAAACCATGGCGTAGCTCAGAGTCGCATTGCAGCAGGAAGACTGGGAGTACCCACACACGCATTCATGCTTTGCTGTAGCTTGGTTTAGAGTTTCTTGGTTGATTTTAATGCCTGAAATTGGGAAACAAGATGTGCTTGGGCTGCATAAATTACTTTGAAGTGGAAGTAATTCTACTTGCAGAATAAAGTTCAAGACCTGTTTTGCTACCATACTCCAGTTAAATTATGATGGTTTAATGGCAAGCATAGGACTCCTTCCCTCCTTTCTAAAATATATAGTAAATCTGCTAAAAGAACCATCTTTTATGCTGCTCTTATTTTATATTCTTAATGTTGTTTTATTTTGCTAATTTTGGTTAACCGCCCAGATAAAATATGCCGGGTGACTGTAGATCATAAACACATAAACAAAGAAAGGTTTTCATTCATATGTCTTAAACTGCCAAAGGGTTGTTTTATTCAGATTTCATAACTCGTGGAGTCTATAATTAGCATAAATCCTGAAATTGTGCAGCTGTATAAAAGTGCTCTAGCAAACATCCCTATGCACTGAAGTGAGAAATGGACTCAAGACAGCTGGTCATACCCCTTTGGCACTGATGTACCATTCAACCATCAGCTGGCAACTCCATCTTCAGCCTCAAAGAAAACAGGCCCTGTGCATGAAGGGCTCCACCATGCAAAAGAAAATCCTGGATTCCCCTTCTACATGTGTAGGGCCCATTCTCCATGTGGCTGAATATATCTGTGCAACTGAATATATAGCCATCCGGGTGTGTGTCTTTTATAGGAAATGTACACTTTTTGTGCAATCTGCAACTTCCATTTCAAAGTGATAACTCAAAAAGCAAGGAACACCAGTTTTGGAAAACTATATAATTTTATACTGCTCTCCCTTAAAGTAGCTCAAGGTGATTACATAGTATTATCCCAATAAGCTTTATTGGTGAGGGAGAATTTAACCTGGTCATCCCTGCTTTATGTCCCTTATTCTAACACTTCTCTTAATGTAATAGTTCTTTCTTTTCTAGAAGGAAGTACAAAAAATATTTTGATGCTCCAAGAATGTATTTTGAAAATGTCAGCCAGCACATTGCAGTTTATTATGCCAATGTGTACTATGCCAGTGTTGTAAGGGAGGTTTCATGTGGCAATAATTGGCCACTAGGGGATTCTCTTGTGGTGTAACTGAGCAGCTTGATATAAAATAATTGGAAGCCACAGAGAACTTGTGTAGTTCTGCCTTGGTTAAAATGTACTGCCTGCTGGCCTCTGTTGAAGGCTATTAAAGGATATTTTTGGACCCGGTTTTTGTTTTTGACTAAAGAATGTTCTACATGGTGTCATTTAAACACAATATATGTCATTTAAGGCTCTCTGAGTAACAATCTCTGAAAAGTCAGAACTGCGTGAAGCTTCATATTTTGCAAAGGTTTAGTAAAAACTAAAAAGTAACTCTCATAAAATTGCAGAATTGTAGAGTAACCATCATAGAAACATAGTATTGTGGAGTTCAAAGGGACCCCCCAGGGTCATCTAGTCTAAGCCCCTGCAATGCAGAAATCTCAACTAAAGCATCCATGACAGATGACCATCCAATCTCTGCTTATAAACCTTGTACTTTGTATTTTGGGTCTATGGGCCACAGTAAAGCTGTGTGTGTGTGTGTGTGTGTGTGTGTGTGTGTGTGTGTGTGGCTTAAAAACCTCCAGTGAAGGGGAGTCCAGTCCACCACTTCCTGAGGGAAACCTTTCCCCTGTCAAACAGCTCTTACTGTCAGAAAGTTCTTCCTGATGGAAGCTCGTTTCTTGCAACTTGAATCCTTTGGTTTGAGTCATAGCTTCCAAAGCGGGAGAAAATAAGTTTGCTCCATCCTCTATTCGACAGCCCTTTAGATGGCTATTATATTTCCTTTCAGTCTCCTCTTTTCTAGGCTAAACATGCCCAACTCCCTCAACCATTCCTCATAAGGCTTGGCTTTCAGACCCTTGATCTTCTTGGTTGCCCTCCTCTGCACACATTCCAGCTTGTCAATATCTTTCTTAAACTGTGGCGCCCAGAACTGGACATAGTACTCCAGGTGTGGTCTGACCAAGGCAGAACAGAGTGCTACTATTACTTCCCTTGATTGGGACATTAGACTTTTATTGATGCAGCATAGAATATTATTAGCTTTTTTTGGTGCTGCATCACACTGTTGACATGGTTAGACTGGTCTTGAGAAGAAGGATTCTAGGCCAATGCTGCAAATTCTATACAGTGGTACCTCAGGTTACATACGCTTTAGGTTACAGACTCTGCTAACCCAGAAATAGTACCTCGGGTTAAGAACTTTGCTTCAGGATGAGAACAGATATTGTTTTCCGGCGGCGTGGCAGCAGCGGGAGGCCCCATTAGCTAAAGTGGTGCTTCAGGTTAAGAACAGTTTCAGGTTAAGAACGGACCTCTGGAATGAATTAAGTACTTAACCCGAGGTACCACTGTACCTCGTTTCAACTAAAATGACGTTTGTACTGCCTTTTTTGTACTAACCTTATTTTAAGAACCTGTTAAAGTTGCTGTTATTTCTGCTGCTTTTTGACGTCACATGAAAGCGCATCAATGTACAAAATGTGGAATATAGGATTTTCCATTACAGAAACAATGTTCTTCTTCTGTTAATGAGTACAGAATATTTGATTCCAAAACTGCTTCAGCACACTGGGCTTTTTATTTATTGAGATGAAGCCCAACTTATTCCTTTATTTATTTATTATACAATATATAAAGCTAAAAGAGGTAAGAAATGTACAGTATATAAAACAAGTAATGAAATTGTTCTGACAGTGCTTTGGGACTGGAGTTATACGGTGCCTAAATGAGAAGCATAGCAAGATTTTCACAGCTGCATTATGTACTAGCTGCAGCGTCTGAACTGTGTTCAGCAGCAGACCCATATAGAACACATTGCAATAGCTCAAACACAAAGTTATTAGAGCACAAAGCACAGTGACCAAGCTGCCCCTGTCCAGCAAAGGCCATAGCTGGTGAACCAGGTGAAGCTGGAAATCACGTGCATCTAGTAAAATAAAAATCTAGATCAAAACATTACAGAGCAGGTTGAATTTATATATTTAAAAATCATTTTTTTGGGGGGAGGACCCATGAACCTCTGTTATTTTTTATCCATCTGTTACTCCAAAAGGGGGGCTGCCGAGAAATTGTGAGGTAGCTACATTGCGTGGCAAGTCCTGACCCCCCCCCACTTGGTTAAATAAAGACACATGACTCAAATATTTAAGATTAATGGGCTACAAAAGGCCACAACTTTATTGGTTACAGATGATGAACGGTATTGGCTTAGGCACTGGATCTAACCAACCATATCTGACTCCAGCCTGTCTGCAGGGAGTCCGGGAAGGGTTAACCACCAATAGGGGGAGTCCCCCTGATGCACATCAACTAGGAGCTCCCCTGGGGGTCACCAATAGGGGTCGTGCCTTAGGCCCTAACCTCCCTAGGCTTTGGACAGGGCCACGCCCCCTGGAATCCTTTAACGGAATACCCTTCAATATGTGGGGCAGGTGAAGGCGCTAGCTCCCCTCTTCTCTTCTCCAGAAATATTTCAATGCCTAACCGCCAAACCTTAAAAAGTTGTGACAATTTGCTACGAGGTAGGCGAAAACCAAGGGGCTGGTGCCAATTTGCCAAGTGGAAACATTCCTATCAGGCCCCTCAACGGCGACCAACCAAAGTCCATAGCAAGGTCAAAAGAGATGAAAACCTTAAAAGACGGGAGGGTGGGGAAACCGAAGCAGCTGAAAGCCAGAAAGAGAGAGATCTCCCAGTTGTGTCCTGCCTTTATTGGGCAGGCCACACCCCTAGACCAACCAGATTGGTTGGCCTGGCCAGTGACACAGCCGGGAATCCCCCAGTCGCGCAGGGCTGGCCACCCACCCCCTGCGCACACATGTGGAGGGGTCGTGAGAGCCCGCAACACCACCTCCTCCTTAAGGCGGAAGTGGACTTGCAGTCAAGCACAAAGGCTCATATGAATAAGTTTCTAGAGCAGCATGGCCTATGGAAATCCAAGGGAAGACAGGAAGGAAAGGTGTTGGTAAGCCAACATGAGGTTTTTTTTCCCTTTCCTTTCCTTTTTTTTTTTTTTTTTGGAACATGCAATACAGTGTAGTGGAAGGAGAGGAGCAGAAAACAAGCTATGCAGTATTTCATGGTCTCCAAAAAGTTGCTCATTCTCTCCTCTATGCAAACAAGCACCCACTGGATATTTTTGCATATCGCCGTGAAAGTTGTCTGCTACTCAGCTCAGAAAGGATCAGATGGAATAGTTCTCATGCAAACCAAACACAGTGGTAAGAAAGCCCCTTAGTAATATTTAACTTCTGTAATGTCAATGAATAATCATTGCCTTGACTAAACATTGCATGTTTGGAATAGAAAAAAAAAGCTTTTTGCATAACCGACCTGCAGTGTCTACACTGAAAATACCCCAAAATCTGTAGTACCCCCTGTGGCTTGGTTCCAGATTTCATATATTTCAAGACAGGAAAGCTTCCCTGCTGCCATCTATATTTTCTTTTTTATATATAACAGGCTGGCTGGGGTTGATGGGAATTGCCCAAATCATCTGGAAGGTAACAGATTGGGAAAGGCTGCCCTACTATAGTACAGAACTGACCAAAGTTGTCCATTAAGTAGAGCCAACTCCCCATTTACGTGGGGGTTACATTCTGAGGCACTGCATACATTGGTGGGATGTGTGTAAGCCCACGCCGTTCCGCACCCGGCTGCTTCTGGGGCCAAAAATGGTGCATGTGTCAGTGGTCACATGTGGCTCGAACACGTGCAGATGGTGGATTGCATGTATTCCATCTCAATCATCAGTCTGGCCGTTTGATGTACTTGGATTGAGGTGGTCTGACTTTGGTTCCTCTCTAACTTTCCTGCTCCTTTCTGCTCATTCTCTGCACAAAGACTGGGGGACACACATGAGCCTGTTTTTTTGCCCCGCTCCCAGTTCAGCAAATGTATAGCATAAATTTGTGGTCATCATCTTCCAATGCAACCATAAATCTATTTAGAGATTTTTTACTACCGGAGGGTAGAAGACAAGTCTTGTTGTCATAACAGCTAAAGAAAAATGTGGATAGAGCTGGAAGCAGATGGCATGTATAAATAGACAATGAGCTAAAGTAAAACATGTGAAGACAAATGAACTGCTGTTTCTCTGCACTCTCAGACTGGCCACACTGAATCTGTGCCAAAATCAGCTGGCTATTCTTTGCTGTTTCTTGACAAAATCAAAGCTGTGTCCAGATATAGTGCTTTAATCCAAATTACATTAAAAGACACAGACATTGAGCTGTAACCATCCCTTCCCTCAAGGTTTTAGAGAGACTTTTGAGCTTAGCAGAAGAGCTTAATAGTGCCAGCTACTTTAGTGTTAAGTGTCAATTAGTGGCACACAGGCAGGTAGGTTTAACTGGATTTTTACAGTTGCATATGCTCTTCATACAGATTGTCTTCCACCTGAAATGTCCAGACCACTATAACAAAATAATTGGATAGTAAATGGACTATATTCTAAGACTCTGAATATAAAATTCAGGTTAATGCTTTGAAAACAATGATTTTAAGCAAAAATTATATACAGTCTATATTAATCTGGAAAACTCTTAAGTCGATTTTCACTGTGAACGTTCTTTAAAAAAAAAAGCAAAGAATTTAATCCATCAGAATTCAATCCAGTTTCTAAATCTCATTAGAGTCAAACACATGCCTGAATTCATCCTGCTCAAAATCAATGGGACTCAGAAGGTAAGACTGCAGTCCTAACCCCACTTACCTGGGAATAAGCCACACTGAGTTCAGTAGAGCTTACTTCTGAGTAGACATGTTAAGGATTGCACTGTAAGTCCACAAAGGTCATAATTTTTTTATAATCCTTTTTTTGATAATGCATTATTGGGTTGGGTCACTGATGGCACATCAGTGGCTAAAAATCTGGACATTTCTCTCTGAACTGCCTGGGATTGTTCTTATTCACCTAAACTAATAATAATTTGACTAAACCATTCCAAGGTAGTCTTGCTGGTACTGCCTTTAAAGAAAAGTCAAGAAAAGAGGTTTAAAGACTCTCTCGAGGCAGTTTAAAAATGTAGTTTACACACCAACAATTGGGAAACACTTGCCTGCAAGCACTCCAATTGGAGAACAGCCTTTACCAAAGGTGTCATGGGCTTTGAAGATGCTTGAACACAGGATGCAAGGGAGAAACATGCTAAGCGGAAGGCACGCTTGGCAAATCCACACCGTGATCAACTCCCACCCAGAAACCAATCTCCCCACTGTGGAAGGACATGTGAATCCAGAATTGGCTTCCACAGTCACTTACAGACTCATTGTTAAAACCATGTTTATGGAAGACAATCTTACTTGGCTACGAGTGATTGCCAAAGAAGAAAAAGAAGCCCTTAAAAAACAACACCAACTGCTACATAGAAACATGAAAGCTGGAGTAGGTAGTACATGTTCAACCTTTAAACTCTTTTAAAAGTTAGAAGATACCATTGGTGACTAATGATTCTTACTGATACTAACGTTTGACGTTTGCACAATTTGTTTCCACACAGCAGTGAAGATGGATGGGCTCTGTTGAATGTGATGAAGGGAATGGGGAAGTATTAAAAATTGTCGTGTGAGTGCTACAAAGGGCTGCTTCAACCAGGCAACATTTGGGCAATTGTTGCATAAACACATGGAGTTACAGCGTTGAAAGTCTAAGTGCCTTAGGCTGCCATCCTATGCACGCTTACATCAGAGTAAGTCCCATTGGACTCAATAGGCTTTACTTCTGGGTTGGCATGAATTTCACTATTTAGTTTTACAACAGGTTGCTTGTGCCACAGTCTTCTGAGGGAGAAGTAAAAAGCTTGACCACAAGGGAGCACTCAATGCAAAAGGATTTGCTTCTAGTATCTCCATAGTAGAACAAAGGTAACGAAGACAAGCAGCAATTCATAAGCATTGAAGACCCTTATGCTCTTCTCGTGAAGATGGCAACAGTCTTTAGATTGGGGGTGTGGAATATGTGGCTATCCAGATGTTGCTTGACCACAACTCCCAGCATTGCTGACCATTCTGAGCAGGAGTGGAGGGAATTGGAAACCAACAAATGAGAAGGTTCACAGTTTCCCCACCCCTTATCTAAATGCAGAAATGTACCTTGAATTTGAGTGTTGTCTATGTCTACAGTGGGGGTGGCTAACCTGTGGACCAGATATGACCCCGCAAGCTACAGGAAGAGACCCACCAGCCCCCACAGCTTTATTTCCTAATATCAGTACTGTAGTGCTGAACAGTGAGCTCAGGAGATAGAACTGCCTTCTCTTTAGAAATTAAAAGGCAGCACCCACCCAAGCATTGTTCCTGGAAAAACTCTCAACCATTTGGTCTGGTGCCTCAGACTGGATCCAGCTTCAGTCTGTTGGCTCTCATCCAGTCCCTTACCGAGACAAGACAGCGGTCCAGCACATCCACTGCCTCACCTGAAGATGTAAAGCAGAAGTAGGCTGAAGAGCACTTCCCAAGCATCACCCTCTGGAAACGACCATCTAAATAGGACCAGAACCATCATAAAGTGGTGCCACCCACCGCCAACTCAGACAGCCGCTCCAGAAGAATACCATGGTCAATGGCAGTAATGAGACACTGCAAGCTTTGGACTTGCTCACATGCAGCTCCTTGCAGCCACACCTGAGAAGAGTGGAAGCTTTTGCTTCTGATTTTCTACAACTCAGCATGTCATCCAGATCCCAGACAGTGAACCGCTCTGATTATTCTGTGAACCGCCCTGAGACCTGCCGGGTATAGGGAGGGTATATAAATTCAATTTCTTATTCTTATTAATGGTAACTGGTTTGTTTGAAACAAGCAATAATTAAGATTAAGCACAGTTTGTTGATTTTGCATGATGTAAGCAAACTGTCAAAACCCCTTCAGCTGCAACCACACTGAGCTATCAGTGGTGTCCAAAGTCTCAACAAATGAAACTGATTTGTAAAAAGGTTACACGGAAAAAATACGAGAGACATTACACATACTTCTGTAAAACAAGAAAATCTTTAATAAACAAAAAACTAAAAAAAGAGGGCCACATTTGATGAAATGAAGGGCTGTGAGGACCGACCGAAGGGCCAACCAAAGTTGTTGAGCTTTTTTTAGGATTTTACTCCAGGAGATTAAGGGCCTGGCGGGCCGAATTAGGCCCCCGAAACGGACTTTGGACATGCCTGTGTGTGACACCTGAAGTAGATCACCTGAATGATCTTTCATATTCCAGTTCAGATCTTCACTTAGGTTCTCATTATTTCAGTTGGCTTAAATTTAGAAGATAAATTTAGACTGTAATCTGAGATTGAAAACAGTTTGAGTTCATGTTTTTACAAGCAAGTAGTGTCTTGCTTTCCCCCCTCATGTAAATAGTAGGTGCTCAAGATAACTATTATTTTAGTCCTATATTTGGAAAGAACTGATTTCATTATAACAATTAAAATTTATAACAAAACTGCTACCTAGGCTGGCCTCTAAAGATATTAGAAGTTTGCAATGGAGACGAAACAATGTAGTGGGGCTGCAGCAAGAATTGCATCATAGCAAAAGCGTCCATGAGGCATTATTAGTGTGTAGTGAGAAATGTGCATAGTAATAACATGTTCACTGTGTTAGTACAAGTAGATTTTGAAAATCGTATTGTATGATTTTGTTTCTGCTTCATGAAAGAATCTATCATTATGGACAGTATGGACTCTCCATGGTAGCCAACTCTTTGTTAGTCCTAGGCAGATTTTTGTAAATGGCACGTTAAGATGATGCCGTCAGCCCATTAAGAGGATCCAAGAGATGCCCACTGCCCCCTTTGGACATTAATTTATCATGTTATCCAGATATGGTGTCAGCATAACCTCAGGACTTAGTGGATATTCCTGCCATGGGCATGGTGAGGCAACAAGAAGGGTAGATAGAGAACTTCATACATCATTGTTCCCTTTACATTTCCAAGAGTCTCTTCTGCTGAGAATTCAGAGATCTAGCTCAGTAAAGAATTAACAGTAAAGCCAATAAGACTCAAAGGTGTGCATGACACTTTAGCAAAAACATTAGGGTATTTTTTAATTGTTGCCCAATTTTGTTATACACTGAGAATACTGAGAGCTTTTCTTGAAAGGCAGGATATAAGTATTCTAATAAAAACAATACTTTGTTTTTAAAATAACATCAGATAAACACATTTACAAACCCAAATAAAAAAAATTAGTATGTTGTTTCAGCATAGGATGATGGAACTGTGGTTTGAATAAGTTACACAACTAGAACTCTTGCTAATTTCCCCACCTTATCAGGAAGAATAGTTCAACCCCAGTAATTGGAAATGAATCATTTGCTTCTGTTCTTCCATTAGATCTTGTGACAACGCACCTTTAGAAAGTAGTTCAATATCCTGCTTGGTGCAGGGGTGGAGCAAGTTTTTCAAGGAAGCTTATTGTAACAGAGGTTCCCGGACTTGTTGAGCAATAGCCCTGAAAGCTGCAGGTGAAGCCCAGGGAGGGAAACATAAACCCTGAAAGTTGTATTTGGAGTGTTTTAGGGCCAAGAACAATTAATTTTTGTTAATAATACTGCTTTTAAAAAAAGTGTGCATAAACTGAACACACTATTTGATGGAATGTAGCTATGTCTCTATGCTAATTTCCTGCCCAAAACTATCCCTGCACCCCATGCTGTATCTGATAGTCTCCTGGCAACAAAAGTTCATGACACAATAAATTAGTTTATTCTTTAAACTGCCACTTGGGTCTTTTTTAAAAGCATCCTTGTAACTCTCTATGAAACCTCTTCTAGTTTTCATTATCCTTCTTGAACATTTTCCTGCCCAATATTGAATACAATGTTGAATAAATATGCAGTCTCAACACAGCAAACATAAATCCCTATGTACCTACTTCAATCAGATAGCAGGAACTGGTACCTAGTTTGCATATAGAGAGGTTGCCAAGTTTAGAATTCTACTGCCAGCTACTTGGTAGCCAGTGTCCATAATTTCTTGTGACCCAATGGTGTGTTCCTACTAGGGATGTGAATGATGTTTGTATTTTTCAAAATTACCTATGAAATATTACAAAATTTGCTATTTTGTGTACACATTGAGCAAGATTCCGTGAATGTTTGTTGGATTATGATGCGTTGGTTCATATTATTTTCAAAAAGAAATAAAATGGGGGGGGGGGGAACGACCTTTTTTTTGTAATAATCAATCCTGCTACATTACTGTCACTTAATGCAAGTCATATCCTTTCCAAATGCACATACATTGTATGTCTGTAGTAAAATTACACAAATCAAAATATGTTATCAGTTATGTGGCCCAAATACATGTTGCATAACACACATAATTTTTGAAAGCAATTATGAAATTTGATGAAAGAGAATCAAAAGAGAATGAGCTGTGAAACAACATGGGCTCAGTAATTGGCAAAAAATGAAAAGTGGGAAAACATCACGAGTTACATCACTTGTCCCTACTCACTGTTTAGTTAGTTAATTAAAATCATGAATTCGCAACAAAAGGCTTGAAGAGATTTACAACAGAAAATAAATTAATAAAAATACCCCCAAAATACTTCCCCAAATAATAATCAATCAATCAATTAATTAATTAAAAATAATAAAAATACCCGAACATAAACATGTTTAAGTAATGTTGCCATAAAACTTTATTACCCATTGTTGTAAATATATATACTTACATTTCTATCCTTGGAAGGGAAAATTGTGCCCTGATTTAACAACAAAGACAAGCCAAATGAATGAACTGTATGTTGCCCTTATATGACACACTCATCCAATTGTTGGCACACCAGGGGATGGTATCTGTAACAGATTGTCCTGTTAGTCAAGTTCTTAGAATTGCTCCTCTTTTTTTAGAGCATCTGATCTAAGTTCATAAGAGGTGAAATGCAGTCTAGGTAACATAGCAATGCATTATCCTATTCTGCCTCTAAATACAAAAGCAAACAAATCCCAGATTACTTGTGTGTCCCCAGCTTGGTCTTTTTTCACGAAGCAGTATTTAAACTAAGTCTCTAGTCTAAGACAATCAATACATTTATAAGCTGACTGCTATGTGTACAAACCCTCTGAAATTCAAGTTGAAATGGTTTAATAATTTGCCAGAGGGCTAATAACTAGCTGTTGTTGTGTGTCCCCCGCTCTTGGAATTATTTTTACTGATCCCCACCCCCTTGCAAACATGTCCATTCTGTCAATTGGGGGATGAATAAGATCCACAGATCTGATGCATGTTTGTGGCTTTTTTTAGAGAACCATTGGTATCAGTGTTAGAAACTGAGATATGAAAGCTAGGAGCTAAATGGCAGCTTAAACCTAGGTTATGGGTGCATTAATGGAATGTCTAGTTGTAATTTTTTATAACAAGAATACAAAGCTGAAAATGAGTGAACTGCAGCTAAAATATTATGTTCATTTTTCACATGGTCTAGTCCTTCCCCTGCCCACCACCCTAATATTCTTAAGAGGATCTCTTCTCCAGTCTTCAGAGAGTAGCTAGAAGTAGGGAGACAGAAAAAGGTCCCCCTTTCTTTCCACTCTGCAGTTTCAATCTGAAATCTTAGGTGCAGTACTGCACCCAGATCTCAGAAACTACTTGCGCTAATGAAATTCCCTGTTGTAAAATGCGCCTAAAACAAAGGGCGTTTCAAACACTGATCAGTATGCCAAAGACACTCAGCTCTACATTTCTCTTTGTCATCTGAGTCTGGCATGGCTGTGAAGGTGCTGAGCTAGTGCCTGGATGGTCTGGGCGAAACCCAATAAACTACCGTATTTTTCGCTCCATAGGGCGCACCTAGTTTTTAGAGGTAGGGAAGCACGAAAAAAAATATTCTGAATCAAATGTTGCACTAAACTATTTAAAGCAGCAAAGCGGGCGGCTCCTGTCCGCTTTGCTGCTTTAAAGCGAGCATCAGAGGAGGGTAGGAAGGAGAACCATGGCTTATCTAAGTTCAGTTTATAATTCTGAGCCTGATTTATGGCCATCAAGATTAGCCTGGCCTTCTCAGTGGATATCTGGGGAGGCTGAGGTGGACTTTCCAGTGGTCAAAGTGTGGTTGTGTCTTCCTGCCCGGCATCTATTCTACTTCAAAGCAAGCTACGGAGGAGGTAAGGAAGCGGAGCCATGGATCCTCTGCTCGCAACTGCAGCGGATTCCCTCCACTTTGAAGCAGGAAAGTGGGAGAGGAGCATACACGAGTGTAAGCTGCTCCTCTCCCACTTTGCTGCTTCAAAGGGAGCCCGGGAGGAGGGAATCTGCTGCCTTCGCTAGCAGAGGATCCATGGCCCCCTTCCTTCCCTCCTCCGTAGTTGCTTTAAAGCAGGAAAGTGGGAGAGGAGCCGCTTACATGGCTTACACGGACGGAATCCCCTCCTCTCCCTCCTCCCCGGCTCAGGTCAGCAGCAGTGGCTCTTGCTGGCTTTACAATGAGCCGGAAGAGCTGCGCAGAGCGTGTCAGCAGCAGCGGTTCTTGCTGGCTTCGCTCCATAGGACGCACAGACATTTCCCTTACTTTTTAGGGGGGGAGTGCGTCCTATGGAGCGAAAAATACGGTATATATAGTGGTACCTTGGTTTAAGAACAGTGTTGTTTAAGAACGATTCGTTTTACGAACTCCACAAAACCGGAAATAGTGATCCATTTTGCAAACTTTACCTTGGTCTAAGAATGGAATCCAAACAGTGGAAGGGAACTGGCGGGGGAGGCCTCATTAGCGAAAGCGACTAAGAACAGTTTCAGTTTAAGAACAGACTTCCAGAATGGATTAAGTTTGTAAACCGAGGTACCACTGTATAGTTCCCAGATCCAGTGAATTGGTGTTCAGCTGGTTCTGAATGAGTCTGTTTACACAAACTGAATGTCAGCTCCGGCCAACAAGAGTTTGAAATGTAGTGTAACCAATTTCAGCTTACTAACAATTTATCCTTACTAATTTGCAGGAAAGCTTTGAGGATGCCTTTGAAAACATCCCTGTGTAAGTATGATTTTTTAAAAACCTCATTCTCCTAATAGAGATGCTGGGAAGAAAGGCGGAAGTGAGAAGCATACATTTAAATTAAATGTAGTGTTATCCTTTCTGCTCTTTTTACATCACTTCCAACACTGCTTCTCCTTAACTCCTCATGTTCCTGCTACTTGTTTCCTTCTGTATCTGCAGAACGTAGTTAACCTACTGCTTCTTCCCTATTTCGTCAGCTTATTATTGTAATGACATTTAACTTAGGGCTTCTCAGCACGGTCCCAGTCTCTTTTCATCTCAGCTTGTGGTTCAGAGAAGAGAGAACAAAAGTCACTCTATAGTGTCCATAGATCTGCTTACCCCCTTTAAGAGGTGTGGCGGCCTTGTGAGATGGCCAACACCTCCGTCCCGCCGATGATACAGGGCTGTGTGTTCGGGTCTGATGCGTGCCGGAGCGCGAGCTTTGGCTGACACTCCTGGCTTGAAATCCTGCTCCACATCAGACTGCCGAATTGGCCAATGGCAGGGTGGCACGGAGGGTGGGGCTCTCCAGGGGCGGGCCTGAGGGAACAATCAGGCTTCCCTCAGGTCCGCTCCCAGGGGGTTTAAAACAGCCTACACCAGCCCCCGACACCCACTCCAGTAATTTTGCACTTACTCATTGACTTGACTTTGCTATGGCTGCAGTGGTCACTGTATTTTGGGGGCTGAATAGGAATTTGCCTATCAGGTGAATTGGTTATGCCCTGGAGGTTTTGCTTACCTTGTAGCAATCATCACAACTTCGGCAGTTTAGGCACTGGGTAACCTTAGTTTTAAGGGACGCAAGTGGTGCTGTGGGTTAAACCACAGAGCCTAGGGCTTGCTGATCAGAAGGTTGGTGGTTCAAATCCCCGCGACATGGTGAGCTCCTGTTGCTCGGTCCCTGCTCCTGCCAACCTAGCAGTTCGAAAGCACGTCAAAGTGCAGGTAGATAAATAGGTATCGCTCCGGCGGGAAGGTAAACAGTGTTTCTGTGCGCTGCTCTGGTTCACCAGAAGCAGCTTAGTCATGCTGGCCACATGACCCGGAAGCTGTATGCAGGCTCCCTCGGCCAATAAAGCAAGATGAGCGCTGCAACCCCACAGTCGTTCGTGACTGGACCTAACAGTAAGGGGTCCCTTTACCTTTTAACCTTAGTTTTGGTTGAAAGGGTTGTTGTACTCTCGCTTTCCCCTCCAGAAAAAGGTTATCCCCTTAAAGGGATTCCTGATGGAGTTGCTTCTGTCCATTTGCCCTTGCGGGGGCTTGGGCCTTAGTGCTCTTAGAGGCGGCGATCCCTGTAGGGATCCTCCTATATGATCTAAGTCATAGGAATCCCCACTGCTGGGTTGACCCTGATGTCATTTCTAGCAGACGGGCCAGAAATAAATGCTTGCCCAGTGCCTATGCCAAACCACTTCATCTGTAGTCAATGAAGGTGTAGCCCGATTTGATCCCATTCAGCTTTGTGGTCTCGTTTATTTGGTAGTTCATCTAAAGGGCACATTTGTTATTGTTCACTTTTTTGAATTGCACATGAACCGTACGCTGCTCCTGCTTGCTGCATGCTTATCCAATACAGCAAAATAACTGTGAGCGCAGTGCTGTCAGCTACAATATCAGATTTCCTTATGCATCACAGCCAATATGGCGATCAAAAAAACACTGAAAATAATGCCATCATTGCTAGGATGTGTCTGTCTAATTAGTGCAGAAAGGTCTTTTAGAACAATATGTTTGTTAAAGATCTCAAGCTTGATGAGTTGTTCTGCCATACTTATACAACTATGCAAATTTACTCAAATTGTGCCATTGACCTTTGTGAGTCTTACCTACACCATCTGAACTGCATAGATAGTGTTTTCCAGCTGATCTGCAGATGTCCATGTGCATATAAGTCCCACCTTCTTTTCGCAGCTTGTAGTCAAAAGTGAAATATTTTGACCCCACCTATTGCTAAGGTCCTGCATTAGTAAGGAAAGAGTAAGGAGAGCATAATGGCTGTAGATAAATTTCCAGTTGGTTGAGGGTAGACTCAGGCTTTTTCCAGCACTGTGGCTGCCTGCATGATAGGTTCTTCCATCATTACTATCAGGAACCCTTGAGGGAACACATTTATCAACATCATACATACAGAATTGCAACTTAGGCCACAGCCTTTTCCTCATTTACCAGGGAGGACACCCTTTTGAATTCAGTGTGGCTTACTTCCTCCCAGGTAAATGAGGAAAAGGCTGTGGCCCAAGTTGCAATTCTGTATGTATGATGGACACCTGTAGGCAAAGTCCCTGGATCCAGTCTCTTCTCAGGCATAAATGTAATAGGTGACCTTAAGCAAACCACTGTTCTTACAGCATGGGGATAATGCTGATCTCAGCTGATCTGGATGACTCAGCTGGGTGACTGTTGCATGGGAAAGATTGGTGGTACCCCAAGACCGTGGGGCCCTAAGCTATAGCTTGTTTAGCTTATAAGTAAATCTGGCACTGGTTGTAAGCAGCGGCAGGGTGTTGTGGGTGGAGGGGCACCTCACTTCCCAACACCATGCTTTGATGCTACTTCACTGAGATTATGGTGCCGGCACAGTGGCAGAATTGGCTATGTTGACACTACACTGAGCTCTTGGAGTCTTGTCCCTTCCCCATTCAATAAACAGCAGGGACATGCAGTGTTAGCAAGTCAGGGTAGCAACACAGCCCCAACTGCTCCACCCACTGCTACTGGTTGTAAGGATTATTGAGAGTGTATTTGAGGCACTTCATGCATGGAAAAGGTGCCATAAGATGCTAACTATTCAGCATTAAAATTTTCAATATCAGTGGCTTTGAATTGTTTTTTATTGCATCTATACATTAAGTAGAAATACAGATATATCATAAATATTTTTTTTAAAAAAATAGAATTTCTTGTAAAATCACAAAGTGCAGGTATGAAGAAACATTAGAAGTGCCTTTCCCTCTCCCTCTCCTTTCCTCATACTGAAGTTGGATATTCTTAATCCTTGATCCTACCCAAGCTGCTCTGTGCGGTATTATTGCAGAGATAGAAGCCAGAAGTGTTTAAGAAAGGTTAGCCTTTTAATCTCAAAACTGTGGTTAAAGTTTTCACTATTATCTCTTGATAAAGGAATCCATATTAAGGTGTACAAAATTAAAATACCATCAAGAATGTGGAGTACTGTTCCATTACTGGTTAAAGTATTTGATAAGCCAAGTTGTGTTTGCTAGTACTCAGGTTCTATGAGTGTGTGTTTAGCTTTTCTGTGCTTGGATTTATATTAATAAATGTTTGTGCTTATGGGAGATCTGGATGTGCTGCAGTTTGTCTAACCACATGCATAAGCTGCAGACATCATAAAGAAAAGTGAAAAGAACCCATGTATTTCTTAATATTGTAACTGCATTTATATAACTGCTTTGATTTTTATATTTATATTTTTATGTTGTGTGTACACATTTGACATTTGTGTTCCATGTTGTAAATCACCCTGTGATTGGCATCAGAATCTGCCTGTCCGGTGGATCCTGCTGCCTGAAGCGGTCTCCTCACCTTGCCTCATGGTTGGGCCAGCCCTGGCTAGAGAGTTCAAGCACAGGATCAGGAGTCTGAGACTAGGCAAAAGCTTTGAAGATGTCACGACAAAGGGCATGTTTTGTAATGCCACCCTTACTTGCTGCTTGCTTACTTTTTATAGCAACCACTTAACCCTTAGTAGCAATGGCCCCTGGGAGGACAACTGGGCTCAGCCCTCCACCTTCGTAAAGTGTTTCAAGGCTGCCAAATTTGCTTTGGTGGAGGCCACTTTCAGTAAGTGCTCCAACAAATGCTGTTATTGGGATTTTCCTTCCACCCACGCTCAGTGATCCTGCTATTGGACCCCTTTCTTGGTCACATCACTCCTCTGCCTACAAGACATGTTATTCTGGTCAGCAAGAGTGAAGCTCACACAGAGAGACTTTGGCTTCGCTTCTTCTTCTTAGCACATTCCTTCTCTGCCAGACTTTCCTTTCTTGCTCTAATCTCTCTTCTAGCCCCAACCAGCAAATCTAGAATCATAGAATTTTAGAGTTGGAAGGGTCATCTAGTCCAACCCCTTGCATTGCAGGGAAAATCTAGCTCCATCACAATTTCCCCCATTAATTACTTGCCACTCCTTTTTCCACCATGACTGCCAATGTGGTGCCACCACCATAACTTGCTACTGTTGTGGAGTGGGATGCAACTGCAACACGGGTTTACAGATTTGGGGCACTACCAAATAGTCTGGAAAGAAAAGCCAAGATGCATCTTCTCATCTTAATTCCTATGCCCCACAAATAACCGGGAGATGCATTTTAAATAAAAGGACACATTCTAGAGCCAGTGTGGTGTAGTGGTTAAGAGCGGCAGTCACATAATCTGGGGAACCGGGTTCATGTCTCCGCTCCTCCACATGCAGCTGCTGGGTGACCTTGGCCAGTCACACTTCTGTGAAGTCTCTCAGCCCCACTCACCTCACAGAGTGTTTGTTGTGGGGGAGGAAGGGAAAGGAGAATGTTAGCCGCTTTGAGACTCCTGAAGGGGAGTGAAAGGTGGGATATCAAATCCAAACTCTTTTTCTTCTTCTTCTTCTTCATCTCAAGTAAAAACACGCTGATTCCCAGACCGTCCGTGGGCCGGATTTAGAAGGCAGTTGGGCTGGATCCGGCCCCTGGGCCTTAGTTTGCCTACCCATGACTTAACATGGCTTGTGAAGACTTCTAGAAAGCTCACTTGCTCTCTCTGTAGTTTCTTAGGAGAGCATGAAGCTCTTAATCCCAGGGTTTGAGCCCCATTCTGAGTGAGAGATTCCTGCATTGAAGGGGGTTGGGCTGGACTTTTGGGGTCCCTTCCAACTTTGCAGTTCTATGATTCTATGATCAGTGGAAGAATATTTCATACTGTTGGCTTCTTCGAGTTTCCATGCCCTCTCTAACATTTCTCCTTAGATATCTGTTGTATTGCATGCTATATAGTTATCCATCTCACTATCATGGATCATACTTAACACCTACTTAAGAGAAATTCAAACATAAAGTATAACAGACTGAATTTCCAGTAAATAACTACCATTCTATACTTCTTGCTATACTATTTTTAGAACAGGCAATGAATTATTAAACAGCTCTGTTGTTTCTAGCGCTCTGTTCTGTTTAAATGCGGCGTAAAATAGCCTGGTTCTCCTTTTCATCAGATTTAAAACATTTAATGTTAATTGGAGCACAGAAATCTGGAGCACAAAAATCTTTTTCATCCTTCAAACACAAATCACAGAGTTGCATTTGGTCTTCATTTCCCCCTTTGTAGTTAGGCAGTGATGGATTAGAATTAGGCTGCAGCATAGATTGGGAAAATCTCCCAGCATCCTCTTCCTGCAGAGGCATCATCTAGCAGCATTGCTGTAGCTGCAGCTATTTCAACTGACATTTCTTTTTAAATTGCAATATGGAGGGCTCCTGAGATGACAGCTGCTTCTGTGTGAACTTTTATATCTTTTTCCTGCCTGATAACTAATTAATAAGAGCCTCATGAGTATTGAGGAATAAAACAGAGGAAATGGGATATTATCTAGGTGGTTTTTGCTGCCTTGTCTGGCTCTTGACGGAAACAAAACGTGCCTGAGAGAGGCTTATCTTTCTGTAGCAATTGCAGTTATTCATCTAAAGTTATCTACTCATTTAATTCTGTGAGTATATCATGTCTTATCTATGCTAAGTGGTTACTACAATCGATGGCAAAAGTCAGGGTGTAATTACAATAATTTTATGGGGAAATTGCTTTATGAGGTTGTCTTAATAAAAATTTATTGCATTCTGTAAAAAAAGCAAGTTCAGCATATCTGTGAACTCTTTCGTGGAAGAGATTAACATTCAGAATTATTTCAGAAGCGATTGGTTTTCCTTTCCATTCATAGCTTATTTCTAGCAGTTATCATTGTGTTTCTGCTGATGCCAATCTTATAGGTTGCAGAATACTGCAAGGTGTGTATAGCTGGATGAATGGCTGAAATTGTCACACCATTAAAAAAATAAATCGGAGCTATCTATCATGTATGAGATTTATTTTGATTCTCAGGGAACTAATAGCTTCCGTTATCTGGTGACTTTGGTGTTTAGTTTTAGTATAGCTGTTTATTTGTAATGCCATCGGGGGGGGGGGGGGGGGAGAGAATAAGCCTGAAATGACTTTGCAGCAAATTTAGAAGGTGATTCACTACAATAAGATTCAGTTATAGTAAACTTAATATGAATTACTGTGAACTTGCAGGAAGCCATAGAAAAAGGATCATTTGGCCTTAATAAGGTGTTTGGATCTGGGCCAGCATTTGAATGACGCAGTCTTGGTACCAAAAACATGAGGCCAGATTGTGTTGACTTCTATGTAGGGTAACAGGATTTCCCCACCCCCACTCTCAATTTTAAAATGAGCTCAGCTGTAGGTACTTTCTTCCCAGCTCCAGCTGTTCATTAGTATAAAGTTGCATTAGTGGTGGTGGTTGTTGTTGTTGTTGTTGTTTTACATCAATTACAATATTTACTTTTAAGACACAGGAGTACCGTACTTGGTCTCAAGGCATGTGCAGGTCCCAACAGGATGGCTACAGTATTTTGAAAGAATAGTTTAAAAGGTTTGGTTTTTCTCCTCCTGGCAAAATAGAAAGGAGGCAATTTGGGAACAATCTCAAGCAAAAGTTTTGCAACAAAAAACAGAGCACAATTTATCATGGAGATACCTCCTGCTCAGTTCTCAGAGCATTTGTGTTGGCTGAAACTCTACCCAATGAAATGCTTTTATGCCACAAAAATTCTCTATGGGTGTGCTTATTTTAATCCTTTCCTTTTGCTTTTTGTATTTTTTATATATTTTATTGACTTGTTAACAAAAAAGTGATTTTTTTTCTTAACTGGTGTACTGTATATTTAATTGGTGTACTGAAGATATATTGTTGTGATTGTATGATTATTACTACCACCTACTGCCTGCTTCAGGGTGATAAGGGCTAGGCAGGGTTTCTGCAAAGAACCAAATCATCACTAAAGGAAGTGCCAAAGTAGTACTACTTTTATGTAGGCATGCTTGAGAAATCCAGTCTTTGTGAATTTCAGTATGGACTGACCTCATTCATGCCACCCAGACTCCTGTGCAGTTCTGAACTTACTTATCCACCTTGCTTTTTGCACTTTCAGAAGTGCAACTCTTGGATCAAAACAAAGTGCAGATACATCCTCTCAAGCAGCTATCATTAGTGTGGATGGGAAACAATGAGACAGAGTTCAGTTGAAAGCACTGCTATGGACAAACATGCACAGAAATGCACCTGGAAAAAATGGATCTATGCAATCCATATGCATATTAACACTCTGCCTTGGGCATATACAGCTTTGGGCATATATCAGGAGAAAAGCGGATTTTACAAACTTACTCTAGGGTACCCTACTGCCAGGGATTGAACTGGGAGCCTTGGGTTTTCTTGTTGCATTGTGTGGTAAGCCACTGAACTGTATTTTGCAATAACAGCCTAAGCAGTTCAGTGTCCTCGGGCCATGGACCAACCAAACCATTGGGTTCCACTGCATCACCAGCCCTCTCTAATCAGTTAACCATCTAGTTAACCTGGCACCTAATGTATTGATGTTTAGGCAGCTACTTTTTGTTTAAGAAGGCTTTCCCTGGAGTGTGACCCAGTCATTTCAAAGAATACCAATTGTATAATTTTATTATTGTTTTTAGAATAGGCATCTTTTGTATTTTATCTTACTGCATTGATTGCTTTGGCTGTGAAACAGTTGATAAATCTGATAAATAAATACATTACAGAGTTGTCATTATTCCCTCTCAACTCCCCCCCCCCTTTCCAACGCTGCGGCAGTCTTAGTGTAGCAAAGCTGGGGTACTTTGTAGGGCTGATGTAAACCATGCTTTCTCAACCACAGTACCCCCTTTGCAATATAAATATACTAATGATTTACAAAGTAGCACTAGCAATACTATTGTTGTTGTTGTTTAGTCGTTTAGTCGTATCCAACTCTTTGTGACCCCATGGACCAGATCACACCAGGCACTCCTGTCTTCCACTGCCCCCCGCAGTTTGGTCAAACTCATGTTCGTAGCTTCGAGAATACTGTCCAACCATCTTGTCCTCTGCCATCCCTTTCTCCTTGTGTCCTCGATCTTTCCCAACATCAGGGTCTTTTCCAGGGAGTCTTCTCTTCTCATGAGGTGGCCAAAGTCTTGGAGCCTCAGTTTCAGGATCTGTCCTTCCAGTGAGCACTCAGGGCTGATTTCCTTTAGAATGGATAGGTTTGATCTTCTTGCAGTCCATGGGACTCTCAAGAGTCTCCTCCAACACCATAATTCAAAAGCATCAATTCTTCGGTGATCAGCCTTCTTTATGGTCCAGCTCTCACTTCCATACATCACTACTGGGAAAACCATAGCTTTAACTATACGGACCTTTGTCGGCAAGGTGATGTCTCTGCTTTTTAAGATGCTGCCTAGGTTTGTTATCACTTTTTTCCCCAAGAAACAGGCGTCTTTTAATTTAGAAAGTAGATAATGAAGACGATCCCGTATGTTTTCTGTTGGTTTGAGTTTTCAGTTTGCCAAAAGAGGTTATGAACAAGTTTCAGCAGCAGTGTGGAAAGTCCATTTACTTTGGTATTTAAAAAACCTGAGTATATCCAGCAATTGAGCTGTACCATGGCATTTGTCTGCTAGTTTGAATGCAATGTTAGTGGTCACTTAGGCATAGTGCAAAATTCTAACTATTCTCCCAATCCTTCCATTAGGGCCACCAAGATGGATCTGAAGTGTTCTCTGGAAGAGTGCACCATGGCACTGAACTTATTTCTGAACAACAAATTCTCGGAAGCTCTGGAATTGCTTCGTCCCTGGTGAGGTTATTTTGTTTGCTAGAAGCAGTACAGGGCGATGCTATAAGGCATGCCATCTGTTTGCTGGAGATTAAGGCCTCTGAACAGAGTAGCTTTCATTATTTCTAGCTCTGTTCCCCTCCCCAAAGCAAGTCTTCTGCAAGTATTTCTTTAAACTCTCTAAAGTGACCTATTTTTGGTCAGTGGCTTTTAGTTCAAAATTTGAGGTGTAATAAGAGCCGTTGTGCATGTTAACTTGAAGAGGAAAAATGTGCAGACCCATTTGTAATTTTATCAGAACAGAACTAGGTTGCAGAATAAGCATAATTATAGAAGAGATTTGAGGAAAATCATCTTATGTGCAGAATACATTGAAAGATGTATAGCATTTAAAAGTTACTTTTATGAAACATGTAATTTTGTGTTCGAAGAATACTAATTTTTTTAGTGGAACTACCATTTTGATTGAAATGCCCATTTTATTTTATTTTTCAAAACAGGTCTAAAGGTAGCATGTACCATGCCCTAGGGTATAGTACTATTTTAGTTATGCAGGCTGCTATGACCTTTGAGCAACAGGATATCCAAATGGGAATCGCTACAATGAAAGAAGCTCTACAAACTTGCCAAAAGTAAGCATGAATAAATTTTGTTGTTGTTGAATGCTTGGTATCGGAGGGTTGTGCAAAATCACGTGTACGTTTTTTCTTAGCAAGTAACAGGAAAAAAACTAGTAATGAAAAGAGATGTAGAGAAAAGTTACTTTTTTGTAATTTTGATATGCACTTACTCAATAGAGAATATGATCCTGGTCCTTGTCATTTAGGATTACTAGAGCAGTACCCAATCAGAAGATATCCAAAGTTAGTCCGGCTTGCAGTAAGCCCATTGAAATCCATGGGCGTGACTAAATTCAGTTCATTTTGGTGAATCTGGGAATAACTTAACTGGATAACTGTTGGATACGCATTATATAGTTTGGAATTGTGGTAGTAGCCATAGTGTCAGCCTAACATTTAAAATGGTTGTGTAGTTAGTCTTGCAAAGAAGAGCTTAATCCTAACCATGCTTACTCAAATGTAAGTCCTGTTGAATTCAGTGGGGCTTACTCCCAGGTAAGTGTGGTTCGAATTGGAGCCTGAGTCATTTGTGATGTCAGAGGATGTTTCCAGTCTCAATGGCAGCCAGAGTCCACTATGTATGTATGTATGTATGTGTATATATATATGTATATTCACACAGCCTCTGATGACTTTCATAGCTTTGTACAAGTTACCATTTCACTCAAGTCTCTTTCAGAGCCTTGTACCAGTTTTCCACTTGAAGTAATGAGCAAATCATTAAAATTCCAAAGTCCAGCACCTTTTGCTAAATTAAAAAACAGAAGTCATGTATTCACACTAAGAGGTTTGGTTTGGGGCTAGATTAATTGACTTATTTTGGAGCCTGTGCTGGAAATAGACAGATTTCCTGACTGCTTCTGCAGTGGTTGCCTACAGAATATTATTATTAATATTATTTATTAAATTTCTATACCACCCTTCCTCCAAGGATCACAGGGTTGGTTTACAATATGAAAACACAAAAATACATTGGTAATTAGCCAAAGGCTTGGGAGAAGACGAATGTTTTTGCCTGGTGCCTAAAGATATGCAGATACCAGCTGAGCCTCCCACAAATGGGGGCACCACAGAAAAGGCCCATTCTCGTGTTGCCACTCTCCAGACCTCTCATGGAGGAGGCACATGAAGAAGGGCCTCAAATGAGGATCGCATGGTCCAGGTTGGTTCAGACTGCTGTAAGAAGTAAGGGGGGGGGGGGAGAATCACATAGATTTACTCAATTTGACTGGAAGAATAGGTTCTTTAGGCATGACCAGAATAATATCTAGAGATGTGACATACTGTATTCTTTGTTAGATGGAATTGCTGATAAAAAACTGATAAATATAATCTTTTGGCATTGTAGCAGAGAAATAGGATAGAATCTGAATAAGGTCTGCAGTTAGGGTCACCTTCATGTACTCGGTCCCTGGAAATGGTGTGATTTGTGCTAGATACACAACCATGGTGTGACTTTTTAATTGAAACTACTTTTTAAAAAAGTGACCCAAGCCTTTAAAACAACTGTATTATATAAGAAAAATTAAGAGGCTTTTATACACAAGCATATTAAATTACCATTTATCTTAGAAAAGTTCACATTAATCTGGGATGTGAGTATCATTTGGAATGCCTTCTTTGTATAGAGGAGAGAGGCCAGTCTGCACTGATTTTTGGTAGTTATGTGATCAGATAAAACAGAGAGGCAATTTTCAGATATTCTCCTTGATTCTCTGTATATGTTTTCTTGAAGAACGACCTTGTAGGTATGGCTAGACACAAAGATGACAAATAACATTTCACATTTGCATGGAAGCTACATGAATGGCCCTTCATGCACTTCTAGGGAATCAGCTACATTCCCAGGGCAAGAGCCAGGGACAGGAGGTGCTCAGTTCTTCCCATGTTTACTATGACAGGTGGGCTGGATGACTGAGTGGTTAGAACCCTGCTTTCTGGACACTAAATTATTGGATGTTGTTTGTGCAATGCAGCGGTACCTTGGTTTGAGAACAGCCCTGATTATGAACGATTCGGTTTACGCACTCCGCAAAACCAGAAGTAGTGTCCCGGTTTGCGAACTTTACCTCGGACTAAGAATGGAAGCCAAATGGTAGAGGGCACCGGCGGTGGAAGGCCTCATTAGGGAAAGCGCACCTTGGTTTAAGAACAGTTTCAGTTTAAGAACAAACTTCCAAAATGGATTAAGTTTGTGAACCAAGGTGCCACTGTAATATTGTGGCCTATTGTATTAAGGTTCTGTAGATTGCATTCCTTTTCACTCCCAGCTATGGCACAAATGTCTGATGAATGACTCAGTTTCTTTTGCTAAAATTAAATGTTTGCCTCTTTCTCTTTCATGTAGATTCAGGAAAAGGAACACAGTAGTAGAATCATTGTCCAGTTTAGTTTCGAAGCAGTCCGTAGATCAGCTGAATGAAGGTAAGAAGAATATGGGGTGGGGGTGTTTTCTCTGTAAGCTTATATAATCAGTGCTCATTTTTGTGAATTTATAAGCAACCTATTTCACAGTATTAGGGGCAAAGAATTGTAGAAAGACTGTACATTGGGACTCAAAGAAGCACAGTGTTTTGGTTTCTTTTTTGCTGTCTTCTCTCAGTATGGAAAAAACTTGATTTTTTTATTTCCTCCAAAAGTACTGCCTCTGGTAGCAGATCAAATTATGTCAATTATGGGAGATATCAATTATCTTGACCAAGAGTGACCAACCTGGTGCCCATGGGCACCATGGTACTTGTGAAGGCTTCTGGTGGTGCCCATTGGGCAGATGCCCCAGATGCTGAGCTTTAGTTTTTGTTTTTTTAAAAAGACTCTAGTTATGGGGCAAAATTTGCAGGAAAGTATTTGATAACATTTGTTATTACTGTTCCTTTAGTACTATTCATTGCTACTATTTTAGCTTTGTATTAATTTGTTTCGTTTTATCTTTAATAGAGGAAATGCATGCAGAAATCTGTTATGCTGAATGTTTGCTACAGAAAGCAGCACTGACATTTGTACAGGTAATGTACAAACTACCCTTCCCTGGAATATTAGCCAGACACTGTCTTTGCTATCTTTTTTGTATCTACTGAAAACCTTCCTCTTTCAGCAAGCCTTATAAGCGGGAATTTTTGCCAGTCTGCATCTGTATTATAATGTTTCTAATACATTTAATTTTTTTATTTGTTTTTATCTTTTGGTTGTTTTCTGCCCTGTGCTCCTTTGGAAGAATATTCCTTTGGAATATAAAATTCCTATATTCCTTTGGAATATAAATTTAATTGATAAAGAATGAATAACATTAGAGTCCCACATCAGCAGACTATGTGAAAATGGGGTTTTCAGTAATGCTATGGAACAAGTTCATTTCACAGAAATCATGATTATTGTGTCTTAAGAAAGAAAGATGCACTTCCTGCCCCTCTCTTTCAAGACAGTCCACTATGTGCATTTGGTAAAAATCCAGAGCTTGAAATACTGTATTAATGAAAACTGTTGAAACTTGTGCCCATGGTACATATTATCTCCGAAGCAAACAATAACGCTGAAATTTTGTGCTTTTACAAGTGTTTTAATGATCACACAGGAAAACCTTTCCCCACATCAATCAAAGTACATTACAGTACCAGTGTTCACAAACTAAGCTTTTCCCACTTTAAATGCCACCTTGTCGCCTCCAGTTAGTTCAGAAGAAGAAACTCCTACAGTTTGCCATGCAGCTCGACTCTGATGTATTGTCATGGATCTCCTTCTAGCAGGCAGCACTGACTTTTCCTTTACTGCCTCTCGGCCCTTTGGTGACCCTGGCAAGATTGAGGAAAAGCCTTGTCAGTTTTGCTGACAGATTGTCAGATTGTGTTTTGTTTTCAAATGAAAGTATTACTCTGAACATAAGCACTTGAAGAAAAAGACTAAAGAACTCCCATCTTCCTTCCATAGAGCAGCCTGAGAAATGGTGTCAGGGAAAGGGATCGGAAGATTAAGTTTTCCCAGCAGCAGTGAAACTGATAAGGCTCCACACACACACACACACACACGCACACGCACACGCACACACAAACACGCGCGCGCGCACACACACACACACACACACTCTTCCAGAAAGGAGAATTTAAAAAACCCGCACACTTTTCCAATTCTGTGAAAAATGGAACACAGGGGACTAAAAATACACTTCACATAGAGTACTTACAGGCAACAAAAATAAAAGAATTTATTTGCAATCGCAAATCCATTTTCCTGGCTATCAGTCTGTGTTAAAAAATTATACAAGTATATTTAAAACCGTGTTTCTGTTTTAGACACACACCACCAAGAGCAGGTCAAAACACTCTGGTTTAATGTTTAAAATGATACAGGTTTACCACATGCAACATTTTAAACCTTAAGATGGGTTTTCAGAAGCATAAGTGGCCTCTGCTTCTAACTGTCTACTAATGTTAATTAGTATCTGCTAATGCATCCATGAGGTTCTTCCATTGGTCAGCAAAGGAAGAGTCCCAGAAACAATGATGCTATGTGCAATAACGTTCAAGAAGATCTATTTCCAAGAATGCATTTTGCAATTATCGGCACACTTTGCCTGTTCAGTCATTCTGTTAAAAAGCGATTTAGCAGAGTACCGCAGGTCTTTGCTTTTCTCTTATCTTTAATTCATATGCATTTCTGCATTAAATGTTGCCGTCTCTTGTTCCAGACATTATTTAATAAACCTTAACAAAGCAGGTCTCTAAAAAATGTTTTAGAAGACTTAGCTGTTTACTGTTATCTTTGCAAAATAAGGATCATTTAACATTTCCATAGATCACAGCTCTTGGCATTCTTCTTCCTATTGATAATGATGCATGCAAAGGCTGTTACATACCTCAGAGCTTTTGGTTTTAGACCTTCAATAAGTCTTTTTTTTGTCAAATCCCTGCCATATTCTTCTACATGATCTTGTACACAAGTACACTACTGCATGAAAAAGACTAGCATGGATTGGGCTGTATGTGTGGGGAACTGACAGCCAAGTTCACAATTGTTGTTGAGAAAACTGCCGCTGCTGTTGTGGAAATGGCTCTCACTCTCATCTTCCTCTATACAGCTTCATTAATGCTAGCTCCGCCCCCCCATATGCAATAGTGCAGAAATTTTTAATAATGAGAATCAGCACTACAGCTTCAAAGATCAGCTTGCAGGTGGAGCTTTTGAGGAAGCTAGCCGTGGCATAAATAACGAGTTCAGACCCATGTCAGCACTAAAAGAGGTCAGTGTAGCTATATGGCAAGGTCATCTGTTGCCTTTTTATGCACTGAGACGCACAGTCTAGCTAAAAAAGGCTGCTCAGCTGGGAACTAGTGTTTCACTGTTTGCTACAACCTGGCAACAACTGAAATTTCAGGCGAACAATTTGTTGTTGTTGTTTAGTAATTTAGTCGTGTCCGACTCTTGGTGACCCCATGGACCAGAGCACACCAGGCACTTCTGTCTTCCACTGCCTCCCGCAGTTTGGTCAGACTCGTGTTTGTAGCTTCAAAGACACTATCCAACCATCCAGGCGAACAATAATATTGATTTAATAGAACTTGGGGACTTGTCCAGAGTATTAAAGGATTTTGCTCCTTTGAAATGGCTGTTTAGTTCTTATATTGCAAGGGAAACTTATTTAATGCATATTAACCACTAAATAAATAGTCCATTGCTATTTATGAATCATTATGCTGCTGTTTCCAGTCTCCAAATCATGATACAATACCTGTTGGAGATGCAGTAGGTTCCAATATTCACACTGGAAGGATGCAGAAGAATGCCGAACAAGGATGATGCATGCACTTGGTGGAAGCACCCAATATTTATTACGGTGGATGATGAAGTCTTCGGATTGGGCTATTCCTGATTCAATTTTTGTGTGCTGCAAATGTACCACTGTATGATTCTGTTATTATCCCAGTAATGCATCAAATTATTGTTGGATACTTGTGGCACCATCTAGTGGTGTTTCTTCAGTATGGCTTGATACATATAAATGCTTCTTTCCTGTGAAGTTTTGTTTTGGAAATGTTTGTATAAAGCATTTATATATAAATAGTGTTCCGTTGATTAAGAGTTGCATGCACAGCCTAATAAATACATTCAGCTTCATGTATACATATTTTGCATGTTTCCAGTGTTTACATTACACAGGTAAAACTGTTCAAGTGATATAGGTATGATATATGCAATGGGTTGCATTAAATGCAATGTTAAGTAGTATTTTGCACCCCCTAATGTGCTCTCTGAATCTCTTATGGGGGCTTCTTCAACCCTCCACAGCAGATCTGGGGACAGCATTGGGGGAGGAAGGAGAAGGGGCAAAGTCCTGTTGCGCCAGCATTAATCCTTGCACTAACACAAAAACCTAGTTGAATATCACCTAATGATTTGTTTAATTTCATTCCCGCCCCCCAGGATGAAAATATGATCAACTTCATCAAGGGTGGCCTCAAAATCAGGACAAGTTACCAAATATACAAGTCAGTTTCTGTAACATTTTTTTACTTGTTCTTTTCTGTTTATATATTTCAGCAATTTAATTCCCTGCTAACTGTTTAGACACACGTGGCGCTGTGGTCTAAACCACAGAGCCTAGGGCTTGCCGATCAGAAGGTCAAAGTGCAAGTAGATAAATAGGTACCGCACCAGCAGGAAGGTAAACGGCGTTTCCGTGCGCTGCTCTGGTTCACCAGAAGCGGCTTAGTCATGCTGGCCACATGACCCAGAAGCTGTCTGTGGACAAACGCCCGCTCCCTCGGCCAGTAAAGCGAGATGAGCGCCACAATCCCAGAGTCATCTGTGAGTGGACTTAATGGTCAGGGGTCCCTTTACTTTTTTAACTGTTAAGATAGTAGAAAAATTGGCACCAGGTTTTTAAAATCATTTGGCAATGAACTTCAGCCTTGCCTCACCCCGCCCCAAAAGAGACATGATTCCCAGGAGGGGTATTAGCAAGATGGCAGAGGAAGGATGTGAAACAGCAATGGGAGAAATAAAAGTTTGAAAGACAGCATATTTACCTGCACTTATAATTCTTAGTTGCAATCTTATACATGCTCACTTAGGAGTAAGTCCCATGGCTTTCTGTGATGTTAGAGACAGTATACAAAAGCTTAATATAGAAGGTGGGGATTTGTTAACAGTGAGACACTGTTACAGATACTATATCTGTAAAATATCCCTGATATCATATATTGTGGAAGTAGAGGAGCAGGCAAGTTACTCTTAAATCCCTGCCCTTTGTTGTTAGTCTGTAAAGCACCATGCACTCTGACGCTGCTTTTAAAATAATATTAGGCACGCGAGGAGAAATACTTTCGGAGAGCCTTGTTTTAGGCAATATTGAATAATAAGCTAAGCCTCGAAATAATTACAGTCAGTTGGAGACAAGTGCAATTCTGTTAATTTCCAGTTACATGTCGTAGTAATTAAGGTACCTTTCATTCCATTTAACATGAAAACTTTTCTTCTTCTTTTTTTATTCAAAAAGAGAATGTCATCAGGTTCTTCAGATGACCCAGGGCAGCAAAAACAAGAATGAAACCTACTACCAGTTTGAAGGGGGCGTGCAGCTAGGAATAGGAGCATTCAATTTGGTATGGATTTTGTCAGTTTTTGGTGTACAAATTGTGACGTAAAACATGGCCTGTAATGCTGTAATTTTAAAGCATAATAAAATTTAAAAGCTGATTGTAATTTTGCAGACTTCCATTATAGCAATAGAAAACTTTTGCGGTTTTTATATACACATCTGCTGCAATTTATAATTTTATTCTATCAAAGTTAATTTGAACACAGAAATATTAGAGTGTTTTGTTATTATTTTATGCTGTTTAGGTTTTTAAGATATTGCAGTTTCTTTTAAACATTTTAGTGATTTTGTGTTGCTGATTTTGTTGCAGATGCTGTCCCTTTTACCAGGAAGAATCCTCCGACTTCTAGAATTTATTGGGTTTTCAGGCAACAGGGTATTAAAAGTTCTTTTCACCATTGATGTTAAAACGTACCTATAGCGTATATCATGGATTGGGGAAATATAGGTGCAGGCTGCTGAATGTGGGAGGCATTTTGGTAAACTTTTAAGTAATTGATTTCATAACTATTCAAGTGCCATGATTAATTACAGGCACAAGCAGGGGCAGCTGCCCCCCATCAAGTAAATAAATAAAAATTATTAACTAAAAGAAATTGTAGAAAGATTTTGAGACCTTATTCTGAGCACTTGGGGTTGAAAGAAAGTAATTTAAACAAATGTTGTTGAGACCTTTCATTCCGAATCTGCTAGACAGAGCCAGACAGAAGATGATGGCAGGTGGCCTCACCCTAACATAAACCCTGGGTACGCCCATGGTAAAGGGCATTATTTTGTAGCAGCCCCTACATTGTGAATTTGCTTCCCTACAGTGGTGCATCTGGCACCTTCATTGCCCAGCTTTTATTATATGCTGAAGATGCATCTCTCCACCCTGGCCTTTGAATTTTGAGATGTGTATTCCAGGACCTGGGACGCGGGTGGCACTGTGGGTTAAACCACAGAGCCTAGGACTTGCCGATCAGAAGGTCGGTGGTTCGAACCTGGCAATGGGGTGAGCTCTCGTTGTTCGGTCTCAGCTCCTACCAGCCTAGCAGTTTGAAAGCACATCAAAGTGCAAGTAGATAAATAGGTACCACTCCGGCGGGAAGGTGAACGGTGTTTCCGTGTGCTGCTCTGGTTTGCCAGAAGCGGCTTAGACATGCTGGCCACATGACCCGGAAGCTGTACACCAGCTCCCTTGGCTAATAATGCGAGATGAGCGCTGCAACCCCAGAGTTGGCCACGACTGGACCTAATGGTCAGGGGTCCCCTTACCTGTTTATTCCAGGACCCACTCAGGTTGTGATCGAATTTTGTTTTAAACTGCTTTTAAAGGTAAAGGTACCCCTGCCCATACGGGCCAGTCGTGTCCGACTCTAGGGTTGCGTGCTCATCTCGCTCTAGAGGCCTTGAGTCAGCGCCGTCCGAAGACACTTCCGGGTCACATGGCCAGCGTGACGAAGCTGCAGCTGGCAAGCCAGCACCAGCGCAGCACACGGAAACGCCGTTTACCTTCCCGCTATAAAGCGGTACCTATTTATCTACTTGCACTTAAGAGTGCTTTCGAACTGCTAGGTGGGCAGGAGCTGGGACTGAACGACGGGAGCTCACCCCGCCGCAGGGATTTGAACCGCTGACCATACAATTGGCAAGTCCTAGGCACTGAGGTTTTACCCACAGCGCCACCGGCGGCCCTAAAAAACTGCTTTTAGTGCTGCATATTATATTGCTATAACTGCCCTGGGACCTACCATATTGGCCCGAAAATAAGCCACACTCTCCCCCCCCCCCCCCAATTCCGACTGTGAAAAGTTCAAGTGCGGCTTAAAAATGCGACCTTACAAAAATTGGCATTTACGATATCGCTGCTGAAACAGACATACGATAAAACGGAACAAAAAAATGTTTTGTTGCTGACTTGCGAGCTTGAGACTGTTGTGCAATTAATTCTGATGTTATTCATCCCTTTCCCTGTATTTTACAGTGCATTATTGATTCTTTATTTGCACTTACAGTGCTACGAACAGGTGTTTAACCCATTTGCAGGTCCTCTCTAGTCCCCGTAGGATTTTCTTCTACATTTGCCATTTATGGGTGTGAATGCCTCCGGAGTTTTAAGGGAGCGGCTTATATTCGGGTATTGTCTTTTTCTCTCCCCCCCCCCCCCCACTGCATTTTAAAAGTGTGGCTTATTTGCAAGTGTGGCTTATATTCGGTTTAGGTACTGTTGAAGGGTGGTTAAAAAACCCCCAATCTCTTCCTCTTGCAACCCTTCCTTTTTTCTGCATCTTGAAATAATTAGTATTAGTTCTGCATCTTATCTTGTGCGATCTTTGGTTGCTTTTAGGAGGTGGGTCTCCAGCAGTTACGGGAAGGAGCTTCTGGTGCCAGTCTGAGAGCCATACTGTGTACTTTCACCTTGCTGCTATACCACACTTACGTTTCATTAATCCTAGGTAAGAACTGAAAAATAAATTCCTGGGTGGGATACATGGGAAAACCAAAGCTTTTAATCCAACCCCTAATATATTTCAATGGGGCATTTACTTGTTTTCTTGCACTGTATTTTCATCATTTTAACCCAGGGGTTGGGGTCACCAAACTTGGGCTGCCCACTTGGCCATTTGGGGCAAGCCATGACCACCTGCCCTATGAATGACTTCAGGTGTTGCGTAGGTAAGAACAGGGACTTTGCAGGCGCTGCTGACTGGGCTGCCTGAAGAGGTTTGCACGGAAGCAGCGGGGGAAACCCTTCTTCTGTGCCTTGCTGAAAGTCAGGGCTTCAGAGCAGCAAATCAGCTGATGTCATTTGTGATATTGGGTGATTGACAGGTGAGCAGCGCCAGGAGGCAAATCCTGATAAGGATCTGGCCTACAGAGCAAACGCGATTCTCTACCTCTGTTGTAGCCCAGCAAGTTCACCGTTTGAAGTGGGTTTGAGATGTTGGATTAGTTAGCCACAACAACAACAACAACAACAACAGCAACAACAAATATTTATTAATTTCTATGCCATCCATCTGACTGGGTTGCCCCAGCCACTCTGAGCAGTCCCCCCCCCCCTTCCCAAATAGAAAAAACACAATACAACATCACACTAAAAGCTTCCCAGAACAGGGCTGCCTTCAGATTTCTTTTGCGAATCACATAGCTGTTTATCTGTTTGACATCTGCTGGGAGGGTGTTCCACGGGGCGGGTGCCACTACTGAAAAGGCCCTCTGCCTGGTTCCCTGTAACCTCGCCTCTTGCAATGGCGGAACCACCACAAGTGCTAGTGAACTGCTTTGCAGTATTTTATTTATTTCTTTATTTAAAGCTTTTTTTTAAAAAAAAAATCCTGCTCTTTGGAGAACCTTACAAATGCCAGTGAAATGACGATCCATATCTTCAGGTTGATAATCTAAAAGATAGAAAAGGAAAAGAGATTGGTAGGGAGGATGAAAAAAGCAAACTCATAACACTTATTAAAGAAATTTTATAATGACCAGTGGAGTGATAGGATTTCTAGAAGGGAATAGTAGTAGTAGTAGTAGCAGTAATAGTAATTATTATTATTATTATTATTATTATTATTACAGTGGTGCCTCGCAAGACGAAATTAATCCTTTCCGCGAGTCTCTTCATCTTGCGGTTTTTTCGTCTTGTGAAGCATGGCTATTAGCGGCTTAGCGGCTTTAAGAAAAAGGAAACAAACTTGCAAGAACTCGCAATACGTTTCGTCTTGCGAAGCAAGCCCATAGGGAAATTCGTCTTGCGGAACGACTCAAAAAACAGAAAACTCTTTCGTCTTGCACGTTTTTCGTCTTGCGAGGCATTCGTCTTGCGAGATACCACTGTATTTTATATCCTGCCCTCCTCAGGGCAGCTAACATCAAATATATAATATAAGAGGAGCTGGTTTTTCAGTCCACAGCCCTGTCATTTCTATAAGCCTGATAGAATAGCTGCTCCAGGTGAAAGCTGAGAGATGGAACTGCTCCACATTGCTCTAGGGAGGACTTGAGAGCACACATTCCCAGGGCTTCTAATTATTTAACTGCCTTTTGGTCAGAACCTGGTTGCACCAGCCCCTCAAGGATAAATAAGATAAGCATGGTAAAGAATGCAGAATTTCAGTGCAGAAATAATTGTATGTATTCTGCTCCATTTCTGTCCTGTTCATTTACTGTGCAACTTATTGATAGCAGTTTAATATTTTTATTGTTCTGTTTGTTTGTTTATTAATTCCTTCATTTCATTTTTATACCGTTTTATATTTTTAAGAAAAATCTCAGAGCGGTTTACAGAATATTAAAACATCAAGAAAACATCAAGAAAACAATAATATAGGTTTTCATGACTTTGGGTATGCAGATTAACCCGCAACTTTGGGCTCTGATAGAAACTTTTGTTATTTTCACAGGAACAGGGGAAGCCAACCTTTTAGAAGCAGAGGCCCTCCTTCAGCCTTACCTTCAAAAGTTTCCAAAGGTTGGTTTCTTTTCTTTTTTTCTTTTTCCTTATAACATGATATTTTTGTTGCAATTAAAAACACTCTAATGTGTTGCTTTTCTTTCTCTCAAGGGTGCCATCATTCTGTTTTATGATGCCAGAATAGACATATTGAAAGGAAATTTTGAAAAGGTAATAAATCCCCACTCTTTTTAACAGTAAAATTTGAAGTGCTGTTTTAAAGCTGCTTTTAGCTTTTTGAGCTCGTTATATAATTCTGTTGTCTTGTATTCTAGCTTAACTGAAGCTTAACTGAAGCCAGGGGAAGCCTGTTGCCTCTAACGTAACTGTTAATTCATTTTTTTAAAAAAAAAATATGCGTATGGGAAATTATTCCCTGCCAACCAGTGGACTCGAGTCTGGTTAGGAAACATGAAGTAGACGTATTGGGCAGAAAGTAATCCTGTTCTATAACACATTCACAATTCTGCATTTCTATGGGTATTCAAGGATGCTAATGGCTCGCAAGAGCAATTCACAATGTACATGTTGAATTTAATAACCTCTTCTCTGTTTATTCCACACCTGGAATATTTTTCAAGTAAAGACAGCATAGTCCCCACTATGGCTATTAGTTCAATTAATATAAATTGGGCCGAGGGCTCCAATGTTCATCATCTGTACAGAACTGCCTGTGCTATGAACATCTTGCTTATACTTTGAACCCGATCAATTTAAATAAACTTATGTATCAAACATGTAAGATCCTTGCTTAGGTTTTTGCCAAGTGAATAAGAGTCTTTCATGTTGCTCTTCAAAACCCTTTGTTCAAGACCTTGTTGGATCATCAAATGGCCCTGTACTCTTCCTGCCTAGTGTGCCCCCCTCCCCACTTCTCATTCACTCCAGTTTTATGAAGGCATGGGCTATTGCAGGTGCGGTGAACCTTTGGCAATGGGCTGTGCTGGCTGCAGCGGATGGGTCTTGTAGCTCACCAACCCCTGGAAAGCCAAAGGTTCCCCACACCTGGGCTATTAAATAGTTATCCTTTATTAGGCATAGCAAACCACACATTATCAAACAGACACCGTATACAAATTGTGCAGAATACGAGCTCAACATAACAAGGTTTGTCCCGGTCAGATCTTTAATTCCAGAGAAAATCAATTTGCATAAATAATACAATACAGCACTACCGAATCCCCGATCAATTAAGAACCACTAATTTTCTTTATAGTGACCCAATCTTTCTACATGGACAGCACTCAAAAATTCAGCCCCTATTAAAGTAATTTGATCATTCCTGTCCGAAAGCAGGTCCTGAACCGTTGATGGCAAAGAAATCAGCCCATTGAGTTGTAAAGCCTCTAATAATTGTCTTCTGGCATAAATGCCAAAATCACAAGAAAAGAAAATATGCTCCAAAGTATCAGGTTCCTGTTTACTACATTTTCAGAGACGTTCTGATTCTGGGACAGCTAAATATCTTCCTCTCACTATCATCAAGGGAAACATATTAAATCTAGCTAACATACACAGCCTGCACAATTCATGATTCTTTAGATTTGTCATGTATTCCTTTTGAAAATCTCTATACAAAGGGAGATTTAAATAGAGAGGAGAGCAAGTGCTGTGGAGTGGAGACAACACTTTTTTCTGTAAGATTCTTCCTGATAATTTCCCAAGTATCTTTGGGGCCAGAACACCTGGGCTGTTGTCTTGCTGTTCAAAAACAAGTAGCTTGACAACTTCTGTAGCCTTTTATTATCAAATAAAAACCAGGATAGGAGCGAGAGGCTTGGTGTCGAGCAGAAAGGCAGCCCTGTTTAGGGAAGCTTTTAATGTTTGATGTATTATGGTATTTTAGTATTTTTTTAGTATAAATAAATTATTATTATTATTATTATTATTATTATTATTATTATTATTAATTATACAGCCTGCAACTTCTGCAACATATTTTTGAATTCTAGGCTCAGGTCACATTCCAGGAATGCATTGCAGCCCAGCAGGAGTGGAAGCAGATCCATCACCTTTGCTACTGGGAGCTGATGTGGTGCTATTCCTTCCAGCAGAACTGGCTTCAGGCATATCGGTATGCAGATCTGCTGTGCAAAGAAAGCAGGTGGTCAAAGGTAAATGGGTGATCAGATATCGTCATGAAGAGGCGAGAGCCCCTTCATAGTTACAGCTGATGCTTGCTTTCCCAGCATATGCCTTATTTAATTTGGGTGTTGAAATTCAAATACAGTGGTACTGCTGACTATATCCATTCTTTCTCAGAAAAACAGTTAATTTTTTTGCCAGGGGGGGGGTGGGAGGGATGCAAAGGGGATGCTTTGCCTGTATTACAACCCTGTTATAACATGTTCTAGAAAGATAATTTTGTTTGATATCAATATAGCCAATTCCATTTACTTTACACTTAATAAATAATGTTTATTTTATTTTTTAAATACTTCTGAGTGAAGTGTTTTCACAGGAAGAAACCCAAGGCAAAAGACAGAATATCAATATCTAATTTCTTAGCCGTAACAGTTTGTCAAAAAACAGGCCCACTCTTAACAAGATGTCTGTTAAAGACTACTTTTAAGAAATATTTTCAGCCCTGAAAGTAATGCAATGGCAAGACATTTTAGCGTCCTTAGCTCTACTTGAACACACTTCTCTCGATGATGGCATGATAAGGGCAGCTTTTAAATAAGCTTCTTTTTTATGGCCACCAGAATGCCTGTCCCTATAGCAGCATTTTAGGATTCATGGCCTCCCCGCAACACCCTGCTGCTGCAGACTTCCTGTCACCACACCAGAGAGGCCTTTGGGTTTAGACTAGGTGTGCACTTTCATAAGGCTCCTCAGCTATCCTTCTGGAAGTGATATGAATTGGAATTGTATGGGAAGAAAATGTATAAAATAAATTCAAATCGTTTGTAAACCTTGCAGTATTTAAGGCATTAGGTTGTTTTATTTAAATATCAATTGGTGTACAAATGATTTGAAAAGGGTAGACTCATCGACAAATGTGTTACAATGAATGATAAGTATTTTGATTGTGTGTTTTTTTTATAGGCAATATACGTGTTCCAGAAAGCTGCCATTTTGTGTATGCTTTCAGATGCTGAAGTGAGAACAACAGGAGAAGACATTGTAGCTTTGTTTAGGTATTTATATATATATATATATTTAAAAAATGTTTTTCATTATGTCATTCTCACAAACTATTCTCACAACGCTGGTGGTGCTGTGGTCTAAACCACTGAGCCTCTTGGGCTTGCCGATCAGAATGTCGGCAGTTCGAATCCCTGCGACTGGGTGAGCTCCCGTTGCTCTGTCCCAGCTCCTGCCAACCTAGCAGATCGAAAGCACGCCAGTGCAAGTAAATAAATAGGTACCGCTGTGGTGGGAAGGTAAACGGCATTTCTGTGCGCTCTGGCACTCATCAGAGTGTCCCGTTGCGCCAGGAGCAGTTTAGTCCTGCTGTCCACAGGACCCGGAAAGCTGTCTGCAGACAAACGCTGGCTCCCTCGGCCTCAAAAGTGAGATGAGCACTGCACTCCATAGTCAAGTTTGACTGTACTTAACCGTCCAGGGATCCTTTACCTTTACCCAGTGCTTTTTTTCTAAAAAAAAATAAAAATGTTTAGGGGCACTCTTCTTTTGATTCAAGAAAATCACCATGTTATAGTTCAAATTGGGAAAAACAAATACAAAAGGACAATGGACAAAAGTACAAAGATTCACAAAATGCGTACCCCCAGAAAAAAGCACTGCCTTTACCTAATATTTGTGTCTCTTGTTTTAAAAAATAAGGGGGAGAAGAGACGCTATGCTCACCATCTTGTAGTGCTTAAAAATGAGATAAATTCATAAGCCTTAAAAATACCTTTCTTACCTTGCCTGAAATTCCACATGCGTATTTATTGCTAAGAACTCTACTAGTATATAGAGTTCAATTTTTAAGAAATAGTTACAGGTTTGGAACTTGCTGGTTTCGTCAAAATCTCTCGACAGCAGACCATTGAACTTCTGCTGTCAAAGGTTTGGTTTTTGTACTGAGAATTCCACGGTTCCATCTCTTTCAGGCAAGTAGAAGGCCTGAAGCAAAGAATTGCAGGAAAATCCATCCCAACGGAGAAGTTTGCTGTGAGAAAGGCTCGGCGCTATGGAGGCTCTCAGCCTGTGAAGCTCATAGTGCCTGCTCTGGTATTTACACCCGACTTATTTCAATCATCTTTTGCGTGGCAGAGTAAATATGTGTTTGTGTGTATGTGTTTCTGTGAATAATGTAGGCTGAGTACGTTTCCACTTGACTTTTTCAAAGAAGAATCAGCTGTTTACGTTTTTACCTTTTCACCTCTTATTAAATGAAAGGCAGCTATAGACACCTTTGTCTATAGGTACAGGCAGCCTTACTGAATCAGGTACAGCCTGAATGTGCCTTTGCTTGAGGGATTATGAATACTTTGCAACAGCTCTGTTCTGGATATAAACTGCACATCAGTCATGGCAGGCTTTTGGAATCTAGAACCCTGAGATCCACTAGCCAGAGCCATAATGGTGGTGATCAGGGGCAAGATTAGCAAAATATGCTAACCACATATTGAGTCTCCTGAGCTGGGATGAGCTGCAAACATTAAGCACACATAAACATTTGAGATACTACAGCTCATAAAGGATTCTAGCAGAGGAAAGAAACATCCTTTTGTTGTTGCCCTTGTTTAATTAGGAGTTGGAAGCTCTGCCTGATCTCCTGCAGATCATCCAGGGATTGTTCAGACACTCAAGTCAATTGATAGCATACTATAGATATTTATTACTATATTTGTTTCTTATTCTTGTCAGGAAATGATGTACGTCTGGAACGGCTTTTCAATTGTTGGCATGAGAGCTGACCTCACCGAGAATTTACTAGTAACAATTGAAAAAGAAGAAACGGCTTTAAAAAATGAAACCAGTGAGTAATGTTTTAGACGAGTGATTTGAAAACTGCAAAGGGGTGTTTGTAATGAATACTACTGGGGCCTCTAACTATATCCTGTAAAGGAAGAAGTGACTAATCTCGATGGATGTCTGTTCAGTGCAACATAGTTTCATCAAAACTGCATTGGTTGCCATGATAAATAGAAAGCTGTCCTTTCCGTATAATCCCAGTCCTCATATAACCCACAGAAATTCACACTCACAAATCCCCATGATACCATACATCCTTTGTTTGACAATATGCAATACTTGCGTGAAGTGAAGCTGAGTTCAGAGCAAGAAGAACACCAGTCTTCCAGAAGAAGTTTTGTTAATAAATTCTCTTCATTCCTGCAAAGGATGTAAAATTTCAGTTCTGCTTTGCTTTCACTGTGAAACAGAATTCTGTTTGTCTAGGGTAAAACAGGTGCTGGAGTGTAGAGGAGAGAGAGAAATTCTTAACAGTCTGTTAAGTTTCAAGATGTAAAGTACTGTAGTCTTATTTGATAGACAGCCTCTATGTACAACAGGTGATTGGTCCCCTGAATTGTTGGTTCAGCCTCTTTTTCAGCATCTTTTACTGTCCTTTGCGGCTGACAAAATTCAGTTGTGGGAGAATTCTTAATCATCATCATCATCATCATCATCATCATCATCTATACCCTGCCCATCTGGCTGGGTTTCCCCAGCCACTCTGGGCTGCTCCCAACAGATATTAAAAATACAATAAAATATCAGTCATTAAAAACTTCCCTAAACAGGGCTGCCTTCAGATGTCTTCTAAAAGTCGGATAGTTGTTTATCACCTTGATATCTGATGGGAGGGCGTTCCACAGGGCGGGCGCCACTACCGAGAAGGCCCTCTGCCTGGTTCTCTGTAACCTCACTTCTTGCAGGGAGGGAACCACCAGAAGGCCCTCGCAGAAGGACCTCAGAGGTGTTTCCTGCTTGGCAGGGGGTTGGACTCGATGACCCTTGTGGTCTCTTCCAACTCTATGATTCTATGATTCTCAGTGTCCAGGCTGAACGATGGGGGTGGAGACGCTCCTTCAAGGACCTAGGTTTTGACTAACTTTTTAACAGTTGCATAGATCCCTGTGAGGCAGTGCTATGAATATTGCATAGATAACTTTGGCATACTCATCAACTATTTTCATTCCAGATCTGACATGATAATTAGTTATGTATATCTGCAGCTACATGTTTCAATCAGTTAAAAGGCTGGAGTGCAGGTTCCCAGGTTTCAATGAATTAAAAAGCAGGTGGGAAATGTGGAACGATATATTTTACATTGCTGCGTCAGAATATTGCTAAACAAGCAGTTTTTTCATTTAATTGCTTTTGATAAGAAAAATAGATAGTTAAATGTATTACACATTTCTGTTAGGTCCACTGTTGCCATTTGACATCTTTTGCAGATGAGTCAGTAATTCCCACCCATCCCACGTACACATCCATTGTTACGTTTTCAATTTTAAATGTTGTGCTGCTTTATTTTCAGATCACAATGAATACTACATGGATGACATCTGTCTGCTACAACTGCTAAAAGGTCTCTGTTTGAAACATTTAGGAAGATGCTTACAAGCAGAACTCTGCTTCAATCAAGTTATTCAAAGGTAAAAACAGGAAGTGGGATTTTTGGAAACAGTGATAACCTGTGACATCAGAAAGCATCCAAAAACACTTGCTGCTTGCTTGCTTGTTTGTTTTGCACCTAAATTTAGAGTATTTGGATTTTGTGGAAGAATCTTATTTTAGTTTCTGAAATAGACAAAACTGATCTTCCCCAGCTGATATGTGGTTCAATGGTTGTAAATCCTTATTCACTGTTTGAAGGTATAACACATTGAATGAAAGGAAAAGCCTCTTTCTCACATTCCATTGACTCCTCTGTGCTTTCCTGAACAATGTTCATCTTTGATTCTTAGCAGTGTAAAGTGGGGTGGGGGCATGGATTAGGGTTCCTAACATTCCCCCCCCCCAAAGCTTCCATGCATTTAACAGCTGTCAGACAAGCAGGAATTAAGCAGTTAGGTTTTTTTCCTGGCATGGAGAGAAATATATATATACAGTGGTACCTCTGGTTGCGAACGGGATCCGTTCCGGAGGCCTGTTCGCAACATGAAAAGAGTGCAACTCGTAGCGGTGCGTCTGCGCATGCACGGGTTGAGATTCGCCTCTTCTGCGCATGTTCGTGATGTCATTTTGTGCTTCTGCGCATGCGTGAGCGGCAAAACCCAGAAGGTAACCCTTTCTGGTACTTCCGGGTTGCCGCGGGACGTAACCTGAAAGAATGTAACATGAAGCAGACGTAACATGAGGTATGACTGTATATGGGGAAAGTTTTACCTGCTAAACCCTAAAGCAAGGGAGCATGGGGGCATTTGGCTTGCCTGGGTTCTGCGCTATGTTTGGTTCCCTTGAATACTGACATACTGTCCTATTGATTTCTTAGTGAGAAGCAGCTGAAGTATGATAATTACCTGATACCATACACTATGTACGAATTGGGTCTTCTGTACAAACAACAGGATGAAAGAGAAAAAGCAATAAGATTCATAGAAGCTGCAAAGTAAGTGCTGATAATCTTTATACAATTATTAGCTCAAAACAGATGAGCTTATTTACTTTAGCTCACTTACAGCTAGTATATCACACAATCATAGAATTGTAGATTTGGAAGGGACCTCAAGGGTCTTCTAGTCTAACCCCGTGCTATGCAGGAATTGCATGTCAGATGGCCATCCCACCTCTGCTTTAAGAAGGAGAGCCCACCATCTTCTGAGGGTGTCCCTTCCACTGTTGGAACCGCTCATACTGTCCAAAAGTTCTTCCTGATGTTTAGTCAGAATCTCCTTTCTGATGATCCCTTTGTGGCCTCTTCCACCTTCTGAGAAATTGTCAGCGAGGCTCTTGAGCAATTTGTTGGACCTCCCAATTCTTGGCAGATTTTGAGATCCAACAGATCTTGATGGGTAATTGAAGTCTCCCATGACCACTATATCTGTCCTTTTTGAATATTTGGTAATCTGCTGTCAGAAGGCATCATCCAAGTTGTCAGTCTGGCTTGGAGGTCTATAGCAGACACATACAGTAAGGTCATTGTTGTTTCCCACTCCTACAGCTTTTACCCATGTACCTCCAATCTGCCATTAAACTCAGACCTGTGCAGGAGTCGATTCTGCTGTAAAAAACAGCAGAACAGCTTATACCCCAAATGCTTGTCCCAGTTTCCACAACCCATCTGAAAGCAAGCCCCCAGAACTCCGCCTGCAAGCCCCCAGAACTCCGAGCGTCCTCCGGTGCGCGCAGCACTGGAAAAGGCATCTCCCTTCTTCTCCAGTGTGCTCAGCGACATAAACCAGCTTGATTTATACACACTAATCTTCTAGCACAACACAGCAAGAAGCATGAAACATTGTAGATCTAATCTACTATTTATTTACACACTATATACAGACTACAGCATAATGGCGACCGTTCTCTCCAGCTCCGAGAGAACAGACAGGAATCTAGTAAAAGTGACAATACATTACATAGTACATACAGATAGGACTGTATCTGGTTCTCACGCATCTTCTCAGACAGGCATGTGAATTACACGAATCACAAAATGCAGCATTGGAGGAGTGAAATACTAATATTGTTGTTTAGTCGTTTAGTCATGTCCGACTCTTCGTGACCCCATGGACCAGAGCACGCCAGGCACTCCTGTCTTCCACTGCCTCCCGCAGTTTGGTCAAACTCATGCTGGTAGCTTCGAGAACACTGTCCAACCATCTTGTCCTCTGTCGTCCCCTTCTCCTTTGCCCTCCATCTTTCCCAATATCAGGGTCTTTTCCAGGGAGTCTTCTCTTCTCATGAATATTGGAGTCTCAGCTTCAGGATCTGTCCTTCCAGGGAGCACTCAGGGCTGATTTCCTTCAGAATGGATAGGTTTGATCTTCTTGCAGTCCATGGGACTCTCAAGAGTCTCCTCCAGCACCATAATTCAAAAATTATGGCACACTAATAAGGAGATCTTAACCCTGGTGCCCGCCAGGCGTGTTTCCAGTGGCAGCTGGTCAGACTCTAAGGCCGCATACTTATTCTGTCATTTTCTCTCTCCATGTTTCTTCATTTATTTCTGTATGCTCAATGCCCCCGTGACTCGGGACAAATAGAAACAGGAGAGTGTGTCCTTCTCCATTGCCTGCATTACAGAGACATTTGTATTAACCTGATTTCCCCACTACTCCATAAGTACTCAGGGCACACAGGACAATTCTATACCTCCCTGCTGCTCTGAGATACCAATCCTGCTACAACATACAACGTTGCTAGATTCTGTGCAGCAGCGCTCAAAATTCATCGGAGGATGACCTGTGCCACAAACTGGATTTGTTGTTGTTTAGTCATCTTGGTCGTGTTCAACTCTCCGTGACTCCATGAACCAGAGCATGCCTTGGAAACTCTCACTTCCTTCTCAAAGCTTCTCCTTTTTTATGTCCATGGAGTTTTCTTGGCAAAATACTGGAGTGGGTTGCCAGTTCCTTCTCCAGGTGGATCACATTTAGTCTAAACTCTCGGCTATGACCTGTCCATCTTGGTTGGCCCTGCACAGCATAGCTCACAGCTTCTTGGGGTTATTCAAGCCCCTTTGCCATGACAAGGCAGTGATCCACAAAGGGGAAAAGTAGATTTGTTGTTGTTTAGTCGTTTAGTCGTGTCCGATTCTTCGTGACCCCATGGACCAGAGCTTGCCAGGCACCCCTGTCTTCCACTGCCTCTGCAAATTAATAGTTAAAGTCTTTTGAATATCAACCTTTTTATGCTCTTCCACACCTGCCCAATGCTCCTAGCTTATTTTCAATTCTTACAGACTGCTATATTCACCTTCTGTTTTAATACCTTTCAGCTTTCCAAAGCGCTTTTAGATTTTAAATGACTGTATTCCACCCTTTTATGCTAGTCTTTGACTGTAATAAAGATTTGAATTGAATTTCTATATGTGTTTTTTTTTTTTAAAAAAAAAGCCCAGCAAGAAACAACAACAGGGAATAAAAGGTTAGTTGCCCAACTAACGTTTTGTCTCTTACAGAAACAATTACAAGGAATATTCCATGGAATCTAGGTTACACTTCCGAATCCACGCAGCTCTTAATAGTATGAAAGTGACTCCTGCTCCGACGCCTTGATGTCATTTGAGGGTGATGCACAACACAAGTGTCTACAAGTTACTGCTTGGAAGCCTACAGAAATCATGTAAATGATGTAACAAAAGAGATGTAGTTTATATTTTCTATCATTTGTGATATTTGAATGTTCGTCACCCCTTTGAGCTGCTTCTTTTTTCTATGGCGCACTTCCATATCTCCGCTTCACATTTTAGAGGGAAAAATCTTATATTTTGTTTATAAATGGATTAATTTAAAGCTTGACGTGAAAGGAGAGTATTTTATAAAAATAAAAAAAAATTGCTGGTGCAATAAAAGAGGAATTCAAACACTTTATTTTTTTATGCAAAGGCTAATATTGTTTATGTGCGGAACTATGCGATGGTTCTGTTCGTAGTTTCAGCAGTCCATGAAGGCTTGAATGTCTGCAATACTTTTATTATGAATTAAGACTGAGAAAGTTGGCTGCCGGTAGCCATAGTTGTATATTTGGATTTAAAGCTTAGATTTACGTACCAAAGACATGACTTTTCATATTGTAGCCAAAAGGTGAAGGACTTATGAGTCATTTCATGAATGTTAGCTTGAATTCTGTGCAATATACTGACAATATTCAGCTAAACAAAATTAGGGAAAGAAATGGGGGTTTCGCAGGGTTGCCCTCCAAAGCTGTGTTTTTTTACAATACACAAAGTCAGTTGTGTAGAGTTAAAGGGGGGCAACCCTTGGATAATGGTAGCAATTCAGTCATTTCCCCCATATCTAGATATATTTAATTAAGGGATGTCACTGGGAGTGAACTGTATGATGAGAAAATACATTTCTACTGTCCTGTGGACATTTGACAGCCCCTCAGTTCTCACCACCAAATGTCATTTGATTCTGAGATTCCTGTAATTTTTTTTGAGGGAAATTGCAATTTCATTGTGAACAGTTCACAAGGAAATTGATGCTCATAAATACAGCCAGCATTGCTGTACCTTTTTAAATACAGTTCTATGGTAATACACTTAAACTTTCTTATTTCCCAGTTCGTTCCCTTACTAATACAACCATCTTATGTGTATTATGCTATGGAACCTGGAGACAGATAGTGTGCACATTCTCTCAGAAATGTCTCTCTGTCATTTTTTATTTTTGGTCTTTTTCTCAGTATAATTCAATATGCCAGAATGCAAGTCCTACTCCTGTTAGTGTAAAGGACCAAAGTCATCTGTCGTGAACATACACTGTTTATTGTTGTGTATTTACAGTGTTATGGTCAGCATCTGATTATATCACACTCACTCAATGAACTTAAGTCAACCAAGGCTAAATCCACAGATTTCAATGGGTCTCCTCTGAGTAGGATGTAATCAGATGCCTCCCCATAGTGTCATTACACAGTTTAAGGTAACTTTTTTCTTCTTCTTTGGAACTCTGTACTTCGGTTATTAATTTATAAGCTGCTAAATGAATGGCAAAGTTGGACTATTAATTTATGAGCTGCTAAATTAATGGGGAAATTGGACTATAAGAGATTTTTATTTTTAAAAGATGATCTATGATCGCAGTTGTGCTAATTGATACTGGACCCACAGTCCACATTCATAAGCAACAGCTGCAGGAGTCAAAGGACAATTCAGTCTAGGTTTCTCAGCACAGCTTCCTAAACTTTAACAAATAGGTTTTCTGTTGAAAGCCAACAGCCTTTTTTTTTTTTGCCATATTCTGCAATAACTTTTGCCACCGGCTCCTTTTCAACTTTTAACGTCCTCCTTTAGGTGGCATTCCTATTTCTCTTTGGGCATTTTAAGATGATTGTAATAGAATTTCAAGGTAGCGAGTCTGCCTAGTAACATTCAGGATAAATTCAGATAGGAAAGAGAGTTCATGCCACGTCCGAGGATCACTTTGCAAACCACCTTTTCAGATTTGAGTTGTTCATACTTTTGCCAAGAAAAGCACATACAAATTCTGGCGCTTATGGCTTCTTTGGTTTCAATCCATGAGACAGGCTTCATGTTCATCACATTGTTTTCAGTTCCAATATGAGGCTCGCAGACAAGCAGTTGCGATCTAAAAATACATTTTATTATGTTTGCTAACTAGTGGCAGTTTTAATCTTACTGTTTCTGAACGACTCATGCCATATAAGCATTCTTAAAATATCATTGCGAATTAGAACTCTTTTATGTGTCCAGGGTTTTATGTACAAAATCTCATTAATATCACTGGGTTATTTAATCCATCCTATTAGACAAGAACATGGTAAACATGTGGAGTCACTTTTAGTTTTAAATAAATGTGCTGTTAAATATAGGGATGCAGTTATTCAAGATGCTTAAATCAATCCGACTTATCATTTTGCATTACATTATTATGACAATTATATGCTTATTAATATTTAGAAGTTTGATTCTTTTAGTGACGTGTTGCTTAAATATATATATATCTATTATATACACACACAATGCATTGTGCTTCTAATAACTGGCAACTGTTTTTACCTTTTAATGGAAATATCAATGAAATTATTAATAGTTTATTGAAAGTTTATTGAAGGGTTACATTGGTGTAAATTATAATGGTTATGTTTTACAGCTCTCTTGTACTGTTTTTATCAAGGTCAGAAAATAATACGGTAAATAAATTTAGAAGGTTTTGCCAATTGCAACATAACAATCCATAAGGAGTGAATTCACGCTCTGTATCCATTTTTAATTCTGGATTTGACGGTGAATGTAGTGGGGGTTTTTTGCTTCTGTACTTCTTAGCTCAAAATACTTTTTTGTCTTGGTTTTATTTTGCAAGCTGTCTAAGAATTTTCACTTAACCCGTAGTTTTTTAAAAAAAGAAACCCTGGAGAGATGTGCAGTCCAATGATACACATATTTACTTGGAAAAGAAGTCTGACTTTGTCAAGGGGAGTTTACATCCAAATAATTTTACACAGAGTTGCAGCTCTAGCAAGGCATAGGTTTATAGTGCAACTGAGCAGAATTTAGGCAGAAATCATATTCATATATCGCTGTGAATTTTGCCATCGGGTTCTCTTACTCTGCCCTCCTTTAAAAGGAAAGGCAACTGACAAGAGCAGGCATAGGCAAACTCAGCCCTCCAGCTGTTTTGGGACTACAACTCCCATCATCCCTAGCTAAGAGGACCAGTGGTCAGGGATGATGGGAGTTGGCCTCGGTCCAGTATACCCCCTTCGTTTTGCCCAGACACTGAGGTCCAGCACCGAGGGCCTTCTGGCGGTTCCCTCCCTGTGAGAAGCGAGGGAACTAGGCAGGGAACTAGGCAGAGGGCCTTCTCAGTGGTGGTGCCTGCCCTCTCATCAGATGTCAAGGAAATAAACAGCTACCTGACTTTTAGAAGACATCTGAGGGCAGCCCTGTTTAGGGAAGCTTGTAATGTTTAATAGACTATTGTATTTTCATATTCTGTTGGAAGCTGCCCAGAGTGGCTGGGGAAGCCCAGCCAGATGGGCGGGGTATAAATAAATAATAATAATAATAATAATAATAATAATAATAATTATCATCATCATCATCATCCCAAAACAGTTGGAGGGCCGCGTTTGGGGATGCCCCGATCCCCCCTGCTAGAAGCGCTTGGGTGAGAGAGAGGTGTCCTTCTGTCTGGTTGTGTTGGGCTCTGCAGACAGGAAGGCTGCGCTCCTACAGAGTTATTCCTTCTGCCTAATGGAAGTGCGGACAAGTGCGCATATTCACACTGACGGTAGCCGTGTAGAGCCTTGAAGCAGCATTTCAGAACAGGTATGTCCGGGATACGGCCAAGGAATCGCTGGATCCAAGGCTGGCCCAGGGAGCTGCAAGTTGTAGCAAAGGGGCCAGTGCTGAGCCTATCTGCTGGACCCTAGTGTAACATTCGGCTTTCCCTGGGAGGAAGGACTGCAGATGGCGGCCGTGGGTCTTCGTTAAGCCCCATTGTTACCTGGCCAGGGTTAGAATAGTACCCAAAAGAGAACAGAAGCACAAATGCAATGTGATTTGAATTCTTCTGGTGGTTAAAAGGGTTCCCGACCACAACCGCATGCACCCTGTGTCTCTTCCTCCCACCCGGCTGCGCTCCCAGTGCGTCCTTACGATGACGCACTGTTAGACACAACACAGATTTGAATTCAAAGTGCGCTCCTCCTCACATGTGCTGAACACGTGGCCCACGAGTGTTGCTAATGAGGGTGGGACCGAGAGGGCCGGCTCCGCTGTCCCAACACGTGAAGAAGGGTGCTTGTGTGAATCTTTCTGTCGTTTGCCAGCAAGCTTATGACCAAGTTGATGCTAAATGTGCTTAATGTCCACAGGTAGAAGCATTAGCCCTGGTCCATAAAACCTAACTTACTGCACCCGGCTTTTCTTCTGAACTATAGAAAAGAAATAGCCATGGCGAATCGTTGTTTAGCCATAATGCTAATAATAATAATATCAATGGAGTTTCAGAATCATTGTGGTATGTGCTGGGGGCAGTTTTAAAGGGGAACCAACCTGCCTCCGAATATGTACAACCATCCCAGCTGTCCTGGTCCTGATGCTGTCAGCCTCTCCTAAACTTTCGGGTCTTGTTATCTTTGATAGCAGCTATTTTTGTATGTCATTTTTCTTCCCACTTAATTCAGCTTCAGTCCTAAAGCATTTGTATCCGTTTGTATAAGAATACCATGTAGGGTTTTCTTTTCTTTTACATGATCATTTATGCCTTAGGAATAGCAGGTCCTGACATGTTTATATTATTGGGCCGAAACAGCCTGAACTATGGTATACTGTATGAGATCTTTGTGTATTATTTAATGGCATTCATTACAATTCGTGAAAAATAAAGGCAAATATGTTTTTTTCTCATTGTACCTTTGCTTTTCTCCATATGCCAAGCTTATTCGCTGTTCCGCAGCTCAGCGTGATTTGTGTAGTCTCTTGAGCTTGACTTTTTCTAAATATAATTTCCAGTGGAAACCATTCTAAGATCTCAGAACTTACTTCACTCATCCAATACTCACAATCAGTTTCTGCAATTACAAAAAACATGGTTCTCACCACCCTGCAAAAAACTAGGGATCATAGGAGTTGTAGGCCAAAAACATATGGAGGGCCGAGTTTGAGGAAGCCTGCTTTAAAGGTCAGCACCAAACTTTGAATGGTGCTCCGAAATGTACTAGGATCAAATCAGAAGGTGGGATGGCTTTTGCAATTCTGGGACTGTCCCTGGAAAATTGGGACACTTGGAGGATATGAAGATGGAATCCAGATTTCTGTGGTCCTATAGTCCATTGGGTGGACCGCATTTAAGGCTAGTGGAATCTACTTAAATTTATTTTTTCCTTACCCTAATGTTCACTCATGACAGCCAGGTCCAAAGCAGGGTAATGAAAAATGAGAATGAAGAACAGAGCCTCCCTCTGAACCGAGGACAAAAATCCACAAATGTATTTCCTGCACAAAGTTTCCTTCCCAGAGTCTTATTTCGGGTGTGCATGGGATTGTTGGCAAGGGAGAGTATTTTAGCTATTTGACAACTGGGAGTCAGAAATCCTCTCTGAACTGCAAATCACACAGAGATCTACCATTACTACTTCCTCCTCTATGGTCCAGGGCTGAGTCATTCTAAAACCATGCAGGGTCTTCTGGAACTGGGCAGAGTTAAAATCTCAGGTTGTTTAGGTGATGTGTATATAAAGATGATGGTAAGTGCGGATTTGCGCATAGACAATGGGACGCGTTATTTTGGAATTCTCTCCCAGGAATTTGGAGAGATGATAGGCATCCTGAAATACAAATGGAGGGGGAAAGTATTATCCTGAAAGATGGGGAAACCCCTCAATGTGTTTGAATTAAAGAGCTACTGGGGAAGGTGTCATCACCCCATCACTAGGGTGGTGCTGTTCAAAATTCTGCCCCCCCCTGTTGGGGGAGTGGGGTGCCATTCAGCGCTGGAGGGTTGGGAAGTCAAAAAGAGACATATAAGTGATGGATACGTTGTGAAGTAAATTTGTTAAAACCTTTGAAAATTCAATAAAAACCAACATTAAAAAATATGAAATAGTAAAATAAATATATGATTAATAACTTCTTTGGTGATCACTCGTAGCCGAGTAAGATTGTCTTCCATAAACATGGCTTTAACAGTGAGCCTGTAAGTGACTATGGAGGCCAATTCTGGATCCACACATCCACAGTGGGGACATAGGTTTCCGGGCTGGAGTTGATCATGGTGTGGATTTGCCAAGCGTGCCTTCCTCTTAGCATGTTTCTCCCCTTTGTCCTTTGGTAAAGGCTGTTCTATTAACTGCTTCACCCTGTATAAGAAAAAAAGATAAAATAATAGACATTTGGCTGGCATAATATGATTTCTGCATGCGTCAACGTTAAAATCCTGGTAATTTTCGTAAAGGAGCACCAGATGGCGCTAACGACCCTTTCACAAACACGCGAAAGGTTTGGAATTGGACTGTGCATGAATTTTAGAAATGATGTTCTTAGGATGGCGGCAGCTTTCGAATCACGGCTAGCTATCTAATTACAATTTCTCCCCTGAACTAAATGTGATTTACTGCTGTGTAAAAACAGCCACCAGAATGCAGTCAAGAGGAGTTAGGGGTAGGTTAGGCCGATGATCCCTACCCTCTAATATTCCTCCGATGAAAACAGGGACGTCCTAAGGAAAAGTGGGACATTCCAGGATCACATCTGGAACTGGGACGGCTTCTGTAAATCTGGGACTGTCCCTGGAAAATAGGGACACTTGGAGGGTCTGTCCCCCCCCCCTGTACTTCTGTCTTGTTGGGGTAAATATAGAATTAATTGGTTCTGGCGCCTCCTCATGTTTTCCCCTCTCCCTTCAGCCCTCAATGGTCTCAAGCCCATGTGGCTAGATGCCTGTGTGGCTATAACCAGGACCGTAATAATTTTATTTCGGTCGGCGCTGTGACTCAGCAGTTACAATATAAAGTCACATTTTGTACGGCACAGTTCTGAAACCCGCAGTGCCATCGGCCAGCATGCACTTTGGGGTACGTCAACGGCTGTGTCACAGAACGTGACATTTTCCAACGCCGCCTTCAACAAATCCTGCTTCCCCCTGTTTGCACAGCAATTACGATTGAGGTGTCATTGCAGGACAAATAGGTATACATTTAGCAGCGCATGAAATTACTTGCTGGAAAAGGAAGGCTGTATTTTCAACCACTAGGAAAGATACACTTGTGACAGGTTTCCCAACCAGTATAAACATCTCAGATGTTCTGTCCATGACATCATCTCACGGCCCACACATTCGCCTCTACAAAGAAATGACTGTAAGCACCAGTTCTCTTTCCTCCCAGTCCCCCTCACTTAACAGGATTTCAAACCTTTCCGTATCACTGGATGCATTATTGTGATGAGTGGGACCCACCGTCTCCCCCCCCCCCCAGTGGGTATAAATGCCTAAAATTGAGTAGCCAATTTGTTACTATTCAGGGAGAAGACAAGGACATGGGGGGGGGGAGCAGCAAATTTGCAGTGGTTTCTGCAGGGAGGCTCCAAAAACATTTTGGAACAAATTATGCATCACATCCCTTCTGGTAAATGATTATGGGTATATAAAGTCTGGGTGAAATACACACAAAACCCCTTTCAGCTCAGCCTGCAAATTGAAGTATATTGAGTTTGTAAATCACATACAGACATTTAAACCTTCTGTTCCCGTTGGTAGACGATAGGGTTTTCAAACACATAGCTACAAAGCTACAACAAATTTAATGTAACACAATGTGGAAATAGCAGCAGCAGCAACAATCCAACAATGTTGTCACATTTCACTTCAGCTTTGTCCCTCTACACCAGCTCCTGCCCACCTAGCAGTTCAAAAGCACCCCCAAGTACAAGTAGATAAATAGGTACCGCTTTATAGCGGGAAGGTAAACGGCGTTTCCGTGTGCTGCGCTGGTGCTGGCTCCGCAGAGCAGCTTCGTCACGCTGGCCACGTGACCCGGAAGTGACCCGGAAGTGTCCTCAGACAGCGCTGGCCCCTGGCCTCTTAAGTGAGCTGGGCGCACAACCCTAGAGTCGGACACGACTGACCCGTATGGGCAGGGGTACCTTTACCTTTACTATACCTTTTGGCATTCTCGCCTCCCAAAGGAGGGCGCTCAACTTGCTCTGTTTTCGTGTCTAACTGTACCTATAGGGATGCGGGTGTCACTGTGGGTTAAAGAGCCTAGAACTTGCCAATCAGAAGGTCGGCAGTTCGAATCTCTGCGATGGGGTGAGCCCCCAATGCTCAGTCCCTGCTCCTGCCCACCTAGCTGTTCAAAAGCACGTCAAAGTGCAAGCAGGTAAATAGGTAAATGTCGTTTCCGTGCGCTGCTCTGGTTCGCCAGATGCGGATTAGTCATGCTGGCCACATGACCCAGAAGCTGTACACTGGCTCCCTTGGCCAATAAAGCGAGATGAGCGCTGCAACCCCAGAGTCAGTCATGACTGGACCTAATGGTCAGGGGCCTCTTTAACTTTACCTTTAACTGTACCTATAAATGCCCACAGCTTTAGGTATGAAAAGGGGGTGGATGTAGCACCATAGACGCATAGGAGCATAGAAAGCCTTATACTGAGTTAGACTGTTGGGGTTGCCTATGAAGGTGACTTGCAAGTTACAACTGATCCAGAATGGGGCAGGCACACTGGTGAGTGGGAGCAGCCACTGTGACCATATAACACAGGTCCTGAAAGACCTGCATTGTATCCCATTATGTTTCTGAACTGACCTTTAAAGTCCTAAACAGCCTTGGCCCAGTATACCTGAAGGAACATCTCCACCCCCATCATCCAGCTTAGACACTGAGGTCCAGCGCCGAGGGTCTTCTGGCAGTTCCCTCACTGTGAGAAATGAAGCCACAGGGAACCAGGCAGAGGGCCTTCTCGGTGGTGGCACCTGCCCTGTGAAACGCCCTCCCATCAGATGTCAAGGAAATAAACAACTATCTGACTTTTAGAAGACATCTGAAGGCAGCTCTGTTTAGGGAAGTTTTTAACGTTTGATGTTTTATTGTATTTTCTATATATGTTGGGAGTGGCTGGGGCATGATGATGATGATGATGATGATGATGAAGGTCAGTATTATCTACTCCGGTGTTCTTCAACCTTGGGTCCCCAGAGTAGAGCCCTCGCTGCAAGTGCAAGTGGAAAACTCCAGCAGACTTTTCCATTCAACACAGGGACAGTCAGGGCAGTGGGTGAGAGGGTAGAGATGCAACACATGAAGATGGGGGCACAAGGTTGGCACATGCCTCTCTGCTATCATCTGCACCTCAAAAATTCAGTTGTTCAGGTGATCTCTCCAAGCCCATGAGCTCACCAGGTGTTTGATGTGGTGGCAGACGGTAGTCAGACGAAGTTTCGATGGAGGTGCTGATTCAAAATGGCGAGAGAAACTGGTCCAGCAATGCTGTGTTAAACTTGGGTATGTGCATGAGAATTTGCATGTGCAAAGATGTGAATAAAGATGTTAGGCTTATGCATGTATATATTTTGTGCCAGTCTTGCATGGTGCTGGTCTTCTTGGATGGAAAACATCTCACGTAGGTCCCGCAGAGTCAAACTGACTGCTTCTGTTTGATATGAATTTCCCATCCATCTATGTCTGAGAAGTAAAAGGGCAGAACTTGAAACTTAATGCTGTTCTGATCCAAGGACCTCATTTTTGCATTGTCAGTCAATGCCATGGAATGTCACATCTCACCAAAAGATGAAATACTACAGCCATGATGTATTTCAGAATCAACATTCTCTAGGACGTTTCATTGCTAGTCATATCCTCTAACAAAGACCCCACTTTCAACTGGGATGAAGGCAAACATTTTTCAAAGGCCTTGTAGACACTTATATGTACCTCACCTTTACAAAACAGAAAAGGCTAAGGACATTTTCACCTCTGCATTTTCGCTTTATAGGATGCACTTTCTCCCCTCCAAAAATAAAGGGGAAATGTGTGTGCGTCCTATGGAGTGAATGCAGGCAATGTGAAGCCTCCAAAGCGCAGTGGGAGCACTCCCTCTGCGCTCCGGAGGCTACGTGTTGCTTTCGCTGAAGCCTGGAGAGCAAGAGGGGTCGGTGTGCACCGACCCCTCTCGCTCTCCAGGCTTCAGGGATAGCCGCCTGAAGCCTTTGGAGCGCAGCAGGAGAGTCTCTTGGCTTCAGCGAAAGGAACCCAAAGCCTTTGGAGCGCAGCGCAAGTTCCCGCTGCGCTCCAAAGGCTTCAGGCGGCTATCCCTGAAGCCTTTGGAACGCAACGGGACCTTGTGCTGTGCTCCGAAGGCTTCAGGGATCTTTGAGGCTGGCGGTGGGGGAAAGCAGTGCTTCCCCCCACCGCCAGCCCCACCTTGAACGCACCTTGTTTTAGAGGGGGAGAACAAGAAAAAATAAATCTCCCCCTCTCTGTGCTGAGCAGAGAGGGGGAGAATTTTTTGTTCTTGTTCTCCTCCTCTAAAACAAGGTGTGTCCTATGGTCCAGTGCATCCTATAGAGCAAAAAATACGGTATGTTAACATGTGTTCATGGATAATACAGAGGAGAAGGAGCCTAGGAAATGTCAACAAGCATTTTGGACCACGTTGATTTTAAACTTGCATTGCAAAGGTGTTTTGGACACAAGTGCTTGGAAACTCGTGTGTGAGAACACCCTTAGGCTGTATTCCCATACTGTCAGGAGTGCATGCAGGAGCCAGGCCCTGTGACCAGCAGGACTTTGCAGGACTCGGCCCTTCCTAAGTTTGTTCTGAAGAGGCAAGGCACGACCACACAGGTGAGGCCGATTGGTAATTCACAGCACCTGGTGGCAAGAGCCGGGAAGGGATATAAGGTCAGCATTTTCATTCGGTTCTTTGCCACAGCAACATGTTTCCTGCCTTTGGCTCCTTGACAACTTGTTTCCTGACCCTCAGACCCTTGGCTTCTTGGCTCCAGGCTCTATGACCCTCGGACTCTTGGTTTCCTGACTTCTGGCTTCTGGACTCTTGTTCCTGCTCCCACCGTGCCATCTTGCCCCCGGTCCCGATGTCCTCAGCTGGGACTTTGATTCCTGTAAACCAGACCGTGACACAAACTACATAATGATGATGATGAAGATGGTGCCATAAACATGGGAAAGTGATCACTGTTGCCTGGAGGCTCCTTCTCCCCCATCATGAAGGAGTACCTTGGCTCCCGAACAGCTTAGTTGTCAAACAAATTGGCTCCCGAAGTGAGTGTTCCGGTTTGTGAACATTTTTTGGAAGCCAAACATCTGGCGCAGCTTATGCGGCTTATGATTGAGTGCAGAAAGCTCCTGCAGCCAATTGGAAGCCGCGCCTTGGTTTTCGAACGGTTTCGGAGTTGAACAGACTCCCGGAATCGATTAAGTTCGACAACCAAGGTACGACTGGACAGGGATCCTTGAAACTCTTGAAGAAAAGGCCATCACAGGGTCTCCCGTTCCCTTTAACATTTCTCTGATGAAAATAGGGACCTCCTATTCTACAACAGGGACGCAGGTGGCGCTGTGGGTTAAACCACAGAGCCTAGGACTTGCCGATCAGAAGGTTGGCGGTTCGAATCCCCGTGACAGGGTGAGCTCCCGTTGCTCGGTCCCTGCTCCTGCCAACCTAGCAGTTCGAAAGCACGTCAAAGTGCAAGTAGATAAATAGGTACCACTCCAGCGGGAAGGTAAATGGCGTTTCCGTGTGCTGCTCTGGTTCACCAGAAGCGGCTTAGTCATGCTGGCCACATGACCCAGAAGCTATATGCTGGCTCCCTCGGCCAATAAAGCGAGATGAGCACCGCAACGCCAGAGTCGGTCACGACTGGACCTAATGGTCAGGGGTCCCTTTACCTTTACCCTTTATTCTACAACAACAACATTTTACTATTTACTATTTATACCTGACTTTCCTCTACAGGGCTGCCTTCAGATGTCTTCTAAATGTTGTATAGTTACTTATCTCTCTGGTTCGGGGTTGCATGACTCCATACCCTCCAACATTTCTCCGATGAAAATAGGGACATCATAAGGAAAAGGGGGACATTCCGGGATCAAACCAGAAACTGGGACAGCTTCTGTAAATCCAGGACTGTCCCTGGAATATAGGGACACTTGGTGGTTATCTGGTCTCCTAAACCTACCAGAAGTAGAGGGATGGGCAGAGAAAAATGAGAGGATGCCCCCAATGTTCTTCTGAGATACACTCTCAGGTCCAGAACCCACTCAGCTCTTACTGGGCTTGATTTCAAAAAGCAGCCAAAGGTGGGGGAGGTACTGGTAAGTCAAACAGCCCCCAAGATGCTCTTGTATCTGTTGAGTACAGTGGTACCTCGGGTTACATACGCTTCAGGTTACAGACTCCGCTAACGCAGAAGTAGTACCTCGGGTTAAGAACTTTGGTTCAGGATGAGAAGAGAAATTGTGCTCCGGTGGCACGGTGGCAGCGGGAGGCCCCATTAGCTAAAGTGGTGCTTCAGGTTAAGAACAGTTTCAGGTTAAGAACGGACCTCCGGAACGAATTAAGTACTTAACCCGAGGTACCACTGTATTCTGAATTCTGGCAGATGGCGGACTCTTTCTCCCCCAGAATTTCAGATCAAGGCAGGAAAGTCCTAATCTCATTTCAGGTGAATATATGAACTGAGCTTGTAACTCGCTCTAATTTTGGTTTGCTATTGATGCCTGTAGGAATTGAGGCACAGGGAGGGATAGGCACTACTCTGTTATCCCAGGCACATTTTCCCCTGACTTAAAACCAGTATACCTGAAGGAGCGTCTCCACTCCCATCATTCAGCCTGGACACTGAGGTCCAAGGGACTTCTGGTAGTTCCTTTGCTGCAAGAAGTGAAGTTACAGGGAACCAGGCAGAGGGCCTTCTTGGTGGTGGTGCCCTCCCACCAGATATCAAGGAGATAAAAAACTATCTGACTTTTAGAAGACATCTGAATGCAGCCCTGTTTAGGGAAGTTTTTAATGTTTGATGATTTACTGTGTTTTTAATATTCTGTTGGGAGCTGCCCAGAGTGGCTGGGAAAACCCAGCCAGATGGGCAGGGTATAAATATTCTTCTTATTCTTATTATTTAAAACGCTTTTCTGAGGCTGCAATCCTATGCCGTCTTTCTTGACAGTCAGCCTATTGAACTCATTGGGATTCATTTCGGAGGAGACGTGTACAGGATTGTGAGTTCAATCACCTTTGCTGCCATTCTGTTTCAAGCAAATCCAGGATGAGGCCTTTTTAAGCTGCTATTCCTTTTTGTTCTTAGCGCATTGGCACATATACCTATGTGATATATATATATATATATATATATATATATATGCTTTCGTAGATTTTCACGGGTACAGGAATGCAGGTTTTGGTGTCCTCGGGTGTCTTCCCGTGTAAAAGTTGGGGTGTCTAGGCGACGTTTCGACGAGGTCTCACTCGTCATCTTCAGGCTGGTGCTTTCGGCTTCTTGTTACTGGAACAGAGCGGGATCTCAATGTTTGAGTTCCTATAAATACTGTAGAGGGGGTGTGGTGTCTAGCCTCCAATGTTCTGGGCAGAGAGGAAGTTCCCAGGCTAGTGTGCCTTTTCTTCTTTTGTTCCTTAATTACTTGAGAGATACCTTGAGTGATTTCTTGAGTGATATCCTGAGTACCACTTAGGTGGGTCATTAGGTGTGGATTAGTTGCTAAAGTCTTTGTGTCTTGACCTCTTGAACTTTGTGAAGAGTTTTCCTGAGAAGATGGTTGTGTTGCACTTAGTTGTGCTTTGGCTTGGCTTCGTGTATAGGGGCGAGCTGTGGTTTTGTGGCTTGTGTCAGCCAGATCTGTGTAGGGATTGCAGGGGGGTGCAGCATCCGGAGGTGCCACCATGGACTGGCTACTGGATGGTGTCAGTAATTCATCTGTGGAGAGGGTCTGGGTTTGGGTCTGGTGTGGTTGATTGGTGTTGGCGTTCTGTGTGCCTCTGGATCTGGTGTCAGTTTTTGTGGGGAGGGCTAATTTCCAGATGTCTGGCAAGCGGGATGTGTCGTCACGCTTGTTCATGTTGTGAGGGTGTTTCTCTATCTCGATGGCTTCCATGATTATTCTCTTGTGGTGATGTTCCGTGTTAAAGAGCAATTTGGAATCTGCAAAATTAATTTCGTGTCCTGTTTCTTTCATGTGTTGGAAAAGAGAGGAAGTTTTTTCTTCTTTTTTGACGGCATTCTTGTGTTCTGCGATACGTGCATTTATTCGTCTGTTTGTTTGTCCAATGTACGTGGCTGGGCAGACTTTGCAGGGTATTTCATAGATCCCTTGGTTTTCCAACTGGATTTTATCCTTGGGGTTTCTGAGGATATTGGCTATTTTTTGGTTGGTGCAAAAGGCTGTTTTGATATTGTGTTTATGGAGGATTTTGCTAATTTTATCTGTAGTGCCCTTGATATAAGGAAGGAGGGCCATGCCATTGTTTTCTTCTGTGTCTTGGTTTTTGGGGGGTGTTTCCTTTTGGATTAGCTTCGTAATCCTGTTTTGCTGGTATCCATTGGCAATTAACACATTTGAGAGATTCTGTAACTCAGTTGTCAAGTGGTCTTTGTCAGCCAGGCGTTTGGTTCTGGAGATGAGAGTCTTGGCTACGGAGTTTATTTGTGCAGGGTGGTGGTGTGATTGTGCATGTAAGTAGCGGTTGGTGTGTGTTTTTTTCTGGTAGATAGTGTGTCCTAGGGAGCCATCAGGTTTTTTGTAGATTAGGACGTCAAGGAAGGGAAGTTGGTTGTTGGCTTCTATTTCCATAGTGAATTGTATTTTGGGGTGTAAGTTGTTGAGATGTGTGAGGAAGCTATCCAGTTTTTCCTTCCCGTGTGGCCAAATTACAAAAGTGTCGTCAACATATCTGAGCCAAAGTTTGGGTTTGTGTTCTGACTTGTCTAAAGCATTGGTTTCAAAGTGTTCCATGTACAGGTTTGCGATGACCGGTGAGAGGGGTGATCCCATAGGTGCTCCTTCTATCTGTTTGTATCTTTGTCCATTGTGGATGAAGTACGTGTTGGTTAGGCAGTGGTTGGTCAGGTCCAAGATGTATTCGGGGGGATTGTATTTGTTTTGAATAGCTGTCAAGGCTTCATTAATGGGCACTTGTGTGAAGAGAGATACAACATCGAAGCTCACAAGTAGGTCATTAGGATGTAGGTTTTGCTTCTTTATTGTTTCTATGAACTGGAAGGAGTTTGGTACGTGTGAAGAGATGGATTCTGCATAGGGCTGAAGTTGCTTGGCGAGAAATTTAGCGAGATTTTGTAGAGGTGAGCCTATGGAGCTGACTATTGGTCTGAGTGGTGTTCCTTCTTTGTGTATCTTGGGGAGGCCGTAGAGTTTGGGGCATCTGGATGATTTTTCTCTGGGGATGATTCTTAGCTGGATTTCTTCACTGATAGGAGAGGCTTTTATTTTGGATTTGGTGGTTTTTTCCAGATAGGTGGTGGGATCTGTTTTTATAGGTTTGTAGGCAGGATCTTGGAGTAGCTTTGATAGTTTTGCTTGGTAGTCCGATGTGTTCATCACCAACACAACCATCTTCTCAGGAAAACTCTTCACAAAGTTCAAGAGGTCAAGACACAAAGACTTTAGCAACTAATCCACACCTAATGACCCACCTAAGTGGTACTCAGGATATCACTCAAGAAATCACTCAAGGTATCTCTCAAGTAATTAAGGAACAAAAGAAGAAAAGGCACACTAGCCTGGGAACTTCCTCTCTGCCCAGAACATTGGAGGCTAGACACCACACCCCCTCTACAGTATTTATAGGAACTCAAACATTGAGATCCCGCTCTGTTCCAGTAACAAGAAGCCGAAAGCACCAGCCTGAAGATGACGAGTGAGACCTCGTCGAAACGTCGCCTAGACACCCCAACTTTTACACGGGAAGACACCCGAGGACACCAAAACCTGCATATATATATATATATATATATATGGTAAAAGTTAAAGGTCTGACTGGCTAATTAATCCAACAATCTCCTCTTCATTATTTCACCTAGCGGAGGTGCGACTTTGGCCCATCGAGCCTGTAAACGCACTGAAGCGCATTCATCAGTGGAACGTAATTGCTTGTTGTTGCCTGCAGACTGGCCTTGCATTGGATAAATGGAGTGAAGTCTGAAATTAGCCCTGGGACTGTCTTTCCACTTCCAGCTTAGCCAACGGGAAAATGAGCATTAAAACAACAGAGATAATGACTGTCTTGGGCCCTGCTGCTAGTGCCGTTGCCAATGGTAAGTGAATGCTATTCTATTGCACCACTTTTAATTTTCTTAACTATATTGCGGGACAAATAGCTGTTTGGTGTGCCAGGATTTACAACAGTAGTCAGGAACTTGCTTGATTCATTAGTACAATATAAAGATAGATAGATGATAGATATAGATGATAGATAGATGATAGATAGATAGATAGATAGATAGATAGATAGATGATAGATAGATAGATGATAGATAGATAGATAGATGATAGATGATAGATAGATGATAGATAGATGATAGATGATAGATTAGATAGATAGATAGATAGATGATAGATAGATAGATAGATGATAGATTAGATAGATAGATAGATAGATAGATAGATAGATAGATGATAGATAGATAGATGATAGATAGATGATAGATAGATGATAGATGATAGATGATAGATAGATAGATGATAGATAGATAGATGATAGATATAGATAGATAGATGATAGATAGATATATGATAGATGATACACACACAAACACAAAACATACCCTCCAACATTTCTCTCATGAAAACAGGGACGGTCCCATTCCATAACGATAATTTTACTATTTATACCCCACACATCTTACTGGGCTGCTCCAGCCACTCTGGGTTGCTTCCAACACATATAAAAACATACTAAAACATTTTTAAAAACTTGCCTATACTGGATTGCCTTCAGACAGCTCAGGGGTCAAATAACTCCATGCTCTCCAATATTTCTCAACTGAAAATAGGGGCGTCCTAAGGAAAAGTGGGACATTCTGGGATCAGTCAGAAACTGGGATGGCTTCTCTAAATCAGGGATGTCCCTGAGAAACAGGGACACTTGGAGGGTCTGTATTACAGGCCAAACTCAGAAGATGAGAGTGCAGATGGAATGTGAAATGAAAAGATCACCTAACGCCAAGCTTTCCTAAAAAACAAAAAAACAAAAAACAACACTCAACAACAACTTTTGGGGTGTCCTGGTTTTTACTTTTTGAAACATGGCAACCCTAATTTAGAGTGCATGGATTCACCCTGGGAATTATAGTTTATGCCTTATAGAGCTACATTTCCTAAAACATGTAACAAACAACACCACCCTTACCCCCATGATTCTATGGGCAAATCCATGTGCTTTGGAAGTATGGTGTGAATGTGATCTTGTTGTTTTTGCTGCAAGAGAGGAGTTCTGTTTGCCACCACTCTGAGAATCATTTATGTGTCGTTCTAGATGTTAGCCAGCAGGTGGAGGTATGTTTTAACAAACAATCTGTTTTGTCTTTCTAAAAAGTTTTCAATGGATTACTTTCATTTCCCTAGTATACAGATTCTGGCCATATCAATAGCATCGGTTATGCTTAATCGTAACACGAAGCATGCATATACAGTAATGGATGTTTGCTGCTTCATGAGAAAGTGTCATTTACATTCAATATAATATTGAGTACATAACGTAGGGTTGCAGACAGGCTGCGTTATTGCCTTTTATCTGTGCATTTCAAAAAATTCCAACCTGAGCCCATTCTGTACTCTTTCTGTTTTAATCTGTGTTTCAGATTAGGAGCTGCTCTGTCTCAAAAAAAGAGAAGAAGCTCTGCATCATTATAATGGATAATTAAAAAATTGGATATCACTTTCTCCTCCTTTGGCCAAAGTGAATGAAATCTGCAGGCACAGGAGCCACTCTAGAGTCGATTAAGCATGCCACATTGCAGACAGATAGATCCTCCACAATTTATTTTAGGGCAATTCCATTATTAGCCCAACTAAAACCCCATTAGTTTCACTCCCCCCCCCCCTTTACAGGTCACAATGGGCTTTGCAATTTGAGGTGGTCTGTTAGAACACTGCCTCTGGAGTTCCAAAGACTGCAGAAAGTTTTAAAGTACAGGCTTCCTTCTCTCATTCCCCTCCTCTTCTCCACTGCTATCAGTGGTGGTGGCGGCGGCGGCAGTGTCAATGACAAAGGGAGAATGGAGAGGCCTGCCTGGGCTGTCCACTTGCCTGCTGACTTGCTCACTCACTCTGTCCGCTCAGCTCCATCCACCTCCTGGCTCATCTGCTTCACCTGCTTGCTTTGCCTGCCTGCAATCCACTTTCACTCTGCAGTTTGCGTGGCTGCCAATAGGGGGCCACATGAACTGCAGCGTGACAACAGCCTTACAATCTTATTATATACTAAGAAATACTTTTTTTCTTGTATATTAATAAAATAGGATGGATCAGGAAAAAGTCAAAAGTAAATAAGAATCAAAAGACAAATATTAATTTACCTGCTTTGTATAAATCTCACATATGAATCCTAAAGCAGGCACACCTACAGAACTCTAAGACACATGTGTGTGTGTTTCATTTCCTAATCATGGGCAAAAGACTTTGGGTGTTGTTGTTGTTGTTTAGTCGTTTAGTCGTGTCTGACTCTTCGTGACCCCATGGACCAGAGCACACCAGGCACTCCTGTCTTCTACTGCCTGCCACAGTTTGGTCAAACTCATGCTGGTAGCTTCAAGAACACTGTCCAACCATCTCGTCCTCTGTCGTCCCCTTCTCCTTGTGCCCTCCATCTTTCCCAACATCAGAGTCTTTTCCAGGGAGTCTTCTCTTCTCATGAGGTGGCCAAAGTATTGGAGCCTCCGCTTCAGGATCTGTCCTTCCAGTGAGCACTCAGGGCTGATTTCCTTTAGAATGGGCATTACTGTACAGCCAGGCTAAACTGGTGGTTTTCCAGAGGGCAAGATCACACTCAGACCTGGAATTCTCCAAACATTCCTATGAGATTCACTTGGGTTGCTTATTCATCACCTTGACTTTCCTTTGGCTTTCCTTGGAGACCAGTTCTCTGAAAGGGGGATAAATGTGAGGAAGGCCATCAGACCTGCCTTGATTGTAGAACCTGAACTCAAAATATCTGGTTGGAGTAACTGGATTTTTGCAAAACTCAAGTCTTAAGGCAAAGATGACTGAGCGAAGCATGGCTTTGTGGGGGGAAACGGAGGACAGGGAATGGGGAAGATAAGGAGATAAGGAAACCCTTGAAGCCAACTTCTTGATAATAGGAAGTCCAACAGAAAGGCTGCTTGGCTTTCCAGTAACCACTTCCTGCATAGCTTCACATTTTTCAGCCATGCGTTGCACAGTGAGAATTCCTCATTGTGCATGGAGCATTAATCGTTGTTCAAGTCAGGCTTCTCCATAAGAAAGGCAAAACTTACATTTACTTGTGATTACTTGTGACATGTTTACTCCAAAAGCTATTTCCCGCCCCTGTTTGTTAGAACAGTAGGGTCTTTATCATGTACATTGATTGAGACTAATGGATTACCCATGTGAATTGTAGCTTTTCTAAAGGAAAACAAAAGGGAACGATGGTGCTTTAGTACTAAAAGCAAACAGGGCCATGTTTCCAGCTGTATGCGGAATCTGACAAGTGATGTTTTGTTTTCCGTTGGCTTTGAGATGTTCGAAATAATATTTACTGAAGACGGATAGGTAGAGACCAAATCAAGGAAGGAACTAGGGAAGAAAAGCAAGGATTGCATAATTCTTTCCAAATGATGCTGCTAAGATATATGGACACATATGAGATGTTGAAGCAATGGAAGAGAGCTAACATCAAAATCACATTGAAGTACGGTACTCGGCAGGCAGTGTGACTGTTTAAATGCCTTTAACTGTATGTGTGCAGTGTAGAGATTGCAGGGACAGGGGAAAAGAAATCCTGACCTGGTTCACACATAACACTAAGCTATGGTTTGTTAAACCATGGTTTATTAATCAGAGTTTAACAGATGGGAAGCCTGATGCTGTCCAAGTGATTTGGGACCCCATCTCCCATGACCTATGGAAGCTGTTGCCCAACAACATCCAGAGAGCCACAGGTTCCTCACTTCTAGCTTTGTGTTATGTGTGAGCCCTGCCCGTCAGCTTAACTATGGTTTGTTGATGTTGGTGTTGGCTGGGCTTCCCAGGGGAGGGAATTGCACAAACACAATTGCACAAAGGTTCACCCTCTGGCTGCCAACCTGCCTTACTACCAGTGTTGGGGATAAGTAGGAGCACACAAAGATTCCCTCAATACATGGGCAAGTTGGCAGGGGAGCAGGTTTTCCTTTAGTTACCTGGGTTTGAAGCCATGTAATCCTTCAGAGGAAATCACCAGCACTTTTCATGGTGCTCAGAAATGGGCCAGAATTTAACGAAGTTCTTCCAGTGCTGGCAATATGTGTTCCCACTAACAAGAAAGTTGAGAATAATAAACCCTTGCATCCATAGAACTCGATTTCATTCATGTTATGTACTGAAGTTCTCACCCTGGGCCAACAGGGGGATACTGTAGATAGTTTTCACTCAGGTCCACATATGCAAATAAGGAATTGAAAGTGACGTTCAGTGACTGGATAGTTACAGAAAGTTGCTACTGTTGCTTTGTAGTTGAGCTCTATATAAGCAGGTTGGCTGAACCCTTCAGTTCAGTTCTGTTCTGGCCTGTGAATAAATAAGCTGTTTGAAGAATCGCTGTGTCGTCTGATATGTTCACTCACAACTTAACAATTCATTTATTTATTTTGTATACTGCCCTATCCCTGCAGGTCTCAAGGTGCCTACAACAATATAAAAACACAAAATACATAACAAAAACAAATCAATAGCACCCCCCAACACATTTTAAAAGGGCATCGGATGTCAATAATCCAAATACCCCACTGGTCTGATCCAATAGGTGCTTTTCATGTTCTTACATCTGCACTCAAATGTAGCCTTTCTCTTTACTGAACACATGAAGTTCTAGATGTGCTCCACAGCCAAGCAGAGCTTTGCAAAGAGGTGTACTTTGAGAAAGAACTTTATGTTACTTCCCAATCCTTATTTATTATTTGTATTTTAAGTCACCATCCAGGAATTTGTCCTAAGGGAGGCGGGGGGAAGTGTTTGCTTCAACCATGCCGTATAATCCAAAGTAGGCTGCTCTGGAAAAGAAAAAGAAGAAGATGGCTGATGTTGGTTGCTCCAAAACAAAATGTAATCTGTGCTTTATGTCAATAGCTGTTGTGTCAATGTAAGCCTTCACTGTAGCAGACGCTCTTCTTGTTGGAAACAGCCACGACAGAAGATAACAAATAGTTCGCCAGTGAATGCATGACAGTGTTCTCTCCCGAGAAAACACGATAATTGGGGGGGAAATTAGGAAAGGGTGACTCTGAAAGAGTGGCTCGGTAACATACAATGTAGCTGCTGTTCAGATGCATATTCATCACTCCCGTGGACATAGCTGCGATATTAGCTAACATGTAAAATGTTGTGTTAAGGAAACGGGGAATCTGTAAAGTACAAGTTACAAGTTAGGAGGAGAGATGGTTGTCATTAAAAGTTCCTCGCTAATTGGGATTGCCAGCTATTGCAAGCTGGCCTAGCCCACTGACGTACCAAGCAACTTTGGCTAAATGGATGTTTGGAAGGCAAGTGTTTACCTCAGAGAAACACAAAGTCGCATTCAATTAGCATCCAGAATCGGAGGCTGCAGACTTAGGGGATATAAGGAGAGAGAGAGATTCGTTTTCTCTCCGCAAACAGGATTACAGAACAGAAAAAACATTGAAGCAAGTTGCTTTCTGTTTTACAAACCCAAAATGACGTTTCAAAGTAACTCGGCAAAAAAGACCATGTCTGTCTTTTGACAAAATGCTTCAATGGCGCCCAAGCAAGTGGGCAAGAATGTAGGTTTACAGCTCATGTTTATGCCAGGAAAACAGAATTAATATTTTGGCCTTGAAATTAACCAACTACCTCATCTTCAGCGAGCCGAATTTAAAGTTTTGCACTTTGATTAATCAACTGCTCACTTAGAAAGTGTGCTTGTTTCTGGGTCTTACACCTCAGAATGGATGGATTGATGGCGGCGTTTGGAGACACAACTCCTATTGAAAACCGAAACAGCACTGTGTAGACTGAGCTGCCATTACCCCTGTGTAATAAATAAAATATTGTCTGAATTACTGTTAACTATATAAATCATAACTATGTCAAATCCTGGACTTGATCTTGAAGAAAATGGCAGGTTTTCTTTAGCTGAAAAATGTCAGAAAGTGGACCATTTAAACTGCTTGTCTGTGGAGACAACAACAATAATATTGTTATAGATTGGGGGTTAGGTATGGACACCTTTGGTTCTCTTGAAGGTTTCATATTTGTAAGATGGGATTCTGCAGTGCTCGTCTGGGGAACTGGCTCTATAGGGCAAATTTGACAGGATAATATCAGGTGATTTCAGTGCGCTCACTGTTGACCCCACCCCACATATAGCCTTTGGGAATGTACCCCTCCAGCTGAAAAAAAATGCTTCCTGTTTATGAAAGAATGGGTAAGCACTGGGAAAGCCTCTCAGGACAGAAGGTGAAAGTGCTTGCCTCCCCAAATTTGAAAAGAGATGCAATGTTTGTGTGTGTGTGCTGCAATAGGCAGTAGTTGAGTGCACAACAGGTAAACCAGCAGAAGAAGCCCAAAGAGCAATGATTCACGATAGTAAGCAATATGTAAAGGTAAAGGGACCCCTGACCATTAGGTCCAGTTGCGGACGACTCTGGGGTTGCGGTGCTCATCTCACTTTATTGGTCGAGGGAGCCGGCGTATAGCTTCTGGGTCATGGTGGCCAGCATGACTAAGCTGCTTCTGGCGAACCAGAGCAGTGCACGGAAACGCCGTTTACCTTCCCGCCAGAGCGGTATCTATTTATCTACTTGCACTTTGACGTGCTTTCGAACTGCTAGGTGGGCAGGAGCAGGGACCGAGCAACGGGAGCTCACCCCGTCACGGGGATTTGAAGCGCTGACCTTCTGATCGGCAAGCCCTAGGCTCTATGTGGTCAACCCCAAATTAACTATCTCAAACAGGTGTCTCCATGATCAGCAAACTTATCTCCCCTTGTACACTGAGGACACCGTCTCCCATCAATTAGTTCTTTTGAGGCGGAGATATTTCTTTGCACGTAATTATATCATTCTTAAATGCACTTAAATGAGAACAATGGTGTCAGCATCGTCACCATCTGTCCATAGTTAAGCGACCAAAGATCTAATTGCTAAGGGGAAAGTATTCCCCCCTTCCCTATTGAAAGGGAAAGTGCCTTTGCTCTCTATAGAGGCTAATTGTGGAAAAGAGGGTTGTTTCTAAAAGCTTGCTGTATACTTATTGACCAGCGTGGCTGAAAATAAACAGGATAGTGGTGGAAACAAATGTTGTAACATCTGCGATGACAACTTAGCCTGTTGGAATAATCCATATTTAATATCAAACAGGTACAGAAGATCATTGATTTGAGGTGTAGCACAGCACTTTACGTTCTCAATACTCTCCCATTATATATTCTGAACAGACAAGCTGCTGGAGATGGAAGGGATAGAATTGCAAGCCATGTAACTGTATATTGAAAACTCTTTTAATGTGTGGTCTGCCTAGGAAACTCCTTCCAATAGTCACTGACTTAAGCTAGCTAGATCTAATTGCAAAAGGATATATGAGTTGTTATTGTACTCAAGTGCATGAATGGAAACACAGGCTCACTTTTTGCTGGGTGCTGTTATGAATCTGTACCTCTAACCAGCTGACAGTGCCTTGGATGGCAAAAAAGGAGTGTCTAGCAACACAACACAGGACCATCCTGACAATTTGTGTGTGTCTCTCTGTGTCGTCGACTTACACAGACTTACATTGGAAATGCGTCCTGAATTCAGAACAGAAAGGCTTTAAATGTTACATACTGCAAGGGAATAGGAAGTGCAAGAGATCCACTCTTCCTGCACTTAGCACCTCTTTGGATATTAAATTCAACTTTTGCAACTATATGTAAACCTCTTATATGTGGAGAATACAAGGAAGCTCAGTGAACAGGAAGCTCTCCACATTTGCCTATCAGTAAGTATTGTTTTAAAAAGAAGTCCTCATGAAAATCCATCATCATTTTAGTGTGAACTGCTCCTCATAAATGCACATTTTTTGTGTGCATCTTTGCATAATCTCACAGCCGTGTCAGTGCCTCTGTACTTTGGGATTTCCCACAGATTGACATTGGGAAGCTGCTATCAGGGATGCCAATAGGATTTTTTGGGCCTGGTACACCGTATGTGGACCACTGTACCCCCCTCACTTTAATTAATTCTCATTAATTGAGAATAGTCAGAAGAAAAAACACAGTAGATGTTTTTGGCGCAGCATTAATATTGCACTCTGTTTAAAGGTAAAGGTAAAGGGACTCCTGACCATTAGGTCCAGTCGCGGATGACTCTGGGGTTGTGGCGCTCATCTTGCTTTAATGGCCGAGGGAGCCGGCGTACAGCTTCCGGGTCATGTGGCCAGCATGACTAAGCCGCTTCTGGCGAACCAGAGCAGCACACAGAAAGACCGTTTGCCTTTCTGCCGGAGCAGTACCTATTTATCTACTTGCACTTTGACGTGCTTTCAAACTGCTAAGTTGGCAGGAGCAGGAACCGAGCAACGGGATCTCACCCCATTGCGGGGATTCATTGCCGACCTTCTGATCGGCAAGTCCTAGGCTCTGTGGTTTAACCCACAGTGCCACCCGCGTCCCTTGCAATCTGTTTAGGACATATTTAAAATCCTAATACCTTCTGTGATAAGTGGAATAGAAATTATTCATGGTCATAGTGACTGACTGGAATCAGCATGCATTCATAAGCTAAAAGATTAGATTCAGTTTTGACCAACACATAATGAATTAATGCTTAAACCAGGCTTCCTCAACCTCGGCCCTCCAGATGTTTTGAGACTACAATTCCCACCATCCCTGACCACTGGTCCTGCTAGCTAGGGATCATGGGAGCTGTAGGCCAAAAACATCTGGAGGGCCAAGTTTGAGGAAGCCTGGCTTAAACCCATTGGAATCAATGTTGTTATTCATGGATACTTCCTTTTTTGAATTGAAACCCTAAAATGGAAATCTGGTGATATCCAAATCCCATCAAATTATTCCATATTTGAATATGATTTGAACCTTTTAGGGAAGCTTATTAAAGAAGGCTGATCGCCGAAGAATTGATGCTTTTGAATTATGGTGCTGGAGGAGACTCTTGAGAGTCCCATGGACTGCAAGAAGATCAAACCTATCCATTCTGAAGGAAATCAGCCCTGAGTGCTCACTGGAAGGACAGATCCTGAAGCTGAGGCTCCAATACTTTGTCCACCTCGTGAGAAGACAAGACTCCCTGGAAAAGACCCTGATGTTGGGAAAGATTGAGGGCACAAGGAGAAGGGGACGACAGAGGACGAGATGGTTGGACAGTGTTCTCGAAGCTACCAACATGAGTTTGACCAAACTGCGGGAGGCAGTGGAGGACAGGAGTGCCTGGCGTGCTCTGGTCCATGGGGTCACGAAGAGTCAGACACGACTAAATGACTAAACAACAACAACAAATTTGCATATTGTATTTGCAGAGAGAGGTGCTCCTTTTGAAGTCACGTTTTATGACTTTCATACTTTGGGGGATAGTATTAGAGCTTTGTGAATCAAAATATGTGGCTTAAGGAAACGAATGAGTGTAGCACACAAAGAACATCATTCCAAATTATTCCCAAAGCAAGAATCCACCCCAAGACATGCAACTGCACATCGATACACAAATAAAAAGCATTCAAAGTGTTGATTGTGAAATTTGAAATTCTAAACCGCAAACTTTCCAATCGGTGTTTGAAGCCTCTGCTTGAGATTCATGTTCTGTAGCATTTTAATGTTCATTCATAATGCTCAGTAAAAATACATTAAATGCACCACTGGGTGAAATGTATTTAATATAATATTTAATGCAAGTGCTTGTGCAATGACTTCTTCCAGTGCAGTGGAACTTCCCTTCCCTGCATGCACTAAAATGCTAAAGCTTTCTCTGCTAGCTTCCCAAAAAAGAAATCTTGGAAAACATATATAAAAATGTGCAGGTTCTAGACTGAACAAGATGTTGAGCCTTATCATGCTTTTGGGTTGCCAACATATATCTCGTCTTTCCAGGCATTTCCACCTGTGAAACAAAAGAAGATTGATTTAGAAGTGTGTTTTTCATTTCCTAGCCTTGAAAGTTTTTATGCTCAGCGTGAGATTATTGCAACAACTTAACAAGCAGCTTTTCTTTCTTTCTTTCTTTCTTTCTTTCTTTCTTTCTTTCTTTCTTTCTTTCTTTCTTTCTTTCTTTCTCCTTTTAAGTCCATTCAAGCCTTAGGGAAACATTTAGTACTTAGAGCACAAGGTTTTCAAGTTCAGTCGGGTAGAAAAATCTTAACACTCATGTGTGCACAAATGATATTGCAGTGCAATGGGGAACGGCTGAGAGGCACAAAGCCCAGGGAAGAATACGAGTGTTCGGGCCCCCGAGAGCTGTGTTTGAATTCAGTTTCCCAACACCAGCCTCAAAGTTTTCTCCCAAGATTCCTAGGTTTCAAAGTGGTCACAATGCTTTCATTGTGAGGAGTGTTACTTGGACAATATGGGAAATGGCAGTCCGTAATTACGCTTTTGGCTTCTGGGCTGCTTAAAAGTGTAATATTAATCCTGAAATTGGACAAAGAATGTGTTCGGCTGACCATAATTGCACGGTTTTCAAGGAAGCATTCGCCATCAATGCTAATTTGGGGCCTGATATTGTGTAGTGACAGATGCTTCCTAAGAAAGGCTAATTTCTCTCGCCATTCAATGGCAGACAAAGGAATTTAGCTTCTCACAGCGGCACCCAACACCTTTTGGGATTGGGCTCCCTGTATAATTTGGAGTGTTGGTGCATTCTGTGATTGAGGCTACTGTCGATAGGTTGTTTTAGGCAATTAAATGACTTATGCTAAGCAGCAAACTCTGAACCACAGGACTGAACAGGATGGAAAGAGGGAGAAAGGCAACTTTCTGAGCCATCACAACTTCTGTTGTGGCCAAACATTACTCATCAAACAGCTCTGGTTGTGCTGAATGGACCAGCGAGCTGTGAACCATCAGGTGTAGGAAACCTGGTGCCCTCCATAGATCACTTGACTACAACTCATGAATGGGCTCGCCCTGACTCCAGCATATCAAGCTGTTTTGTGTAGAAAAGCAACATTCATCTACTGAGGACTTCTGTGACATTTTCCCTGCACCCCATGTTCAGCTTTGGCCATCTTTGATATGTCTGGGTGGGGAAAGAAAATAAAATAGACTTGCTGATTTCCAGTTGGCACAAATGTTTTATTAATATTCATTTTGTTTATGAATCACTTCCCATTTGGCACCCCGATGCGATTTACAACGTAATAAAAACATGCATACAACAGTAACACGTATAAAAACAGTTAACACAACTGCATATATAAAGCATTTTTTAAGCAGAAACATGCACATGCACACATTAAAACAGCAACAACACACACATAAAAGCAATTCCTATCCTGTACACATACCAACTGGTTTTATATGGCTTTTTTCAATCTTTGGCAATGTTCTGCCACCTTAGATTGAAAATTTGGCTCTAGAGTCATCTGAATAAAACTGCAATGTCCCTCAGGTCTGTCTGTGATGGTTTTCCGGGCAGTAGGATTTTTTCTGCTGCTACTTAAGCTTCTTCTCAGAGTATTACTTGTGGGACTACAACCCTAATGACTCCCTCAGGGATATTTTTCCAGCACTTCAGCAGTCTACGTTCAGCTCTGGGACAGATGTTCAGATCTTCCAAAAGATGATGGACTCCCAGTTGGCTCTCGGATGAAAACTATCCCATAATATTTCAGTCAATTTGTTTCCAACTTCTAGCAGCTGATGTGTATGTGTGGGTAGGGTTTGTTGTGTTACTTCCAACACAACACAAGCAGACTTCTAAAGGCAAGCAAGCAAGCAAGCAGGGGGCACTTCTGCGTAGAAATGTGGACATATAGCTTTCCCAAAGATGTGTCTAGGAACAGAAATATAGGAACTACTTCACTGATACACCAAGAGACTGTGACGGTTCCAGTGTAACATTTCCACATGCAGGACAGACTTGTTAAAGCAATCCTGAAGCTCCAGAAATTATATCGGAAGCAGCTTTCTGCATGTGTGTGCAGTTGCCAAAAGAGACAGGCCTCTCCCACTTTCAGGGACCTGTGTGTAGCAGTGTATTGACGGTAGGGTTGCCATACATTGAGAATTTCCTAGAAATACAGTCATCCCTCGGGTTACAGACGCTTTTTTTCAGGTTACGGACCAGCCGAAACCTGGAAGTACGAGAACGGGTTACTTCTGGGTTTCGGGGGTCACGCATGCGCAGAAGCGCTAAATCACACTTTGTGCATGCACAGAAGCATCAAATCACAACCCATGCGCAGACACGCCGCTGTGGGTTGCGAACGCTGCAGGCTGCGAGTGTGCATCCCGCATGGATCTTGTTCGCAACCTGAGCGTCCACTGCACACCGAATGTAAAAAAACAAAACAAACAAAACCGAAACGAAAGCTCAACAACTTTGCCCCCAAAACTTTTCTGCCTGGATTTTCACTGTTGGAAATATGGCAACCCCAACAGAGGGGAGACCTCTCCCCATATTTATTTGCTGGTTTTATGAAGTCCCTGGTGGCTCATTCTTACCTTCCACAGATCACGAGTGCAATCTCTCTCTACAAATGCAAAGTGTTTGTGTGGAAGTTGTTGATTTGCGCAGCTGAATTATTGTGCACACAGATATGCAGACTCGACACTCGCTGAACTTTACATGTGAATAAAAACTGTACAAATGTTCACCTCAAACAGTTGTTTGCACACGCAGACCATCCATTTGTCCCTGTTTTCCAGGGACAGTCCTGAATTTACAGAAGCAGATCCAGTTTCTGATCTGATCCCGGAATGTCCTGCTTTTCCTTAAGACGTCGCTATTTTCCTCGGAGAAATGTTGGTGGGAATAGAGTTATGTGACCCCTGAGCCAAGATGATAAGTAACGATACAACCTTTAGAAGACATCCGAAGGTAGCCCTGTATAGGGAAGATTTTTTAAAATGTTTTATTATGTTTTTATATACATTGGAGAAGGGCTGCGGGTGGTGCTGTGGGTTAAACCATAGAGCCTAGGGCTTGCTGATCAGAAGGTCGGTGGTTCGAATCCCCGCGATGGGGTGAGCTCCCGTTGCTCGGTCCCTGCTCCTGCCAACCCAGCAGTTTGAAAGCATGCCAAAGTGCAAGTAGATAAATAGGTACCGCTCCAGCGGGAAGGTAAATGGCGTTTCCGTGCGCTGCTCTGGTTCACCAGAAGCGGCTTAGTCATGCTGGCCACATGACCCGGAAGCTGTACGCCGGCTCCCTCGGCCAATAAAGCGAGATGAGTGCCGCAACCCCAGAGTTGGCCATGACTGGACCTAATGGTCAGGGGTCCCTTTACCTTTACCTAGCACAAATAGAAGGAATTCCAGGCTTTAAACAGTTGCATAGAAAGTCGGGAAGTATTTTTTAAAAAAATATATTATGTTTTTATATGTTTTGGAAGCCACCCAGAATGGCTAGGGCAACCCAGTCAGATAGGCGGGGTATAAATAATAAAATGATGATGATGATGATGGAATAGGATGTCCCTATTTTTATGAGATAAATGTTGGAGGTTATGCACAGGCACACATATTGTACATTCATTGAATGTTACCAGTGACTATCCTTTGGGTTTATTAGAAATACACATTGTCCTGTGTATAGTCTACAGTATGGCTTCAGATGAGGTTTCCAGAATGAATTGCTCACATGATGCTTTAGATCATGACTGAGCCCTCTGTCCACTTGGCTGGGAGTGGCCACCAAGACCATATAACACCGGTCCTCAAAGATCTTCATTGGCTCCCAGTACATTTCCGGGCACAATTCAAAGTGTTGGTGCTGATCTTTAAAGCCCTAAACGGCCTTGGTCCAGTATACCTGAAGGAGCGTCTCCACCCCCATTGTTCATCCCGGACACTGAGGTCCAGCGCCGAGGGCCTTCTGGCGGTTCCCTCACTGTGAGAAGTGTGGTTACAGGGAATCAGGCAGAGGGCCTTCTCAGTGGTGGCACCTGCTCTGTGGAACACCCTCCCAGCAGATGTCAAGGCAATAAACAACTATTTTACTTTTAAAAGACAACTGAAGGCGGCCCTGTTTAGGGAAGTTTTTAATGTCTGATGCTGTGTTGTTTCTAATATTCAGTTGGAAGCTGCCTAGAGTGGCTGGGGAAACCCAGCCAGATGGGCAGGGTATAAATTATAAATTATTATTATTATTATTAAAACTGCTGCTGATTTATCCTGAAGACAAAGCTCAGTTGTCTTCCCTATCTCAAGTGTAAGGAGAAGCCATCTTTCGCACCTCTGCTAGACATCTTGACAATTCTCATTCTGTGGCACTGCTTGGGCCTGGATTGCATTTATTTGTATGTCTTCTCAAAAGTGAACAGAGATAGCTGTGTCCTTACCGGTGGAAAAAGAAATATTCCATGCAACTAGGGTTTTTTTTCTTGTTCAGTCAGCAACATTTGGAACATTTCCTTGTTGCTTAATAATAACTGACAGAGGGAGGATTCCTAGGAAATGTCCTACACTGGGGTTATTTTTAATGAAGCCGTAGGAATTTATGTTTTATTCTGAATTAGTTGTAGTTTCCAGGTCAGCTTCAAAGGTAGCCCCACGTAGAGCACATTGCAGTAGTTCAAGCGGGAGATAAGCAGGGCATGCACCACTCTGGCAAGACAGTCCACGGGCAGGTAGGGTCTCATCCTGTGTACCAAATGGAACTGGTAGACAGGTGCCCTGGACACAGAATTGACCTGCGCCTCCATGGACAGCTGTGAGTCCAAAATGTATATATAAATCAGCACAGCCAATCTTCATGCAGGTTCTGTTTGCCCAGTGCTAGCATGTGTTTCACACACACACATTCTAGGAATCTCATATATCGGGATCTTTAAGGTAAAGGTAAAGGGACCCCTGACCATTAAGTCCAGTCACGGACGACTCTGGGGTTGCGGTGCTCATCTCGCTTTATTGACCGAGGGAGCCGGCGTACAGCTTCTGGGTCATGTGGCCAGCATGAGTAAGCCGCTTCTGGCGAAGCAGAGCAGCGCACGGAAACACCATTTACCTTCCCGCTGGAGCGGTACCTATTTATCTTTAGACAGTGGCAATAGTCTGTCCTCACAGATTCAGCTGGTAACTTACACTCACACAGGTCTTAAAAATGAGAATATTTATTGAGTGCGCGCACACAAAATCAAAATATACACTTGGTAGCTGGTGGCCATGACTGCATCTTGTAATCTGTATTTTTTACTGTATTTTTGGTTTTTATGGAAGCCGCCCAGAGTGGCTGGGGAGGCCCAACCAGATGGGCGAGGTATAAATAATAAATTATTATTATTAATATTCTTATAATCATGTGTTCCATAGTTGGACCATACATTGTGCTATAATCACATTCTGGTGAACACAAGTGGAGCCTTGACATTCAATAGCAGATTGCACACATGAATTGCTGACAAGAACAACCCTCCCATTGCAATGTGTTTTCATGTCCTGTTGCAAAACTGAATCCCACTATTGCTGAAATTGTAATCTTATGTCAGGTGCCTTTCAGAGTTTGTTATGGCCCATGGGTTTAACCTGATAAGCTGTCCCTGCAGCATGAAACTGAAATGTCATATTTAAGAATGACTAAAGAATATGACATAAACTGCATTTGTCCAACACATTCTGCAAAAACCCACAGGGCAAAATGAAAGCAAATGAAACGAATGGATAGAAGGGCAACAAAGGATTATCTTGATTTTGAACAAACATCACCGTGGTCAGTAAAATTACTGTTACCCAGGTCCCAGGAGACATGACTTTAAAGTTTTAAGGAAATGTGATGTAGAATAGGAAAATTGACTCACTGTGTCTTTTATACATCAGGCAGAAGTCCTGTTAAGACCTGAAATGAAATAAAACTCACTGAGCTCATGAATCAATGTGGGTGATTTATTTACAACAACGAAGATTGCAATCTGAAATTTCAGCGTGTGGCTGCTGTACTGTAACTTTAGCTTCTTTCAGTGCCGTAGATCATTTTGTAAAAGAATCACGTCAGATGGCTTGAATTCCTAAAACAAAACATGCTGAATGCAACTGTGATGAAGGGTCACTTTTTCTGTGTGGGGTTCAATCACATATCCGCAGATCCAGGTTGTGGGGTGACAGCTGATAGGCAGAACTTGCACAACAATTGCTCCCAATATTGGACATTTTGCAGTAAGGAAAGTGACAGGAAAATGCACTGGGAAGTGTAGAACACTTCTTTTAATAATAATAATAATAATAATAATTTTTGTTTATACCCCGCCCTCCCCAGCCAAGGCCGGGCTCAGGGCGGCTAACAAGCAATAATAAAAGCAAGTTGAATGAATACAACTTAAAAGCAAGATTAAAATACAACATTAAAATATTGAAACATTAAAATATTAAAATGCAGCCTCATCACAGGAGGAGAAAGGAAAAAGAAAAAAGAAAGGGGGAGGGAATCAAATTGGCTCCAAGCCAAAGGCCAGGCAGAACAACTCTGTCTTACAGGCCCTGCAGAAGGAAAACAGATCCTGCAGGGCCCTGGTCTCATGAGGCAGAGTGTTCCACCAGGCCAGAGCCAGTGTTGAAAAGGCCCTGGCTCTGGTTGAAGCCAATCTAACTTCCTTAAGGCCCAGGACCACTAGGGTGTTGCTATTTATGGACCTTGAGGCTCTCTGTGGGGCATATCGGGAGAGGCGGTCCCGTAGGTATGAGGGTCCTAGGCCGTGAAGGGCTTTAAAGGTCAAAACCAGCACCTTAAATCTGACCCTGTACTCCACCGGGAGCCAGTGCAGCTGGAAAAGCACTGGGTGAATATGCTCCCATGGCAAAGACCCCGTGAGGAGCCTCGCTGCAGCATTCTGCACCCGCTGGAGTTTCTGGGACAGCTTCAAGGGCAGCCCCACGTAGAGCTTTTGATGCATCATCAACTAAGCTGCTCAGAAACAAATACAAATTAATACTCACTATGTAGCCAACATCATCAAATCTCCCTGGAAAAAGAAATCAGAATGAATGCTCAACAAATAGGTGATCTGGAAACACCCCAGTTCCATCAGCTACATGCATTTACTGCTGCCCATTGAATGTGAAATCTACATTTTGAAATGCTTGCTGACGTTCCCTTGTTAGACTGCAAGCTATTTGTTGCAAGACTTTTTTCTTTCTCTGATCACTTCCAAGGCTGCCAACATGCGTCAGGTACCAAACATAAACCAGATAGTAATTGCAGACATGTTGTCAACTATTGTTTTCCTGCCTGGAAATCCTGCATTGATATTTTCTGAGACGTTTCCCCCCGGAATGATCAATACCCCCCACCCTCCAAAATCAATAACTACTCTTGGGTAACTATGGCCCACAGCTGCTTAGGGGGAAAGGGTAAATGCAGGAAGAGTAGAGTTGACGCCATTAAAGTGAATGGAAGACTTGTGTAAATGAGGTGTGTGCACAAATGGACGAAGGGAGGGGGCAAAACTTATTTTCACTTAAAAGCCAGGAGGGGCCCTATATAGCAAGAAGCAATCTCTGTGAAACACTCATCATAGTGTTTGGTAGCCTGTTGGTAGCTTGATGTTCAATGGAGGTGGAAGATAAGGTTTTAATTTTAGATGGATAATTACCATCTTTTGTTGCTTAGTCGTTTAGTCGTGTCCGACTCTTCGTGGCCCCATGGACCAGAGCACGCCAGGCACTCCTGTCTTCCACTGCCTCCCACAGATTGGTCAAACTCATGCTGGTAGCTTCGAGAACGCTGTCCAACCATCTCATCCTCTGTCATCCCCTTCTCCTTGTGCCCTCCATCTTTCCCAACATCAGAGTCTTTTCCAGGGAGTCTTCTCTTCTCATGAGGTGGCCAAAGTCTTGGAGCCTCAGCTTCATGATCTGTCCTTCCAGTGAACACTCAGGGCTGATTTCCTTCAGAATGGATAGGTTTGATCTTCTTGCAGTCCATGGGACTCTCAAGAGTCTCCTCCAGCACCATAATTCAAAAGCATCAATTCTTCGGCGATCAGCCTTCTTTATGGTCCAGCTCTCACTTCCATACATCACTACTGGGAAAGCCATAGCTTTAACTATACGGGCCTTTGTTGGCAAGGTGATGTCTCTGTTTTTTAAGATGCTGTCTAGGTTTGTCAATTACCATCTATGATTCTTCAAATGACTAGGATAACAAACTTGGATCAGAAGGCAGTGTATTTAGAATACTAGGTTTCATGCGTCTTGTTCTTTCATGCTGTGACTATTTTGCTTCAATTGTTTTCAACAAATATTTATTTGCTTAAATCTAAACGTATATGGAGATTTAAGAGAGTTTGCCTACACCCTGTGGTTTGAGATTCACTGCATTCTCTTTGGCACCTGCTAAAAGCATTTTTGTTTATACAAGTCCACTCATATATTTACATTGTTGGTGTGTGTGTTCATCTGTTTTTAGCTTAGTCTTGATTTTCATTTTTGGAATGTTTTATTAACTACACTAGGAGGGTTGTCTGAAGACTTGTCATGAGAAACTTTCTCCCTTTTTATTCTAACTTAAATTTTAATGTTTTTTCGTAATCAATGAAATTAGAATTGGAAAATGTATAAAATGCGATGATATAAAGGTTGATTTTGAAAGCCTTGAGGCGGGAGGGAAGGAAGTTGTGGGGCTCTAAAGAGCCATGGAGGTAAAGTGGATAACAATGATATGAATGTATATTATTCAATGGAAAACTAATAAAAATTATATACAATAATAATAATAATTTTTGGAATGTTTTGAATTGTTAATTGTTAAACTGTATAGTCTTCATCAGCCAATAGGTTTCACAAAATATGTAAGTAAGATTCATGCTATGGATCAGTGCTCACTGTCGTATCAGAATGTAGAACACATGGCTTGACGTTCTGCGCCACTAGTCTTTTACATTGTATATATGAACTCCAATAGATTTATTACTATCTTTTGAATGGTATCATTATTCTATTACATATGATTTAACAGTTATCAGCCTGTGTGTTGTGTCTATATTTCTGTGATTGATCCTTTCAAATATGGCAGGGGTGGCCAACTCCCAAGAGACTGTCATCTACTTACAGAGTTAAAAACTCGCAGTGATCTGTTGTTGTTGTTTAGTCGTTTAGTCGTGTCCGACTTTTCGTGACCCCATGGACCGGAGCACGCCAGGCACTCCTGTCTTCCACTGCCTCCCGCAGTTTGGTCAAACTCATGCTGGTAGCTTCGAGAACACTATCCAGCCATCTCGTCCTCTGTCATTCCCTTCTCCTTGTGCCCTCCATCTTTCCCAACATCAGGGTCTTTTCCAGGGAGTCTTCTCTTCTCATGAGGTGGCTGAAGAATTGGAGCCTCAGCTTCACGATCTGTCCTTCCAGTGAGCACTCAGGGCTGATTTTCTTAAGAATGGATAGGTTTAATCTTCTTGCAGTCCATGGGACTCTCAAGAGTCTCCCCCAGCACCATAATTCAAAAGCATCAATTCTTTGGCAATCAGCCTTCTTTATGGTCCAGCTCTCACTTCCATACACTACTGGGAAAACCATAGCTTTTACTATACGGACCTTTGTTGGCAAGGTGATGTCTCTACTTTTTAAGATGCTGTCTAGGTTTGTCATTGCTTTTCTCCCAGGAAGCAGGCATCTTTTAATTTCGTGGCTGCTGTCACAATATCCAGTGATCATGGAGCCCAAGAAAGTAAAATCTCTCACTGCCTCCATTTCTTCCCCTTCTATTTGCCAGGAGGTGATGGGACCAGTGGCCATGATCTTCGTTTTTTTGATGTTGAGCTTCAGACCATATTTTGCACTCTCCTCTTTCACCCTCAATAAAAGGTTCTTTAATTCCTCCTCACTTTCTGCCATCAAGGTTGTGTCATCTGCATGTGATCTACCCCCACCTTTTTAGGGATTCATCAACACATTGCTGAGGGAAAAACCAGCCTCACTGAGTAAGCTCCATCTTCCGTTCTGCAGATCGTGCAACAATGGAGGGTGGGGCCGGATTCGATTTTACCAACGCTAAGGAAAAAGACCCAGTGCTCGACCGTGATCTACCAAAACCTCCTGGAGTTCTACCAGTAGATCACGATCAACCTGTTGGACATCCCTGGAATATGAGAACAGCCTGTCTCTACATGTTTGGGTTGTTTTGGTTGTTTTTGTTAGACAATGATATCAATATGGTAAAGGTAAAGGGATCCCTGACCATTAGGTCCAGTTGTGGCCAACTCTGGGGTTGCGGTGCTCATCTTGCTTTATTGGCCGAGGGAGCCGGCGTACAGCTTCCGGGTCATGTGGCCAGCATGACTAAGCTGCTTCTGGCAAACCAGAACAGCGCACAGAAATTACACCGGAGTGGTATCTATTTATCTACTTGCACTTTGACGTGCTTTTGAACCGCTAGGTTGGCAGGAGCAGGGACCAAGGAACAGGAGCTCACCCTGTTGTGGGAAATCAAACCACCGACCTTCTGATCGGCAAGTCATAGGTTCTGTAGTTTAACCCACAGCACCATCCGTGATATCAATATGACCAATCTTCAAAAATAGGTTTATTTCAGTTAAATACAATACATCAATATGTAGGGATCGGTGTCCCATTTGAGGTTATGTGGGGCTAGAAAAATATATACACAAAAATAGCATTTCCATGGGCTCTGGCATTCATCACTGTGTCCCATTGTGCCAGAAGCGGTTTAGTCATGCTGGCCATATGACCCGGAAAGCTGTCTGTGGACAAACACTGGGTTAGGGTTAGGACAAACCCTGGCTCCCTTGGACTGAAGCGAGATGAGAGCCGCAACCCCTTAGTCACCTTTGACTGGACTTAACTATCCAGGGGTCCTTTACCTTTACCTTGTTACATTTATGTACCTCAATGTACAAAAAATAATAATTTGGGAATTGCTCTCAATGCAGAAATTGGTTTATATATATATATATATATATATATATATATATATATATATATATAAAGTTTTTCTTTAACAAATAATTTTGACAACCATGTTTACCAATTTACAGTTTTTGAACTTCCACCAGTACCTCCTTCAATCATCCATTTTTCATATCTTTACACATTTTCTATGTAGTATTGCCGATTTGATAATAACCTTCCATCTCAGTTTCTTTCTTACAATATACCTTGGTTTATCACAAAGCCTCTTTAAAACCCACTAGCGTTGTCTGTTCATCACATACAGTTTTCAGATATTCCGTAAACTTTCCCCAGTCCTCAATGAATTTGTGATCTTTCTGATATCTAATTTTTCCAGTCATTTTATCCAATTCTGCATAATCCATAAGTTTCATTCTCCACTCAGTCAAGGTCGGTAGTTCCTCTTGTTTCCATTTTTGGGCCATTAGTATTCTTGCCGCTGTAACTGCATATTGAAACAGTTTATAATCACATCTTTTTATATCTCTTCCTGTTATTCCTAACAAAAAGGCTTCTGGTTTTTTAACAAACGTATATTTAAACATCTTTTTCAATTCGTTGTATATCATTTCCCAGAAACCCTTTACCTTCTTACATTCCCACCACATATGAAAAAATGAACCTTCTTTTTCTTTACATTTCCAACACTTATTACATGTTTTATACATTTTTGTTAACTTTACGGGTGTAATATACCATCTGTAAACCATTTTCATAATATTTTCCTTTAACGCCGTACATGCAGTGAATTTCATATTATCATTCCATACCTTTTCCCAATCATCCAATTGTATATTATAACCAAAATCTCTGGCCCATTGAATCATGACCGACTTTATCTCCTCATTTTTGTTTGCCATTCCAAAAGTATTTTGTACATTTTTTACAATATCTTAACATCATTATCAATTATCTCCGTTTGAAATTTCGATTCTTTCTCTGTAAATCCCCTCTCTTTGAGGTCCATTTTGAACCTTTCATTTACCTGAAGATAATGCAACCAATCATACACATACTCTTTAACTTGTTCATATGGCTTCATTTTCCATTTCCCCCCCTCTTTCATTACTAACTCACCATAAATTATCCAATTTCCTCTCATATTAATTTTCTTTACACTCAATATCTCTAATGGTGACAACCAGTGTGGAACTTTAGGTTCCAGTATATTTTTGTACCTCTCCCATATTTCTAATATGGAGCTCCTGAAAATATGATTATCAAAACCCTTATGAGTTTTCTTCTTCTCCAACCATAAGTAGGCGTGCCAACCAAATCTATTATCGAAACCCTCTAGGTCCAATAGTTTGTTGTTTTTTAGTTTTATCCAGTCCCTTAACCAACAGAGACAAGACGCTTCATAGTATAGTTTCAAGTCCGGCAGGGCAAAACCGCCTCTTTCTTTGGCATCTGTTAGTAACTTAAATTGTATTCTAGGCTTCTTGCCCTGCCAGAAATTGGTTTTCTTATTTGATTTTCATAATGGTTAATGCTCACTGCACTAAAAGAAAAAGGGGAAAAATAAATCTAATAGGGAGAACCCTCACTTGGTTTGGACACCGAAAGGACCAACCTATTCATAGCCTTTCCACAACCCTACTAAACCTTGTAATAAAAAAAAAGAAAACTCATTTGAATTTAAAAAGTTTCAAAATAGGCAATAAGAAGAACCCAGACAAGAATGCCGACCAAATGAACCAGGAGCAACATGACATTTATTTTTTATGCAAACAAAACCAGCGTATATTTCATGAGCCAACAAATAAGACAACCAAATCACAGGAACAAGTGAAACAGATAGAAGTTTTTACAAGTTGGTTTTGTTAAGAACAGACCAAATATGCTGTCCTGCTGGTGTGATTCGACTCCAGTACAATTCAGGAGTGCTTTTCAAACTTGCAGATAATTTGCTTAGAAGAAGCACAGGTTGTGCTTTTTCCCCCTATTTATTAAATTGACTTGGATGACATGCCAAGGGCCTGTTTTCAACTGTGTTTGTTAGACTTTTATTCAGCCGTGAACTATAGTGGAAGGTTGACCATCTGGAAAAATAAACTACTCAACAGCCATGTAATTTGTCTTTTGTCTGGCTTCTGTCAGTGGATTTTTCTGTGGATTAGCACTGAACAAATATAGAAAGGGAGTTTTTCTTCAAGCAGACTCCCTTCTTTGAGAAGCGTTTTCATAATGTTACAAATTAACCAAAAGTGTAATGCTGTTAAAAGATTTTGTCATCGTGCCTACACAGTGTGTTATTAAAAATCTCATGCGAAAAAAATGCCAAAGTTATTTACACTGCTCAGGGAAATGTATATTTATTGAAAAGAGGGAACAGCTACTTACAGCCATAGATCATCAAGCACATTAATCAAAGCAGCTGTGAAGTAAGTGAATGTGTTTTTTGTGATTTTACCCATGAACTATAAAATGTATGCAGGAAAACATGATATGGAATAAATTCCATGAATATTCCCTTCAATTTCAGCATGTCTAATCATCTGTTATAAGGGATCCTGAGTGTGCCATATTGGAGAGGATTATGCAGGTCTTTTTTAAAAAAAGAAAGAAAAAAAAAGAAAACACACACATCACAGAATGGCTGGGTAGATGTCATCCAGACAAATTTCCATTTCAGTCCATTTTTTTTTGAGGCAACAGAATCTCATTTTTACTTTATTAAATAAAATAAGCATTGTTTTGGATGTCCGGCTATTGGATTCTCCCCCAAAAAGGATTTTGGATTTGTAATAAATGATATGGGATGGTGTGAACCAGCATAACTGGGATTTCAATTCTCATCCTGATGCAATCCTTTCCGGAAGATCCCTTAAAACAGACAGCAGAGTGTCTGTTCCCAGGACATCCTCTTAGGGCCGCACATGGTATCTTCTGTCCTTCAGAGGCTCATATATAGTTCTCTTCTCTTCTCTTCTCTTCTCTTCTCTTCTCTTCTCTTCTCTTCTCTTCTTTTAACTTAGTGCCTCCAAATGGTCTGGAGGGAATTATATAAACTGCCCTCATGACCTAGAGTGTGTGGCACCAGGACCCTGCTGCCAGATCCCACAGTTCAATGTTAACAGGGGTGGGAAACCTGTGGCTTCTCCCAGAGGTTGTTGGACTACAACTCCCAATGTGACTGGGACTGATGGGATTCAGAGTTCTAAAGCACTTGGTCATTGGGTTCGCCTTTCTTGTCTTCTAAGGAAAATAGCACAGTGGTCAAAAGCTGCTGGTCATCAGCCAATTTACACCAGCCACTGGGTATTCCCCCATGTCAATCTCATACCCTCCAACATTTCTCCAAGAAAAATAGGGATGCCCTATTCCATACTACTACTATTACTACTACTAATTCTAAAATTTACACCCTGTCCATCTGACTGGGTTGGCCCAGCCACTCTGGGTGCCTTCACCATCATTGCTACGACCTTTGAGAGAAACCATGGGCTAAAACAAAGTGACCAATTGTGACAGGCGGGTACTTTTGACAGTTCTGCTATGGGCCTGGTACCCACAAAGTAAAGATAAAGGACCCCTGGATAGTAAAGTCCAGTCAAAGGCTATGGAGCTGCTGCGCTCATCTCGCTTTTAGGCCAAGGGAGCCGGCATTTGTCTGCAGACAGCTTTCTGGTCATGTGGCCAGCAGGATTATACCGCTTCTGGCACAATGGGACACCATGATGGAAACCAGAGCGCATGGAAACGCTGTTTACCTTCCTGCCACAGCGATACCTATTTATCTACTTGCACTGGCGTGCTTTCGAAATGCTAGGTTGGCAGGAGCTGGGACAGAGCAGCGGCAGCTCACTTTGTTGTGGCACTTTGAACCACCCACCTTATGATCAGCAAGGCAAAGAGGCTCAGTGGTTTAGGCCACAGAGTGAATTTATCAGCAAAGAAATGAACACATGAGCAATGTGCAAAAGATGTCAGACCAGCAGACATGCTACTAAGGCCCTGATGCTGCGCTTGATAAGATGATTTTAATGTAATTGGGCTGCATCCAATGATGTCATGGACAAGTACTTAAACCATTGCTCATCTCCAAATTACCATGAGCCTTCTTAGACAAAACATCCAAACGTGATAATTTTGTGGACTTGCGTCTTAGAAATTCCCAAGCGGCCTGGACTTAAGTCTCTTCCTCCTCCTTGTGGAATCCTCTCTTGTAAGGAGTTGCTGTTCCTTGTTTCCTGGCTTGCAGATGTCTGCTGTATTTGCCCCAGGAATGAGGTGAGGCTGCCAAGATATACTCAGAGATTTGTTTTTATGCTTGTATCTCTACATAAAAACCTTTGGCTTAGCTGGGGGCAAAGGCAAGCAAACCTCGCTGCCAAGAAATGCTTGTCTTTGTATGCTCAGAAGGGTTTTGTCATGGTTCCACATTGTTCCAGCAATGAATACAAAATGTGATACCTTCCCAGCAACTAATAATCTATAAGGGAAAAAAGGGTAACTCTAGCATTTTAATTCTGCTAACATTGTTCGTCTGGTTGGAGTACTGTTACAGTCTCTCACTGCTGGCTGTAAAGACTATAATGAAATGGTATTTTCAAACAGGTTACTTATTAAATGAAAAGCATTTCACTTGCTCGTATTTCCTGATAACTCTTCAGTGCGGTATTTAAATTTTTTCCTGGATTTTTTTTCCTATTAAGAACTTGGCAAATCACAGATTTGTTTTCTTTTTCCATGTTGCACTAGTTGATGTTTTAACAAGTAGCACAAATCTGAAAGCCCTGCAAAACCCCTTTCAGGTTAAGAGTATATTTGCTCACACCCACAAACCCACACAAGATGGCACTTAAAAAAAAGAAAACATTTATTTGCCTTATATGGTTGCTCCACTTGCACAACAACAGCACTTAGCTTTTACTCCTTCTGTGCTCATAAATGAAGGCTCAGCACTGCAGAGATATCTTAATTCAGGTTAAAAATGTTGGATTTTAGGATGTCTTAAAGGTCAATAGGTTTTATTTATGACCCTTCGCCAAGAGTTTATTGCATGAGATCCATGAACTAAGAGGATGAGGCTAGGGTTGGGTCTTTCTCTCAAATGTGGTTTTCCCGCATTGCTCATTATTCCAGTCTAAAAGGGCTTATCCTCACTTATATTTTGCTCTGCCCTTTCCAGGCCCAGATCCATACTTTAAAGCTCTGTGTCTGAACATTTCTTCTTTTCTCATTTTGCCACACACAAAGCAGCTCTTTAAAGCTGAAGCACAAAGGACGGCAATTTGGGTTTACCACGGATGGCTGTTTGCTCCAGTTTAGCAGTAAAGACTTAGTTTTTGTCGGGAAAGCTCCAGTTACACTCAGAAACAGAGCTTTAAAGCGCAGGCCACGCCCGGAAAGTGCAGAGGGAAGGTAAGTGAGGATACGCCCTAAATTCAGTTCTCCATGTTTCCACATAGGTTTGCATTTTTTTTAAAAAGCCCTCATGAAAATCTATCATCTTGGCGGCTCCCAACAGAATATTAAAAGCACGGTAAAACATCAAACGTTTAAAACTTCCCTAAACAGGATTGCCTTCAGATGTCTTCTAAAAGTCAGATAGCTGTTTATTTCCTTGACATCTGATGGGAGAGTATTCCACAGGGCGGGTGCCAATACCAAGAAGGCCCTCTGCCTTAAATGCAAGCTCATTTGGGATGGCTATATACATTCAGTGCGTAAATGAAGCTAGTAAACCTCAAGGTAACTTATGAATTTTCCCCATTCCTTTATGAAGTTTTCACCCTCTTGGTTTCTGAGTTTTCCAGTCAGCTTTGCCATCTCAGCATAGTCCACCAGCTTGGTTTGCCATTCTTCTCTGGTAGGGATTTTGTCTTTTTTTCCAGCTCTGGGCTGTTGTTCCACACATAAAAAATATTTTCTGCTCCTTTGGTATATCGGTACCTGTAACTCCTGCGACTTGGGTACCGTATAATCAGTGAACCAAAGAGGGATTCAGCAGAGAAGGGATCTTTATGGAAAGCCAGCGGTGAATGAGAGAAGCCTAGATCCTGCTTACATCTGCAAAATCCAGCAGGTTTAGTCTAACTAATTGGTTGTCATTGAGTTGATATGGTGGACAAAGGGTATCTTTTCAGCCTGTCATCAGCGACACCGTTTTTTTAAGGCCACTTCTTTCATCCTTGCCCCCATCCCCACCCGGTGACCTTTGTCATATTCAGTCAGTGTCAAAAGTAGGAAGCGATGACTTTGTTGGGCTCTCAGCTTAGGGGGTTGTTCACATTATCGAAAGCTCGGGGAAGGTTTTTTTTCTCATCAGCAGGCTGCCTTGCCCTGTCATTAGGCTTCGTTTAAAAATTAGCCGCATTCTCCCCAGCTGACCCCTGCTACTCATAGGTCAGGCCCAAGTGTGTAGGTTGTTTTTCTCCTGGGGTTTCTGGGCAGGTGTGAAGCCTTCCTAGTTTGTTATAGCCCTTTGGGCCCAGCAGGGTTTGGGGGAGAGAAAGCTGCCCAGAGAAAGTGTGGGGAAGGGAGGCAGGGATTATGGGAGAGCGAAATTTAATTAACATAAAAATGAGGAGAAAAATACTTTGCTTGAAGTGAAACACACACACACACAATTTGAGATAGATAATAATGTCAAATAATACCCCATATCATACCAATTTCACACAAAAAAAGTTGTGGATTGCAGCAAAGTAGTGCTAAAAATAAGCAATTGCTTTGCTTGTCAAGTTTTATATGAAATCTAAATCCTTTAGATTTAGCTAAGAATAATTGGAACAGATACTTGGAAAGTAATCCCACTAATGGTGTAGACTAGACATTTCCTCCCTGATTTTTTTTAAGGTATCTTTTCATCAACTTTTTGTTTTACTTTTTTAAATAATAATAAAATTTATGCTTTTCAAATTTATACATTTCATAATTTTACAATCATTTTGACATTTCAAAACTTCCTTCCCCCTCTTTCTGCGGCTCCTGAAATTTATTTTTTATATCTTCAGCTTTCCAGGTCATGTGGCTAAAAAGGCTCTTCTGCTAATGCAAGGCAGGCTCACCAAATTCTTCAAATTTGCCCATTCTGCACTGGTCTGCTGAAAACCATTCCACACTGTGCAAGAGAGTCCCTTGACCCTCAGAATCAGTTTTTTGGGAGGGGAGAAGGAGGAGAAGGAGCCGTTGGAAAGTTCTGCTTGCTTTTCTCTGATGAAATCCAATACTTTCAGTCAGAGTCAAATAAGCATTTGTTGGATCATCAAGTGAGGAGGTAAAGATAAAGGTAAAAAGGACTCCTGGACAGTTAAGTCCAGTCAAAGGCTGAGGGATCCGGTGTTTGTCTGCAGTCAGCTTTCCAGGTCATGTGGCCAGTATGACTAAACCACTTTGGAGCAACAGAACACCATGACAGAAACCAGAGCGCACAGAAACACCATTTACCTTCCCGCCACAGTGGTACCTATTTATCTACTTGCACTAGCGTGCTTTCAAACTGCTAGGTTGGCAGGAGCTGGAACAGAGCAACAGGAGCTCACCCTGTCACGTGGATTCGAACCGCCAACCTTCTGATCGGCAAGCCCAAGAGGCTCAGTGGTTTAGACCACAGTGCCACCCATGTACACCGCCTCCTCTCCGTGAGCAACACCAGCACCTTCAATGGGCAAGTGTTAAACGGACTAATGTAAAAACTGGTAATGTAAATGCCACTAAAATACTGTATGGTGAATCACTGGGAAAGAATTCATTCTTTACAACACAAGGGAATCAGCTACTGCTGCCTGCGGAATGGGCCGGGTTGTAGCAAATGTTGGTGCTCATGTTTTTATCAGGCTCCATCTATTCAAACTTCAACAGGCTCATCTTTCAGTCATGCGCCCATCAGTTGCACTGAGGCGATGATGCCTGGAAGGGGCCCGTCTTATTCTGAAAAGTGAGCAAACAGCAGAGGCGCCTCTCCTTCTCGTGTCTCCTGTGACTTGATATTGATGCCCAGGCGAAGATTTCACTTACCATTTTGGTTAAAAAGAGCTTTCAACTCCTCATTGGAGGCACCCAAAAGTCCTAGCCTGTGTGTGCACCTCCTTCCAGCCCCGTCAACTTTCACGTCAAGATGTTTAAGGGTGTGGCTTTGCAAAAATGAGTTTCTTTTTCCTTCCTTCTGGATTCTTAAGTCCAGTCAAAGGCGACTATGGGGTTGTGGCACTCATCTTGCTTTCAGGCTGAGGGAGGCAGTGTTTGTCCACAGACAGCTTTCCGGGTCGTGGCCAGCAGGACTAAACCACTTCTGGTGCATGGAGGACCGTGACAAGTACCAGAGTGCATGAAAATGCCATTTATCTTCCCACCGCAGTGGTACCTATTTATCTACTTGCACTGGCATGCTTTCGAACTGCTAGGTTGGCAGGAGCTGGGACAGAGCAACGGGAGCTCACTCCGTTGTGGGAATTCGAACTGCAAACCATCCGATCGGCAACCCCAAGAGGCTCAGAGGTTTAGACCACAGCACCACCCGTGTCCCTAGGAAAATAGTATAAGGGGTTGGGTTAAACCCCTCTCTTCAAGCACTATAATCCTTATTCAAATCCTCCTTCTCTTTTATTTTTATTTATTAAATTTGTATACCACCCTATACCGGCAGGTCTTCTCTCTCTCTCTCTCTCTCTCTCTCTCTCTCTCTCTCTCTCTCTCATATCACCCCCCCCCCCATTCTGTCTGAGGTCAGAGCCTCACACCAGCAAAAAAGTGGTGACAGAAACCTGAGTTTCTAGACTGTAACACTCCAATCTGGTATATGCAAGTGTGGCATTCTGAATGCATTAAAAAAAAAAAATCATTCCTGCTAGTGAAAATATAATAAGCCTACTCAGCCTCTAGCAGATCAGGAAAAAAGTTTCCAACCCGGCCCACACCTTGATGTGCTAGTTTTATGCTTATATGGTGGCACTTAACAGCTACAAAGATGTTGGGAAAGATGGAGGGCACAAGGAGAAGGGGACGACAGAGAACGAGATGGTTGGACAGTGTTCTCGAAGCTACTAACATGAGTTTGACCAAACTGTGGGAGGCAGTGGAAGACAGGAGGGCCTGGCGTGCTCTGGTCCATAGGGTCACAAAGAGTCGGACACGACTAAACGACTAAGCAACAACAACAAAACAAAAATCCATGGGGAGATTAAAGTGATTACCTTCCTGAAGTCTGCAATCCATTCTACCATCCTATTGTGTTGTATGTGTAGACCAAGCTGGGCATGAATACACAAATTATGACTCTCAAGAAATCAGAACGCTTTCTCTCAACCATAGAAGAAAACTGGAGAGGTTTGTCTTGATAAAAAAGAGAGGCAGCTGAGCCTCTCTTAGCTTTCGATCTGTTTTTTCCTCTAACTAGCCCCCCCATCTAATCTCTCCTGCTTGTCAACTGTTAGGGGAGATTAGCTGCCTGATATAACTGGGGATAAAAGTCTGCTGTTAGCATCTCTTTCCTGCTTAGGGTGACTTCAAAGCAAACAGCTCCAGTTCTCTTGCACCATCAACAAGTCAGGAGGGGTCCTCCAGTCACCTCAGTGATCAGATCTTGCTTCCTCGTGAGAGGAAAATAATGAATAGCCATGCTATTAAGATACTGCACCCAAAATAGACTGGAGTTTTGTGGAGTGATTAAGCAGGCTGGAGCGATCTGTTTCGGAGCTGTGACGGCGATTCACTCAGGTGGAACTTGCATACTTTAAATGCCAAAAAAATTATGTTGTGAGTGAGGAATGTGGACCTCCAGCTCATCTGAGCTTGACGTCTCTGTTGCAGAGGTGTTTATATCAACCACAGTCTATATTTCACTGCACACACATACAAAGTTGTATAGAGGGTGTTTTTGTTTTTTGTTTTTAAAAGGGCAAATCTACTGCCAGCTTACATGTTCTTCTGTACCAAGTGGTGATTTGTGCCTCTTCCAAAGGACTTGCAAGGCACTAGCATTAAAAGACACCTGCTTCTTGGGAGAAAAGCAATGACAAACCTAGACAGCATCTTAAAAAAAACAGAGATATCACCTTTCCAACAAAGGTCCGTATAGTTAAAGCTATGGTTTCCCCAGTAGTGATGTATGGAAGTGAGAGCTGGACCATAAAGAAGGCTGATTGCCAAAGAATTGATGATTTTGAATTATGGTGCTGGAGGAGACTCTTGAGAGTCCCATGGACTGCAAGAAGATCAAACCTCTCCATTCTGAAGGAAATCAGCCCTGAGTGCTCACTGGAAGGACAGATCGTGAAGCTGAGGCTCCAATGCTTTGGCCACCTCATGAGAAGAGAAGACTCCCTGAAAAAGACCCTGGTGTTAGGAAAGATGGAGGGCACAAGGAGAAGGGAATGGCAGAGGAAGAAATCAAGAAATAGCAAATAAGAAATCAAGAAGAAGGACTCTTTAATATAGAATGGGGTGTGTGTGTGGATTTTGCAAACTATTTAAAGAACCACTGCAAGGACCTTACAATGTTAGCAGGACTGATGTAAAATCAAGCAGCGAGGAAAAATTTAAGGGAGCATGAATGGGAATAAAAAAAAGGTTAGAAATTGGTGTTCAGTGATGAGGGAATGATATAAGTAACCACAGGAAGGGGGGGAGGGAGACCGACTTGAATTTCGATCGGTTGTTTTTGCTATTTAATGTAAAATGTAAAATAATAATAGAAAAAGAACTGAGCTTATTTCGGATAGCAGTCCTGCAGCCAAATATGAAATAAGTCCCACTGGACAGACCAACACTATACAGTCATACCTCGGGTTGAATGTGCTTCGGGATGAGCGCGTTCGAGTTGCGCTCCGCAGCAACCCGGAAGTAAGATGCTCAAAATGATGTCACGTGTATGTGCAGAAGCACCGAAACGTGACCCGCGCATGCGCAGACACGGGTTACGTTTGCTTCTAGATGTGAACGGGGCTCCGGAATGGATCCCGTTCGCATCTAGAGGTACCACTGTAGTTATATTGGTACTCTTTTTCTTCAGGGACCTCTGGGAAGGGCGGCACAGGATGCTGATTAAATACCTTGACATTGAAGAGAATTCTCAGCATTGCTGGGTTGTTTTGGTTTTTTTTTTATTTATTTTGATTACGTATTTTGTGTTTTTAAATTGTGGTTTTGTCTTGTAACCACCCTGAAACCTGTGAGTATAGAGCAGTATAATACTACTACTACTACTACTACTACTACTACTACTACTACTAGACACAAATGACAGTTTCCAGGAGTCTGCTTTGGGGTGTGGTAGACTGGTATAAAACTCTCTCTCTCTCTCTCTCTCTCTCTCTCTCTCTATATATATATATATATGATATGCCAACTCTGAGCTTAATGGAAACTAATTTTCATGAAAGTGTGTTTAGGGCTGTAGCCTAAATATTGGAGGTACTGGTAATAAAAACTAGGACATGCTTCTGAATCTGAACTTTGTAACTCCATTCTTTCCCCCCTTTTCTTAATCTGCCTTTAAGCAAGAAATGCCCTTTTTTCAACCCATTTCCCCTCAGCCATCAGACAGGGGAATCTGTCTAGTAAGTATATATTGGATGTTTGAAGAAAGCTAAACCACCAGCACTCAACTGCCAATGATGTTTTGAGATTGGTGTGCAAACATCCAAGGTGGTCTTCTGAGAAAGTAAGAGGAATGTGTCAAGTTCCCTTTCTGGTCCTGCAAGCTCTCCCATCAGGCATCTCAGAACGCTTGAGTGAAAAGTTACAAAGAAGCTGAGAGTGGATGGAGCAGTCAGTGGAAATAAAGCTGATGTTTACTCAAGGTGTGCTTTTATGTTGCCAGTTGATCTGTCACATTGCGAGAACTTGGGATGGAATCATGCCAGAACTAAAATGTTACGGAGCAGAAACAGTGACAATGGCCTTAAAGTGATTATTCTGTAGCCTATTGCAATGCAACAAGGAAGCAACACTTTTTGATCTCCATCAGATAAGCAGAGAGGACTGCAGAAGAAAGTTCAGTGAGAGTTTTAGGTATTGCTCTTAAGAAGTTGAAAGTGTAGAATCAAACTGCCATCGTCACCAAGACCAATGCTTCGTGTAAGAGTCAGGCCACTGGAATTTCTAGCTCATCATGGTCCACACGGACTGGTCCAGCCCTACCTGGAGAAGCCAGGGGTTCAATTTGGGACCTTCTGCCTGCAAAGCTCACAAGGGGTGCTACTCACAAGGATGGCAAAATGGCCTTTCCCCTATTGTTCGACCCCATCATGTGGTGTTTAAAATAATCACGCACCTGTATGTGGGTAGTCTATGCATTGATCAAATGAAGCTCAATCCCAAGTCCACCAAACAGATGAAACAAACTTTCTAAAGAAAATCAGATGCTTCCTGTGAAAGAGGCAGGAAAAGGGAAATCTCTTTTCATTGAGAAAGCCACTTCCGACCTAAGGAGGAGGTGGTGTTGCGGGCTTCCCGCCCCCAACACTCGCGCGGTAGCTGACTTCCAATTGGCTGGCTCAGGGGGTGTGGCTTGCCCCATTTAAGGGCAAGCGCGGCGGAGGAGCGTCCTCTTTTGCCGCCGATCAGCTGGGGAGCTTTGCTCGAGTGGCAGTTAGGCATTGGTTGGGGTATTGTTATGCAGATGAATGGGGGGGAGGAGCACCATCACCTCCCCCAGATAGTGAAGGGTAGTCTGGTAAAGGACTCTGGGGGGCGTGGCCCTGTCCGAAGCCTATGGAGGCCAGGGCCCAAGGCACGCCCCCAAGCGGTGACCCGGGCGAGTGCCTAGTTGATGTGCATCAGCAGGGCTTCCCCTGCTGGTCTTAACCCTTCCCAGCCTCTCAGACAGACAGACTGAAGCCAGATAGTTGATTAGGACCAATGCCTAAGCCAATACCACTCATCACCTGTAACCAATAAGGGTGAGGCCAATTTTAGCTGATTAACCTAAATAATGTTGTCCGGTGTCTTTATTTCTACCGGTGGGAGGGGGGGAACTTGCCACGCAAGGGCTAACTCTTTCTTTTAATGGAATGGTTCATAGAAAAATCCCCCCCCACATTTCTATCTGCCACCATTGCAAAGAAGGGATGAGATTTTTGTTGGGACTGTCCCCAGGGTGAAATGGTTAACCCCCTATCAGTGTTAGGATCCCAATCCTGATAGGCACCCAGGGATGTTATTTAACAACAACATAAATGGGAGACATGGGGTGCATTTTGTGTACCATCTGTTTTGGCTCTGAGATTACAAATTTAGGGTTTAACACACCAAGCTATTTAAAGAGACGTGCAACATCTTTGATAATGTTATTCTTTACTCACCTATGCTTATAGATTTTAAAGAAACTCATTTCAGGAACCACCTAGATTTAAAAATATTAATTATGAAATATATTAAAATTGCCCATTTCCTGCCACATGCAGCTATACTATACGCTTTAGATGTACAGGCTTTGCTTTAGTTTTCTAAAATGCTTTGCTTGGTGCTATAACCCAACCCTTGACTTTGAAGTCATTCATCAAAAAAACTGCCGTCATTCATCATGTACAATAAATCTGCCAGAGGTCTGGCAACCCGCTCTTGAAAACGATCTTATACTCACAAAAGAACAAGTTAAAAGGGGGACATGAAACCAAAAGATGTGTCCCATCAGGTAACTATGGAGCAAGTGGCTTTGCCTTTTCATCAAAGCCCTCCTTATGAAAGGCTAACCGCTTTCCCAATCAAGCAGATCCTTTAATTGGGGGGGGGGGAACAGCTAATGAAGACACCCTAAGCGTCTCCCGCAGAAGGAATACTGGCCAATTCCTGAAGACAAAGCGACAGGGACACTCTGTTTTCCACAGCAGATGTGGAACAGCCCACGGATGCTTAACAAGGAGTATGAAAGGAAGCCAAATTCCGAAGTTGTTCTCCGGTGATTTCACTTACGGAAGCCTTCCAAAATAACAGAAGTTGGCTGGCTTCAGATTTGCACAGCCTGCTGATTTTCTTCTTCTTCACTAAGATCTCTGTCCTCAATTAACACAACTTTGAATTAAGACAACAGCCAACTCACACATCCAGGATCTTTTCGCAGTAACCAGACTGCATTTTCAAAGGGAAGCCGTGCATCTTGTGGCAGGAAAGCCAACATTTGTGGTGGCCCCTTGTGGAGAACGTCCCACTGAAGTAAGACATGCTTCTGAGTAGATATGCATAGAGTTGTTTTCTTAAAGATTAACATTTATAGAAATAGTTTTTTTAACGGACTAAAGTCAATTTCACAGACTTGGATCAAGTTCACTCATTGCGTTGAATTAAATAGATGAGTTTTGAATAAACGTGCAATTAATTGCTACTGCTTTGGATTTTATTGTTTTTGTTTCCCCCCAATTTTTTTTATTGGTTTTCACAATATTATAAACAAACAAACAAACAAACAAACAAACACACAAAACAAACATAACAAACATAAATCATAACCTTATTGAAAATTACAGTTATTAACTTTGTTAAGTGACTTCCTTGCTTCCCCTTAGTTGAATTTCATTGCATGTCCTTTTAACGGTTTTCCAAATCCCAATTTTTATGAAATTTAACTTAAACATTAACATCCTTAAATCTTCACCTTATATAATTAAACATATTAATACATCACTTAACATAAACAAAATCCTAAGCCTATTAAGTATCTGCAAGCTATTTGGATTTTATTGTTGTTGCCTTCCTCACTGGGTTCTGCAAACCGCTATTCTGAATAATGTTTTTTTTAATAGTGTGACCACTTTATGGAACCAATGGGGAACTGGCCAAAAAAAGTTGGAGAATCACTGGTCTATAGGTTCAAGAAATATTAGTAGTGATTTCAGGGAAGAGCTTTGCTTGCTTTTCAACACATCAGCCCTGACCATTTGGCTCTGCTGCCCTGGGGCTGAAGAGAGTAATAACGGGAGCCGGGGCATGTTCAACGAAGCGCTGTGCATGTGCCTGCAAATCACTGGTACTCATTTGGTGCTGGGCAAGGGGTAAGCCTAAGATAAACAGAGAACCTCAGAAAGTCTTCAACAGAGCTTTCCAAACTTTTCATGGTGGTGACACACTTTTTAGACATGCGTCATTTCGTGACACAGTAATTCAGTTTTAATAGGAAACTGGAGGTTAAGCTAACCCCTTTCCAACCCCAGGAGGAGTGAGGGAAGCAGCGGCGTAGTTAGTAGTTTGGGCACCCGGGGCGGCTGGGGGCAGGGCAAGCTGGGACAAAGGTAAAAAAAGGTAAAGGACCCCTGGATGGTTAAGTCCAGTCAAAGGCGACTAAGGGGTTGTGGCGCTCATTTCACTTCAGGCTGAGGGAGCTGGCATTTGTCCACAGACAGCTTTCCGGGTCATGTGGCCAGCATGACTCAACTGCTTCTGGCACAACGGGACACAATGACAGAAACCAGAGTGCACGGAAACACTGTTTACCTTCCTTTCACAGTGGTACCTAATTATCTACTTGCACTGGTGTGCTTTCGAACTGCTAGGTTGGCAGGAGCTGGGACTGAGCAACAGGAGCTCACTCTGTTGCAGGGATTTGAACTGCCGACCTTCCGTTCAGCAAGCCCAAGAGGCTCGTTGGTTTAGACCACCATGCCACCTGCGTCTCAGCAAGCTGGGGCAGGGCAAGCTGTAGGGTGGTATCCTGAGAGGGAGGCAGTGGGCAGATGCAAGCAGCACACTGTCCTTTCGGGCAGGTGCCTCAGCCACAGCATCACTCCCAGGAGAGACGTGTGGCTCGGGCACACTGCAGGCCCGTGTAAGTGCCACCCCCCGCAGTGTGGCACCCAATGTCCCTCTTCCCCATAGCTATGCCTCTGGCGAGGAGCATTTGCGCAACACACCTACACACTGCAGCCGACAGACAAAGTCGTGGGCGGCACACAATTTGGAAAGCTCTGGTCTGTAAGCTGGAGAAACACTCCTAGCATGGGCATAGCCAAGTTGGGAGGCAGGGAGAGGCAGCTGCCCCCCAAAATCAGTAAAAATACATAGCAAACTGAGGTTCTGCCCCCATCCCTAACAAAAGACCTTCAAATCCCCAACAAAAATCCTGATTCCTAGTCATTTCTGCTAAAGGCATCCCTTGCCTTTCAATCCGCCCGCCCGCCCGTCGAGGGCGTCTCTTTCTCTCTCTTCTCGGGGGCGTTTCCCCGCGCGCCAATGGGCGTGGCAACTAGAAGGCCACGCCCACACGGTGTAGACCCCGCACGACGGGCACAGGAGAGGTTTCGACTCTGGCCGTCGGGTCCCTCCAGTCTCCGACGTGCGCCTGGCGCGCAAGGACGCGCGTCTCGCCTGCTCCATGGCGACTGGCAACTCTCCCCTGCTGCCTCAGCCGGCGCTCTCTGCCTCGTCGCCCAGGGCGCCCCCTTCTTCTCCGGCGCTGCCCGTGCCGTCGGGGGTGCCCATGCCGCCTTCTTTCCTCCGCCCGCCCAGCCTCTTCGTGCGCGCGGCGGCGGCTGCCGTGGCGGCGGCTGCCGCTGCTGCTGCCAGCGCCGGCCCGTCGCCGTCGGGGGACAGCGGCGGCGGCTGCCGCTCCTTCTCGCGGGCGTCGGGGCTGGAGCGCGGTGGCGGCTACCCTCGCACGCCCAAGTGCGCGCGCTGCCGCAACCACGGCGTGGTGTCGGCGCTCAAGGGCCACAAGCGCTTCTGCCGCTGGCGGGACTGTGCCTGCGCCAAGTGCGCGCTCATCGCCGAGCGGCAGCGGGTCATGGCCGCGCAGGTGGCGCTGCGGAGGCAGCAGGCGCACGAGGAGAGCGAGGCCCGCGCCGGGAGCCAGACGCCGCCGCTGCCGACGGCCCTTGCCCTTCGACGGAGCGCAGACGGACCGGGGAGCGCGAGCGCAGGAGGGGAGCCCGTGCGCCACGGCCACTGCCCGGAGGTCCCGCGTGGACGAAGAGGTGCGACTGCGGGGGTGATGGACGGCGACGGGGTCGGGTGGGGACAGGGATTGATGCTGGGCGGCGGCGGCGGGGGGGGCAGGATTAATGTGGGAGGGGGAGGCAGGACACCAACCTGTCATCATCCTCTGGCTCTGTCTAGCAGATTCAGAACGAAATGTCTCAATAATAATACATCTACAGTGTTCCCATGACACTCCCAAATACATAGCATCATATGTATAGCATCATACAGTGGTAACCTCGGGTTACATATGCTTCAGGTTACAGACTCCGCTAACCCAGAAATAGTGCTTCAGGTTAAGAACTTTGCTTCAGGATGAGAACAGAAATCGTGCTCTGGCGGCGCGGTGGCAGTGGGAGGCCCCATTAGCTAAAGTGTTGCTTCAGGTTAAGAACAGTTTTGGGTTAAGAACAGACCTCCGGAACGAATTAAGTACTTAACTCGAGGTACCACTGTATATTGAAGTTGGATTCCTAAACATGTTGAAGTTTGGGCCATTAGCCTACCATTAGGAAAGCCATAATACCTAGCACAGTATGTAGTATTACTGAAAACAATGTGTAGAATATTCATTATGGCATGGAGCCAGAAGTTGCTATTCTCTATCAGTAATGTAAATTGCTGACATTCAATGGAATATTGTTTAGGCCAAGTAAGTTGGATCTATAGGGTTGCCATATTTCAAGAAGTAAAAAATCTGGACCACAAAATTGTTGAGTTTTTGTTTTTGTTTTTTACAAACCCTACTATATGTCCCTCATACAGGAAATCGTAGTGGCTAAAGGTGCAAACCACGAGGAATTTCTCTAGTAGGAACTACATAAAAATAAAGTGGGAATGCTGTTGTCTTCTTTTGCAGGCAATAGGGGCTGGTATTAATAATGTTTATTTGGTTTAGTTTTTTAAAACTGGCAAAACAATGAATTGTTACCTGTGTAGATCTCAGTGGGTATTTCATGTTTTCATGTTTATACTTCCAGCTGCAGTAAGAGCACAGGTTGCATGGCTGCACTTGTATCCGTGGGGAGCCCTGCTTGGGTGTCTTGCCATATGTGCAGAATAAATGGATACAGTGCTGGGCCAATAAATGGTAGTTGTATAGAAAATCCAACATGTGTAAGTGTGGCTGTACTCCTAGTGCTATTAGCTTAATTCTTAAGTATGTTAACTCATGAATAGAATTTCCAAAGGGATTGCATTGCATATATATAATGCCAGTAAAAAAGAAGAAGATGTGTGGTCACTTTAATTCCTCTGTATCGGGGGTGCCCAAACTTTTTTCAAAGGAACATGCATGAGGGTCAACTCAAGTTGTTGACCTTTTTTTAGGATTTGAGTTGTTTTTCGGATTTTACCCTAGGAAATAATCTGCCGGATTAGGCCTCTGAGACGGGCTTCTCTGAAACGGGCTCTATATGATGCATAGCTGTGAATACAGAAGTGGGGAGGGGGGTGAGATAGGAGGGAGACATGGATATTGGATGTGACTTATAAACTCACAAGTACAGTATTTGATTCCATGCCTAATTTTCTTTTGCAGAAGAGAAGATTCAGAAGTACGGCTTTCACTACAGTGAACCAAGAAGCTCTGCAGCCTACTTGCATATACCTTCCTTGAAGTCTTCCCCTGAAGCTACTGGAGACCCTAAAGAGAACTCTTCTGGTCCACAGATTTCAGGTAAAGAGATGACCATTTGTCCTTCAGGTGCCGACGACTCGTTAAAAGGCACCGATAGTTCAGCATCTTTGTCTTCATCAGACATGGAATCGGGGAATGAAAGCGAGCGTCTCAAGGACTTTGTTGCTTCCACTTCCAGCATCCCTTCTCCTCCTCCTCCTCCTCCTCCTCCTCCTCCTCCTCCTCCTCCTCCTCCAACTTCTAGCACTTCAAGACGCAGAGACCCGCTTGATATCCTTACCAAGGTCTTTCCAGATCACAAGCAAAGCCGATTAGAGAGAGTCCTGCATTTCTGCAGAGGAGACATAGTCCAAGCTATAGAGCAGATCCTGAACGTGAATGAACAGAAGGAAGAACTTGCAACCTCACCATTGCCAGGATGCAGCGTCCTACAGCGAGCCTCTGATTTTAGCCTCCTAGGAATCGATGTCAGGGCACTTGGCAATAAATCAGCCTTTTCTCCTCTACAAAGCAGTCCAGCTTCCTTTGGGAATGAGGCGAATCTTTATGGTCTAAGCCCTAGACTGGGGATTGGACCTTTGAGAGTGGCATATTCCCCACCTGGGAGAGCCTTACCTGGAATGATGCCATCCTACCTTAGGACAGGACTGTTTCCTGCCTTGCCTTTCCACCCAGCAATGGACTATTCCTTTTCAGGAATGATCAAAGATGCATCTTACTTCCCCAATAAAGACACAGTTGTCAGTAGCAAGATCTACACTAGACTGAATGAAGAACACAAATAGTATATTCATCAAATCTTGATTTATTTTTTTTGTAGTACTTATTTAAGTGGGTTGTCATTGCTTTTGGACCCTGCGGCTTATATCCACTGCTGCTTTCAAGTAGCTGCCACATCAGCACAAGGTTTTCAAGGGATGTGGGTGGCGCTGTGGTCTAAACCAGTGTTTTTCAACCTTTTTTGGGCAAAGGCACACTTGTTTCATGAAAAAAATCACGAGGCACACCACCATTAGAAAATGTTAAAAAATTTAACTCTGTGCCTATATTGACTATATATAAAGTAATTCTCTTGAATAGGAATCAAATAAACACAAAGAAAGTATTTTATAATTACTTTATTATGAAATAGTAAGTAAACAGAAATATGAAAAATTATAAAATACTTTATTTTTAAATCTTTCGAATTTTCAATTTTTCACACGGCACACCAGGCAACATCTCGCGGCACACTAGTGTGCCGCGGAACAGTGGTTGAAAAACACTGGTCTAAACCACCGAGCTTCTTGGGCTTGCTGATCAGAAGGTTGGCAGTTCAAATCCCTGTGACAGGGTGAATTGCCGTTGCTCTGTCCCAGCTCTTGCCTACCTAGCAGTTTGAAAGCACATCAGTGCAAGTAGATAAATAGGTACCACTCCGGCAGGAAGGTAAACACTGTTTCCGTGCGCTCTGGTTTCCGTCATGGTGTTCCGTTGTGCCAGAAGCAGTTTAGTCATGCTGGCCACATGACCCAGAAAGCTGTCTGCGGTCAAACGCCAGCTCCTTTGGCCTGAAAGCGAGATGAATGCCGCAACCCCATAGTTACCTTTGACTGGACTTAACCATCGGGGTCCTTTACCTTTACTTTTTTACAAGGTTTTCACTTGTGCAATGGGACTCCCCCGCCCCTTCTCCTCCATCCCAGCACACCGTTTAAATCTATTCTGGGTTTCCTTGCAACCCTCCAGAGCAGATTTGGGGATGGCACAGGGGGAGCAGAAAGGAAGAAAGTCCCGTTGCACAAATGGAAATCCTTGTTCTATTTGATGGTTATTTAGTGCTGCTCTGGATACAAGCCCAAGATCCAAGAATTGCCTTCTGCTAATGAAGAGCGAATAAGCAAAAAAGAACAAAGAATCTTGTGGCAACTTAAACTAGCAAAGTCCCTTTCGTCTTTTTTGCTGCAACAGACTAACACTGTTACCCCTCTAGCTAATCAGTAGTTTCTAATGCTTTATTATTATTATTATTATTATTTTTTAAGAAGGATTTAATGGGATTCATTATTTTGACATAAAACAGATTGAAAGCTGAGAAAAATCCAGAATACCAGCTGTTAAGAGATAATTTAAAATCAGCACTGATTTTAAAGATGAGCTTTCGTATACATATTTTCCATGTTTATACTTTTGGGGAAGACAAAAATAAATAAAGTGACATTTAACAGGTTGTGAGTGAAGATCCAAGTTGAAACGTGGAAGGAATCCAATGCATATTTGCTGTTGAACTCCCTGTTGTCTTTTCCCTAGATATTTGATATGTTCAGTGTTTTTAAATTGGAATATTTCCCCCCAAATACAGACACTTGATTCAAAAAAAGGATCTTAAATGTATGGTTATTGGAAGCAGTGCATAAGCACTCTTTTATGTTGTGGGTTTTGGTTCCCAGGCATGGAAAAAAATACAAGAATGGCCTGGTTTGGATGTAATGCTCAGTTTAGGTTTAGCATTGTGTGAATCAGCCTCATGTTCCGGTCCTCTTTCACTTCAGTTTTAACTAACTTCAGTTTAGGTATGAGTCTGAACCCTCAGCTGGTTAATCTTCCAGTTGGTTTCTTCAAACAAGACAACATCATAGACCATGGTCTTCATCTGACATGTTTTAGCAAACCATTGTTAAGACTAACCACCGTTTGTTTAGGTGTGAACATACCACTAAACTGCAGCTAGTTAAAAACAAAACTTAAGTCTTCCGATCTCCTTTTCTCAGTTGTGTCAGAGGAAAGAGGGTAGGAGAGAACTAATAAGGCCATATCATATTTCATGCAAATGCAGCAAGTGTGCTAAGCACTATTTATACATTGTCAGAACAGGATCTGAAGCCGCATGAAGAATTTCTGCTTCCGAAGCTTAGCATGTGTAGCCCACTAAGCTGCCTGGATAGAAACCAAGTCTGCTCAGAGTTGCTTTCAGATAAGTGTGCCATGCCTTAAATGGCTGATGAACGCAATGATAGGTACATTTGAAATGGGTAAAAGTGACTGCTCTGATTGTGTGGGATAGGGTGCAGTTAAAAAAAATGGTTTCTGCTTGCATAATTGTGTAGGGTGGGGAGTTATTTGAGCATTTGGCAGAAACGTCTATATACCATAAATGCCTAGGTCCAAAATTATGACTTTACAGAAGTGAATATTGTCAATGACTGTTGACAATACAGAGAATATACTGTACTTGCAGAGTATTCATGTTCAGGGCTGGATTTAGGTTTGATGAGGCCCTAAGCTACTGAAGGTAATGGGGACCTTTATATGTCCAGCTGTCCTTTGCCAACAACAAATTGTCACTCGTTTTTGTGTTTAATATATGTTATATGGTAATTTATGGACCTCATAGGTATCTAAAACCATTTGCACATAACAAAATAGGACCCTACACAACACAAAACACTGTGCTGTATGTTTTATTTGTTTTTTATCTTATATTTTGGAAATGTACATCCAGGTTTTTTCCTTTAAATGTTTTGGGGCCCCCCAAGGGAGTGGGGCCCTAAGCTATAGCTTGTTTAATTTGTACATAAATCAAGCACTGTTCATGTTAAGGGATTGTCAGGACTCTTTGATGAAAGCAATCAGTTTTCTGCATTTTTGGCGTTCACTCTGTCATCCATACAGAGAGATAAAGAGATAGCAAGGCCTGCAAAAGTTATCTGAAAGTAAAATATATGCACATAAGGAATCTAACCCATCTCCAGAGTAGGATGAAAGCCATCTCTCCATCTATGGTGATTTCCCAGGGTGTGATGAAAAAAAGAGGTTTTATGAAACAGACTAAGCATTTTTGTTTACAATGCATTTTGAAAAAACAAATGTCTTTATCGTGTTACGTGTACCACATCTTACATAAGCTTTGAGACAAAGATTAGGGATACATCTTATATGTTCTGTGTCTCTTAAAGAGCTTGAAAAAGTCAGTGGGATAGTTTGTGCAGGGGTATTCATGAAGCTTGCTTATTTCCCCATCTTTTCTGTCTATTGAAAAACTAAAATAAAAATAAAAATAGCCCACTGGTGATCTACAGGCTAGAGGTTTCTTATGTTTGAGCAGAACATGGTTTTGGAAACTTTCACTTAGTGGTGGTGATGTATTAGCAATATTTTGTTCATCTGTCTCTCCCTCCCTTATAAAATCATTTGCAGACAAACTGCTTCTGGGACTGAATTTCATGGTAGCAGAATAGCTACCATGCTGTCATCTTAAAGTCAGGCCTCCTGGGGTGTAAACAAGTCCAGAATATGGTGTTTCTCTTACCCACAGGGCACTTCATGTTTACGGAGAACCTAGGGTTAAATCTGTTTATATTCCTACATTTATATCCCTATTCACAAGTTTTGCTCTGACTTTTTGGGCCAGTTGAAAAATGTGGGTTATTAACCTGAATATTTGTTCCTGGTGTACAGCTGTTGTGATACATTTATTAAACTTCCTCATGAATGTCCAGATTTGCCCTTACACTGTGGACTTCTTCATTTCATAGCTCTGTGGAAATCTTTCTTTAACCGAATTAGCTTCTAAAGCCAGCGATCTCCATCTTGTGGCCGCTCATGTCCATTGCAATTTAAGAAACCAATGAAAGGAGGTGTGTGTTTTTTGTTTGACAAGCAAACCCAAACCAGTAAGAGCTGGGATTATATTTTTTGATCCAGTTAAAGTCAACCACAGACAAGAGTTGCCAGCCATTAGTTCAGCATTTTATCCAGAAGGGTAAACCTTAGCCTGGTTAAATATTACATGCAAAGGGTTGGAACGAGAGTCCATTACAGTGGTACCTCAGGTTACATACACTTCAGGTTACATACGCTTCAGGTTACAGACTCCGCTAACCCAGAAATAGTGCTTCAGGTTAAGAACTTTGCTTCAGGATAAAAACAGAAATCGTGCTTCAGCGGTACGGCAGCAGCAGGAGGCCCCATTAGCTAAAGTGGTGCTTCAGGTTAAGAACAGTTTCAGGTTAAGAACAGACCTCCAGAACGAATTAAGTACTTAACCCGAGGTACCACTGTAAATGCAAAGCTCCTTGAGAAATCATAGCAACCTTTATTCTCACAAAACTATCTTAGCCTGGTGATTAGTGATGCATTTTGTAAATATTAGAAAAAATAACTTGGTGAACTCCAACAGGATTGATCCGTCTATGACATATATTATGAATATATTCAGACAATGGCTTATCCTGAAAAAATAGTCTGAAAGCATTCTTAGGAAGGGAAAATCCCAAATTGAATGAGTTTGATAAAAAGAAAAGCACATAATCAAAGCCTCTTCCTTCTCCCCACATTGCTGTCGCTTTCGGTTAAAACTGACAGTCTATAAACAGCACCTTGGTCAGCGCCATCGTCTGGCTGAAACCTGCCTCTTATTTCTCTGCAAGCGCTTTCCCCTAACATAAGTGGGAGAAGGAAGTGAGCAGAGAGTTGCAGTGAGGATACTTTAAGTCTCTGCATGTATGAAACAAATGCAACGCGACAGTCTCTGCTCTCTTAAGTTGCTTAAACGTGAACCAACATTTCAGGCATTGACTGTTATAGCATAAGCCCTCTTTTACAGATGAAGCAGAGAAATCTGCAGAGGAATCCAAGAGCAGGGTCCCGAAAAACCCAATTGGGTGTCCCACCTGTTAGGTTTTGTGTTTGATTTCCAGATCAATTAAGAGGTGACATTGCTGTCACCTGTGACGAAAGGGGTCATTTTCCTCCATGGCACAGTCTACCTTTGAACAGCTCTCTTCCAACTGGTTCTAACTATAGTGTTCTTAAAAAGTACAGACATCACCTTGTGATGTCTCTTAAAAGTAGAGACACCACCAAGGTGAAACCCTTAAAAAGTAGAGACATCACCTTGCCAACAAAGGTCTGTATAGTAAAAGCTATGGATTTCCCAGTAGTGATGTATGGAAGTGAGAGCTGGACCATAAAGAAGGCTGATCACTGAAGAATTGATGTTTTTGAATTATGGTGCTGGAGGAGACTCTTGAGAGTCCCATGGACTGCAAGAAAATCAAACCGATCCATTCTTAAGGAAATCAGCCCTGAGTGCTCACTGGAAGCTGAGGCTCCAAGACTTTGGCCACCTCGTGAGAAAAGAAGACTCCCTGGAAAATACCCTGATATTGGGAAAGATGGAGGGCACAAGGAGAAGGGGACGACAGAGGACGAGATGGCTGGACAGTGTTCTTGAAGCTACCAGCATGAGTTTGACCAAACTGTGGGAGGCAGTGGAAGACAGGAGTGCCTGGCGTGCTTTGGTCCATGGGGTCACGAAGAGTCGGACACGACTAAACGACTAAACAACAACAACATAGTGTTCAAAACTGGAGCAATGGTTCACACCAAACTGGTGCAGGAAATGCTACAGCCTGCTTCATTTATTCTTCATTTGCCTGCACAGTTAATTTTTTCCAGGAGGTGTGAGTTGGCTGAGTTGAAGCCAAGACAAGCTGCCAGTCAGCTCACACTGCCAACTTCTCCTTCCCCGGGGAGAAAGAGTATGATGTATGCAGTTGCTCTTTTAGAAAAGCTGGAGTTTTGTCTCACCATTTTATTAGAAGCCATGTCTTTCCGTTGCAATGTGCCGCAAATGATCTATACCTGACTGTCAGCCCCACACTGCTCACTTTGATACTGAAATGTGTGTCGGTTTCATTCATAATTTTCTTCCCTAGCTACATCAGATTAACGAATTGCTTAAGATAGATAGGAAAAATGGCTTTGCGAAACAAAAGTATCAGCTTACCAAAGACGTATTATATACAAATGTAAAGGTATTATCAAAATTGTACAAACTGCTCTTGGAGTGGGAAACTAAACAGGAATTTGTGAAATCAGGCACAAGATGTGGGTCACAAGTTTGATTATGAATTATGGGGAAAGTTGTGGAAGATGAATATGAATTTCATGGCATGTTTTACGATGAAAGAAAATATGACGAAAATGGCCCACACATGGTATTTAACAACCCAACAGATTGGTGAAAATATCCAAAAAAGAAAAAAGGTATATGTTGGAAGTGTAATGAAAATGATTTCCACCCCCACCCCCAATGTGGTGGTCCTGTAAAATAATTAAGGAATGTTGGGAAACTATATACAATGAATTTTTAAAAATACTAAAAAAAACTTTCCCCAAACACCTGAGTTTTTCCCCTTGGGGATGGTAACAACAGAGGTCCCCCAAAAACAAAAGAGTTTATTACTATACACCACCGCTGCAGCAAGACCCTTATTGGCACAAAGTTGGAGAACAAGTCTAGTACCCACTACGGAAGAAAGGCACTGTAAAATATTCGAGTATTCTGAACTGACTGGTCTGACGAACAGGATAAGAGAAAATGAAGATAAGGAATATAAGGCGGTTTGGACAATGTTTATTGAATATTTTAAGAACTAGTATAGACAAATACATAGCTTAGCAGGTCTCGAGTGAATCCGGCAGAGTTAAAATGGATAAAGAGTTTTTAATAGATAACAAATTGGATTATTAAAAAGTTGTGGATTACGTGGAGAAGAAGAATAGCAAAGGAACCAGGAAAAGGGTGGAAGGGAAGTGATATAATAATAATAATAATAATAATAATAATAATAATAATAATAATAATAATTTTTATTTATACCCCACACTCCCCAGCCAAGGCCGGGCTCAGGGCGGCTAACAAGCAATAATAAAAACAAGTTGAATGAATACAACTTAAAAACTAGATTAAAATACAACATTAAAATATTGAAACATTAAAATATTAAAATGCAGCCTCATTACAGGAGGAGAGAGGAAAAAGAAAAAAGAAAGGGAAAGAGGGAATCAAATTGGCTCCAAGCCAAAGGCCAGGCTGAACAACTCTGTCTTTCAGGCCCTGCGGAAAGAAATCAGATCCCGCAGGGCCCTGGTCTCATGAGGCAGAGCGTTCCACCAGGCTGGAGCCAGTGTTGAAAAGGCCCTGGCTCTGGTTGAAGCTAATCTAACTTCCCTAGGGCCCGGGACCACTAGGGTGTTGCTGTTTATGGACCTTGAGGCTCTCCGTGGGGCATACCGGGAGAGGCGGTCCCGTAGGCACGAGGGTCCTAGGCCATGAAGGGCTTTAAAGGTCAAAACCAGCACCTTAAATCTGACCCTGTACTCCACCGGGAGCCAGTGCAGCTGGAAAAGCACTGGGTGAATATGCTCCCATGGCAGAGACCCCGTGAGGAGCCTCGCTGCAGCGTTCTGCACCCGCTGGAGTTTCTGGGACAGCTTCAAGGGCTGGTATAGGTATACACGCTGCATTTGGTACGAAGTTGTAAGTGAGGGAGGGGGAGGGGGTTAAAGATGCTCTCTGTTCCTGTTCTTGAAAATGCAAATAAAAAAATAAATGAATAATAATAGTTTTCTTTCACAAGCTGCCCATCAGTGCTGTAGCACATGGACAACCTTAACAGGCTGCAGTGCCTGGGATTCTTCGGAAGAAGCCGTGACTGTTTAAAGTCACGTGAACCTTCTTTGAGTGCACAGCGCAGAAAGGTCGTCATGATGGCTGCTAGCCACGACACCTGGATGGAAACCAGGGGCAGAAATGCCTCCGAATACCAGGTGCAAACAAGAAGGGCTGTTGCTTACACACCCTGCTTGTGAATATTGCAGAAGTTACTTGGCTGACCACCATGGGAAGCAGGGGATTGGGGAAGATGGAACCTTTATCTCACGCATGGAGGCTCTTCCTGCAATCTTAAGCCAATCAGGTTTCAGGAGTGGGAGATTCTTCAACGCTCCACACAACCTGCCCACTGGCATCTTAAATAGGCAGCAAAAGTCCTGTGTTCAGAATCACGGTTGTAAGCAAGAACACACAATATTCAGTAGTGGTGCCCGCCTTGTGGAACGCTCTCCCGCCAGATGTCAAGGAAATAAACAACTGTCTGACTTTTAGAAGACATCTGAAGGCAGCCCTGTTCAGGGAAGTTTTAAATGTTTGACGTTTTATTGTGTTTATGATTATCTGTTGGGAGCTGCCCAGAGTGTCTGGGGAAACCCAGCCAGATGGACGGGATATAAATAATAAATAGCAATAGTAATTATTATTATTATTATTATTATTATTATTATTATTATTATTATTCAGGCTGATGTGTTTGATGTTTCATACTGCATCACGGTGTGGTATGCTGGTTTGACACAATCTGATAGGAAGTGCCTACAGAGGGTGGTGAATACAGCACAAGATATTATGGGCTGTCCCGTGAATCCGCTGGATGAAATAGCAGAAGAACGTTGCCTCAGGAGAGTGAGGAAAATTCTCAGGGATGATTCACACCCTGGCCAGCACTTTCTTGATCTCCTGCCCTCAGGCAGAAGATATAGAAGCCTGATTAGTCGCACCAACAGGGTAAAGAACAGCTTTTATCCGTGGGCTGTTAGGCTGCTGAATTAAAAGATAACAACAGGACAACTGACTTTCGGGTTTGGTGTGTGTGTGTCAGAAAATGAGGGGAATTAAGACTAAGAGAGCTGAGTGGGGGGTGCTCGTGTAATCTCACTGTATAGAAGTTGTACAAGTGACAATAAAGTATTTCAATTTCAATTAAGGACAAGAGGACTGAACTTCCTTCCAGAAAGGGCCAATGCAAGGCCTCCTGTACTACTTTAAACAGTCATGGAGAATTCTAAGAAATGTCACTGGGAATTGTACCTCTGTGAGGTCAGCACGCACCCTGAGCAAACTACAGTTCTCCGGATTCTTCGGTGGCGCGCTAATGCTTTCGACATAATGGTGTGGGTGCACTTGAAAATGCAATTATGTATATACAGATGATAAGGTTGCTGAAGAGCTTAGCATTTTCCCAATTAAACCATTAGCACTTATCAACTATAGTTTTCCCTGTGGTTGTGAGCTGAAGGGAATACTGGAAAGTTCTTAAGAGTACACTCGCTTTGCTAAAACTGCAGGAACGTTAAAAAAAAAAAGTTTTCCAATGGGGCATTTTGCTTGGTTTTAAATTATTGCTTGAGTGTTGATTATTTTAATTGCTCATTAGGAGGCTTATCTGCTAAACAAACTAAATGATTGTCTTTGAGGCTGGTATCCTGGGTCCCCCAATTAAAAGTAATCAGAGCGGAGGACCCCTGCTGAGGCAGAACAAATGGGGAGGGACAGCAGCATCTTCACAAGCGTACTGCGTAATGAAACCTAACCAGCTGTTTTCACTGCTCTTGGACGTCAACATTTTAACAGTGTCTGGGAAAAAAAATATCCTTCAGTCAAGAAAGCGGGTGACTGCCACATTTTTCTTATTTATTTACAATGTCTCTATTTTGTTCATTAGGCTAAAGTTTTCATAAGGTATCTCACAGATAGATTAAAAAACTTAACAAGAAAACAACATGTGCCTCCAGGAAAATGCTTCTGAAGAAAACATCTTACGCCATAAATGTTCAGCTTGGTGTAAATATAACTGCAAAGCACAATCCTGGAGAATTTAGGCTGCAATCCTTTACCTGCTTATTGTTGTTTAGTCGTGTCTGACTCTTCGTGACCCCATGGACCAGAGCACGCCAGACACTCCTGTCTTCCACTGCCTCCTGCAGTTTGGTCAAACTCATGCTGGTAGCTTCGCGAATACTGTCCAACCATCTCGTCCTCTGTCGTCCTCTTCTCCTTGTGCCCTCCATCTTTCCCAACACCAGGGTCTTTTCCAGGGAGTTTTCTCTTCTCATGAGGTGGCCAAAGTATTGGAGTCTCAGCTTCAGGATCTGCCCTTCCAGTGAGCACTCAGGGCATATTTCCTTAAGAATGGATATGTTTGATCTTCTAGCAGTCCATGGGACTCTCAAGAGTCTCCTCCAGCTTTACCTGCTTACCCAAGAGTAAGCCTGCTTCTGAGTAGTCATGCCCTCTTGAGAATTTTCAAGCCCCACTGATGCTATAGGAGATATTTATGCAAGGGGTTTAGGGTGCAATCTTGTACACACTGGGAGTAAGTCTAGGGTCATTTTGGACTCACAGCTGTCCATGGAGGCGCAGGTCAGTTCTGTGTCCAGGACAGCTGTTTACCAGCTCCATCTGGTACGCAAGCTGAGACCCTACCTGCCGGCAGACTGTCTCGCTAGAGTAGTGCATGCTCTAGTTAATTCCCACTTGGACTGCTGCAATGCGCTCTATGTGGGGCTACCTTTGAAGGTAACCCGCACCCCCCTTCCTCTGCCCCTGGTTGCAGGTCCCCATCTCCTGTGCCCTAAAACCAATGGAGCAAATAACAATGTGGTTTTTTTTCCCAAAAGATGCACCTTTAAAAAAATGTGATTCACTGATGGTTTTTGAAAGCCATATAGTCGCCGAACCTTCCAGCCTTAGCATGGGACGCCTGACTAGATAGAGGACCTCTAATTCAGAGATTTGTCATGGAGATCTAGCGAGGTAAGTAACCTGACTTCTTTCCTCGACTCAGACAATCCTCGAATCGATAAATCCAATTGTCACAGCCCATCAATTATTGGCTTCTGCCCCAACAGTAGCAACAGGGGTATGGATACCTGTGTGCCAGGAAGGGCCTGAGACCATCAAGTCATTTCACAGGTATTAGCTGGCTTTTGATTCCAAAATTTTCTTGATTGCTACCAAACAGGATTAAATTAGAAACAGGGAGCTGAATGTAAAACCCACGGCCCATTGCGAATCCTTTACGTCAGCTACCCATTTACTTCCCAAGGCACTTGAATGCAATTTAATTTGGAACATCTTTGGCCTCGCCTTTCTGACAAAACTAATATCGCCCTCGTGTTTCTGGGCTTCCCTTGCAAAGCTTTCATGGAGAAAATAGCCACTTGCCTATTCAGTTATCCTCAATAACACATTGATTTTTTTATTTTTTATTTTTTTAAAGGACAGAAAGCACTCTGTATTGTTAAAAGGACTGCGAACCAAAAGTTCATTTTCTGAGGAAACTGAAGCCAACAAGATTATATAGAAAGAGGAGGAATTCGCTCAGATGATTTATGCACTGAATTCAGCAGTTCTGACCCAATTAAAACCCATTTTGAGGTTCCCCCCCCTACAATCAAGCAGTATATTTATGAAATAAATATATTACGCTTTGACTTAATTTTAAGACTGCCTCTTAAGTCTGAGCTGCTTGTGCATAGTGAGTGTTCCCCCCCCTACAATCAAGCAGTATATTTATGAAATAAATATATTACGCTTTGACTTAATTTTAAGACTGCCTCTTAAGTCTGAGCTGCTTGTGCATAGTGAGTGTTTATTTTTTTAAAAAGCCTAGCTTTTTATGCAAAATTATTTGCAAAACATTGCATTTATTATATCTGTAATGCCATAGAATCATAGAATCATGCAGTACTTTATTTCTGCTGCATAATATTGTAAGTTATTATTATTATTATTATTATTATTATTATTATATTTATTTATTTATAGAATTTACATGCCACCCTATAACCATAGATCTCAGGGCGGTTCAGAGAATAAAATCGGAAATAAAACCACAAATGTGCTCGTTTCTTAAGGAATTCTGGAGTATTTATATTTATTCATTTATTAAATTTGTGTAGCACCCTTCATCCAAAGGTCTTGGGGCAGTTCACAGCATAAAAATACAAAACAAAAACACAAAATACATAATAAAATGTTGATGCATACAGTACTATTTGTGCAATGTGTGATGATTGTATTTTTTAATGGAGCTGGAAAAAATAATCATAACTTGCTTCTCTTCATGATCAAGAAGTGAGACAGAGATTAAAAGAAAAGAAAATCATCATCATCATCAAACCTTTATTGGCATCACTTACAAACATTCAGAATAAATAGGCACGGTGTGATCTCGTCGCCATTTCAACAGTGCAGTCATTTGTGTGGCAAGACCCTCAAGCCGACCCCCCATTAGGGTAAATAAATTCACACAGACATGGATATTTTGTTTAAGGTTTTTGGGCAAAAAATTGGCCACAACTTTATTGATTACAGGAATGAGAGCGGTATTGGCTTAGGCATTGGCAAGACCATTTCTGACTCCTGCCCCCTTTGCAGGAAGTCTGTAAGGGTAAACCACCCAAAGGGAAATTGCTTCGGGGTAACCCACCTGCATCTCCCCTGGTGTTCCCAGAGGCCTGGCATGGCCCTCACCCTTCAAGCAGACTTTGGACAGGAACCAGGCCCCGGCTTCCTTTAACGGAATGCCCTTGAAATGGAGGAGCAGGCAATAGCCGACCTCCCCTCCCCCATTCACCATAAGCCAATGCCTAACGGCCAAACCGTACCAAGTTGTGACGATTGCTAAGAGGTAGGCAAAAACCAAGTGGCCTGTGCCAATTTGCCAAATGGAAAAAAATCCTACCCGGCCCCCGACTCAAGCTGGGCAACCAACCAAAGTCCAAAGCAAGGTCAAAGGATCTAAATTAAAGGGTGGGTGAGCAGGTGTGGACCGCCGGTATAAAATTTACGGCATGTAATGCCTTAAGAGAAAATATTATGAAAATGATTTACAGCGCGAAGCAGGAGCCTGGCACACGTCGCGCTGCCACTTTTATACTTTCCCCCATTATCACCCAATGACACGATTGGGCAATAGCCCTGGGTGATTGTGGTGCCACCCCGGCGTGAGGACGATAGTATTGGCAAAACCTATTGGTGTTTCGCAACTTTCCGACTAGTTGCAGGACCTTAGCCAGACCTAGCAGAGTACACGCAGAATCCACGGAAGCAATTGGCGACTTGGCTGCAGAGAGGATAGATGAAGCAGGAACCAGGAACTTGTAGTTAGGTGTTTATTATATACAGTGAACTATTTGCAGGAACAGAACACGGATCTTATGCTAGCTCTCTCTGACACAACTCACAACTCCTACACTGACACACTGAACTCCAACACTGAACTCTGAACTAACAGTTAGTAGGCCATTAATTATGACTCCCTTCAGAGAGCTTGACCAATCAGGGAGCGTCTCCATGTCTCTGTTATCACCAGGTACTTACTCCTTCAGAGTGCCTTCTGGCTGTCTGCCAAACCTTAATTGACTCTGTGTGAGCAGCTGCACGTACACAGTTTTCCAACAGATAGCTCCACGCAGGGTGGGGGGGAATCAGGTTGAGAGCCTGCCTGCAACCAGGACCATCTATTAAGATGATCCCATTTGTCAAAAGGAAGAAGAGGTGAGCAATCTCTTTCACCTCTGTGGGTCTCCAGCAAGGGCAGGATCCTATAGTGTACTTCGGCGACAAAAAAATCAAATAGAGGGACTTAGCTACTGTCTTGGTGAGCTCCTGGTCTCTCCCCTGTAACAAGAAGCGTATAACCTCAGTCTCTGGTTTCCATATTGGGATACATAGTTGGTCTAAGAATTGTTGGTGGAGATCATCATACATTTTACATTTAAGGACCATGTGAGCTAGAGTTTCTACCAGATGGGCATCATATGGGCAGATCCTATCTCCTGCCATACCCGCAAACCTACCCCAAAGGAGGTTAGAAGGATTAGAATTGAACCTAGCCAGTGAAAAAGCCCTTCTTTCTTGCAGGTTAAACGAAAATTGTAGATAATTGAGGTTCAATTCCTGCGCCCAAGAGAGTCGAAAATAAAGAGGGGAATGTGTTTTTTCTGCAGCTGAAATTAGTTCCTGGCGATCTATGTCCCACAGCCTAGTTTTTAACATGGCCTTGGCTACTGGAAAAGCCACAGCACCCAGGAAATCCTCTGAAAAACCAAGTTGCTGTATCTTTGTGCAAACAGTTGTAGCCCTGGGGAAGGGAAGGAGTCTTATAGAACTTTGCTAAGTAAAGTAATCAGATGCTGATCCTGATTAGTGATTTCTGCATTTCCCAGGATTTTAGGGAGCAGTGAAGCCATGATAGTTGGTATAAAACCAATATGTTTATAGTGCAAATATTTCTTCAATCCTTCTTCTAGAATTTCAGCCTGCTAGCCTGCTTGGCTGTTCACCCTAGAAAAAGTGAAATGATAGCCAAGTACTAATTAAATAGATATTCTATTTACCAAGTGCTTCCAGACATCTCAATAAAGATCAAGGATAGCCCCTGTTAAGCAAGGGATTTGGGTGTGTTTTAATGGTTCTGAGGCCATAGCATAAATGACTGCTATAGATTGTCTGTCTGGTGCTGTTTTTCTGATTTGTGCTGATCTAAGAGGATTCCATTGATACGTTGATGATTATTAATGATCTAAAAGTTATGGGCCGGTATTCCATCAAGCATGGCTCTTATTTAATTTAAGTAGCGTAAAGATGAAAGATTTATTTATACTAATCTTTTCGCATGTCAATAATCATGTGTCTATCTGAGAAGGATCTATCAAGTAACTTAGTTCATCCAACTGCTTTTCTTAATTAATAGATCTGAATATAAATTAATCCGAGTAGACAGAACCTATGATTGATTCACATCTTTACTTTGTGAATGTGAAGTCTCCATCGGTTAATTGCACAACTGGTCAGCTGCATCTAAAACCCAGTTCTTGTTTATTTTGCCAAAGATACTTGCTGTCAGGTGTGTGCGCAGGAGCCAGGCCCTGTGACCAGTAGGACTTTGCAGGACTGGGGCCTTCCTAAGTTTGTTCTGAAGAGGCAAGGTGTGGCCGCACAGGTGAGGCCGATTGGTAACTCACAGCACCTGGAGGCAAGAGCTGGGAAGGGATATAAGGTCAGCATTTTCCTTTGGCTCTTTGGCAAAGCAACATGTTTCCTGCCTTGTTGTGTTTGGTTCCTTGACTCCGTGCTTCTAGATCCTTGGACCCTTGGCTTTGTGGTTCCTTGCTTCCTGACCTCAGACTCTTGGCTTCCTGGCTCCTGGACTCCTGTTCCTGCTCCCACCCCGTCATCTTGCCCCTGGTCCCGACGTCCCCAGCCAGGACTTTGATTGCCTGTGAACTGGACTGTGACACTTGCCCAGGAGGCAGGTGTGTGTGGGTGTGTTTGTGTGTAGCAAGAGATAAGGAGAGAGAAGAAACAACAACAACAACAACAATGTATGTGTGTATGTATAGAAAAAGAGAAAGAGAATAATAATGAGTTTCTTTCAGAAATATTTAGAGTGTGGAATTGCCTTTCACTAGCTATGCCTGGTTAATGGCCATTCTAGCAAGCCACAGGATAGATATGGTTGCTGAAAACCAGACTAAAACATACTGTACAAGCCATGGTTCCGAAAGATCCTTTGGGTTCAGAATCAGGGTCAGTAAGATGCAGGTAGGTAGCCGTGTTGGTCTGACTCAGTAGAAATAAATAAAAATAAAATAAAAAATTGTCCAGCAGCACCTTAGAGACACCAACTAAGTTTGTTCTGGGTATAAGCTTTAGCAGTAAGGTAAGGTAAAGTAAAGGTAAAAGGTAAAGGACCCCTGGACAGTTAAGTCCAGCCAAAGGCGACTATGGGGTTGTGGCGCTCATCTCGCTTTCAGGCCGAGGGAACCGGCGTTTGTCCGCAGACATCTTTTCCAGGTCATGTGGCCAGCATGACTAAACTGCTTCTGGTGCAATGGAACACCGTGATGGAAACTAGAGTGCACAAAACGCTGTTTACCTTCCCGCCGCAGTGGTGCCTATTTATCTACTTGCACTGGTGTGCTTTCGAATTGCTAGGTTGGCAGGAGCTGGGACTGAGCAATGGGAGCTTATACCCCACCCATCTGGCTGGGTTTCCCCAGCCACTCTTGGCGGCTTCCAACAAGAGATTAAAAATACATTAAAACATCAGTCGTTAAAAACTTCCCAGTACAGGGCTGCCTTCAGATTTCTTCTAAATGTCAGATAGTTTATTTCTTTGACATCTGATGCAAAAATGGCGTCCCTCCCCCAGTCTGCTGACTTGCCTACAAAGTTAAATACACACAGGCCTGGCTGTTATTAATTTCTGAAGCAATTTCAAGAACCGCTGATTTTAATGTCAGAGTTAATCACACAAATCTCTCCCTTTGGAATCGAGAGAATCGGAAAGGACTAGATTTTGGGAGGATTATAGCCAAGCCTTGCGCACGTGTGCCCAAGGTGGATTACAAATGCAAAGATCCATGCCTACTATGGCGTAATGCTCACCCATTTCAATATTGTGACGCTTGATCACAGGGTTGGCTAACATGTGACCATCTTGATGTTGCTGAACTCCAGCTCCCATCCATTTCAACCAGGGAAGATAGTAAAAGTCCCTGTCCAGCAACTTCGGGGCCAAAGGTTAGCTGCTCCTTTTAAAAATTACTTTATTTATGATCACAAGCTTTATGTGGCTTTTATTTTTATTGTACTACGATATTGTTGTACCATTACCATATTGCAATTGTTATTATTGCTTTAAAACAAAAGATGCATTGATTTTATCTGTACAGTAGTACCTCGGGTTAAGTACTTAATTCGTTCCGGAGGTCCGTTCTTAATCTGAAACCTGAAGCACCACTTTAGCTAATGGGGCCTCCTCCTGCCACCTCACCGCCGGAGCACAATTTCTGTTCTTATCCTGAAGCAAAGTTCTTAACCTGAAGTACTATTTCTGGGTTAGCGGAGTGTGCTACCTGAAGCGTATGTAACCTGAAGCTTATGTAACCCAAGGTACCACTGTATGTTAAATATGTATAAAAGTTGAATTTCAACAATAAAAATGCTGATCCAATGACTGAAAGGCCATTTACCGTATTTTTCTCTCTATAAGACACACCAGACCAAAAGACGCACCTAGTTTTTGGAAGAGGAAAACAAGAAAAAAATATTCTGAATCTCAGAAGCCAGAACAGCAAGAGGGATCGCTGTGCAGTGAAAGCAGCAATCCCTCTTGCTGTTCTGGCTTCTGGGATAGCTGCGCAGCCTGCATTCGCTCCATGAGACGCACACACATTTCCCCTTACTTTTTAGGAGGGAAAAAGCAAGTCTTATAGAGCAAAAAATATGGTTATTAAAAAGGTTTTATTTAGGGCACTTCTGGCACTGTCTTTACAGAATGCTTTGAGATGATTTTTGTAGAAAGGCATTTAACAAATAAGTGTCTTATGCTTTTCCATCAAAATTCCCGAAGTGGCCAAAAATTGGTAAAATTCAGAATAAAAAGGTAACATCACGAACAATATAAAGCCATCTTAAAATCAAATAAGAGGATCTAAAAACAGCATGTTAGGATCCTGCTGCACAGATGCTATTCCAGGAATTCAGTTATGTAAATCTTGAAGCATGGGATGCTCAAATTTATCCTGTTACCCTCTTTGTGGGCTGATGGCTCAGAAGGTGCTACAAAAATTATTTCTTTTAGAACATGCATTCTTTGTCCATTGGACTCAGCTTTACATTAGTTTTATAAGCCTAATTGTCCCTCTCCTAACGATTTTCCTCTTCCCTTCTTTTTCTGTTTGCACCCATGGGAATTGATGCCAATGCAGACTTGACTCCAAGCAAGTTTCTCCAGCTGAGGTTCGTGCTGTAGCATGCTTTTTCCACAGAGAGGCATTGGTGCATCTTTGTTTCCTTGTGTGTCAGCCACCAGTGTACAAAAGAGGGAAGAAAGAATAATAATAAAAAATCTGTTAGAAATTAATTTCTCCTGTAAAACTGTGGCATGCCATGGCCTCTGTCTAATAAGATATGAAGGTAGGATTTTCTTAAAAACAAACAAACCCACCCTTCACAGGAATTACTTTTTAAAACAATAATTTTAATAGCCATTGCCAGTTGCACTTTCAGCATTATCTTCAATACCATACACTTCTCTGATGAAAATATCCCATTCCATAATGATAATTTTAACTATTTATACACCACACATCTTACTGGATTGCCCCAGCCACTACAACATGTATAAAAACTTAATAAAACATTAAACATTTTTTAAAAAACCCTTCCCTATACACGGTTGCCTTCAGATGGCTCAGGGGTTGGATAACTCCAAACCTTCCAACATTTCTCCAATGAAAATAGGGACATCCATGAGGAAAAGGGCATTCTGGGATCAAATCAGAAACCGGGACAGAGACTGTCCCTGCTAAATAGGGACACTTGGAGGGTCTGTAATGTTATTCACATGATAATTGACTGTGTGGGGGTTTAGATATTAAGGTCTAAAACTATAGGGCTTGCACCTGCAAATTCACCCTGCTACTCACTTGAGTCCATTTGTGGGTCCCATGTTAAAAGTGCCCTTCATTTAATTAATTAAGAAGATTAATAAAACAAAAGAAAAGCATCAAACCAGTTGTAGAATAGCAATACTTTAAAAACAGGCATAGGCCCTACCCTTCATAGAATTAAATATAGTGTTTCAGATATTTTCCTGTTGTCGGTAGATACTGGTGGAGCAGGGAGATGGAGGGAGATATAAGATCCTGAGCAGTGCTGTTTTTCTAAAATAAAAAAGAGGTGCCGGAACCCACAACGAACACCTCTCTTGTAATGGCAGTTATAATGGAGTTTTGGTGAGTTTGGGCTGAAAAAAAGCCCTGGTCCCGAGACAGAGGCAGATTTAGGGCAGAATGGCTGGTTCTGCTGTACTGGGTGCTGAGCCTAGTGGTGCTGGAGGGCACCACAACTATGACATAGTGAACTGAGCAGGACAGAAGGAGAGAGGCAAGGGAGGTGCCAGATTTTGGCCTCGCAAAGGGTGCCACAGGAATTTGAAAGGCTAAAGTCTGCTCCTGCCTGAGTTAGAACACAAAAATAAGAGAGTGGGTTTACCTTGACAGAAATGCAAGTCCAAAGCGCATAGCTAACACACACACACACACACACACACACACACACACACACACACACACACACTACATGCATAAAAAGCAATATATGCATAAAAAGCTGCAATATTTCTAGCGCAAGGCATCCAAGGATGTATTTTCCTTGTGAAGCTACGTGACACTATTAAGAAGCTGAACTCCAGATCTTCATTCTTGGCTCCAGCAAAATGTCAGTCTCTTGCCCGTTTCGACCTTATTCATCAAATCCAAGTAATGATCCCATTTGAAAAATAAACCCAATCTTTGTAGATTCAATATTACCTTAACTAAATATCCTCTTGGGTCAGAAAGCATTTTTCTCCCTAGCAAGCAGTTTTCCATAGATGGGAAGTTGCTGCTGCTGCTGCTATCTTTAAAAAAAGTAAAATAAAAAATACAGGGAGCATTCAGTCATGCAATCAGATGCTTGCAGTCTCCAATATTGCCATCTAGGAAATTACTACATGGTCAACTGTTCATCAAGAGAGCCTCTCACTTGTCCATCATATATAGCCTATGCATCTGAATTCAGTGCATGGGTGTCAACGGGATTATTATTTTTCGGGGAGGGCGATTGCAAAGCATAGACTCCAAATAGAGTGTTGCAGTGGCAAAGGGCACACAAATGAGGTGAAGGCTATAGATTTTATGAAATGGCCAAAGAAAGATACAAAGCATTTTCATTGTCTAATGCCTATTTGGTCTTTGATTGCAATGGGCATGACTCTTGGAGATGGAGCTATGACCAGCACACAGCATGTTTCTCAGAGTGGCTTTGTGGGAGAACTACCGATTCCTTTCCCTGCCCTGTGCTAGGACACCTGCCAGTTTCTGCCTCTTCACTATCCCTCAAACTCCCTGCCTCCAGTAGTTCCTAGCTTGTCTGCCATCTCTGGGGTGCAGGGGCAAAGGAAGGTGTCGTGACACCCGGGGCGGGTGTCGCTGTTGGGATATAGTTCCATTCCACCTTAAAAGGAACAGACATGATTGTTGTGTGTCACATGCCTGTTTACTTCCAGCACAAGTCTGCTGGGAACTTCCATTGTATATGGCTTTTGCTGTCTTGGTTTGCTTGGACACGAAGGGAAGCAGACATGTTTTTTCCCTTTGTTCCTGAACTATGCTGAATGTTTAGTTGTGTCTTCGTGACCCCATGGACCAGAGCACGCCAGGCACTCCTGTTTTCCACTGCCTTCCGCAGTTTGGTCAGACTCGGCTGTGCAGGTGCGATGCTGAATAAATGCCTGTAAATAATGCTTACACATGTCTCCATCCGCCGCTTCTGTTGTGAAGAGTTATTCACTCTGCTGATTAGAGTGTGCCCGGCACTATCCGTACGGCACTGGAGTGGCACCGGCGGCAAACTGTTATACAACGCATGTGTGCCGTTGCTACGTACAGCACATGTGTGTGATGCCGCACATGCGCTGTACTTAGCGGTTTGCTGTTGGCACTGGGATCCTCTGCTCACGGCTGTAGCCACGAATGGAGGATCCTCCACACGTGGCTACGCCGGTGCGATGGCTGCTCGGGCCGCCGCGAGCCCCCGCGGGATGACTTCTTGTCACCCCCACAGACATGGAACCCGGGGTGTACTGCTGCCCCCCATGCTCCCCGTTGTGACGCCACTGCTGGGGTGTGGCCAGTTTCCCACCACCAGGAGCCAGGAACCAAATCTCTCTCATATATGAAAAGGATGTATAGATGCTATCTATTAGCAAAAATGTACAAATCTAAAGAAAATAAGTGTTGGAAATGTAAAATAACGGAAGGGACGTTTCTTCATATGTGGTGGGAATGTAAAATAGTAAAAAGCTATTGGGAAATGATTTATAATGAAATGAAAAAAAAAATGTTTAAAATAATTTTTTTCAAAAAACCAGAAGCATTCCTACTGGGAATTATAGGAGTAGATATAATTACAGTCATACCTTGGGTTACAGTCATACCTCGGGTTACAGATGCTTCAGGTTGTGTTTTTTTGGTTTATGGATGCGCCGAAACCTGGAAGTACCGGAATGGGTTACTTCTGGGTTTCAGAGGTCGTGCATGTGCAGAAGCGCTGAATCACAACCCGCGTGTGCGCAGACGCAGCGCTGTGGGTTGCGAATGCTGTGGGTTCCAAACGCATGGATCATGTTCGCAACCTGAGCATCCACTGTATATACAAAAGAACTTATTTATGCATGCTACGGCTGCACAAATATTGCTTGCACAATACTTGTACGACTACGGCTGCACAAGTATTGCTTGCACAACACTGAAAAGGTGTCCCAACCAAAGAAGACTGGCAAGTTAAATTAACAGAATATGCTGAAATGGCGAAAATGACAATGAAAGAGAAAGATGACAATGAATTTAAGGAAGAATGGAAGGACTTTATTACATATATACAGAATCAATGCACACAGGTTAATACATTGGCAGGGTTCTAGAACTACTTGTAATTACATTATGCATGAACAATAAGTAATTTTAATGGTTTTTATTTTACATTGGACATTCGGTATGTTGATAAACATTGGAACCAAGGAAGGGACAAGGAAGAAGTCAACTTTTTTGTTTGGTGTTGAATGTCTTATTTTTGTCATATTTGGAAATTAATAAAATATTTATTAATAAAACCCCACAAAAACAAATCCTCTCTCGGTGTGTTTTCCCGGTGGGGTTTCTTGGTCAGGTATCTTCCACCTCTCCTCCTCATCCAGCCAGTTCCTGATATCCTCCATGGATGCCCATGCCTCTTGACAGGAGGACCTGTGACTTTTCAGTGTAATAACTCCCTCTCAGGGGTGCCCTATTTTGAAGAGCAGAAAAAGAGCACGCTAATATGACTCTCATTTTAAATACCACCCACTATAGAATCTGATATATTGCTGAGGGGGGCAGGAGAAGAGAAGAGGAAAGCAAGTCTTCAACCACCAGTTATGTCTATGTCTCCTCCAGAAAGTATATCCAAACACATTTTGGCAATTACGAAAAAATTCACCAGGACAGATATTTTACCCCTGAAAAAGAGGATGTGTCCTGGAAAAAGAGGACACATGGGAATCCTACAGAGTCCCTGTAAGCTTTTCATATCCGCATCCATCACTAGCTGAACACAGTGGAACATCGGTTTGAGTACCATCCTCCTTACGAACGTTTTGGATAACGATCTCCTCTAACCCGGAAGTACAGTGGTACCTCTGGTTACGAACTTAGTTCGTTCCAGAGGTCCGTTCTTATCCTGTAACTGTTCTTAACATGAGGCGCCATTAGCAAAACAGTGCCTTCCGAGTGTGATTTTCGCTCGCATCCCGGGGCAAAGTTCGCAACCAGGAGCAGCTACTTCCGGGTTAGCGCAGCTCGTAACCCGACCGTGAGCAACCAGAAGCATTCGTATCCAGAGGACCACTGTAGATGTTCCTGGTTGCAAACTTTGCCCCGGGATACGAGCAGAAGTTGTGTGACGGTGGTGCAGTGGCAGTGGGAGGCCCCATTAGCAGAAGCGCGTCTCATGTTAAGAACGGTTTCGGGTTAAGAACGGACCTCTGGAACAAATTAAGTTCGTAACCGGAAGTACCACTGTATATGGTATTACTGAATGACCACATTTCTGCTTTTGTTACTGTTTACTTTTTAAAACTACAGTGACCCCCCCCAGTGGAATACACTAAAGTTCATGAGCAGCTTGTTCCCAATTGGGGGGGAAATCAGAAGCAATGCTACAAGGTGCTTTTTCCATTAGAAAGGGAAGTCCGGGGGTTTAGGGAACCCCATAAATGGATTACGGTTTTAATGTAAACGTGTGTGTGTAAAAAATAGTTTTGTTTGAAAATTTGAAAATAAAAATTTAAAAAAGAAAGGAAAGGAAAGTCACAGACACTTTTTGGGAGCTGGGTAATATACATAGATTTTTGTTTTTTTTAATGTATATAAGAAGTGGCACGTGGCTTAAGTTCTTTTTCTACACAGTGTCTGAAATTCAGCAAAACCACAGCACTTTCCCTTGTCTCCTTCTTTTGACATGGATTCAGCTCACTTTAAGCTCTTTCTTTGTCCCCACCCATCAGCTACTGGGTGCTGTCTTTTCAAACACCTCTGGGTATTGCATTTCAAAAGCTAGTGAGCGATTCACAATCATCAGGGGGACATTTGTCATTACCTCCTATTGGAGAAAAGAATCTTCAATCCTGGACCATTAGCAACCAATATCCCTAACAGTGGACATGCTGGTATGCGTCTAGAGTTATTATTTTGCTTTGTGGTGTTCATACTGGCTCCTAGGAAACCATTTTGTTGTTGCAAGTGCTGCTATTGTTTTTACATTGGTACCATCATTAGCTGTTGCCCGTGGTTACTTATATCTTCAAGCAGAGATTTGCTTGCTTCTGAAAAGGCATTTCTGAATTTCCTGAAACGAATTGTCACCAGGGCCCAGTAGCCGCCGCAAAAGAATGAGGCATTCTATTTTTGACCATGCACTGCGTCCATAGTTCCCTTAATGAGACAGAAGTCTCTGAAAAATATGTTTTGAACCAACTTTTGGTTCTTCATCTTGGCTGTGGACTTTCTGCCTTTGTGAATTGTGGTTCTGTGCATTAAAAAAACCCCCAAACCCACGAGTTCAATAAGTGAGCATAAGAGGGTGACTTTACAGCACAATCCTATACAGTGGTACCTCAAAAGTCGAACAAAATCCATTCCGGAAGTCTGTTTGACTTCCAGAATGTTTGGAAACTAAGGCGTGGCTTCTGATTGGCTGCAGGAAGCTCCTGCAGCCAATCAGAAGCCACAGAAGCCATGTTGGATGTTTGGGTCCCAAAGAATGTTCAAAAACAGGAACAATCACTTCTGGTTTTTGATCGTTCAGGAGCCAAAACGTTCGACTCCCAAGACGTTTGAAAACCAAGGTACGACTGTATATATGTCTACTCCGAGTTATCTCCTGCTGATTTCAGTTGAACTCTCCACCTTGCCATTCACATTGTTGGTTCTCCTTGCCTTGAACACAATCAGCTTCCGTTCTACGCATTACAGAGAAGGGCTTCTGTAGATGTTGGTCCCTGAGAAAAAGAACAAGGGAAGAGGATGAAACACATTGATTTTGTAAAGGAGTCCCCACGATCAGTCACTTGGACGTCCTAAACATTTTAGCAGAGTTTAATTAAATGAGACACCCATAATTAAGTTATATCTCTGTATGCATAAATTATGCCTGATAAAAGCTTGAGTGGCAGCATGTTCTGATTGAAAATGAGCAAAAGCAGAGGTGGCTTGACTTGCAAGGATCAATAGTCAGGAAGCTATTTTTATCTTAATTGATTTTTTTAAAAAAAAGAAAAAAAGAAAAAAAACCTTACTGAGTGAGTTAAAAGGAAGGCAGTTGAGGCAGATGCTGGATTAAATTATTTCTAGAGAAAGACATACTCAAAGAGATGGAAGGAAAGAAAGAGGTTTCATAAAAGGAGCACTCCAGCGCCAGGAATTGTGGCTAGGTTCTTTTTGTTGTGCGTGGATCTTAGCTTGAGAAATCCCTTTAGATACAGCCTAGGTTGTGTGTGATAGATCAAATCCTTCCCTCCTTGTGTGTTTTGCAAAGTCAACTGGGTCAGGCTGAATCTGCAGTGTTGTACAGCAACACGATGGGTAGCTGTGCCGTTAAAAATGGATTTTTCTTAATTTATGCTAGAATTCTGTTCAGCATCGGGATTAGACATCCACAACTGGGACATGCAACAAAATGTTTCAGTGTGGCGTTCCCAGGGTTCTGGCCAACCAGCCAGCTGTCCCCTTTTCTGGATACTCCATTCCCTTCTGCCCCTTGCCTGAGTTCCCACTCCCTCAACAGATTCTAAGCATTCCACACCGACGGAATAGGCTGGTCTGTTTTAGAGTTTTCTCCTAAAGAGTCTCTATGTATTACTGCAAACTCTTGTGTTCCACTAAGGCTTCAGAAGTCTCCCTCTCATGTGTTTATGGTGTTTTGGCCTATATAAGAATGAGGACTTGGAGAATGAGTTTGCTGTTAGCCAATGCCGCAGAAGACAGAATGAGAACTCAAAAATACCTTAACAGATTGGAGAACTGGGCCCGGACTAACAAAATGAATTTCAATAGGGACAAATGTCAGATTCTGCACTTACAGTAGGCAGGAGGAACCAGATGCACAAATATAGGATGGGGAAACACCTGGCTTACTAGGAGTACATGCGAAAAGGACCTAGGGGTCTTGGTGCTTTAAAATGTGAGACCTGTGCTTTAAGATGTGTGCTGAGTACAATTCTCGCAATGCAAATACAGTGGTAAAGGTAAAGGGACCCCTGACCATTAGGTCCAGTTGTGACTGACTCTGGAGTTGCAGCGCTCATCTCGCCGAGGGAGCCGGTGTACAGCTTCCGGTTCATGTGGCCAGCATGACTAAGCCGCTTCTGGCGAACCAGAGCAGCGCACGGAAATGCCGTTTGCCTTCTGCCAGAGCGGTACCTATTTATCTACTTGCACTCTGATGTGCTTTCGAACTGCTAGGTGGGCAGGAGCAGGGACCGAGCAACGGGAGCTCACCCCGTCACGGGGATTCGAACCACGACCTTCTGATCAGCAAATCCTAGGCTCTGTGGTTTAACCCACAGTACTTGGGTTAAATACTTAATTCGTTCCGGAGGTCCATACTTAACCTGAAACTGTTCTTAACCTGAAGCACCACTTTAGCTAATGGGGCCTCCTGCTGCCGCTGCGCTGCCAGAGCACAATTTCTGTTCTCATCCTGAAGCAAAGTTCTTAACCTGAAGCATTATTTCTGGGTTAGCGGAGTCTGTAACCTGAAGCGTATGTAACCTGAGGTACCACTGTATCAGCTTTGGAGGGGTGGTTTTTCCTCTGGCAGGCGGGTGGAAATGGTACAATTCCCCCCCCCCCCCCGCCTTTTGTGATCCTGGTAATTATCAGCCTGCTTGGTTGCTATGAAAAACCTGCATATTAAATGCAAAGACATGCTTGCTATCATGGCTGGTTTGGCCCCTTAGCTGGTTGAAATGGATTCTTCATCATTCATAACTTGCCTCAGAAATACAAAATGCTCTGGGTTTTTCCTCTCTCTCTCTGTTTTTTTTTTAAAAATCTGCTTCTAATTAGCTGCATGACAAAACAGTCGAGTCGGCAAATTCCTCTTTGTCAGCTGCGTTTGGAGCCAAGCTGAAAACAGCCTATCACTATCTGAAGGAGCTCTCCAGCGCCCATCTCAGGAGATGGCTTTGTCAGTACAGGGATGTGCTCCTGGTATTTATCTAGCAAGGGCACAGGCAGAATCGCCACTGAAAGGAGGACAGAGGCATTTGTGTGAGGGAGGGCCGGGGTGGAGGAGCACTCACTTGCTGCTTTAAATTTGCGATCTGAACGTTATGATGACTAAACTGGCCCATACTTGCAAAGCTCTTGCATGATCACGATGGGAGCTGCAGTCCGGGGTCTGGAGGGTCACAGGTTAAAAAGATTATCTGGTATCACACCAGTAGGAAAACTCTCTCTCGCTCTCTGACAAGGTGGAGTGTTGCTGCCCGAATGAGAAGACAACAAGGTGCTGGATAGACAAATAGTTTGACAGCCTTCTGGGTTTTTTGGGGGGTTTTTTATTAGATTTTCCACAATGATAACAAAAACCACAAAGCAGAATGATACACAAAAACAGAAAAAAGAAGAGTAAATCAATGAACGGAAAAAGAAAAAAAAGAACAATAAACAAATAAACAATAACAACAAACTTAATTCTTTACAAATCCAACCTTTTAAACATCTTGATTGACTTCCTCTAGTCCCTCCCTTCTGAGTTTCCTTGTAGTTGAAGGTAACAGTTTTCCAATATCATTATTAAACTAAAACAATTTCCAGTAATAGTCCATCTTATTAACATTTCTTAATATTCTAAATCCCATTTATTTAATTATAACTTAGTTTAATCCTAGGCCTATTTGTTTCTTTCAAGTAATTTGTAATTTTTTATATTACAATATTTGTTCAAATAGTCCTTGAATTTCCTCCAGTCCTCTTGAAACTCCTCTTCTTTCTGGTCGCGGATTCTTCCAGTCAGGTCAACTAGCTCCGAAAAGTCCATCATCTTCATCTGCCAATCTTCCACTGTTGGTAGTTCTTGTGTTTTCCAATTTTTAGCAAGTAATATTCGGGCGGCCGTTGTGGCATAAAAAATAATTTAACATCTTTCTTGGGCAGTTCCAAACCTGTTATTCCAAGAAGAAAGGCCTCTGGTTTCTTAATAAATGTATATTTCAACATTTTTTTCCAGTTCATTATAAATCTTCTCCCAAAAGTCTTTCACCTTGGGACAAGTCCACCACATATGGAAAAACGTACCTTCTTTTTCTTTACATTTCCAACAAAGGTTATCACTATTGTGATAAATCTTTGCTAGTTTTACAGGGTTTAAGTACCATCTATACATCATCTTCATAATATTTTCCTTTAACATCGTACATGCAGTGAACTTAACCCTTTTCTTCCATAGCCTCTCCCAATCCTCCATCATTATATTATGTCCCACATCTCTTGCCCAATCAATCATATCCGATTTAACTTGTTCATCCTTTGTATGCCACTCCAACAACAAATTATACATTTTAGACATATTCTTAACTTTAGTATCTAACAACTCCGTTTCCAATTTGGTTTTTTTCTGTTGCAAAACCATTTCTCCTATCCATCTTATATATTTCATTAATTTGATAATATTGCAACCAATTCACTTTATCTTTAATTTGTTCAAATGGTTTTAATTTACAACCTTCCTGATCCTCTAACAACAGATCTGAGTACCTCAACCATTGGGCACTGGAATTGCCCAAGAAAGATCTTAGATTGTTTTTGTATGCCACAACTGCTGCTAGGATTTTGCTGGCCAAAAATTGGAAAACACAAGAATTATCAACAGTGGAGGAATGGCAGATGAAGATGATGGACTTTTGGGAGCTAGCTGACCTTACCGGAAGAGTCCACAACCAGAAGGAGGAGGAGTACCAGGAGGAATGGATGAAATTTAAAGACTATTTAGCTAAATATGCTAAGATAACTTAAATAGAAATACTTGCAAATACCAGATTGGCTTAGGATTTAAATATGTGATGTTATAGAATCATAAGTCCAAAGTTAATATGAAAAGAAATAAAGATGTTAATTGACTAAGTAAATTTTATGAGACATTAGTTTTGGAAAACTGTTACAATGATATACATTGAAACTCAGCCAGGGGGATTTGAGGAAGTCACCTAACAATGTTAACAAAAGTGGAACTATTATAATTAGGATTTATGTTTGTTTGTTTGTTTGTTTGTTTGTTTATGTTTGTTAGAAATTTGGAAAATCAATAAAAAAAATGAAAAAAGAAAATAAATTAGTTCTCTATATTCCTCGCCTGCCCATTTTTCCCTTTTAGCTATTTAAAAAAGGCTCACTATCTTTTCAAAAACCCTTTTGCAGTGGGTGAGGAGTTTCATGCAAACCAGGTCCCTTGTTGACAAACTCGCTCCCAAATTGTGAATGAGAACTTGACAGATCAGCATCAGCCTTTAATTTTTCTGCACTTTCAATTCCCAACGGAGGAGGTAATTTTTCTCGTGATGAAGCAAATACTCAGAGTAAAGTTCAAGTTGTTTGTGCTCAACTGTACTGACCCAAAACAAAAGCTGACTGGATTTGAAATGTTTGTTTATTAAAGTTCACAGAAGCAGATGTTCAGTGCGTTTTGGATTCGTTATTCATTTAATATTATTTTATGTCATTTCTTTCATCCCATTTGATTGTACACTTCATTATTTGGTGGACCTCTCGGAATCCCATTAAAAAGAGTTAGGCCTCACCATATGATGATAGTTTAATTAAATGATAAATAACATTTAAAAAAATGGTGACGAGCTCAGTTGTCAAATTAGCCAAGATGATGCCAGAAAGAACATTTCGGCTACAATCCTGTTACTTGGGAGTAAGCCCCATTGACCTCAACAGAGTTTACTTCTGAGTTAACATGCCTGAGCTGTTTGCGTGGCGATTCCCGCCCCCTCCCACAGATAGAGTAAATAAAGACACCGGACACCAGAATTTAGGTTAATGGGCGAAAATAGCCACATCTTTATTGATTACAGGTAAGAGCGGTATTGGCTTTTAGGCATTGGCCCTAACAGACTATCCGGTCTAACCGGGAAGGGTTAAGCACCAACAGGGGGAGCCCCCGAGATGCACATCCCTAGGCGCTCCCCAAGGGGTTACCGCTTGGGGGCGCGCTTTAGGCCCTAGCCTCCATAGGTTTCGGACGAGGCGACGTCCCCTGGAGTCCTTTAATGAACTACCCTTCAAGATTTGGGGGAGGTGATGGCGTTCCTCCCCCCGACTTCATTTGCATAACAATACCCCTGTCAATGCCTAACTGCCAAAACCAGGAGTTGTGACGTTTTGCTACGAGGTAGGCGGAAAAACCAAGTGGCTTCAAAATACAGCCAATTTGCCAAATGGAAAAACTCCTACCAGGCCCCTTACGGCGACCAGCCGAAGCCCATAGCAAAGTCCGAATGCAAACCTAGAGGGCGGGTGGGTGGGAAACCGCAGCTGCTGTAGGAAAGAAAAGGGTTAGGGTTAGGGCTGCCCTGACCTTAAGAGCACCTGGTAAGCCCGCCCCAAGCGCCAGCCGATTGGCTGGCGCTGAGGGCGATGAATATTGATGAGCTAGGGGAATCCCTGAGTCCCGCGGGGCTGACGCCAGCCCTGCGAGATTGTAGTTGGGGGCGTGAGCCCGCAATCCCACCCCCTCTTTAGGTCGGGAGTGGCTTTGTCCAACATAGGGCTGTCATTCAGTTAAAGAAATGATAGGTGATTGGTTGCAAGAGTTCTGATTGATGAATCAATTGATTAAGGCTGCAGTCCAAAATGAGCCCTATCGAACACTGCTGCATAAACATGCATAGGGTTGTGCTGCAAATTTGCATGCAAAGGAAGCAACTGTGATGGAGGGAATTATTTATTTGCATTTATATCACACACACACTTCATAGCAGGCGACAGGGTTGGTCAAAGTCATTTTGCTGCCTGAAGTGAGGTACAAAAGTTTCCAGACATTTTGTTCATGCACTGAATTTGTTAGATCCAACCACCTTTTGGAGCAAAGCATCCTGAGGTGCTTTCTAATAAAGCATTTTTTAAAAAAATGTTTCAATATGTCGCATCAGAAGTGGGCAACCTACAGCCCGCAGGCAGCTTTTGGCCTGATTTCTTTATTTGTGGAAAGGAGGAGAAAGTGAGGGGAATAACACACGCAGAGAGAAGGGCTTTCACCTTTCCCTCTGACTCCATTCCCTCAACTTAAATCCCCCTCCTCCTGGAGCTGCTACCAATAACAACAACAACAACAACAACAACAACAACAACAACAACAATTTATTATTTGTACCCCGCCCATCTGGCTGGGTTTCCCCAGCCACTCTGGGCTGCTTCCACAGAGACCAAAAATACACAAAAATGTCACACATTAAAAACTTCCCTGAACAGGACTGCCTTCAGATGTCTTCTGAATGTCAGGTAGTTGTTTATTTCCTTGACATCTGATGGGAGGGCGTTCCACAGGGCGGGCGCCACTACCGAAAAGGCCCTCTGTCTGGTTCCACTGAGGGAACCGCCAGAAGGCCCTCGGTACTGGACCTCAGCGTCTGGGCAGAACGATGGGGGTGGAGACACTCCTTCAAATATACTGGGCCGAGGCCGTTTAGGGCTTTAAAGGTCAGCAGCAACACTTTGAATTGTGAACAATGGTGCTGTAGGAGGAAAAAAGAGACAAGGATTTGTATTTCACCAGTGGTTCCCCCCCCTTCTTGTTAGAATGCTCTGGAGCGCAGTTCCGACACCTCTCAGGTGTGCGCCATTGTGGGCCAGTGTTCTCCCTGCCCACTTCTTGCCTTCTGAGATGCCCAAAATGAACATTTCAAGTCAAAATGGAAGCTGGCCAGTGTGTGCAGGTCTACGCTTTTCTTTTAGATCTATGACTCCATCTAACTTAGGGGTTGGCAATGTGTGGCCCATGGGCTGGATGTGGCCCACGAAGACTGTTTTACCGGCCCACGAGCTGCCCCTGAATCAAGCCGTCCTTCACACGCTGCGCTAAACTGGCACAGTGCAGCACAGGGACTTGCTGAGTGGCGCCGAAAATTGCGTCTGTGCACGCGCAGATACTGGAAACTGCACCAGCGCATGTCCAGATGCCGAAAATCGCTTCTGCGCAGGCACAATTTTTGGCGTCTGGGCATGCGGAGAAGCAATTTCCGGCGCTGCAGACATGCGCAGATGTGATTTCCGGCGTCGCGCTGCACCAGTCCAGCCCACGGATGATCTTTGTGGGAGTGATCCGGCCCAAACCTTCCCGACTCCTGATCTAGCTCCTAGCCACTCCTAGCCATGACCAGTCAAGCTAGGGGATGGGGCCAGTTCATATTTCCTTTTCTCCAATCTGTCTCCCCTGTAGCGATGGTGGGCTTTAAGCTTTCAGTAATAATAATAATAATAATAATTAATAATAATTTATACCCTGCCCATCTGGCTGGGTCCCCCCAGCCACTCTGGGCAGCTCCCAACAGAATATTAAAACCCGATAAAACATCAAACATTAAAAACTTCCCTAAACAGGGCTGCCTTCAGATGTCTTCTAAAAGTCAGATTGTTGTTTATTTCCTTGACATCTGATGGGAGGGCATTCCACAGGGCAGGCGCCACTTCTGAGCTGCCTTAGCCAACCACCTGAATCTAAGGGAGGCAGGGGCGCATTTAATCAATGCGCACCAGAACCAGAGGCACCGATGTCTGTTCAGGACTGCCCTGAGTTGCCCGGCGACTTACTGTAACAATTTCATGGTGAGTTCTGGCAGCTATTCTTCTTGGGGAAAAAGCACCATGTTTCACTACTGGTTAAATTTTCTTCTAGGCACACAGCTAGCATCTCCTATTCTGGTCAGTGTAGCTAGATATGGTTCATGCATTACCTAACCTAGCACCATTTTAGCAGATACTATTTAAAAACTATGCTTTAAAGAAGTCGTCATATGATAAGAATTTATTATGGGAAGTTTCTCCCATAATTTAAGTTGAGACTAATGATATGGACCTACTTTTTGTTTATTTATCTAGCACAAATATTAGCTTCTGTAAATTGCTACATTCATCTGGGTGTAGAAACGCACATTTCATTTTCTTGTTTGTGTGTGTGTGTGTGTGTGTGTGTGTTTTTATAAAAATATATATAAATGGATTCAGCTTTAAACCCACAAGATTCATGTACAACACAATGGAAGCAACTGGTTGTATTTCCTAATTATGCGCTGCTCGGAGATGTGGCGCTGGATGCAAAATGGGGGAGAAAAATTCACAGATGCGAAACTTTGGTTCAGCTCCTAGCTCAGACAGAAAAGCAGATGGGAGGTCAAGGATTTTAATGCAGAGTATCTCCAAACCCGAGACTCTGGTGGAGTGTAGAGTGACAGGCAGCACTAGAGAAATGGCTAGATTGACAGGCTGAAAGCTTACAACAGCATAAGAGTTGACATGACAACACACACACACACACACACACACACAGAGCCGTCCATGACAGAGACCATGATAGATGGCTTCACTTCCCTCTTTAAATTATGTTACATCTCTTCAGACCCCCCACCCCCACCCTTGGGCACTCATATATGTCACTGAATAGTCTGCAAATTGTTTCCCATCTGTTGTGCTCCAAATGTGCAAAATAGGCCTAAATCAGTTGTAGAAGAACCCACAAGCTGTAGCTCTTAGGAAGGAACAGGAAACAGAAAAGCAATTTGCTGGTCTGCATTTCCTGGGCAGCATGACTATGGATAGAGCTTTCATAGCAACCAGTGTCCCTCTTGTGCCCACCCGCTTTTGTGCGAAGATTAACAGAGCAGGCTCTCTTGACTGAGCTGCAGCTCTTTTGAGCCTGGCTATCTTGTCACATGGGGGAGGGCCTTCTCCGTGGTGGCACCCCACTTGTGAAATGCCTCTCCTCTTCTGAGACATGGCTGGTGTTGACCAAGCAGCTGATGGACTGTTCAGTCACACAGGCATTTTTCAAGATATACGGTAAGTGCAGACCCTCCCAGTGTACCTATTTTCCAGGGACAGCCCTGGATTTACAGAAGCTGACCCAGTGCTGGATTTACATATAAGCTAAACAAACTATAGCTTAGGGCCTCACTCTCTTAGCCCCCCCCCCACCAATTTAAAGGAAAAGAAAACTGGAAATATATTTCCAATTGTATTTCAGTTCAACAATTACTTTGATAAAATACACATTTTGTTATGTGCAAATAGCTTTAGATACCTATTAGGTCCATAAATTACCATATAGCATATATTCAACACAAAAAACAGCGACAAATTGTTGTTGACAAAGGACAGCTGGACATACAAATGGCCCCATTACCTTAGCTTAGGGCCTCATCAAACCTAAATCTGGCCCTGAGCTGATCTCATCCCGGAATGTCCCGCTCTTCCTTAGGACGTCCCTATTTTCATCAGAGAAATGTTGGAGGGTATAGAAGTATGCGACCCCTGAGCCAAGGAGGTAAGTAACTCTACAACTCTACAACAGGAAGACAGCTGAAGGCAGCCCTGTATAGGATAGTCTTTTAAAAAAATGTTTGTGGCACTCACACAGGGTCCCCGGACGTTTGACTGTCTATTGATCCCTGTGCCACCACTGTGCTCGCTTCCCCACTGCCGCCAACCAATTACTCTCTGGTAAAACACTGAGTCCAGACAGTTGTTAAAAGTGAACAAAAAACCCCAAGTTTATTTTACAAACATTAACAAGTTTATGGTTTCTCCGATGATATTCCTGTCAGTACCTTAACTTTAGTTTCTTTACCAGCCTATACCTTCCTAATACCTTCTGACTGATTATCTCACTGTTTGACTGACTCCTCTTAACAAATTCTCTCACATCAGACTAGCCCAACCCACAGACTTATCTTCTCTGTCTAACTCCAGACTGTCTTCTCCACCCTAACTCTAACTCCCCCCCCCCCCAAACCTCTGTGCTTAAGCCTTATACTCAGTTAACTCTGCCTCGTGGGTTCCCATTGGTTAATCATTTTACAATTAGTTAACCCTTTCCCTATGAACCCAGTATGATGTCACACACCTAGGATGGCAAACGCCACAATGTTCAATGTTTTATTATGTTTTTATATATGTTGGAAGCTGCCCAGAGTGTCTGGGGCTACCCAGTCAGATGGACAGGGCATAAATAAAACAACAACAATATCATCAACATTATCATTAAATAGGATGTCTCTATTTTGTGGCATGGGTGGCTGAGGCTACCCAGTCAGGTGGCTGGGGTATAAATAATGACATCATCATCATCAAATAGGATGTCTCTATTATAGAAGTTATGACGCTGGAAGATGAGCCCCTCAGGTAGGAAGGTGTCCAAACCTGGAATGTAAGAACCATGAACCTGGGTAAGTTGGATGTGGTCAAAAATGAGATGGCAAGTGAATTACGGTGCTGGAGGAGACTCTTGAGAGTCCCATGGACTGCAAGAAGATCAAACCTATCCATTCTTAAGGAAATCGGCCCTGAGTGCTCACTGGAAGGACAGATCGTGAAGCTGAGGCTCCACTACTTTGGCCACCTCATGAGAAGAGAAGACTCCCCGGAAAAGACCCTGATGTTGGGAAAGATGGAGGGCACAAGGAGAAGGGGACGACAGAGGATGAGATGGTTGGATAGTGTTCTCGAAGCTACCAGCATGAGTCTGACCAAACTTCGGGAGGCAGTGGAAGACAGGAGTGCCTGGCATGCTCTGGTCCATGGGGTCACAAAGAGTCGGACACGACTAAACGACTAAACAACAACAACAACAATGTGTAAGTGCTAAGGATGACTTATTATATGTGGGTAGCATCAGGTCTGACAAACTACAAGGCAAAAAAAAAAGTTGTATCAGAGGGATTTGGGGCTTATCAGTGGCAAATTTGAGGTCTTTGTATGCGAAAACTAATGTTCCCACACCTGTTGATACCACACTGCGGAGTAAATTCATGAAGGATAAGGCTTTCAGTGGCTACTAGTCATGGTAGCTATATATTACTTCCAGGAACAAGGGAAGTTGCAGGAGAATACAAGCAGGAGAGTGCTATGGACCCATGCCCAGCTTGTGTGCTTTCCAAATGCTGGGCTAGATGAGACTTTGGTTTGTTCCAGCAGGACTCTTCTAACGCTGAAGAAGGAAGTGAGCAAAGCCTTGTTAAGAAAGAGGTTCCAAGGCTTGTCCCAACTCAGTGCTTTGAGTGTCACCTGGAATGACCTACTTTTTTGTTTGTTTATCTACTCTGCCTTTTGAGCCCCATATTTTGATCTTGATGGGTTTGTTTGATAGAACATAAGACCATTAAAACAGCTAGTTAAGAACATCAAAATGTTAAGCAAAATTTGGTTGAAATTTGTGGAATTTGGGAATACAACTCTCCCAGTGATTTCAAGGCGGGGTTCCTTAAAGAACATCGCTTTTGATGCAGTCGGCAATAATCTATCCTGGGATCAATATGATGAAGACTTCTGGAAAGCACTCAGGATCTTAAAATAGCTGCTGCACATCTAACATGTCCCTCCCCATCTGAATAATTACTAAAGAACCAAGGCATACAGGTTGCAGGTTAATTGCCAATTAGTGCTCAATTAAGGTAATTATGGAAGACCAGGCCTTTGACCTGTGGAGCCCTAAGGTGGAATCCCCAAGTGATGACATCTGTCACTCACTAACTTCCATTCTTGTGTGGGCTGGGTTGACTCACACACGTTGCAGTTCTCTGCAGATAGCCCAGCGACCGCTTCTGCTGTTTTTATTTACTTACAAAGACAGAGACTGTGTGAGAAGATATTTGTCTGGCTCATAATAGTAGCCTTCCATAGGCTTATAAAGTGCCAGGCACACTTTGTTTGCTGCTTCTTAGCAGCTGCCACAAATAGGAAGCGCTAAACATGGGCATATTGAAATGGTCACTGTCCCTTAAGCACCTTCACTTAGGGTTTGGGATACCTAGATAGATTCATTGGTTTGGGTACAGAGATGCTTCTCATGGTTTCAGAGAATGTCTTTGTGGTGCATCGTCCAGAATGTGGTTTTATACTCTGCAGGTGCAGAACTCTTTCGCTCTCAAAAGCAGCATGGGCCTCATAAACAGAGGGAAATAAAATTACCATTCGTCACTTCCACTTTGCGAAATCCAAACTGTCTGCGGCGTTTTGCCGTTTACCAGGACTTAGTCAGGTTTCGCAGCGACAAATGGCATCTTTCTACTCCCCCTAACGTAGGCCAAATGAACTGAATAAGATTGCCAGGAATTCCAGGAGGTTGGAGAAGGTTGCCGGGAGGTTATTGCAAACATCTGTAGCTCTGAGGAGTCTGCAGCCAAAACTGATGTCTGAGAATGGCTGTGCTACTGGATTTGAACAAGAGCAATACATTCCTTCCCCTGCCCTCCATTGCTTTGTGTTTATAATCAAAGCAACTAAAACTAAAGACAAAGACTGGGGAAAAGGTAATAAAGGGCCACAGATGGGAGGGTATGTGAGAAAGCCATAGGGTGGCAGAATTAACATTGCACCTCATTGAAGGGGAATGAAGTGGGCATGAACTGGGTAGAAGACAATGATCCACCAGCAATCCTATTATCAGTTTACTGTCTCATTCATTCGTTCATCATTCGTTTTTCAAAGTTCCAACTGCACACACCATGCTATACTTGATTTCTTCTGCAATGCATGGTACCATAGAGGGATGTACTCTGGGATGGGGGAATCTGTCACTTTGGGTCCTCTCTGTTTCTCATTTTTGCAACCTTAAATTTAGTTCTCCGAACTTCGGCTTGAAAATTCGCCGGCATTTTTGTAAGTTACTTTCACAAATATATTTATTTTTAATGCAAACTTTTACCCAGTATATGCATTTTGATAAGCATTAGTTGTTTGACATTAAAAAGCACAGGTCCCAATACCGATCCTTCAGGGACTCAACTTTCCTATTAGGAGAACTGTCCATTTATTCCTGCTCTCTATTTCCTGTTACTCAACTATACCCTGATCCACAAGAGGACCTCGCCTCTTCTTCCAAGCTTTTTTTTTAATTACTTTTTTATTCAAAATTAAAACAAAACATATTATCCAGAAACATAGCATCCTCATCCCCCCCCCCCTTGATTCTTTAGTTGGGGTTTCTTCAGTCTTCCATCCTCTTGCGGCTGTTGTCGCATACATGAAGATGTTTTTCAGCTTTTTTGGCAGATCTTTCCCTACAATCCCTAATAAAAATGCTTCAGGTTTTTAAACAAATGTTAAATGGAACATTTTCTTCAATTCGTTATATATCATTTCCCAGATTTTTAAAATTACCTTACAATCCCACCACATATGATAAAATGTCCCCTCTTTTTCTTTACACTTCCAACATATATTTGAACTAGTTTTGTACATTTTCGCTAACTGCACTGGTGTTATATACCATCTGTACATCATCTTCATGTAATTCTCCTTCAATAGGGAACAATCTGTAAATTTTAAATCAGTTTTCCATAATTTTTCCCAATCTTCCATCATAATGTTGTGACCTACATCTTGTGCCCATTTAATCATAACTGATTTTACCTCTTCATCTTTTGCCTCCCATTCTAATAGTATGCTGTATGCGGCCTTCAGTAATTTGTTCCAAGCTTACTCATGAATCTTTGGGGAGTACTTTGTGTATATTTTGAAAGTCTAAGTACAGTATGTCATGTGGATCACCTCTATCTACATGCTTGTTGACATTCTTAAAGTACTCTAGTAGCTTAGTGAGACAATATGGGCCCTAGCAGAAACCATGCTTATTGTGCTTCAGCTAGGCTTGTTCTTCGATACGCTTGGTTCTTCTATCTTCACCAATAGATTCCAGCAATTTTCTTGGGGGCAGACATTAAACTAAGTGGCCTGTGATTTCCAGGACCACAACATATCTGGTATTGCTTCTACCTACAGGAATATTTTCAGAAAATAGTATTGAGGGGTTTCTGCTCCATCCCATGGCACCTGTGCTGTGAGGCCCCACAAAATTGCATCTTCTCCCCCATGCTCTTTAACATCTGTGTGAAGCTACTGGATGTACTCTTTGAAGGTCAGTATGAAGGTGACACTCAACTCTAGTTCTCTTTCTCAACAGAAAGCAGGTGAGTCAATGCATGTGCTGAGTCAATCTCCGAACCTGGTAATGGCCTGGATAAGGGCCAATAAACTGTAGCTGGAGGTATCCACAGTGGGTAGGTAGTTCTGGGAAACTGAAGTCCAACCATTTCTGGTTAGGTTTGCACAGGGACACACTTACAAGTAAACCCCACTCTGTGCATGTTTAGAAATACATCTGAACAGGCCTTTTCTCTTTTTAGATATCAAAACTGAGGAGACAAAGAGGATCTCTTTGGCGAGATCTGTAAAAGGAAAATAGCTTATACAGTGATACCTTGGTTCTCAAGCTTAATCCGTTCCGGAAGTCTGTTCCAAAACCAAAGCGTTCCAAAACCAAGTCATGCTTTCCCATAGAAAATAATGCAAAATGGATTAATCCGTTCCGGACTTTTAAAAACAACCCCTAAAACAGCAATTTAACATGAATTGTACTATCTAACGAGACCATTGGTCCATAAAATGAAAGCAATAATCAATGTACTGTACTATAAAATAAATAACACAGTATTGTAGATGATAAAAATTAAAATGATTTTTTTTTTCTTTCCTGCACTGATTGTAGTCATTGTTTGGAGGGGTGGGGGGCTTTTATCCATTTCCGCAGTCACAGAATCCATCAATCAGTAGCTGAACTGGGTTCCACACAGTCACAAAAACAAATTAACCGAAAAAGCCTCGAAAACCAAAACGCAAAATAAATAGCAAAAACAAAAATGCCAAACTTTATCCGTTCCAGAAGTCCGTTTGACTTCCAAAATGTTCGAAAACCAAGGCGCAGCTTCTGATTGGTGCAAGCACCCCAAAATCAATAGCTGACAGCCGCATCAGACATTTGGCTTCCGAAAAATGTTTGAAAACCAGAACACTTACTTCCGGGTTTTCGGCGTTTGAGAACCAAGGTACCACAGTAAATAAAACAGCAAAGGCAAAATATCCTTGCAAAAGCAGCAGGACAGCTTAAAATGTATTGGGCTGTTTTCTAAAAACAACAGCCAGCCTTCTACAGTGACTTTGGATATGGTTTTGCCCTGCTTTTAGTTGGTGCCAGCATGCTGGAACCGCCCCTTTTTTTTAATGGCCCAGATCTTACTAGTAGCAGATTTTGGAAATGGAATCTCTTCCACCCCACATCAATCGTGATTGTGTGTGTCAGTGTTCGCATATATATTATATATACTTGGTTAGATTATACTTTAAAAATCCCTCTGTTTTCTCTTTCTTTCAGCTATTGAGTCAGTTCTATTGCATTTACACCCTGGATTTTTGAAGAAGATTGAAACAGTGGTCAAGTGTCATCTATTTCTGCCTTACATTGATGTTTTGGCTGTCCATCCCCCCCCCCCCCGTTTCCCTACTTGCAAGAAGACCTGAAACTGGAGGTAGAGGAGGAAGGGACTTGGATGAGCCTGGCGTCTTTTAAGATTAATGAACTCCTAAATTTAGAAATGCCATTTTGTTATTGCCAGCGTAAATCGTGGGTTTCTGGCAGCCTCCACCTTTTCTGAGAGCTCATATGAGTAACATGAAATGGGTTCAATTAATCATTTTAACCACTGAATTTGCTCTGGATAAACAAAGTGTGTATCAGATTATATGCCCTAGCAAAGGTAGTCATCTTACAATACACCTCTCCCTCAACACCCGCTCTGCGGTGCCACTGCTCTCATTATCATATCCCAAAGAGTTTTCTGAAAGGGAAAAAACTGTTCAAGCAAAATATTAAACAGCATTCATTTGTCATTTCCCTGCTGGGACCAGGCAGCAACCTGCTGGGGTTGGAAATATATGGTCATTACGGAGCTTGTATTGAATTGTTTGTTTATCTCACCCCCTTTCTTCTCCTTCGGAGCCGCTCCTTTGTGAGTGGTAATTTCAAGCACTTCTCCTCGAAGACAGCTTCCCCACTATTCTTGAACTGAAACTAATAGATGCTTGAGAGTTCATCTTATGAATACCCACTCCTAGCTCTGTATGCACAGGCAGACGAACCACAACACTTTTGCTTCTATCTCTGGGCGTTCAATTATAACATCTTCTGAAATCTCTCAAAAGCCTGAGTTCTTAATGCAGGTCATTTAAAAATGCTCAGACTGCTATCGGGCAGTCAAGGGGTTGGTTACAGACTCATTTCTCTGATGGCTTGACACCCAGTTTACAGGTGGTATGGATGAAACAGCTGTGTCCCCCAATGACATGCTGCAGACCCTCCATGTGTCCCTATCTTCCAGGGACATTCCTGGATTTACAAAAGCTGTCCAGGTTTCTGACCTCATCCTGGAAACTCCCTATTTTCATTGTTAGAGGATATAGAGTTATGCAACCTCTGAGCCAAGGATATAAGTAACTCTACAACTCTACATCTGGTACGCAGGCTGAGACCCTATCTGCCAGTGGACTGTCTTGCCAGAGTAGTGAATGCTCTAGTTATCTTTCTCTTGGATTACTGCAATGCGCTCTATGTGGGGCTACCTTTGAAGGTGACCCGGAAACTACAACTAATCCAGAATGCGGCAGCTAGACTGGTTATTGGGAGCAGCCGCCGAGACCACATAACACCGGTCTTGAAAGATCTACATTGGCTCCCGATACGCTTCCGAGCACAATTCAAAGTGTTGGTGCTGACCTTGAAAACCCTAAATGGCCTCAGTCCAGTATACCTGAAGGAGCGTCTCCACCCCCATCATTCTGCCCGGACACTGAGGTCCTCCTCCGAAGGCCTTCTGGCAGTTCCCTCACTGCAAGAAGCCAAGTTACAGGGAACCAGGCAGAGGGCCTTCTTGGTGGTGGTGCCTGCCCTGTGGAATGCCCTCCCATCAGATGTCAAAGAGAAGAACAACTACCAGACTTTTAGAAGACATCTGAAGGCAGCCTTGTTTATGGATGCTTTTAATGTTTAACAGACCACTGTATTTTAATACTTTGCTGGAAGCCGTCCAGGGTGGCTGGGGAGACCCAGACAGATGGGCAGAATATAAATAAATTATTATTATTATTATTATTATTATTATTATTATTATTATTATTATTAAATTATTATTATTATTACAACAAGAAGATATCTGAAGGCAGCCCTGTACAGTATAGGGAAGTGGGTTTTTTAATGTTTAATGTTTTATTATGTTTTCATATATGTTGGAAGCTGCCCAGAGTGGCTGGGGCTACGCAGTCAGATGGGTGGGGTATAAATAAAACATCATCACCATCACCATCACCAACACCATCATCATTAAATAGGAAGTCCTTATTTTCTTCACCAAAATGTTGGAGGATATGTTGATCTCTATGGCAGGGGTCAGCAACCTTTTTCAGCCGTGGGCCGGTCCACCGTCCTTCAGACCATGTGGTGGGCTGGACTATATTTTGAAGAAGATGAATTGAACAAATTCCTATGCCCCACAAATAACCCAGAGATGCATTTTAAATAAAAGCACACATTCTATTCATGTAAAAACACCAGGCAGGCCCCATAAATAACCAGAGATGCATTTTAAATAAAAGGACACATTCTACTCATGTAAAAACACGCAGATTCCCAGATGATCCGTGGGCCGAATTGAGAAGGCAATTGGGCCGCATCCAGCCCACGGGCCTTAGGTTGCCTACTGCTGCTCTATGGACTAGTACTTGTGACAGAACCCAACCTATGTGGCATGATTCAGGCCTCATCCACATTTTTGCTTGACCTGCACTTTGTTCTTATTGTGTATCCTGGCACAGGGTACAGAAATAGGTGTGCCTAAGGTTTGTTTTGATTGGAGATGTCACTCTAAATTTAATCCTTGTGGTCTGCTTCCTTACAGGCTAAGCCTCACCCAGTGTTTTGTTGTTTTCCATACTTTGGCCCATGACCAATATGCCAGATTTTTATTTATTTACTTGCCTTCTCTTGCTGAATACAAAACTCGCCCAAACACCACTGATTATTATCATCTTCCATAGCAACTACTCTATTCTGAACTTAAAAATGGAAACGTAATTCTGGTAGTCAACGAAAGTGGTTTAAAAACTTTCTCAAGGCAAATCTAAAAAAATATAGTATAAACACCGACAACTGGAAAACACTGGACTGCAAGCACTCCAGTTGGAGAACAGCCTTTACCAAAGGTGTCATGGGCTTTGAAGATGCTCAAACTCAGGACAAAAGGGAGAAACGCACTAAGAGGAAGGCACGCTTGGCAAACCCTCACCATGATCAACTTGCACCCAGAAACCAATGTCCCCACTGTGGAAGGATGTGTGGATCTGGAATTGGCCTCCACAGTCACTTACGGACCCACTGTTAAAGCCATGTTTGTGGAAGACAATCTTACTCGGCTACGAGTGATCAGAGCCGTAACTAGGTGATCTTGCGCCCCTGGCAGAACCATCCAGATTGCGCCCCCTAGCCATGGACAAATCAGCTCTTCTTTCTCTCCTCCAACCCCCCTCCACCCATTGAATTCACCCTCTATTTATAACCTTTTCTTATGCGGCAATAATTAATATTTTTATTTATAGATATATTTATGGACATGTTTTTAGCCGATTTTGTGGCCCCCCCTTGCCTGCGCCCTGACGGCGGCACCCCTCACCACGCCCTGCGAGTGATCGCCAAAGACGAAGAAGAATAGTGTGGATCTCCGTCTCTCTCTCTGGGCAGGTATAAAAGCATCTTTTCTGTCTTGCAGTCTCAATGTGATTTTTTTTTTAAGGGGGTGGGGTGGGCATTTGCCGCTGCTGTTAGTTTTCAAAAGAGCAGGAGAAACCCTGAGTGTGAGATTCAAAGCCACGGTTAACATCACATTTGGTTTGGCCTTTAGGATGCGATTCAAAGAAAGAAAGATTAAATGGAATTTCAGCAGGAAAAAAAAAAAGTTGCCGTCGTCGTCGCTTGGCTGGAAAGCGAAAGCTCTGTCATCTTAGGAAACGTTTCAAGACTCTTTCTATTTTCCCTGCTGTTTGTTGCTTTCTGCGTTCTTTAATATTCACCAGCTAAAGTCACCCCCAATGTATCTTATTGTGCTTAATGGTTGGATAAGCCAGATCGGGGTGATTACCCCTAAGGGACTGTTAGTAAGCCTTGTTTTAACAAGCTTAAATTTATACTACTGTCAAAAGCTAATTGCCCTGTTATGCTCACTTTGCATGGCTGCTGATTACTAAGGGGGCAGTAGCAGGAAACAATTGCAGACGGAAGAAAACGGTAGGCGCAGAAGCAGGCGTCAGAAGAGGCTACCAGCTGGCAAAAGTATCACAATCACCAAAGTACAATTCAGCAGCAGAACACTGAACAGTGTTGCATAAATAGAAACAGGACTTCAGCTGCTATGGCCGCCAGAATATAAGCATTCAGGTAGAAATGGTATGCTGTACCACAGTTAGCTACAAAGAGCTTCTCATTTTACCACTGTACTGTTGAGAGTGTATTAACTTATGGTCTGTGTGTGTGGTTTGGGAGCTGCACGGTCAGGGGAAAAACAATGCTGTTCAGGGTTGTAAAGACTTCGGAGAGAATAATTGGGTGCACTCTTCCCACCTTGGATCAAATCTATGCTTCCAGGTGCCATAAGAAAGCTGCAGAAATAGCGCAGGATAGTGCGCACCCTGGAAATGATCTCTTTCAGCTTCTGCCTTCTGGAAGAAGGTACAGGGTTATAAAGACTAGGACTAGCCGCCTGAGAAACAGTTTCTACCCAAATGCGATTTTGGTTTTAAACGCAGTGTAAGGAGTCTCTATGGGAGTATATTGTATTTTAAAATGGGGTTTCAGAGTTTTTAGGGGGCTAACAAGGTTGGGATAGCTGGGATAGCAGGCTTGTTGGTTTTTGAATGTCTTATGTAGTTTCTTCAATTTTGTTGTTCTGTATGGGACAATGACAATAAAGATTATCGTATCACATTAGAAGGCAATTCCTAATACAGCATCAGACTTCCCACAAATGTCAGTTATTAAGGGGCTTGGTCATAGGTGCCAACTCCCAGGCCCCCCAAGTGCCCCTATTCTCCAGAGACAGTCCTGGATTTACAGGAGTCGTCCCGGTTTCTGATTTGACCCTGGAATGTCCCACTTTTCCTTAGGATGTCCCTATTTTCATTGGAGAAATGTTGGAGGGTATGGAATTATGCAACCCCTGAGCAGAAAGTCTTGGAGCCTCTCAGACAGGAGGTGTGTCAAAGTTCTCATTCTTCATCAGTTCTCAGTTGAGCCCCAGGTCAGTTGTAGCAAGTTATCCTCAAGATTTCAGGCAGGCAAAACACACAACTATAAAACACTACTGCCTATAAAAACAGAGAACGTGCAAACAGTCTATTGCATCAAAGTCTTTTTCCTTCATAGTGGAATAGGCTGTTTGCCCCCTAATCTGTGTTGCATCTATGCAACATGATTATCCTCCCACTGAGCCTCTTGGGCTTGCTGATCAGAAGGTCAACAGTTCGAATCCCCGCGACGGGGTGAACTTCCATTGCTCTGTCCCAGCTCCTGCCAACCTAGCAGTTTGAAAGCACGCCAGTGCAAGTAGATAAATAGGTACCGCTCCGGCCGGAAGGTAAACGGCGTTTCTGTGCACTCTGCTTTCTGTCATGGTATCCCATTGCACTAGAAGTGGTTTAGTTCTGCTGGCCACATGACCCAGAAAGTTGTCTGTGGACAAATGCCGGCTCCCTTGGCCTGAAAGCGAGATGAGCACCGCAACCCCATAATTGCCTTTGATTGGACTTAACCGCCCAGGGGTCCTTTACCTTTACCTATGGGCTGCATTCCCCATTCCTACTCTGAAGTAGCATCAGCAAGAATGCCAGCAGGAATGAAGTAGCCTGCCATCATTGCTCAGGGAAGTGTTTACCAAAATGTTCTTAGATGTCTCTATTTTTTTTCCTTCAGTGAGAGTCAACAACTTCCTAGCATTTAAAGATGGGTGCTTCAGATAAGATTAACACAAAGGCATAGCAATATTTGGGCAGAATACGTTCTTGCGATTATACGTTTATACATGACTATACACAAAAACAATATTTAGCTTCCATCTGTGGGGTTGGTGAAGTGGAAACCATGCAATTTTCTCTGTTACTGCTTTGCAGCTTCTTCGACTCTTAGGACAGCTCTTGTGGAAAATGGACCTACATAACTGCAGTGGGATTTTTTTTTTTAATGGCTAGAAGAGTTGATAATCACACAGGACCTGGCTTATTCAAGCAGCTGTATAATTTTGAGACCACTTTCATCAAAATCATTACAGAGCTCCATCTCTGTTTTAAGACTTCATTGAAATAATTCTTACAAATAGCAGTTTGGTATGTGAGAATATATGAACTCAACTTTGCTAACAGGCAATTATGGGCACAACCTTTTTTCTACCCACACTAATAATCTTGACCATCCCTGACTATGATGTGGCTGAATGCATCAGGTGACTTGGGCAGCTGTTCATGTCTGCATTTCCCATGTTCCAACATGGTTTCTCCATCTTCGGTGATGACTGCTGATTAAATTCATGATTCAGTTTCATATCTTCATGGACTGACCCGTATGTGAATGTGCTTCACTTATTTTCTCCTCACACGGGTGGTGCTGTGGTCTAAACCACTGAGCCTCTTGGGCTTGCCGATCAGAAGGTCGGCAGTTCGAATCCGCACAATGGGGTGAGTTTCTGTCACAGTGTCCCGTTGCACCAGAAGTGGTTCGAATTCCCATGACGGGGTGAGCTCCCGTTGCTCTGTCCCAGCTCCTGCCAACCTAGCAGTTCGAAAGCACACCAGCGCAAGTAGATGAATAGGTACTGCTGCGGCAGGAAGGTAAACTGCAGCCAATTTGAAGCCACAGATGCCTTTGGGAGATGCCTCTTCCCGCTGAGGCAGCCGCATATGGCCAAGAGCCGAGTGGAAGGAAGCAGCAGTGGCAGGGAGGCTGCCTCCACTGCCCAGGCCAGCGGCATGGGCTCTGCACCCCATGGACCGCTGGTTGAGGCAGAGAACGACGACGCTACCAAAGACGAGGTGGCAGCAGAGGTGGGGTCCTTTTGGGAGAGGGGGTCCTTTCAGGAGAGGGAGTGCTTTCGGGAGGGGGTGGGTCAGGCCCCTCACAATGTCTGAGGGACAGTGGACTGGCCCCCTCCTGAAAAAGTTTTCTGACCCCTGGTTTAAAGTCTTACTTAAACTGAATTTACTTGGAATCTGGGTTTGACTGGCCCCAGATTGTGCCCAGATAGGAACAGGGCTTATTCAAAGTTCCTCATCGATCCCTGGATTGGATTGGAGGTTGTTGGGTCATGCACAGACCTATTAAGTTCCTAACGCTATCAAGAAAATTTGTGTTGTTTTATTCGGTAACACACTTAATCTTGTCTTTCCTCCTAATTTGTTAGCATCAGAATGTGTTGCTGCCATTTCTTCTCCCCATAATGCAACGCTTTGGCCATTTGTCACACCAAAACTCACGAATACAAGCAGCTCATTATTTCTCGGTAGTGAAATAATATTGTCTTGTTTGATTGATACAATGAGGGCAGGGAATCATGTCTTTGCTACCTATTTTGAACAATCACCAAACGTTCAGAAAAGTATTCAACTACTTGGAGAGGGGCTGAAGTCTTGTGCCCATTAACAGCTTCACTACCCATTGGTTAATTTCTGATGAGCTCAGACAAATGCCTACATCAATTGCCCTGATCACTTTTTAAGCTGGGTTTAACCCAAGTGTCCATGAAATCAGTGGACCACTAAATCTAGAAATGGATCCAGATTAGCCTTGGGGAAGGCTTCAGTCAATAGCTGTGCAGCTTGGCTAAACCTGACAAAATGCACAATGCACTTGACTAACACAGGACTTTGCCATCTGTGAAACTGCTTATGCTCAATAAAATCTGCTTATTATTTGCTGTACCTGTGAGTGACCAAGGGTGCTATTTTAAACGCCAACCTCCTCAATGGAACCATGTGAAATTGCACCACAAAATCCCCTCCTGGAAGAACACTCCTGGGACTCAACTACATTAATCAAAAAACATCATTTTGATTGCGTTATAAACATGCAACACTAGATGGCGCCGGGGAGCAAAGAAAAATGAATGCAATTATTATATAGCATTTTTTTCTTTCGTTATAACTATTTAATTTCTGCCTTACATATAGTGGTTTTTTTCCTGTGGTTTTTCCCAGGGTTGTTTTTTCAGCCGGAACTCACAAGAACTCAGTTCCAGCACCTCTCAAGTGGAAGCCTAGAGAACAAGGGAGGTGTTAATGCTGAATTCCATCACCTCTTTCTCTAGAGAAATAACCATGTAAGGTTAAGGGACCCCTGACCGTTAGGTCCAGTCGCGGGCGACTCTGGGGTTGTGGTGCTCATCTTGGGCCTTCTCTGTAGTGGCACCCGCTCTTTGGAACACCTTCCCACCAGATATCAAGGAAATGCAGTGGTACCTCTAGTTCGCACCCCAAAAAGTCTGCAACTAGAGTTTTGCTTCTGCACTTCTGCACATGCGCAAAACGCTTCTGCGCAGACATGCGCGGTGAAACCTGGAAGTATACATTTCCGGGTTTGCTGCGTTTGCAAGCCGAAAAGATGCAACATGAACCTAATGCAACACAAAGTATGACTGTAAACAACCATCTGACTTTTAGAAGACACCTGAAGGCAGCCCTGTTTAGGGAAGTATTTAATGTTTGATGTTTTATCACTTTTTTATTATTGTTATTAATATTCTGTTGGGAGCCGCCCAGAGTGGCTGCGGAAACCCAGTCAGATGGGCGGGGAATAAATAAATTATTATTATTATTATTATTATTATTATTATTATTATTATTACACTGTTCCCCTTTATTTATACATCTGCCAGCTGTGCTCAGTTGAAGCACCTGTTGTCACTTTATCTTGCAATCATTGCTCACCCCCTGGTGCTTTGAACACCAAAATCTCAGAGTAATGAAAGATACTTCAACCTTCTCAAATGCTGGCCTTGTGTTGTTATTTTTTTGCATCCTGAGGTTGAACACGAGATGGGAATGCAAACTCAGAAATTTATGCCGCTAATTACTTAACCACAAATGCAAATCAAGTAATTAGTTGCAACTGTGATTCATGCTTATCTGCAGGAATGGGAGACTGGGCTTTGGAAAAAAACGTTTCCTTAATTCTTCATCTTAGCTTTCTGAGAGATGCATGATATAGAGCTCTGGCGCACGGAGGATCAAACCCCAGGTGATGGTGGAAGACTCAAATACTTTATTTTCAAAGGATGTGCCAAATTCTGTGGAAAATATATGGTGGAAGGTCTGATTTTAACAGCAAAAGGGAAGCCAGAAGGTTTTGTGGTTAGAATGTCAGACAAGGACCGGGGAAACCAGGGTACCAATCCATACTTGGTCACAAAACTCAATGGGCAGACTTGTGCCAGTCACTTTCTCTCAGCCTGACCAACCTCACAGAGTTCTTGGGAGGGTAAAATGTGGAGGGGAAGAGCCAGGTATTTTGGGGAAGAGCCCAAAGGTGAGGTAGGAACCGTGAAGAGAAAGCTGGCAATTTCTCACAGCTGTGATATAATCAGATACATTATTTTTAGCAATAATATTTAGTAAGTGGATGGGTGCCTATGTTTCAGAGGAGAACCCCCCCCCCAGAGACAGTATCAAGCTGGCACACCACGAGACACTGCCCCTTTACCAAATGCCCTGGCATTTAAGGATTAATCCCTTCCTAACTTTGGGATTTGTCAGATGAGGTACTGAAAGGGGATAGTTATAGTCTGAGTACACTGGCAGAGGAATGGGGGTGGGGGTAGCGCACTGCCCCCGGCACCATCGGAAAGGGGGTTACCATCGCAGCCGCCCCCCCTGACGTGCGCCGCACCCCCCAACTCTGCCGGGCGCCAGGCCCTTTGGGTGACAAGCCACACCACCAGGACACAGGTCACACCCCTGTGGGCGGCGAGCCACGCCCCCAAATGTGCCCCATGCCCTCTGGGACATGTGTCAGCCATGCCCCCACCTGCTCTCCGCTCCCGGTATTCACTCCTTCTTTGCGCATTTATGGAATCACTTGCTTGACATACACCAAGAATTCCGGTGAAGTCTGAGCCTTGGGGACATTTATTTACATTTCATGGATAGGTACAGAAATGGCAACCACCGCTGGGAATGTCGGGCTTTGAGCACTTTCTGTTGTAAATTCTTGATTCTTTGGTGACCTCTTCAAAGTTTCAAAGTTTCACAGGGCATTCCTAGCTCATGCAAAGTTCTATAACAGGGAGAGAGATCTGTAGTCCAGCCACATTCGGAGGCCAACAGGTCCCCACCCCGATTTGTAATCACATCCAGATCCCTGCGCCCAGGGCTATTTTTCTAGGAAAGGAGGTGCCATAACTCACCACAAACTCCTCCCTTCTTCTCTTATAATGGCAACGGCGCCCACCTGAGAGGTGCCGGAACCGAGTTCCAGTGAGTTCTAGCTGAAAAAAAGGCCTTAGCTGCCCCAAACCCAGTGCCAGATTTATGTAAAAGCTAAACAAGCTATAGCTTAGGGCCCCAGTCTCTTGGGGGCCCCCCAAAAAAATCAAGGAAAAACAACAACTGGATGTACATTTCCAAAATATAAGATAAAAAACAAATAAAATAAAACCCACATACAGCAACAGTATTTTGTGTTGTGTAGGCTCCTAGGATGTAAGTCATGGGCCCCGCCTGCTAGCCTGCTTCCTAAAATATCACTGGTTTGCTCATTTCTATATACATTGGTACCTCGGGTTAAGTACTTAATTCATTCCGGGGGTCTGTTCTTAACCTGAAGCACCACTTTAGCTAATGGGGTCTTCTGCTGCCGCCACGCCGCCGGAGCACAATTTCTGTTCTTATCCTGAAGCAAAGTTCTCAACCCGAGGTAATATTTCTGGGTTGGCGGAGTCTGTAACCTGAAGCGTATGTAACCTGAAGTGTATGTAACCCGAGGTACGACTGTATAGGGTGCCTGCATTCTGCATTTGCAAATTGCTTTAGATACCCATTCGGTCCATAAATTACCATATAGCATATAATCCATATAGCATATAATCAACACAAAAAACAGTGACAATTTGTAGTTGACAAATGACAGCTACACATATAGAGGGCCCCATTACCTTCAGTAGCTTAGGGCCTCACCAAACCTAAATCCGGCCCTGCCCACACCTGACACTGTTCAGGGCTCAGCCTCTTCACTCTCAGCCTCAATTCTGTTTCCCTCTCTTTCCCCAAACATTAGCTCTCAGTTTGGCTCTCCTGTCCACAGCAAAACTCTGCACTGGGGGCAGAGCAAACAAGATGCTTCAATCGGTTGCTGAGCTCTAGAAAACTGCTGCACCTCTCCAGGTAGCAGGGAAAAGGAAGTCTGGGGAGAGCGTTCAGGATGTAAAGTGAGAAAGCATGAGCACGCAGTTCTCTGTTTCTCCGCCAACTTATATCCCACGCCTTAGTGGGAAAGCTACTGCAGACTAATCAGTCAGAAATGCTGATCTAGTTGAACTCCACAGACTTCAAAAGAGCTGCACTGATTTTAGGGCTTGCATGCATTAGGGAAGAAGGAGCTCGTCAGAGCAATTCGGCTTTAAACTTCATTATCTTGTCAATGTTATGGCAAAGGGCATGTTGCGGACTTCAATATAATGAAGCTCTCTTTTTAAAAAAGAAAAAGGGAAAAAAAGAAACTCAGAGGGCCTTCCTTGGCCTACATATCGCTTTATAAGATCCTTGTGTAGCTATTGAAGGCAAACATTCCATTAGATTAGCTGATATGATTCAGTACAATTGACCTTGTCCGGCGTTCAGCCAAGTCCTGGCGAATTGCTGGCATGTGGGTGGTCAATGACAAAGAGGTGGTATCATTGTATTAAGTGTAATCATTAACAGAGCTAGTTTGTTTCCCCCCTGAAAATAATTAATTAATTAATTAATTAATCCCAATTAGTTTGAACTAGAAATTAATCAGCCCCACCCTGCCCTACCCCAGTGAATTCGATTCTTTTGAAGCAGTCTTCTTGTTAACGCAGAAGTGTGTTGCTTCCCTTATTGCCAACCTACGTATCATATTGCTAGACAAATCTTCTTTAAACCAAATGTGCCCCATTGTACGTATAGCAGTGGGTAGAGGGATGGATACAGGGCTGGTTCAGGTGGAAAAATTTGTTCGGTTTGCATTTTAATGAGAATGTATCAAATTCGCCTGTTGTTTTTGTCCATGGAGTTTTCTTGGCATGGATACTGGAGTGGCTTGCCGGTTCCTGCTCCAAGTGGATCACGATCTCCACTATGACCTGTCCATCTTGGGTGGCCCTGCACGGCATAGCTCATAGCTTCTCTCAGTTATTCCAGCCCCTTCGCCACAACAAGGCAGTGATCCATAAAGGAGCACAAGGAGAAGTGGACAACAGAGGACGAGATGGTTGGACAGTGTTCTCGAAGCTACAAACATGAGTTTGGCCAAACTGCGGGAGGCAGTGGAAGACAGTGGAAGACAGAAGTGCCTGGTGTGCTCTGGTCCATGGGGTCACGAAGAGTCAAACACGACTAAACAGCAATCAAATTCGCACCTTCAGAAGTAATATGCAATCCAAAACTCGCCTCAAAATTTGCAGTTCTCCCAGTTTTGTGGTGCAGTTCTTCAACCCAAGAGTGGATGCTAAAAATGTGTATATTAGTGAAAAGGGCACAACAGCTTTTATTAGTGAAAATGTGTTATATAAAGGGGAAATGGCTTGTGTCAATGAACATACACAATGCCTTCTGCAGAGCATCACTCAAGGGCATTGTGAGAAATTCAAACAGTAGCTGAACTCAGTTGCTCAGCACTATTTGGAGGGCAGCTAATGATCACCAGGAAAGCCTGTCATGTCTACCAATGGAAAGGACCAATCAAGGAGCAATTTGCCCTGGGCCAGCTCAACCATGGATACAGCAAAATGGGTATGTGGATGGCTGCTTTCTCCAGCCATCTGTGGGAAACAAGCAATGTCCAGGAATCAATTTGGAAAAAAGGGTTACCTTCCACGAAGTATGTCATGTACTCAAAGCACAGACTGAACTGCATCTGTAAATCACATTTTCCTAGCATTTTGTGTGTGGCTTGCCTCTGTTTGGGCAGGAGTTAAATCCAAGTCACTTTTGCAAGTGTTCATCCATAAGGCCCTTCCATCCCATTTCTGCATTAATCTTAAAATAACAACAACTGCAGTAACAAAGTATATACATATATGTGTGTGTTTGTGTGTTTGTGTGTGTGTGTGTGTTTAAAGTGGCCTTTATTGCAAATACATTCCCCTTTATTTGAGCTGAGAACTGCATCTGAGCATTCAGGAAGGACCAAAAATGGTAGATTACTAAATTCTGATTTGCACATTGGGCATAGTTCAGAAGACAAAAGTTGGGAAGAACTGGGTGGTGAACAGCTAGGAGAAGAAGAACCAGGAGAGAGTTAACAGACTCCATTTTGCTAGAAAGTGCCCAGCCGATCAGTCCAAGGTCACAGAGATTAGATAAGGTAGCTGCACAGAAGGCACAGGGATTGGGAGATCAGGTTGCAAGACGAGGAAGTGACTCGGGGGGGAAGTAGGTGGAAACCTTAATTGGTAGCACCTTTACTCTGAGAATGGACTCTTTGTTGTGATCATCAAAATCTCTTTAAATGGTAAGAGACAATTTTTGCTTTGTTCTGCTTATCCATGGACAAAGGGAGGGAGCACCCCCAAAGTATGTGGGGAAGGGGCTGAGCCCCCGCCAATCTTGAGGGGCTGGGTCAAACTGGGCCTCCATGAGGTGGTGGTGGCTCTGTTGGGCCTCCCTGCAGTGGCAGAGTGCCCCGCCAGCCTTGCAGCCTCCCAATGCACATGACGTCACACATGTGTGTTGGACATGTGACATCACATGCCCACAGCAAGTTGCTCTCCCCCCAATGTCAGACGGAACTCAGCACCTCTCTCTCCACATCCCCTTTCACTCTCAAAACTGAATCTCTCGCTCCCCACTCTTGCTTTACACAGTCCTGGGTTTGATCCAACGTCATCACAGCTTCCCACCCCATTCTCCACCTCATTAATGAGCCCAGTCTGACTGAACACCATCAAAGGTGATGATAAGTTTATGATAGTTGAAAGCAGGCACTCGACAGCTAGAATTGTTGCCTGCGATTGCGGCTTGATCTACTACATTTTGATTTGTTAGATGTGCAGCATCGGTCTTATGAGAGTTGTTCGGGGAGTAAATAACATCTGCTGTACGACAGGCTGGCAGAACCTATTTGTAGTATAATTAAACAGCAATCATTTTGTTGGAGAGTAAACAAGAAGATAAACAGTCCATGAATTAACAACTGCAGCATCAGGGTGTTGAAGGGGCTTGTTTTTTTGTTTTTGTTTCCTAGCTTCACTGTGACGGGTCTTAAATATACTTGCAACAACCTTTTTCTGCAAAGGACTCTGTCCGGTGCTGAATCAGAAGAAATGGGTTTAGGTGCAGCAGGAATTAATGCTGCCACTTTCTCCTTGGACATATCCTTGTTCCCTATAAATCCCTCCCTTTCGTACCACACGTCTTCCTTCCTTCCTTCCTTCCTTCCTTCCTTCCTTCCTTCCTTCCTTCCTTCCGTAAGATTTAATCCATTTTCTCATACCATGCCCTCCTTGATCACCACAAGCTTTCGTAAGGCTAATGGTATAATTCTATGTTCAGGGAAACGTCCAATTCTATTTAACAGAGTTTGCTCCCTAGTCACTGCATTTAGAATCTTAGTTTCAAAATGTGCTGTGCACAGGGCCTCTTTTATTGCTGTTCTGAAACTTTTATTTATTATTTACATTTGTTACCTGTCCTTCACCTGAGATCCCAATGTGGGTTACAACTAAAAGCATAACCTCCAAATGTCCCTATTTTCCATGGGCAGTTCTGAATTTATAGACACTATCTCGGTTTCTGATTTGGTCCCAGAATGTCCTGCTTCTCCTTAGGATGTCCGTATTTACATCAGAGAAATGTTGGAGGGTCTGGTAAAGGTACCTCTGACCGTTAGGTCCAGTCACGGGCGACTCTGGGGTTGTGCGCTCATCTCGCTCTGTAGGCCAAGAGAGCCAGCGTACTGCTTCCGGGTCATGTGGCCAGCATGACTAAGCCACTTCTGGCGAACCAGAGCAGCACACAGAAACACCGTTTACCTTCCTGCTGGAGCAGCACCTATTTATCTACTTGCACTTTTGACGTGCTTTTGAACTGCTAGGTGGGCAGGAGCAGGGACTGAGTAACAGGAGCTCACCTCGTCATGGGGATTCGAACCGCTGACCTTCTGATCAGCAAGCCCTAGGCTCTGTGGTTTAGACCACAGTGCCACCCGCATCGGAGGGTATGGTAGGACGTCCCTATTTTCACTTGATAAATATTGGAGGGTACAGAGTTATCTGTAGGCAGCCCTGTATAGGGAAGTTCTTTTAATGTTTAATATTTTATTTGTTTTTATTTCTGTTGATAGCTGCCCAGAGAGGCTGTGGCAACCCAGTCGGATGGGCGGGGTGGCATTTTTATTTTTGTTGTTGTTGTTGAATAGAACATCCCTATTTTCCGCAGAGAAATGTTGGAGGGTATGCACTTGACCGTGAGGCTTCACAGCTTGGTATTTATAAGTTATAAAATGGTATTATGGGGACAGATTTATTGTCATAAGTTGTGGCAGAGGCTGACTTCCTTGTTTGCAATTCTCTTGCCTTCATGCGTGACTGAATTAAGTGGAAGCATTATTACGAGGAATGTTTTCCTTACTTAAAACGTCCTACTCCCATAGTGAAAGTGTAAGATACAGTTCTATTTGTAAACAACTGAAGCGTAATATCTGCAATACATCATGTAAAGGTATAATCACTGTCAAAATGACAAGGCAACATCAGAGGAACTGACTGCAGTAATTGACAGAAATGGTGATCAGGCTCCCAAACTGTTTTCTGATTGCATATTCATGATCTTTCCCTATAATACACTACAGTTACTGTGTGAGTTATTCTAAGTGGCTGTTTTAACATCACTAGACTGACACTTTGTACTCTGAGATTTGCAAGTCTAATCTCAAATACAGTTCACTCTCAAGATGTCAAACTCCTGAAATGTGGACTTCGCTGTGAGACACATCAAAGAACTTCGTTCACAAGGCAGCCTTCAGAGCAGCTGCTGGGTTTCCTGTTTCAGGGGTCGTCAGTGCTGCTTAAAGCCACGAATGTTTTCGATGTTTCTCCCCAAAAGTCCATTTGCCGCTCTGCCTTGCCCAGCCCATGCCTCAGTTCTCCTGAGCAATCACAGACACTCAGTTTGCAAGTCATAGATAAGGTATGGCTGGAACAACTCCTTCTAAACTCTAAAGTGGATTTTGAAATGAATGTCACTTTTAGGGGGAAGAAAAAACCTCGCTTCCTCACCCTGCTGGAGCCCCCTGAGTGTTTTGGAACCAGTTGCACAACCTGCCACAAGGTGGGCAAATTCTGAAACTTCGAACCCTCCAAGTGTCCCTATTTTCCAGGGGCAGATCCTGGAATGTCCCACTTTTCCTTAGGACATTCTTATTTTCACCGGAGAAATGTTGGAGGGTATGGAGTTATGCGACCCCCGAGCCAAGGAGATAAGTAACTGTACAACCTTCAGAAGACATCTGAAAGCTGCCCTGTATAGGGAAGTTTTTAATGTTTAATGTTTCATTATGTTTTTATAAATGTTGGAAGCCACCTGGAGTGGCTGAAGCAACCCAGTCAGATGGGTGGGGTAATAATAATAATAATAATAATAATAATAATAATAATAATAATAATGGAATAGGACATCCCTATTTTCTTCAGAGAAATGTTGGAGGCTATGAAATTTCTTCTACCCTATCAGCACCAGTTGTTAAATTTTCTTTGATAGGCCCTCAACTTGTAGATAGAAGAACTGTCAGCTACTTGGCTGTAGGAAGCATGGCATAGCTGAATCCAGTTTTCACAATTAAAGGAAAGAAACAGTTTGCAAAATCAAACTGAACTTGAAATTCAGTCTCTCTTGCCTTCTTTTTTTATTAAAAGCATAGGTTGGCAAGGCTGTACCTACCAGAGGTGTGCATCGGCCACAAGATTCAAATGGAAGCAGCTCAATATACTTCAGAGCCTCTCTGTGTTTTTGACTCATTATTCTGGATTGACTTAGACCTGCTAAAAATTAAGCTCTGTTTCCTCCCTCCTCCTCCCTTCACTATAATGGGGAATCTGAAAACGGCTATACATTTTCCAGCTCACAGAAATGGATGAAATTTGCAGGCATAGATGTCCCCATGAAAGGCGTTTTGTGCAGGGAACAAAGGGAAGGGAAGGAAAGGAAGTATTTCTGTTTTCTGCCAGAATTGAATACAATTTGCAGGCATGGTAATTCCACCTGAGGGAATGAAGCTTGACAATTTCTGAAGGATCCTTGCAGTGGTTCTCCTTAAAGGACAGACTTTATCATAGTGTGATGCGTATTTTAGGGATGGATGGTATTGGTTGGAAAATAACACCGATTCTATGACATTACAGTTTCAAATCTGGCCTACATAATTGTACTATGTGAGGCTGCTGGTATTGTGAGATGAGGTTCACCCGGGTGATTTGTCTTCCTTCTTTTTACTGAGCTTGGAAAAAAAGAGGCTACTTGAATCTAACAGAAGTTTACGGTAAGCTCAGTGCTGACTTTTACCAGTTCACAAAGCTTATGCCAAGGCATCATCCATACTAGAATTTGTCTCGCACAGTTGTCACCAGAACAAGGAAAAGACGAGTGTGATTTGTCAAATGCCACTTTGATGAAAAAGTATTCCACCTCTGTTATGCCTCCACTCAAGGGAGCTCTGTTATTTTTAGCTGTCTATACATTCTTCTCACCATCTGTCTTGTACTTTCTATGTATCCGAGATGTGCCATTTTTTTCTCGAGCTCCTAAAGGATCGATACAAAGTTCAAAGCCGTCAGGAGTTAATTTTTACTTCTTTAACTGAGCAATGCAGGGACTTTCTTTTTAAAGAAAATTGCCTAACTGACTCTGTGAGCTACTGCTTCAAAGATGATGTCAGATCAATAAATGAGGACGTTCCTGGTTCTCTGTGTGGGGCTGTAGATGCCAGACTGCCAGGACAGGAGCTCACCTCCACCCCACAAGTTGCTAGGGAGGGCAAATGCTAGGAGAATGGGGAGCCAGAGTTGACTCCTGATTTCATTTGACAAGTTTATAGATGGGATTGATTATTGAGACCCATTGCAATCTGGCCTCAAGCTCTAGAGGGTTGGAAGGTAGCCCCAAAGGCTGCAACGGGGAGGGGGAATTGGCAAAGATTGCCTCCCTACTTATCCCAGCAGGAACATCCTCTAGATCTAGAGCCGTTCCATGAACAGAAGGATCTGTAAGCCCCTATGTATATCTATACAGACATACTGGATTCATTTCATCGGATAAAATAGATCCTATAGGGTTGCCATGTGTCCTCTTTTCCCAGGACACGTCCTCTTTTCCAGGAGTAAAATTTCTGCCCGGGTGGATTTTTTTTAATTTGCCAAAATGTCTCTTGCTATATTTTCTGGATGAGACACAGACACAACTGTTGTTTGAAGACATGCTTTCCTCTTCTCTTCACCTGCTCTCCCCAGCCATATATCACAGCTTCTATAGCAGCGATGGCCAAACTTGGCCCTCCAGGTGTTTTGGGACTACAATTCCCATCATCCCTGACCACTGGTCCTGTTAGCTAGGGGTGATGGGAGTTGTAGTCCCCAAACAGCTGGAGGGCCAAGTTTGGCCATCACCGTTCTATAGCCTACATATAGCAGAGGTATTTAAAATGAGAGTCATTATAGTGTCCTCTTTTTTTGCTCTTCAAAATATGGCAACCCTACGTTGTCTAGGAAGCCTAATTTCACAATAAAAACTCTTTAATGTGCCACTGGGCTCTTTGTCTTTTGCAACACATGAAAGGTCATAGTATAGTCTCATCTACTTTACATTAGTGGAGGTTGTAAACATCTAGCAGTCTCCACGTGGTGGCAGTGGGGAGTCATGCAGCTTTCAAAGACAAAAATAAAGCCTCTGAGGCATAACATCCTCCGTAAAGGAAAGATAGATGCTTGATAAGCTGACAAGCAGGAAGAGCTACTCCAGTTATGCACAAAACTCTGCACTTAATCTACAATTGCTCCACCTCACTGGAGCAGCTTCTATTGGCTGTTTTCAAAATAATGTGTTCTGGCAGTCCAAAAGAGAAATCCAAAACTCATCTGCAATTATGAAGGACTTGTAACTTCCTTTTGTTCTTATCAGCTCATTGAAGAGCCATTAGCTTTTTCAATCTGCGGTGTTTTGTTTTCAAAGTTGATATTATAGGAATTTGAATGGACATCGGCAATATTTTTGCTGATGAGGAATGCAGGTGTCAGAATAATGAAAAGATGGAATACAAAGCGTTTCCCCAAACTTCGGATTAGGAGGTTGCCATTCTGGATCTTGCAGTGATTGATAGAAAACTTCTGACAAGTAGATGGGAGTTTGTAATGAGCTGCTTCAGATATGTAATGATGGATCACTCTGACTGATACCAGAATTGTTGCCAAAATTAACAGAACTATATTTCCAGCATTTATTTACATTCCCTGCATCACATTATTTTGCTTTGGTTTTTTTTTTAAAAAAAGAAAGAAAGAAAAATAAAGCATTCTCTGCCAGTGTGGTGTAGTGGTTAAGAGTGGTAGTCTCATATTCTGGGAAACTGGGTTCGCATCTCTGCTCCTCCACATGCAGCTGCTGGGTGACCTTGGGCTAGTCACACTTCTCTGAAGTCTCTCAGCCCCGCTCACCTCACAGAGTGTTTGTTGTGAGGGAGGAAGGGAAAGGAGAATGTTAGCCACTTTGACACTCCTTCGGGTAGTGATAAAGCGGGATATCAAATCCAAACTACTACTCCTCCTCCTCCTCCTCCTCCTCCTCCTCCTCCTCCTCCTCCTCTTCTTCTCAAAATCTGCGTTGATCCTTGATTAAATCATCAAGTAGCGATATGAATATCCCCATGCCTTAAACAAGACAAATCATTCTTGACTCACTAGTACTTGGAACAGTTACAGATAGGTAGCCGTGTTGGTCTGCCATAGTCAAAACAAAAAAAAAATTCCTTCCAGTAGCACCTTAAAGACCAACTAAGTCAGTTCTTGGTATGAGCTTTCGTGTGCATGCACACTTCTTCAGATACATGCACACGAAAGCTCATACCAAGAACTGACTTAGTTGGTCTTTAAGGTGCTACTGGAAGGAATTTTTTTTTTGTTTAGTACTTGGAAGTCGTAGTTAGCCTTCACCGACTTGGTGCATTTCAGATATTGTGGAACTACAACTCCCATCAGCCTCAGCAAGCACAGCTGTGCTGGATACAGCTGATGGGAGTCATAGTCCAACAATATTTGGAGGGCAAAGGCTATTTGAGTTTGATCCGCAGTCACTTTTTTTGTTATCCCTTCCTTGCCCACCTCCTGCCTTGTGGCTGCATGTGGTCTCCTCCAAGAGATGATATAAACACTGTTATTACAGCAGCAGCATTGCAAAGAACAGATTTGTCCGAAGACATAGACATGGAGAGCTAACATCTCAGCTGCTGTGAATCAATAGGGTGCAGCCAAAGGCAGTGTATCAAGGAAGGCTGCAAAAGGGACATAACCTGAAAAGCATGGTGGAGCTTGTTTTTAGTGCCAGGATCAGTCTTGCAACACATGCAACCCAATCCCTACGCATGCACGGTGGGGCTTATTTCTACATTAACCTGTATTGAGAGCCAATGTGGTGTAGTGGTTAAGAGCGGTAGTCTCGTAATCTGGTGAACCGGGTTCGCTTCCCCGCTCCTCCACATGCAGCTGCTGGGTGACCTTGGACTAGTCACACTTCTTTGAAGTCTCTCAGCCTCACTCACCACAGAGTGTTTGTTGTGGGGGAGGAAGGGAAAGGAGAATGTTAGCCACTTTGGGACTCCTTTGGGTAGTGATAAAGCGGGATATCAAATCCAAACTCCTCCTCCTCCTCCTCCTCCTCCTCCTCCTCCTCCTCCTCCTCCTCCTCTTCTTCTTCTTCTTCTTCTTCTTCTTCTTCTTCTATTCAGTCACAGCCTTTAGGAAATTAGGAATAATATTGTCTAAGTCAGTGTTATTTTTCTAGAAAAAGAGGTGCCGGAACACACCATGAACACCTCCCTCGTTCTCTTATAATGGCAATGGCACCCACCCAAGAAGGTGTCAGAACTGATTTCTGGTGAGTTCTCGCTGAAGAAAAGCTCTGGTCTCAGTGTTCCTTTGTTGTGGAGTGATCACAGGTACCAAATGCACATCAGGGATAAGAGGGAGAGGACTTTTAGGTCTTGAGATGCAATTTTCAGAGAGGATTGAGATCGGCTTATTTTTTAAAAAAGAGAAATCACCATAAATAACTATATTTAAAAAATCTCCCCATCATCCTTTTGTCTTTGCATAAAGGAAAACAAAGGCTTCCTCCTCAGTTTCCCTCAGATCGCATGCCCTGAGATCATTTCCATGTTTTGGGTGGCATGTTTTGAGGTCATGGTCATTTGTATGGCATAAATATGAATGTTTATGGCATAAATTTGAACACATGTGGCTTCTTTGATACGGAAACCTCCATGTTAATGTTACCTTATTTGCAGTTTGGGAGGTGTTGATGTGCATCTCAAAAACGTGGTTACAAAGCACGGATCCACATGGATCCTCAGGATTTTTGCATTGGGTCACCTCAAATCCACCATCAGATCACATAGCATGTCCATGGCTACAGCCTGCACCAAAAAAATAAATAAATCACTCATCCACTGTTTTGTGGGCCCGCAATGGCGCAAAAACATGGTTACAAAGCACAGATCCACACGGATTCTCAGTATTTTTGCATTGGGCTATCCCAAACTCATAATCAAATCACATATCATGTCTGTGGCCACAGCATGAACCACAAAAATCATACATCCACTGTTTCGTTCAGAATATTTTTGTTCTTGTTTTCCTCCTCTAAAAACTAGGTGCGTCTTATGGTCAGGTGCGTCTTATGATCAGGTGCGTCTTATGGAGCGAAAAATACTTGCTATTAATAAGATTTAGGAACACAGAAAAAAAGTAAATAATCAAACCATCCATTTTAGCACGTGGGGGACCACCTAAATTACATAATTTGGCATCTGAATGTTTGGTATTAGTAATTGTATTATAATGTGGAATTGTTATAATGAGACTATTATTGGATTATTGTAATTGAAAACGAATAAAAATATTATATATATATAAAAGAGCATGCCTTGATGAAGTTCAAAACAAACCTGAAGCTGGCTTAGAAGATAGAAACTTGCCAGAATATGTGTGATCACTGTGCCCTAGATATCCTGGCATCCCATGCCGAATTTAGTTCCGTGTGTGATCAAGTCCTGTCCTTGGGCAGAACCCGTGTTTTTCAGTCTGAATACCACGGACACAAGGGGGGGGGGGTGATTCTACATTGGAGGATCTTTTTCTCTACTTAGCTGCACTAATAGTTTAATTAGAGCTGGGTGACTAATTCATAATGAATAATTTATCTGACAAATTTTGCCTTGTTTCCTGCTTACAGACTCTCTGCGAGCGGTTCGCCATTTCCTTGAAGTTATTCATGATTCAAAATTACGTAACACACGGTTTATTTTTATTTATTTTTTTTACTTTTTAACATATAGAGAGAGACTGAGATTTCCCCTAAAAATGGCTCTCTGCCAGGTCTTCCTATGGAAGCCTGATTAGCAAAAATGGACTGACCAGGGGGGAAAAGGTCCATGTGATTTCTTCCTCCTTTTGCATCAGGTGCATCAGCTCACATGCTCACGTCTGAGTAGTACAATGTGTTCAGAAGCATAATGGAGGCTCTCGTGAATATTCACAAGGGCCAGCAAGTTGGAAATTAGTTTTCTGCAAACATTTTTTTGTCATTAAAATATAATTGAGTGTTTTAATGTGCAGACACATACACAGGCATGAGCACCACACAGGCAATGTTAGCAAAGGGATGGGGAAGTTCCGGCCCTCCAGGCATCTCTGTCTGGCCCCCAGGACACCCTCCTCTTCAGCCACACACCTTGACTATACCCACTGCTAGCCCTACTCAGAACAGACACATTGACATTAACGGACAAGACACAACTTAGGGTGCATTTGTTATCTTGGGTCTACCTTGAATAAAACCTTGGATGTAACTCAATCTCCCCAGGCCAGATCCAATCCTGACCTTACTTTCTGGCATGTTTTTGTCTGGTTGGAAGTGTCCTGAAACTCTGATCACACTTCTTGCTTGCCTGCATAGCGGCGGATTGGGATGGGTGGCTGATTGTGTGAAGAAATGAGCGGCAGCAAGACTTCTGACCGGGAGCAGCAGCCAGGATCATATACCGTATTTTTCGCTCTCTAAGACCACAAGACGCACCTAGTTTTTGGAGGAGGAAAACAAGGAAAAAACTATTCTGAATCTCAGAAGCCAGAACAGCAAGAGGGATCGCTGCGCAGTGAAAGCAGCAATCCCTCTTGCTGTTCTGGCTTCTGGGATAGCTGGGCAGCCTGCATTCGCTCCATAAGACGCACACACATTTCCCCTTACTTTATAGGAGGGAAAAAGTGAGTCTTATAGAGCAAAAAATACGGTAACACCGGTCTTGGAAAAATGCAGAAGAGCTAGGGGTGAACCAATGGAGGAAAAAACGGAATAATATTATAATTTTAGAATACCTAACTGTGAAGATACATAGAATGAAAGGGCTTAAGGTCAGTGAGAAAGAGGAAGATTGGTTTGAGAAGATAATGAAATATTTGGGTAGGTTTGAACAATTTGGGGCAATTAAAATGTTAAAAGTTAAATAAACCTTGTGGAGGTAGGAGTTTTAAGGTATGTAGAAGTGTACATATGGTTGATCTGAATATGTTATTATTGAATATTATTGAATATGTATATTATTGAATATTGAATACCCAATATATCAGCCACCTGGGGGGGGGGGGTTCACTGTTTTTGTTTTGGTGGTTGGTAAAAAATAAAATATATTAAAATAATAATAATAACAACACCAGTCTTGAAATACCTACATTCGCTCCCAGTACGTTTCCAAGGTGCTGACCTTAAACAGCCTCAAAGGCCCAGTATACCTGAAGGAGCGTCTCCACCCCCATCGTTCAGCCTGGACACTGAGGTCCAGTGCCGAGGGCCTTCTGGCAGTTCCTTCACTGCGAGAAGTGAAGCAACAGAGAACCAGGCAGAGGGCCTTCTCAGTAGTGGCACCTGCCCTGTGGCAAAAAAAAATTCCTCAACCTTGCTATTAGTCCTCTTGTCAGAAGACATATAGGGAGAGGACTGATAGATGATTGCACAGGTTGTTCAAGTTGTCGAACAAACCTCATATCATGGAAACTCCCCAAATTTACTTTCCCCCTATCCAAAGTTTCAACCCCACCCCCACCCATCTTCCCCCTCTTCTTCTCTTCTTCCTAATGTCTCAACAAATGAAACTGATCTGTAAATTATGTTACTTGGAGAAAGAGAGAGAGAGAGAGAGAGAGAGAGAGAGAGAGAGAGAGACATTGCACATACTTTTGTAAACCAAGAAAATCTTGAATAAAAATACATTTAAAAATCCAACATTCTTGAAGCCTGATAGCAGCATCAAGTTCTGCAACTCATGGAAATTGTTCAGCTTTTGGTATAAAGCCAATATTCTAAACCAGGAAATAAGCACAGCAACCAGTGTGCAAGAGACTTCTTTCGTTCTGTAATAACTCATTAAAATCGCATTCATTTTGTTAATTGTTTGTTAGACTCGCATTCTTTTCAGTATTCATAATCGTTTCCTTTCCCTTTTGCTTGTTTGTTTACTGTTGATTTCAGCGGCCGCTCCCAGAAGTTACAGTTAAATTTTGCAGAAGACACCTGAAGACATTACGGGAGGAAAGTTTCTTTCATATACCGCTTACGGTTATTTAATTTGTATGCAGCCCTTCATCTGTAGATCTCAGGGCAGTTCACAACACACACACACACACACATGTGCACAAAACACGTGATAATAAATGTTTTTATTTATTAAATTTCTATACTGCCCTTCATCCAAAGATCCCAGAGAGGTTCACAGGTACAGTGGTACCTCGGGTTAAGTACTTAATTCGTTCCAGAGGTCTGTTCTTAACCTGAAACTGTTCTTAACCTGAAGCCCCACTTTAGCTAATGGGGCCTCCTGCTGCCGCCGCGCCGCCATAGCCCGATTTCTGTGCTTATGCTGAAGCAAAGTTCTTAACCTGAAGCACTATTTCTGGGTTAGCGGAGTGTGTAATCTGAAGCCTATGTAACCTGAAACGTATGTAACCTGAGGTACCACTGTACAAAACCCCCCACAAAATTACACACCATAATAGCTAACAAAAACAATAACTGCCCCCCATAGTATTATTTAACACATGAATGAACAGAAAAACACATATACTCATCTAAAAATCCAACACACACACACACACACAATTTTATTGTGATTTTGTTTTGTATGATTGTACATTGGACTCAGTGGTAAGTGAGAAGGTGGGTCAGAAACATATTAAATAAAGAAATATGTGTAGAAATAATTAGCCTGCAAGTATGTGGAGAGTTAAAAGACTTCAGTAGTGCTTTATCATTTGATGAATTATAGTATCAACTCAATACCTGCTTGTAGGACTCAATGAAAGAATGATAATTGAAACACTTGATCGAGATATTTTCTCTTTCATTGCATTGATGGGAGCTCTTCTGATTGCCTTTCATTTACACTGCTTTTATGATAAACCGATATGAATCATGGAAATAAAATATTTTTTCCCCTTCCCTTGCTCAGTTTTTTTTGTTATCAGGAAGCAGAGATGCCAATTTCACAAAACAACCAGAGATGAAGGGTGCAAGAGACAGAAATCACTTTTATTTTCATCATATTGAGACGAATGCAGAAGAAGAGGCAAGCAGTCAAATGTTTTGTGGTTCCATGCCATCTATTAAAAGCACACTCAAAGCCCAAGGAATTCTGGGAACTGCGACTTGCCCCTCACAGAGCTACAATTCCCAGCACCCTTAGCAAACCACAGCTCCCAGGATTCTTTGTGCTTTAAATGAATGGTGTATGTGCTTTGCAAGTCATGCCACTAAGATGCCTAAATATATGTGCGAACTGGGCCATAAAATCATACTGTAACTGGGTGGGTTAACTGTGCTATTATTTTTAAGTTATATCCTGCTTTTAAGGCCTCAGCCCCTTCTGCATCTTGCAAGATCCCGTGAGATGATTCTCAAACTTCAGTTTCATACCCTCCAACATTTCTCTGATGAAAATAGGGACGTCCTAAGTTTAGTAGTAGTAGTAGTAGTACCACCCCACCCATCTGACTGGATTGCCCTAACCACTCTGGGCGGTTTCCAACACATATAAAAACATAATGGAAGATGAACCATTAAAAGCTTCCCTGAACATAGCTGCCTTCAGATGTATTTTTTTTAATCGCATAAGCTCTTTGACATCTGCTGGAAGGGCGTTCCACAGGGCGGGTGCCACTACCGAGAAGGCCCTCTACCATAGCTGTCAACTTTTCCCTTTTCTTGCGAGGAATCCTATTCGGAATAAGGGAATTTCCCTTAAAAAAAGGAAAACGTTGACAGCTATGCCCTCTGCCTGGTTCCCTGTAACCTCACTTCTCAGACTGAGGGAACTGCCAGAAGGCCCTCAGAGCTGGACCTCAGTGTCTGGGCTGGATGATGGGGGTGGAGAGGCTCCTTCAGGTATACTGAGCCAAGGCCAGTGAAATGGTTATGATTACACAAGTGCCCATAAAACTACAGTGGTACCTCGGGTTACATACACTTCAGGTTACAGACTTCACTAACCTAGAAAAAGTACTTCGGGTTAAGAACTTTGCTTCAGGATGAGAACAGAAATCGTGCTCCAGTGGCGCGGCAGCAGTGGGAGGCCCCATTAGCTAAAGTGGTACCTCAGTTTAAGAACAGTTTCAGGTTAAGAACAGACCTCCAGAATGAATTAAGTTCTTAACCCGAGGTACCACTGTATAGGAAACTGTCAAGTGAAGGCAAAGGACACTCCTGCAACTTCAGGTATACTGGGCTGAGGCTATTTGGGGCTTTAAAGGTCAGTGCCAACACTTTGCATTTCACTCGGAAACGTACTTGGAGTCAGTGTAGGTCTTTTAGGACTGGTGTTATGTGGTCCCAGGCAGATGGAAGTAGAGACATGTGGACAGAATGTGAGAACTTTGCCTGTAGAAGGCAAAATTTGCATTTGTCACTCTACCCAGTTTTGTGTCTGACCCTGGCCACCACCTGTATGTGGCTCCTGCAAGTTGCCCAGAGGTTATTCAGTGGGGCTTGGGACCCCTGAACCTAGTTAATGGGGCAGCAGACATGCTTCCTGACTGTCGGGATGCGCCCAGGGAGACGGGGGCAATTGACAGGGGCCAGCAGCCACTGGCCAGCAGCCAGATGAACTCCAGTTCTCCTAACAGCATCAAAAACTGAGACTCAAGCCTCAGAGACCTTTAGAGACTGAGCACGCAAGCTAGCAGAGATAAGAACGCTTTGCAACAGAAGGACGGACAGAGGCATATGTAAGCATATTTACAAGCATTTTATTCATCATCAGGACAAAGGAAAAACATGTCTTCTTCCCTTCGTGTCCAAGCAAAAAGGCATAAGCAAAAGCTATATACAATGGAAGTTCCCAGCAGGCTGTGCTGGAAGTAAACAGACATGTGACATACATCAACTCCACATGCCTGTTCTAAAGGTGGAACGGAACTATATCCTAACACTGACTGGCTTGTAAATTTTCAGGCAATTGAGCTTGTCCTCCTTGCTCAGCTCACTAGCCAAAAAGGTCTCTTCCTGTTATGTACTGAGTTGAATAGAATCCAGAATGCAGCAGTCTGATTGGTCCGAGAACAATAGGATCCAGAATGCAGCAGTCTGATTGGTCCTAGAACAATGCAGCAGTATGATTGGTCTGCAGGAGCCACCCAATCCAGCTCCAGGTGGAAGTGAATCCGCAACCTGATTGGCTTACAGGAGAATTCCGGGATTAGCCAATCACGTGTGGCCCATTGTGTAAATCATGTATATAAAGCAGATATTGTGGGGGAACTTTCATTCCTCGCTACTATGAGCTGAATAAAGAGCATGAAATCCACACTCGACTCCGAGTATATTTCACTTCCCTTGTGCTGTGGGCCTCGGGCCGAGAAGCATTCCCTTCCCCCCTCAGAGCCTTTCCAGCAGAAACTCACGTCTTTCTTTATTAGCTACTTTGCAATGTCATGGGCTGGGATTCGCTTCATTTGTAAGCATGAGGTGTTGATAACGCCCCTTGCAAATCGCTATGGGCTGCTGCAGAAAGGTGTTGCGGGGTGTGTGTGTGTGTGTGTGTGTGTGTGTGTGTGTGTTAGTCACTCTGCTTTCTGTGGATTGGTCCTTGAAGATGCTCACTGTATGCATGGCTTGTTTTCCTATTTGGGTCTGTTATTTCTTTTCATAGCCATATATATCATGGGTAGCGCTGGAGGAGTACAAGGATGGGCAAGCGAGCCTGCTGAAAAACAAATTTGCCTCCCCGCCCCCTCACTTCAGAGGATTATTGATGGGACCGGTGAGCAGCTGGAAATGCAGCAAATGGACAAAAAACAGCTCCTCTCTCTCCAAAGAGCCTTCAAATGCAAAGCAGAGGTCTCATTGCGGAACTTCCCTTTGTAATTTCCAATCCTCCGTCTGCGATATTCCCCCTCTCTCCATGCACGCCCAGTACTGCCACTCAAATATATGCATATTGTTTGCAGATGTTCAGGACTCTGGGGGTAAAGAATCAAGGCGCAAAGAGCCCCATGGAGCTTCCTTCCCCACAAATCCTTGTGATTTTTAACACCGTCCTTAGCAAACTCAGGTTTCACTGCAAAATCGGATTTGCATTTCCTTTCTGCAGAGTGAGTCCAAGGAGTGGGTATTCGAAATCCCCACCTCTCCGAGGGTAGCCATGGTTACTACCAAAATAGCGTGCGTAATTGGTTGACCCAACCACATCTGAGGTTCAAAAAAGTGTGGGTTGACTATTTGGTACCCTGCAGAAACTGCCTGAAAATGACTGGTTGGGGCCGCACCGCGTCGTCTCATTGGCATTCAGCACCACAGCTATAGCATGAATGAGAGAGAGAGAGGAGAGAAAAATACATGAGATATGGCAAGGAAAAGAGCTAAAAGGTGAGCGCTGAAAATTAGCTTTTGCTGCAGCCTCTTTATTTTACAGACTTCTGCGTAGCAAAAGCACCCTTCAAACGGAGGCTCGACAGCAACAGGGCAGGGGGTTGAGATGGAGTACTCTTGCATACCACTGTGCCTAAGCAGGATATGGCAAGACAGCATAGGTCCTGGTGCGTGCAAGGATACTGTTTTTCTAAAAAGAGGGTTTGCACATCATTCTTTGAGAATGTTAATGCATTTCCCCCCAGGTGACACGGTGGTTCTTGATACTTCCATATAGGAAATGAGGGAGTCATTGTGTGTAGGAATGAGCCAATTTATGCATCCTTTTCTGGAGAGACTACATTGTAGAATCCATGGAGGCACAGGCCAATTCTGTGTCCAGGGCAGCTGTCTACCAGCTCCATCTGGTACGCAGGCTGAGATCCTACCTTCCTGTGGACTGTCTTGCCAGAGTGGTACATGCTCTGGTTATCTCCTGCTTAGACTACTGCAATGTGCTCTATATGGGGCTACCTTTGAAGGTGACCCGGAAACTGCAATTAATCCAGAATGCGGCAGCTATACTGGTGACTGGGAGTGGCTGCTGAGACCACATAACACCGGTCCTGAAAGACCTCCATTGGCTCCCAGTACATTTTCGAGCACAATTCAAAGTGCTGGTGCTGACCTTTAAAGCCCTAAATGGCCTCGGCCCAGTATACCTGAAGGACCGGGGTCCAGCTCCGAGGGTCTTCTGGCATTTCCCTTCCTGCAAGAAGTGAGGTTACAGGGAACCAGGCAGAGGGTCTTATTGGTGGTGGCGCCCACCCTGTGGAATGCCCTTCTATCAGATGTCAAGGAAATAAACACCTATCTGACTTTCAGGAGGCATGTGGAGGCAGCCCTGTTTAGGGAAGTGTTCTATGTTTGATGTTTTATCGTCCTTTTAATATTCTGTTGGGAACTGCCCAGAGTGGCTGGGGAAACCCAGCCTGATGGGTGGCGTATAAATAATTTATTATTATTATTATTAATTATAATCCTTCCTGATCCATACCGCTTCAAACTGAGGGGTTGATTTCTCAGGTTTGAGTACCAAATAAAACCCTGCACATAGAAAGCTAGTATATCAGAGAGGAGCATAGGCAAAAACCATTTCTTCGGCATGCTGATGGAGACTGAGAAGCTTGTACAGTGGTACCTCTGGATGCGAACGGGATCCGTTCCGGAGGCCCGTTCACAACATGAAATGAATGCAAACCACAGCCGTGCATCTGCGCATGCGCAGATTGCGATTCACCACTTCTGCACATACGCATGATGTAATTTTCCACGTCTGCGCATGTGCAAGCGGCGAAACCCGGAAGTAATCCTTTCCGGTACTTCTGGGTCGCTGTGGGACGTAACCTGAAAGAACGTAACATGAAGCAAACGTAACAAGAGGTATGACTGTATCCTCGGTGCCAGTTCTTCCTCTTCTGCTGGGTCATCTGCTGGGTCAATGTTCACCAATGTATCTCCTCTGACTTCTCTCTGCTCTTGGGCAGGGCCTTTGAAGGAAAGAAATCCCTGGTGATAAAAACTCTTCACAGCAAAATGCCTACAAGGTTCACAACCACCTTTGCTCTTAAGGTCTGGGATGGGGTGAGGTGGGGAAAAGGAGGAAATATGGTGGTCAAAGGAAGACTTGGAAAGTGATTGGAGAATTCAGAGAGATTGGGATGAAATTCAGAAACAATGAGAAAAAGAGAAGGTTATTGGTATGCCCATGTAAGAGAATGATAATGTAATTTATGGATAATGTAAAATTTCAGTCACATTTGAGAGAGAGAAAATTCGGGAAGCTGTTCTCACATTAAATGATTAGTCATATATATTCATTTTCTTGTAAAAATGTCCTTTCTCAGTAAAGGTTTATATTTCCCATGACTGGTGATTTAAGGTTAGAGGGTTTTTCAAATTATATAGATAGTTTTAGTTCCTTTTTATGAACATAGATGAATCCTCTTCGGCTGCTAGATCTAGATACCTACCAACTTGGGGCTTTTCCTGCAATCTAAATACATGCAGGATACATTTAAATAATTAAAAAAAAGAGCATTGTATTCAAATAAGCTGTTTTGTACAAGCCATGACTTTTAAGATTGTTGAACCGATTACACACACCTGATTGCATTCCAGTGATTTCCTCATATGTCCAAAAACGTTGCTGGAATAAGTAATAAATTTGAACGAAATCTAAAATAGTGGAAGCAGTCGGTTTTTTGTTTTTTGTTTTTTAAAAAAACTTAGGTTCTAAAATTGAATATTTATTCGTAAAGAAATTGAATGTGTGGTTGCTGGACATGCATTGCCCATTGTAAGGGAGGTTTCTTGAGACCTGCGGGTAAACGGCAGTATATAGATTCAAACAGTAGTAGTAGTAGTATGTATGTATGTATGTATGTATGAATGAATGAATGAATGAATGAATGAATAAATAAATAAATAAATGGATGGATGGATGGATGGATGGATGGTTTGGGTGCTAGTCCCAGGACAGACATTCTCTTTCACTTTGCCTCTCAATGTTCTATTTCCTGGCTCATAATCTTTAACCTCCCTGTGAATCTACATGGTAGCCCAAATCAATGCATGCTTCTGAGGAATTTAGGCCTGATTTAGTAGAATTTTCTGTGTCCAGGTAAGTCTTACAGTGTTCAATGCCATTTACTTGCACATAGCTGCATGTGGAACATCAGCCAGAATTATGGCTTTACTGGTGTTTCCAGAGATGGAGAATTTAGCAGCGTCCAATTATTGCCATTGTAATTTAAGAACCAGGCTGGCTCTATCATTAGGCAGAGTGAGGCTGATGCTTTGGGGAAGGGGGTTGGGCAGAGCTATATGTGCCATGCGCACTCTGAGCGATCTGGCTACCCCTCAGGTTCAGCGAAGGATGCTGCCCCATTGACACTGTTGAAATAAGATTCCATTGGTAGCCTGGTCATCATTCGCTTCAGGCAGCACAATATCTCAGGTCATCCCTGAAGGGGAATAGCAACTCTGACCCTCTGAAGCACTGGCGCCAGCTATAGGGGGCCCTGGGTGCCCAGGCACCCACAAAAATTATGCTTCGGATGCTTGACACCCGTGGGGCCTCCGACATGACTTCCAGTGTCTTGCGAAGCACCAGAGGTTGTGTCCGAGGCCTTGTAGGGCCTAAGAGATGGTGTCCGAGGCCTCGTGGGGCCTCTGACATGACTTCCAGGTCCTTGCGAAGTAGCTGAGGTCACACCCAAGGCTTCACAGGTCAACACCAGCACTTTGAACTGGGCCTGGAAAGTAATTGGCAACTAATATGAGTTGCATAACAGGGCTGGGGGGGGGGACATGTTAGAATTCCTGCTCCATGATTGCAGTTATGGGATTGTTGTCTATCACATGACAGTATATGTTTTGACTCCACAGAGTGGAAGTGATGGAGTTAGGATGTTTGTGTTTCTGTGTTCCATGAGGTGGGACTATTGTCCTTTCTTCTTTTCCTCTTTGCTGTCTGATGCTAGAGAGAGAGGGAGCCATGCTGCAGTGCTCTGTGTGTGTTTATATGTAAATAAAGTAGATTAGCCAAAATGCTGAGTTGCTGAGGTCAGTCACACAAGTTGTGAAGACTCTGCGGATCTCTAAGTGTGCCGGTGTCTGTTGGCATCAGTCGCTGTGATGTTCGGGCTGAAGAAAGCTTTTGAAGCTCCCGAATGAACGACCAGGAGGGAGAGAACACGCCAGGGTCCTACTTGAGTGTAGGCTGAGCTCCTGACAGGACGGACTTGCAGCCATCTAGAGGTTGCTGAATTCCAATTCCCATCAGCTCCGACCAGCTTGGCCAACGGTCAAGGATAATGGGAGCTGGAGTCCAGAAGTATTTGGAGGGCCACAAATTCCCTAACTCTAGTGTATAACTTCAGCTTCTACTATTTTGAGTTGCATCATGTTTTGGTATGAGAAATCCACTTCTGAGCTAGGGAGGAGGTGGGGTTGTGGTCTTCACGCCCCTCCCCACACTCGCGGGGGCTGGCTCTAGCCCCACGCGATAGCAGGGAGTCATTGGTACAGTCTATTGTCATGCAGATGAAGGGGGAGTGGGAGCGCCATCACCTTCTCCCAAATAAAGGGTAGTCCGGTAAAGGATTCCAGGGGCGTGGCCTTGTCCTAAGCCTATGGAGGTGTGGGCCCACAGCACGCCCCCACGCGGTGACCCCGGGGGAGGTCCTAGTTGACGTGCCTCAGCAGGACTCCTCCCACTGGTGGTTAACCCTCACCCGCCAGTCCGGTTAGTTGTAGGACCAATGCCTAAGCCAATACCGCTCAATTCCTGTAATCAATAAAGTTGTGGCCTAATTTGACCCATTAACTCGAATTCTTGTGTCCTGTGTCTTTATTTCTATGGGGGGAGGCGGGAACTCGCCACACAAACAAATAGCTGGTAGCTCATATTACACACACACACACACAGAGAGAGAGAGAGAGAGAGAGAGAGAGAGAGAGAGAGAGAGAGAGAGAGTATATTTCTATAATGCAAAGTTAATAGGTTGCTGAAGAGCCTTGGTCGCCGAGAAAAGTATAGATAATTGTTGTAGGACTTGGGCTGAGCACAGCAGCAGGGAGGACTGTGCTGAGTGAGCACTCCTGAAGCCAAGGTAGAACAAAAATGAGGTTAAATGCTCCTGCTAAGTTTAAAGCACCTGTCCCACTTCTGCACCTCCCAATTAAATGTCCCACTTCTGTAGCTCCCAATTAAAGTTGCTTTATGTGGCATCCAGCAGCGATGTACTGGCTTAACAAACCAGAAGGCAAGCACCACACCATACTGAATCTGATGGGATTCCCTGTGTCTCATTGTAACTCCCATGCCAGAATTTGGTACAACACCTTGGCACACCTGCATCACGAGAATAGTTGTGAACAATAAGTTAAATACTTATACATCTTATACATCTTAAAAAGTAGAGACATCACCTTGCCGACAAAGGTCCGTATAGTAAAAGCTATGGTTTTCCCAGTAGTGATGTATGGAAGTGAAAGCTGGACCATAAAGAAGGCTGATCGCCGAAGAATTGATGCTTTTGAATTATGGTGCTGGAGGAGACTCTTGAGAGTCCCATGGACTGCAAGAAGATCAAACCTATCCATTCTGAAGGAAATCAGCCCGGAGTGCTCACTGGAAGGACAGATCCTGAAGCTGAGGCTCCAAGACTTTGGCCACCTCATGAGAAGAGAAGAGAAGACTTCCTGGAAAAGACCCTGATGTTGGGAAAGAAGAAAGGAGAAGGGGACGACAGAGGACGAGATGGTTGGACAGTGTTCTTGAAGCTACCAGCATGAGTTTGACCAAACTGTGGCAGGCAGTGGAAGACAGGAGTGCCTGGTGTGCTCTGGTCCATGGGGTCACAAAGAGTCAGACACGACTAAACGACTAAACAACAACAACAACAATGTGTAAGTGCTAAGGATGACTTATTATATGTGGGTAGCATCAGGTCTGACAAACTACAAGGCAAAAAAAGAGTCGGACATGACTAAATGATTAAACAACAACAACAAGTCCTGTACCCTTCTTCAACAGGTAAGGGAGATCCAAATCCAGTAGATTTTGCTCGCTTCTTGGCTAACCCTAGAATAAAACCTGGTTTGTGGGGCAGGCCATTTCCCATTATGCAGACTGTGTAAATCCAGGTTTCCCACTTGGGATGTATCCCAAGTCCAGCTGTGCTCCCTGACAGGGTTTTGCCATCAGAGGCGAGAGAAAAATGGACTGGTCTGTTCTTGTGCGTTTCCCAGCCATTCGATGTACAGTTTGACGCTTTGACGATTATTCAGTTGGATATGTTTGTCGTGATGTGTATATTTTTTACCTAAGATGCTGGCTGGCTGGGGGTGAAGACCTATGGATGTGAGACATGTCTGAGTGTGTCCCATACTCACACTGGCATGTGATGAGTGCCAATAATCTGCTGAGCCCCCTGGAAATATGGGTTAGGGGAAACTTGGAGGAAGGAGAGGGGAAAGGGGTTGTGTTGAAGTGGCAAGGACTTCCAAGGCAAATAATGCACAGGAAGCTCACATAAAGATTCTCCATTGAATAGTTTTGTAGTATTTTGCTCTGACATAATTTGCAGTTGTCTTTTATAACGTCCAGGGTTTGGGAACCTGGCTAAATACAGGAGAACCCTGAGAGTAATCATCACCTGCTAATATCAACCCATCAAGCCTAATTAAAGTTAAAAGGCATAATTATGGGGCCCAGATGAAAAGTTGGCAATGTCATTAACTCTACCCATATGCGTTCAGAAAATATGCTTTTGACAGGGAATGGCTCCCATCACACTTTATACTTTTAGTTCTATATTTAAAACATCTTAGATATGCATCTAAAATAAAATAAAATAAAGTGGTCCTTAGGGTGTTTCATAGTTCTAATCACTCATTATTACAGCCCAATATCTTCAGCTGATTCTCTGTAAGATGTAATACTCAAATAACAGTACTAAGGGATATAATGTTCCTCTTTCCTGATCACAAAATCTTCTGAAACCTGAAGTGAAATTTTCAGCTTTCTGTGCTGATATGGCATTTTCCTCACCCCCTTCTTGTCTGATGTTTCTGTGATTTATAAGACCATTAGTGATCCCAGGGTCAGGTGTTTCCTGAAGCTTAATGGCTGCATAGGTTAACAGCTCTCCGTGTTATCACAGACCTTCAACTTAAGCCAGCCAGTCATTAGCTGCCAGGAAATGCCTGACTTGTTTAAATATTGTCTCTAAAAGCTTTTTATTACTTGCAATACATTTTGCTTTTGTGCTGTATTAGCAAGCCTGAGTATTAATACAATTAGCAATAACAACAAATCAGGGAAATGATAGGCGCTCTGCGGGCCAGGGGACAGATCTCAGAGAAGATGCTTGCTTCTTGCGTCTCCGCGGCAGAAAGTGGCTTACTGAAAATGCCTCAAGGTCTGGTGAATGACAAAATGTGCTTTCCTGGAAGATCCATGCATTGCACAGCAGGCAGATAGGATGACAGGCAGAGGGCTAGATGTGGCGTCATGAGGTGCAGTTGCCTCTAAGGGCAGCACCTCCAAATTTTTATCCCCGTCAACGTTAAAATAATAATAAAAAAGACATGTCATGTGACACATCTGGGCTTTCCTGCTACCCTCTGTTGGTTGCTCCTAGTGGAGTGAGGGGAAATGCTAAACTATGAGTGGGAAACATACAGAACTTGGGCTGCATGAGGTTTTTTCCGGTGCAGGTCAATTGGACCATAAGGCATCCAAATTGCATTGAAAGCCAGCAGGGATGAAAGAAGCTGGTCTGTTCCACCTTGTGTTCATCACATGCAGAACTGTTTCCTTTCTACTGCGGTTTGTCTTCTGCCAGAACCTATGCAAGTCATTTCACTGTCTGCTGAGACCCTACCTGCCCGCGGACTGTCTCGCCAGAGTGGTGCATGCTCTGGTTATCTCCCACTTGGGGGTGGAGATGCTCCTTCAGGTCTACTGGGCCGAGGGGTGGGGGCCTGCTCAGTCAAGGCCCCATGTTTATGGTATCCTACCCTATCAGAGATATATGACTCCATCAAATCGAACTTTGGATGGTCACCCCTTCTTTGACACTTATAGGGACTGTCACTTTACATTCATCTAAAACAGTCTTAAACAATTTTGAATCTTATTATGCTGTGCTGCCATTGCCATGTTGTTGTTGTCAGATGATGATGTTTGATGGCATTTGCTGTTACTTCACTTCGACAATTTGCATACCCCTTAATCACAATCGCCTCTATTCTCAATCATTCTGATTTTCTTGAGGCAATGTGTGTTTTTTTGTAAACCACTTGGGGGGTTTGTTTGTTTGTTTGTTTTACAATCAAGTGATATTTCACGAAATCAAACAAATAGATCAGGATTTACCTGAGAGACCCAAAGGTGAAATCAAGGAAGAGTGATAGACAGGGCACAGGCACAAAACATGTCAAGAATAACCAGTAGCTTTTCTTGTCTCCTCCCCTGCCCCCCCCCCACTCCTAACAACTGAAACAAATTAGGCTTTAAAAAGGACAGCTCTCACAATAAATGACTGCTGAGTGGTATGCTCCCTGGGACATGATAAGCCAAGAGAAAGTAATAAACTCAGTAACGTCTAGCATTTAAACCAGATAAGATAAATGTAATTTGTTGCTCTTAAAATGCAAGCTCTTAACCAAGATGTGCCAGTAATTATTAATAATTATTAACCTGAATCTCCTGTTGAAGTTAGAGACGAGCCATTAGTTCAATTATCGGGGACATTGAAGGGCATGGTTTCATCCGTGCGCTAATGGCTCAGCCACATGTTCCATCGCAGAAGGAGAAGAGCAGATAGGTTTGATTCAATGGTTCTTGTGTTGCTGAAATGTAACGTGCTATGGGGTCCCACCAAAACAGAGAAACACTCACAATAACATGGCACTGCAGCAACTTAGGATGCCGTGACTGATGCCATCTTCTGCCATGTTGAGGGGAATCCATGCTGAGGGGAATCCATCCTGAGGGGAATCCATGCTATTTAAAAACAGGCCCAGAAAACATTAAGCAGTGTTTATGGTTGTTCTTATCTGAGACATGGCTCCAATTCTCCAGTTTGACACACTTAAGGGACCTTGGGCCGGCATGCAATTTATGTTTTCTCCTAGGACTTGCCAGATTCATCGAAAAGCATGGAGCTATTGTTTGTCAAAGACAAATGAACCTTCCTTCAAATCTCAGCTGCTGGGGACAAACAATGGAATAACTCGTTGTGTGTATGTTCTGTTGGTAAATGCCCATAACTTTTCGCTGAGCAGAAGCAGATGCAGGGGAGCACAACCAGTTCGCCCACACTGGACGCTGAGCCGAGGGGGGTGTCATAGTGGGGGGCACAACCATGACTTAGAGCGGAGCGAGAGAGGCGGGGCAGGGGTGCTGGTGTCGCACAGCATAGTGCTGAAATTTGAAAGCTCAAAGTCTGCCACTGCGCCGAGCAAGGAGGAACATATGAAGGGGACTTCTACTATATCAGGCCGTTAGTCCATTTAGTTCATTAAGCTTATCTACACCAAGTGGCTTTCAAGCATGCCCAGGTCATCTGCAAGCCAGGGAAGCACAGAAGGCACACAATACAATTAGCTTTTTGTTAACAAAAAATAACACTGGAGAGTCCTCATCTTAATCCAGCTGAGACATGCCTGAAACTGAGCACTTGCCCCTCTAGTCTCTCATTCTGGATCCCTCCCAAGTGGACAAAGGCTCCATTGAGGGTTTGGGCTCCTCCTCTGGGCCTGTCTGGCATATTGCTCAACAATGTGTAGGACTCTCCCTGATCCGGGTGTCTCCGGGGGAGGAGAGCCAGCAAAACCGAGACTGTCCTGCTGTTGGGTAGCAAGAACAACTTCTGACTTCTCCCTCTCTGAGTCTGCACTCACACTGTGACTCTAAGCCACTAACACTATCATCTTCTGAGGCCCTTCTTTTTGTGCCTCCTCCTTGAGAGGTCCAGAGGGTGGCAACACAAGAACAGGAATTCTCTGCAGTGGCTCCCTGTCTGTGGAACGCTTTCCCCAGGGAAGTTTACCTGGTACCTTCATTATACATCTTTAGGTACCTGGCAAAAATGTTCTTTTTTAACAAGGCCTTTGGTTGATTTGATTCACATCCTATGCCTTTTCAAAATGTGGTGGGGAACATGTTTCCCTTTTTATTTTCAACTTTCGTAGGCACATGAAACTAACCACAATTACCTTGAATTTCTGCTTCACTTGCAAGAAAGAAGGGCATTTTCGCTGGCCAGGTTCAATTCAAATCCATCAAACCTCCTTTGGGGAAGGTTCTCAGGCAGGTGGAAGGAGAAAGAACTTGCCCATGTGAAGACCACCTGGTGGAAACCCTTACACCATGGTTCTCAATTGTAAACTATATGCTGGTCTCCTTCAGCAATTTCTAGATCAACTCTGCATCCCCAAATGGAAACAAGAGTTGGTGGTCATACATTTTCTATTACTGGGGAATGATCAAGAGCTCACCAAGTTAGTGGCTAAATATCTCTATTTGGTTTTTTGTCGTCGAAATACACTCCAGATGTCTGATCTCCCTGGAGACCAAGAGATGTGACGATAGACTGCTCCACCTCCTTTGTTTTAGCAAATGTTTTGTGACACTGGGGAAGTGGTAATTCTGTATTGATTTGTTTTGGATGTTTGGATGTGATGCCAATAAAAGGTTTGATGACGATGAAAATGTGGTGGGGTTTCGGGTTGTTGCTTTTATTTTGATTATATATTTTGTCCTGTGAACCACCCTGAGACCTCCGGGTATAGGGCGGTATATAAATTCCATAAATAATAAATAATCCTGTCACGGGAGGACCTCCTTCTCCTGACCCCCCCTTGATTGTTCAACCCCCCTGTGCTTCTAGCACCTCGTAGCTCATCCCTTCCCCATATTCCTCCCCAGTGTCCCACTGCCAAGATCCGGGATCTAAGACATCTTCTATTGTGTCCTCCTGGGGTGTGTGTGTCTTGGGTGGGCAGCTCCCACCAACCTTCCTCATCCAGCTCTCCAGGGTTTGGGGCAAGAGACTTTCCCAGTTCTATCTGGAGATGTTGAGGATGGAAGATGGACCTTCTTTAGGCAAAACAGACTCTCTGCCACTGAGCCACAGCCCTTCCCCATTTTGATTGTTGTACAAGATGGACTTTGGTATAATCCAGAAAAGCTCTTATGTTATTTCAGTGCAGCAAACTAGGACCTAATTAGGGGTTCTTAAAAATTATTTGTTTAGTCCATGTTATAAAGTGAACAGACCTAATTTACATTGCCAGGACTAATGCACGTATCAGAACGTAGTTATTCTTCGGACTGTGCGATTCTTCAAATTTTGTGATGCAGTTTTTTGGCTAAACAGTACACATACTTTTGACAGAAATGCAGTAAAAAAGGTACCTCAAGAGAATATTTTAGGGGAAAACGTGTACAAGTTAAATGGGATTTTGGGTGCAGTTTTTTATCAAATAATTTTTCAGGAAATAGGATAGACAGATTAACTATTGCAAAACTGACACAGGACCAGAAACAGACTGATCCATCCATCTCTAGCTCTGAGGATGGGATAGAAAGACTGGATTCCCTGAACAGATTGTAGCATCTTTGTGCTGCATGTCTGTTTCTATAATGTTTCTACGAGAGTGTTGGATTCCTGAAGGATAATTGCGAATCAGTCACAATAAAAACAATAGTCTTAAAACCTGAGGGCTCCTCCAGGTTACCCTTTTCTTGAGCGTTTTTTCTGGATTTGTCTGCACAGAGGGTACACAAAGACTGCTCTTTCTGGAGCATTCATTCTGATTAATTTTCATAAGGGCTATGCATCTTCCCATCAGTCAATCATTATCTCACACTTTTTAGTGCCTTTCCTCATCATTTTCCTAACCACAAAAGTCTTTTAAAATTGATTCTGTTGTCCCATAGCTCTGCAATCCACTCAAATTGCACAAACCTAAATTTCCAGCGTGCAAGCTAATCCCTCCTGCAACCTATTGACAGTCTGGAGGTAGCCTTAGTTATTACTGTGGCACAAGCTTTAGAGCTCACTTTGTCAGATGAATGACAGTGCTGTCCTCCATTAGATATATCATATATATGCATATGGATCATAAAGGGAACGCATATAAATAGTGGGGCCAGTTAGATCCCATACGTATTATAATATGATAATAATATAACTCATTATAATATGATCATTCTGTGAACTGGTCACTGTAATTCTCTGTACTCATGTGTGTTTGTGTGCTTGTAATACACCAGATGAGGATTACAGTTTATGCATCTGAAGACGAACTCTAGTGTACAAAAGCTTATGACACCATCAAACTGTTATGTCTTTTGAGTGCCCCCAATCTATTGCTGCTTACATTGGGCACGATGACTTAGATTTGCCTGACGGCTTCCATTTTAAAATTCTCCCAAACCCCATTGTGGAAATCATGTCTATTGCCATGACAACAAGTTCCTAGCTCTCCCTCTCTTCCTATTCAGATAGCCATTGCCTATCAACCTTGAGTGTCCTGCAAAATGCTTCTGAGGAATCTCCTAATTCTTATCACACTATCTTGAGGGATGCCAAGGGGCTGCAACATCCTTCTCCGTTCGATCTAATCACTCAGCATTAAGTTCAAATCATCCTTCATTAGCATGGATAATGGAAACCTAGTCAGAAGAAGTCTCTCTGTTTCCTTCTCCTGCAACTTACCTCTTGCAATGGCAATTGGTCCACCCCACTGGTGGAGTGGACGCATTCTGCCCAACCCCAAATGTGTCCTCTGCTAAATAATGGGACTCTAGTGTTCCAGGAAGTTCAGCTCCTCCTCTTTCCCCTCTCTCCATGGAAAGAGGAATTTATAGCTATATAAAGCTGCACCAATCCAGATATTGCCCAATGCTACTATATTCAACATTCAAACATCTTCATCCAGGCCATTACAGTATAGCAAATTGCACCACTGGGGACATATTGTCCCTCCAATTGTTGCTGAACTACAACTTCCATCATTCCTAGCAATCATGGCCAGGATGGTGGGACTTATAGTTCAGCAACAACAGAAGGACTCAAAGATTCCCACACCTTTCTTACTGGATCTTTGAAATAGCTGGAACAAAAAGACTTTTTGAAACCAAGCTATGTGCGTCATACCCGCCAACATTTCTCCAATAAAAATAGGGACATTCTCTTCTTCTTCTTCTTCTTCTTCTTCTTCTTCTTCTTCTTCTTCTATTATTATTATTATTATTATTACCACCACTACTGTTACTACTATCTAAAACATAGCACTCTTGGTGGCTTCCATCATATATAAAAACATTGAACATTAAAAACCAGGCTGCTTTCAGATGTCTTGGATGCCTGATAATTCCATACCCTCCAATGAAAACAGGGATGTCCTAAGGAAAAGTGGGACATTCCGGGATCAAATCAGAAATTTGGACAGTTTCTGTAAATCTGTGACTGTCGCTGGAAAATAGGGACACATGGAGGGTCTGTGTGCATTTCTCTTTTTACCATTGAGGGACATGGAAAGTACACCCAAAATCTTGATTTTGAGGTGCCTCTTTTGCTTTTATATCTGAATGCCACATGATTCCAATTTCCTAACAATAAAACTATATTCCTATTTTGCTGTTTTACGTGCTTAGAGAGTTAAAGTCTGTTGTGTTCCCTGATATTGATAAATAATTAGATCTTATAAAATATAAAAATTGGGAACTTCCAAATGCCTAAATGGTAGCCTCAAAAGTATAATTTGTGTGTGTGAGAGAGAGAGAGAGAAAGAGAGAAAGAGAGAAAGAGAGAGAGAGAAAGAAAGTTAAGTAAATTTTTGGTGCCTGCTACCAGTTTCGGAATTTATTTAATTTTTATTTTCAATTGGGAACCATCTGAGAGTGCCAGGCAGGAAGAACTGCCTAGATGAGAAAACAACCCCAACCCACGCACCCCCAAACAGGGTTTTCAGCTCTTTAATACTCTTTAATTCTCCAAAATGGCATTGGATCTTGAAATACCTCCATTTTCAAATTTTGGGCACATAAAAAAAAATATCAAAAAAATAATAATCAAGGATTTTAGAAAGCCTGGGGAATATCTTAAGAGATGAGGGACCTATGATACTTTGATTATCTAAAACACGGTAAATGGGTTAATTTGTATTTTGAAAGCTTTGTGTAGTACACTTCGGCAGCGGCTAGCATTTGAATTCCAGCCATCTTTGCATATCAAGCTTTTGAAGCCTTGAAAGCTTTCACCATTTGTTCCGATTAGGTCTGTCTTCAGTAGATAAGTCTCACAGGTAATTTGAAGCACAAGCTCAAAATGAAGTCCGTTTGATGGTTGGAAGCTAGGAAATGTCTCTTACCCAATTAATTAAATGCTGTTCTTTTTAAATTCTGGCTTGTGTTCTGTTTTATGTGCCATTCTCTCAGATGTGTGAACCCCAATGCACTTACTGTGGGATACCACCCCCAATTCTCTATCTCCCTTCTCTGTGCTTATAGAGAGCTGGTTCTTATGTAAGTAAGTAGCTGTACTTACTTTTTTTTTAAGTCATGTGCTATATAATGGCCTGTTTTCTCTCCTCTACGTTTTCACAGGCACACACTCCCACCAGATCATTTTAACTCTCTATTACACTTACTGTAGGATGCAGACAATTTGGGACTAAAACTGCCTTGGTCGTGCTGGTTGATGATCTCCAGCGGGCTAGGGACAAAGGTGAGAGCTGTTTTCTAGCTCTGCTGGATCTCTCAGCGGCCTTTGATACAATCAACCGTAACATGCTTCTGGACCATCTAGAGGAGCTGGGAGCTGGGGGCAGCAGTTCCGCTCCGTTCCGTTATACAGCAGTTCCACTCCTTCCTCCTGTCCGTGTCCAGAAAGTGGTGGTGGAGAATGAGTGTTCAGACCCCTGGGCCCTCACTTGTCGGGTGTCTCAGGGTTCTGTCCTTTCCCCCATGCTTTTTAACATCTACATGAAGCCGCTGGGAGAGATCATCAGGGGGTTTGGGCTGGGTGTTCATCAATATGCAGATGATACCCAGCTCTACATGCCTTTCAAATCAGAACCAGTGAAGGCGGTGAAGGTCCTGTGTGAGTGTCTGGAGGCAGTTGGAGGATGGATGGCGGCCAATGGATTGAAGTTGAATTCTGACAAGACAGAAGTACTGTTCTTGGGGGACAGGGAGAGGGCTGGTGTGGAGGACTCCCTGGTCCTGAATGGGGTAACCGTGCCCCTGAAGGACCAGGGGCACAGCCTGGGAGTCATTTTGGACTCACAGTTGTCCATGGAGGTGCAGGTCAATTCAGCTGTCTACCAGCTCCATCTGGTACGCAGGCTGAGACCCTACCTGCCCGCGGACTGTCTCATCAGAGTGGTGCATGCCCTGGTTATCTCCCACTTGGACTTCAATGTGCTCTACGTTGGGCTACCTTTGAAGGTGACCCAGAAACTACAACTAATCCAGAATGCGGCAGCTAGACTGGTGACTGGGGGCAGCTGCCGAGATATTGGCTCCCAGTACGTTTCCAGGCACAATTCAAAGTGTTGGTGTTGACCTTTAAAGCCCTAAACGGCCTCAACCCAGTATACCTGAAGGAGTGTCTCCACCCCCATTGTTCTGCCCAGACACTGAGGGCCTTTTTGGTAGTGGCGCCCGCCCTGTGGAACGCCCTTCCATCAGATGTCAAAGAGATAAACAACTACCTGACATTTAGAAGACATCTGAAGGCAGCCCTGTTCTGGGAAGTTTTTAATGTGTGACATTTTAATGTATTTTTAATCTTTGTTGGAAGCTGCCCAGAGTGGCGTGGGAAACCCAGCCAGATAGGCGGGGTACAAGTATATTATTATTATTATTATTATTATTATTATTATTAAAAAAACTAAACTATTCTTTGTTTTGAAGAATTGCTCATTTCCAAGCATGCCTTGGATTATTTAAAGCTAGAAACAAGCACCTGATATGCTCAAACCTCCAACATTTATCCGATGAAAATAGGGATGTCCCATTCCATAATGATAATTTTACTGTTTATACCGCCACACATCTTACTGGGTTGTCCCAGCCACTCTGGGCAGCTTCCAAAATTTAACATTAAAAAAATAGATTCCTATATAGCAGGCATGTCCAACTCCCAAGAGACTGCGATTTTCCCCCACTATAAAAACAACTGGCAGTGTTCTACCCATTGGATTGACCAAAGTCCAAAGTTGTTGAGCTTTTTGGGGGGAGCCTTCACCAAAACCAAAGTTGTTGAGCTTGTTGATCAATCAGATTGACCGGGATTGACCAGGGACAGGGATGCCCCGCGATCGACTGGTTGGACATGCCTGCTATATAGGATTGCCTTCAGATGGCTTGGGGGTTGGATAACTCCATACCCTCCAACATTTCTCCACTGAAAATAGGGACATCCTAAGGAAAAATGGGACATTCTAGGATCAAATCAGAAACTGGGATGGCTTCTCTAAATCAGGGACGTCCCTGGAAAATAGGGACACTTGGAGGGTCTGCATTATGCTGATGAATGCAGTCTCGCCATCAGACTTTTTATCAGTGTGTCTGTAGTCTCACCCCACTTTATCTTTCTTTAACACCTTATGTTTGAAGTTGGGTATTCTGAAGACCTCTTTCCTGTTTCACATCTAGCAGTATTTCCTCCGTGTCGTTGGCTGCCAGAACAGACTGCAGAAGATTCCAGGTTCCGAAACCATTGCATTATTAAAACTCTCATCTTCAGCATGTAGTTAGTGGATTAATACCTATGTTTAAGATCATTGACTCATGTAAATGCTTAGAGCAACAAAGGCAAATGTCTTTGTAAATGTGTTATTGTCTTCCTTAAATAAAAGTGTTCAGTTTTAGACATCTTGATGTATCTGTTCAGTTCTGTTTGGAAGGTTAGAATTTCCCCCCTGGCATAATAATCCTGCAAAATGTTATTTGAAAGGCATGTATTTCATTGGGTTTGGGATAATACTAGATCAGACCCATATACAATATGACATGCACCATGCATATCAGCAGTAAGGTTAGGGATTACTGTATCTGATTTGAAAATATGGCCACAATTTTCTGCTTTTGGCATAGGCAGGAATGCTTTCTCAAAGTCCCTAGAGCTTCCAGTATGTGCTCTTAATATCTCTCATATTTAATAACACTGAATGCCTTTTTATAATAGTTGCTTTCCTCAATAGATTTCACAATGTTTAGATTTTGTTTGTGGAAGTTTCGAAAGAAACTTCTTCTTTTGTGGAAAAGGTGCACAAGAATGGACTCTTTTTACAAATGTCTCAGAGCCACTAATTAAATTGTCTCTCTTCTAATTAAATGATTTCTGTTCTTGGATCTTTAAAGCGTCTTTGTTTAAGTTTAACATCGGGACAGGCTTCCTCGGCTAATAATTATATATTGGCAGTCTTTAATTAGAAGGACTGTTCACAGTTAATGACCCTGTCCAAGAAGCATGAGCTTCCTATCTCAGTGACCCTTATACCTCCTGCACTATGAACCTTTTCATAGCCAAACAAAGAGAACTTTGCCAGTAAATCTATTACTGCTGAAAGGTTTCGTGGTGAGCAGAGTGTAATGGAGCTTGCAACAGAAATGTGATGCTCTTGGTGGGGTGTTAAGAGAGAATTATTTTTGGCATCCCTTCTGGTTTTTCTGGCCTTCTGTCAAGACAATTAACACTGAAAGACTAATGGGCTGTATTCACCCCAAGATCTACACTCGTCAAGGCCAGAGCTAGACCAGGGACAAGAGTGTTGGCTTATGTGGTTTGGTGCTGAGAAAGAACAACTTGAAAATTCGTGATTTGATTAATTACCAACTTGGGTAGCTGGAAGAGTTGATTGTAGGCCATTTAGAACTGCAGATGTGAACTACCTTGTTTTGAACACTACCTTGTTTTGAAACTTGGCGAAGAGAGATCTGTGAAGAGCCACGCTGCATGAGTATTAAGATTATTGCCGATGGATTTGCTCTGCAACCCTCTGCCATCAGAGATGAGGCAGATGGTCAAGTGATGGGGCAAAGACCGGCCATAGCTTTGTACTGTGTAGCTAATATGTTTGGAGGGTGAGTCAGGATGATCTCATTAATTGAAATACTTTATTGTCACTTATACAACTTGTATACAGTGAGATTACACGAGCACCCCCCACTCAGCTCTCTTAGTCTTAATTCCCCTCGTTTACTGACGCATACCAACCAAACCCAAAAGTCAGTTGCCCTGTTGTTATCTTTTCATTCAGCAGCTTAACAGCCCACGGATAGAAGCTGTTCTTTACCCTGTTGGTGTGACTAATCATGCTTCTATATCTCCTGCCTGAGGGCAGGAGATCAAGAAAGTGCTGGCCAGGGTGTGAATCATCCCTGAGAATTTTCCTCACTCTCCTGAGGCAACGTTCTTCAATGATGTCATCCAGTGGATTCACGGGACAGCCCATAATATCTTGTGCTGAATTCACCACCCTCTGTAGGAACTTCCTATCCGTTGATGTCAAACTAGTGTACCACACTGTGATGCAGTATGAAAGGACACTTTCTATTGTGGACCGCTAGAAGGAAATCATCAAATGTTGATTGACATCGTTCTTCCGCAATACGCTGAGGAAATGGAGTCTCTGTTGCGCTTCTTAACCACCTGGGTTGTATTGATTTTCCAAGTAAGGTCCTCACTGAGATAAACTCCCAGGAATTTAAAGGAAGAGACTCTCTCCACAAAGCCCTCCCCGATGTACAGCGGGGCTAGTTCTCCTCTCTTCCTCTGAAAGTCCAACAACATCTCCTTTGTCTTGCTAATATTAAGGTGCAAGTTGTTTCCCAGGCACCATGTAGATATTTTTTGGACCTCCCCTCTATACGCTGATTCATCTCTACCTGTTATTAAACCCATTATGGTGGTGCCATCTGCAAACTGAAAGACCCCAACTTTGTGTTCTTCCGACTGTAAAAGTCCCTGGAGTAGCAAGAGTATAGGGAATGGCCTAACAATATATTTGCCCATTGTGCCTAGGCATGTCTCTGTGTTACCTGAGGGTTATCAGTCCATCTGCTGCTTTTGTCAACGGGGATGAAAGGTTGGGGGAGCGGTGATGCCTAGGGATGTGGGGAGAAATTTGGTTGGATTCACATTTTTGTGAACCTAACAATACATGAACTGCAACCCAGCTATGCTTCAAAATCCTCAGTTCTCTGAATTTCTTTGATACAGTTCTCCAACAGCAAGAACACAGTGTATACAAAATGCATGTTAGGGAAAAGCAGGCGCAAGAAAAAAGTGCATAAATTGGTGAAAACACCCCACGAAAATGTATTATATTAGACAAACATGCAGACCAAAACATGTCTGTTAGGAGAAATACCACTGAGATGCTGACAAACTTTTGATATAAAAATGTGGTGAACTGAACCTAAGATTGCAAAAAGAGAGAGAAACAGATGGAAACCACAACTGACATATTCATTTATCCCTAGGAATGACTCATCCTTTTGCCCTCTGCCTGGCCAGACGAATTGGATAGCTGAGCTTGAAGATTTTCGAATTCAGTCTTGGAACCGAGCCTAAAGGACACACAAAGGCCTGCCTTAATCTCTGAAAGAATCTGGAAGTTAGACCTTTGATAGCCACCATGAGAATCTGAGGAAGAGTTCTGTTAGCATTTTATATGTTTATTTATTAATTGTATCTACACACCACCTTTTTCTCCGGGGTGTGTGCGAACTGTTCTCCCTCTTCCTCATTCAATTCCCACTACAAGGTAGGTTAGGCTGAGAAGTTGGAGCTGGCCCAAGGTCACCAAGTGAGTTTCATGGCCGAGTGAGGAGTTATACCCATGTGAACCAAGTCCTAGTCCGACACAATAACAACAAGAACAACAACAACAACAAATTCAACACTATATTCTGAACAAAATGCTTGTTTAACCTGGAGGTAGGCTGTATGAATTGTGTATTGCTTTGTAATGATTTGTTGGGTCTCTGGACCATAATAAAGGTTGTTGTTGTTGATGATAATAATAACAACAACTTATTATTTATACCCTGCCCATCTCGCTGGGTTTCCCCAGCCACTCTGGGCGGCTTCCAACCAAAGATTAGAAATACATTAAGACATCAGTCATTAAAAACTTCCCTAAACAGGGCTGCCTTCAGATGTCCTCTAAACGTGAGATAGTTGTTTATTTCTTTGACATCTGATGGAAGGGCGTTCTACAGGGCAGGCACCGCCACCGAGAAGGCCTCTGCCTGGTTCCCTGTAACTTTGCTTCTCGTAGAGAGGGAACCGCCAGAAGACCCTCGACGCTGGACTTCAGTGTCCAGGCTGAACAATGGGGGTGGAGATGCTCCTTCAGGTCTACTGGACTGAGGCCATTTAGGGCTTTAAAAGTCAGCACCAACACTTTGAATTGTGCTCGGAAACTTACTGAGAGCCAATGTAGATCTTTCAAGACCGGTGTTATGTGGTCTTGGCGGGCACTCCCAGTCACCAGTCCAGCTGCCGTATTCTGGATTAGTTGTAGTTTCCGGGTCACCTTCAAAGATAGCCCCACGTAGAGTGTGTTGCAGTAGTCCAAGTGGGAGATAACCAGAGCATGCACCACTCTGGCAAGACAGTCCACAGGCAGGTAGGGTCTCAGCCTGTGTACCAGATGGAGCTGGTAGACAGCTGCCCTGGACACAGAATTGACCTGCGCCTCCATGGACAGCTGCAAGTCCAAAATGACTCCCAGGCTATGCACCTGGTCCTTCTGGGGCACAGTTACCCCATTCAGGACCAGCGAGTCCCCCCACACCCACCCCCTGTCCCCCCAAAACAGTACTTCTGTCATGTCAGGATTCAACCTCAATCTGTTAGCCGCCATCCATTCTCCAACCGCCTCCAGGCACTCACACAGGACTAACCACTACACCACACTGACACTGGAATGCTGTTTCTATCTCATGCTCAGCCTGTATGTACATGCAGAATGAGGTCTCCAGGCGGGCAGAGCTGCTCTGCTAGCATCTGAGCTTACGGGAAGGGAGAGGCAGTAGGAAAGTCAGCACAGTGACAGGAGCGCTGGCTTGTCTTTGGCAATGCATTGGCATCACACTGCCTCGCCCTTTGCCCTGTCCCTTCCAGTAAGCGACAGTGATCCACCTGCTGGGTAGCTGCCGATCCACCTGCCGTTCAACATGTCTCTAAGTAAACCTTATATCCCGCGAACACCACTCACTGACTTTCATTTCAAGGAAACTCAACCCAACGTAAATGCTGGGATCCCTAAAACTAAGACGGAGGGGCATGTAGGTTTGACGTCCTATCATGTGTTTAAATTGCCCTAGTTTAGAATCCTCCTGAAACTATTGTAAGCTTTATTCCCAAGGTAAAAGTACGATATTTCGTGGATGAATGGAGAAACATGTCCTCCTGACATGGTGACGATAACGCTGACTGTGTAACAGTACCGATATAACTGATAAATCACAACCAGTTTAGTTTATAGTGGTATATAAACGGTAACTTTAGTTATGATACCTCTGTTTAATTTCATTACTTTGATATACTGTTGCTGTCAGGTATCATTATTAATACTTTACAACACAATGTAAACCCATTCAGTGTGTCACTACCTCAGAGAAAAGTCTTTAAGATGCTCAATGGCCATCAGAGGAGTCTCTGGGAATTTTTTTTTTTTTACTTTTAGAGAACAGATTGTTCTCAATCAGAGAATAGAGAGTTTTATCTCTCTTCCCGCTACTGCCACCTCCAACACTATCTGTCTGGCAAGGCAACAATTAGATTTCTAAAGACAGACATTGCGACGGAAGAATTCTGTTACTGTTGCATCAGACCTGGTGAGTGGGGATTCCATACTTCACATGGCAGCAAACTTTAGTTGTGGTGGGTGGCCAGTCTTGGCTCTTGAATGTACTTGTGCACTTGCTTCGCAACCTATGTTTATGTCCAGCTTCTGGTGGTTCCCTCACTCCAAGAAGTGAAGCTACAGGGAACCAGGCAGAGGGCCTTCTCGACAGTGGCACCCGCCCTGTGGAATGTCCTCCCTTCAGATGTTAATGAGATAAATAACTTTTAGAAGACATCTGAAAATCGCAGTCTCTGTTGGGATTTTTTTGGTAATGTTTGTTGATTTATTATGTTTTTATATATCTTGAAAGCCTCCCAGAGTGGCTGGGGCAACCCAGCCACATGGACAGGGAATAAAAACAACAACAATAATGTCAATAATGCCAAAGGCTATACAGTGGTACCTCGGGTTACATACGCTTCAGGTTACAGACGCTTTAGGTTACAGACTCTGCTAACCCAGAAATAGTACCTCGGGTTAAGAACTTTGCTTCAGAACTTTGCAGCAGCAGCGGGAGGCCCCATTAGCTAAAGTGGTGCTTCAGGCTAAGAACAGTTTCAGGGTAAGAACGGACCTCCGGAATGAATTAAGTACGTAACCAGAGGTACCACTGTACTAGGCTAGCATTCTCTGCTCACAGTGGCCAAACAGATGCCTGCGAGAAACCTGCAAACAAGTAATGAGTTCCATAGTACACTCCCCACTTTTTCTTCCCAGAAACTGGTATTCAGAGGCGTATTGCCCTTGGGAGTGGAGTTGGAACACAGCTAGTAGCCACTGGTAGTTTTATCCCCCATGAATTTACTTAAACTGCCTTTAAAGCTATCCAAAATGGTGGCCATCACGACATTTTGTGAGAGTGAACTCCATAGCGTCCTATGTGGAAAAGTGCTTCCCTTTTTTTTTTTGCCAATTACTTATAGCTTCTCAAAGTTTTTTGACAAATTAACATCAAATTAATTCAAATTTTACACAAAATTGAAAGTTGACTTTTCAAAATTGAAAGTTGATGTTTCTGTTAGGATTGTCCTATCTCGTGTAGGACTCTGGCAGAGACACATGCCCAACTGGCATGTTCTCTCCCTCCTGGTCGGTCATTCAGGAGCTTCAAAAGCTTTCTTTTGCCCAAACATCACAGTGATTGATACCAAGAAGCAGCAGCACACTTAGGGATCCACAGAGTATTTGTAGTTTGCGTAACAGAACTCAGTAGCACAGCATTTTGGCTAATCTACTTTTATTTACATATAATACACTCGGAGCATTCTGACTTAGCTCCTTCCTCTTTCTCATCAGACAGCAAAGAGAGAAAGAAACAAAGGACAATAGTCCCACTTTCTGGAACACAGCAACACAAAACATCCTGTCTCTGTCACTTCCTACACTCTGGAATGAAAACATACACCATGTGATAGACAACAATCCCATGACTGCAAACACGGAGCAGGAATCTCAACAGTTTCAACACCCATCCTTATTTGCTGCTATTTATTACATAATGTAAATCTGGGAGACTAATGTCACCTTACTTGATTTGTCTTGTTGTATATTTGCTACCTTTCTTCTCAGGCCTGCAGGTATCTCTTCTCCAGACTGCACATGCATGTTTATTGCTTGTCAATTGCAGTGACTTGCACATTGCTGCAAATGCGCTGCCACGGACCCATCACAGCGCGGCAGAGCTTATGGCACCCTCAATGTCAGTGCAAGCACCAGCGTTTTCTGTGGAGATTGTTCACGCTGTCATCTGAAGGCTCAAACTATGCACAGCTGTACCAGTTTTGTGTGGCCAGATGGAGACCCCCCCCGGCCCCGAGAGACCACCAGAAGGAATAATGACTCATGACAACGTGTTATGGAATTAAAAATTGGCCACAACTTTATTAAACCTTTCAGATGTAGGAAGACCTTGGCTTAGGCATTGGGCGTGTATCCTTCCCAGCCCCACAGCCGGGGGAACTGAGGCTCCTCAGGGTAAATGGGATATGGGAGGGTGCACAGCAAGACACTTGTGTACGCTGGCAACCCACCCCATATCCCCACAATGCAGGGGAGTTCACTGACAACATTTCAGTGTATGGCCAGTGACTCCCATTTTACAAACCTCTTTAAGAGGGGACCCTGGAATCGCCGCTGTGTGTGTGGGGGGGGTTGAGTTGCCCCCCCCAATATAGGGAAGATAGACTAAAGGATTCCACCCCAGACCTAAAACCGCCAAAGTTGTGCCTCCTATTTAAGCAACTGGCCCCGCCTCCCTGCAGTACTGATTGGCTAACTGAGGTTTGGCGGGAACCTCCAATGACTAGCACAGGGAGGCAGGCCAGCCCAACCAGCTGGTAGGTCACATGTGGGCCGAGGTGCTACGCGCAGTCCCACAAAGGGCGCCCACAAAGGAAGGTGTGAGCGCTCGTTCTAAACACAAAGAGTTGCATTAAGAACTAGTCGTATGCAGAGCAGACCTTGTGAAATCAATCCACAAGGTGAACACAGGTCCATTAATTTCAGTGGGTCTGATACTGTGTAAACATACCCTCCAACATCTCTCTGATGAAAATAGGGAGGTCCTAATAAAATCAACAAAAAGAAAAAAGAAAAGAAAATAGGGGCATCCCATTCCACAATGATAATTTTAGTATTTACACAACCCAGTACACATCTTATTGGGTTGCCTCAGCCACTCAGGGCGGTTTCCAACATATATGAAAACATAATAAAACATTAAACATTAAAAAAACTTCCCTAAACAGGATTGCCTTCAGACGGCTCAGGGATCGGACGACAGGGAAGTCCTAAGGAAAAGCGGGACATTCCGGGATCAAATCAGAAACCGGGACAGCTTCTCTAAATCAGGGCGAATAGGGATATTTGGAGAGTCTGTGTAAAGCTCTGCTGGAGACAATCCAATATGTATTTCCTACTCCTCACCTTCTGTAACATGGAAATCTAGATGATGAAGTCTCGCCTAGTAAAGAGATTTCAAGGTTCAGAAGATCTTGCTTCAAAGGAGGGATCTAGAAAAAGATGACCTTCAGATCTCGTCCTGTTCTGCAGTTCTCTCACACACATTTTCTTTTGCTCTACTGCTTTCTTCTAGGTTCCTTCTCACATTATTTATCACAATATGTCACTTCACAATTCCTTGCTGTCTTTTCCTGTGTGATGCCCCACTCCCTGGCTCCCTCAACACAGCCCCTTTCTTGCCCTGTTATATTATCTTCCTGCTTTGAACTCTTACTTGTTTTGCTGCTGCTGTTGTTGTCCAGGATTCTCTGAGGCTGAGACCGAACAACACATTTTCTTTTTCTCTGCTCCGATTTAATCTCAATAATGTTGTTTGCAGCAACGGCGAATGCACACTTTATCTCCTGCTCATGGAGCAGATCTGGAGAGTGCCAAAAATATATATATTTTCACCTCTCCTTTCTTTAGAGTAAAAGTTTCACAAGGGCAAATTGACTTTCAGGGGAGCATGATACAATGAGTTTCTATCTTCATTTATTTGAGCCCTGCCAGTCCATGTCTCTTCATTACACTCGGGTCAGCAACTTTATCCCCCGATTTTAGAACTGAAATTCCCCAGTAATCAGAAGCAACGTTGGGCAAATTTTCTTCCCTGGTATAAATCCATCGCAGTCAAAGGACTTACGCGAGGGATGAATTTGTCTGAGGGTGTTTTGGCATAGTATCAATCAGTTACTAAAGTTGGCTCTGGCTCTCTTCATTTTCATCACCCTTGGCTGCTCTAGCTGATACTTACATTTGAGTGCTAGTCAGATTTATTGGAGCTCCTTTGAGGGGGTTTAGAATAAACTTAACACTAGTTGGCTTAGGAGGCACAGAGGGGATTGATGCCACAGTGGGCTAGGTCCCCAGTAAAATCTACCGAAGCAGCTCTATTAAGCCCAAGAGTCATTCTGAAGTTAATAGAATTGTGAATGCTGAACTCCTAAGTGCAGGGTTAGGACATCCAAAGTCAACCAAAGCCCTCTTTGCACATTTCCTTTACCCCATTTTTAAAAGCCTGCCATAAGATTATTCAGGCTTGGCCATGTCTAAATGTAACACGGCAACCGCCTTTCTATTAAGTAAGACTGTTATGTGGGGGGTTTTATTTGGAAGGCCTGATTGCTTTGGTTTCTACTCACTGTGCAGTCAATTTCTAGATTTCAGCCTGGAAATTTGCCACCTGAGTTTACGTTCATAGGAATGTGGACACCAGGTAAACTAAAGGCAGGAGATCTGTGATTTTGTTCAGGGCAGGTTCCAGTAATACTGATTGGGTGCTGATGTCAGGAGCTCATCCTACACTCGAGTAGGACCCTGGCAGAGACACATGCCCGACTGGCATGTTCTCTCCCTCCTGGTCGTTCGTTCGGGAGCTTCAAAAGCTTTCTTCAGTCCGAACATCACAGCGACCAATGCCAACAGACATCGCCACACTTAGGGATCTACAAAGTCTTTGCAGCTTGCGTGACAGACCTGAGCAACTCAGCATTTTGGCTAAACTACTTTATTTACATATAAACACAAACGGAGCACTGCAACACGGATCCCTCTCTCTCTAGAATCAGATAGCAAAGAGAAAAAGAACAAAGGACAATAGTCCCACTTCATAGAACACAGTAACACAAACATCGCCACTTCCCATTCTGTGGAGTCAAAACATACACCATCATGTGATAGACAACAATCCCATGACTGCAATCACAGAGCAGGAATTCTAACAGCTGATTCAGTTTGGCTTGCTCCTTACCCAATCCGATCCAGGCAGGATCCATGCCCTCAACTGAACTGAGGAAATCTGGCAAAGCCCTACAGTTGGGTGGTGAGGAAAAAGGAGAAGAAGGAGACACTGAGGCTCACCTGCATCATCTTATTTTTCCCAGCCTCCACTCAGCTGCATTGCTTTAGGGTTTAAAACCTATACTAAACATGTGGCTGGGCAGCAACGAGGGGCTGAGAGAAGGAGATGGTGCAAGCAAGACTCTCTGGTCACCTTTTATTTTTGTGCACCCTCTCAACATTGCCCAAACCAATGGTGAATATCTCCCTCTTTTTGACAGCTCCAGATCAAGCTGGCCCAGTCAAAGATGATTCAAGGCTGTCTCTACCCACACTGGCCAAATCTGGAATTTGTCTAGACTGGATGCCCTAGTATAGTCTGGAATGGGGAGTGTGCATGTCAGGTGCATTCAAACACAGCGTTTTATATCATGTGCAAGGGGTACATGAATAAAAATTGGCAAATCTGTTGGGAGGTCCATAAAAAAGTGTTGTTGTTGGAATAACAATTAGTTATTAGTTTTTTGGTTTTAAGTAATACAAGTGAGTCTTCTTGGATCAAGGGGAAAATGTTCGTTGAGCTGTTTTAAGTACACTGTACTAAGCATAGATCTCAGTCAGTTAGCGAGGTTTATCCCATCATACACAAACTGCAAAAATTTACAATTGCCACCCATTTTCAGAGGTTTCTGGCAGTGAAGACTCACTAGGCAACAGGGTCAGTCCTGACAGCACCTGTCAGGGAACTGCCATCGGAGAGTCAGGTGGTGGAAGGGCTCAAGGAGGTTAGGAGACCCTCGGATGCTGAGGAAGGAACCAGCAGGGGGAGAGAGAGAGTTCCCGCAGAAACTCAGTCGGAGGGATGGCTCCAAGATACTTCCAGTGAGAACAGCGGAGAGGTTTCAGGACCTCCGCTGGGGATGCCCACTCCGCGCAGGAAACTGTCACTCAGAGATTCCAAAAGGAGGGTTTCCGTTAAGGAACTCCTATGTTGGCGTAAATTCCGGAAGCGCACCCTGACGGATTCTGCCAGCGATTGAGGTAGCCATGCACCCATGGCTCCGTGGACGGGGAGAGTTTAGAAACTGATTGCAGGAGTTAAGAACTCAGCCATTTACGCACAAGCAGCCCCTTAACCCATCACAGCAATCCGTCAGTCTTCGACGCTGCGTGTGCGAAAGAGAGGCATCATGAGCAACCCAACTGGAGACGGAGCAGCGGGAGGAGCTGGGGCGGGACCAACTCTGGAGGAGAGAAACAGAGCGTTGGAACACCAGCTGGCACTGCTAACGGCGCGTCTCGAGGAGAGGAGAGCTCAGGATGCACAGGGGAAGCCCACCCCCATCGCAAGGAAGGTACCGGGGTTGGTACAGAAATTCGGGGGTGACCCAAGCCTTTAAGACAGAAATGCAATACGCACTCAACCTGCAGTTTGATGACTTTGCCGATGAGGAATCGAGAGTGGCTTTTGTGATTGGGCACCTCGAGGGGGGAGCTAGAGAATGGGTGAGGCCCCTGATGGCATCGAATAATGATGCCCTAAAGGACTTGAGGAAATTCTTTATCGCGATGGATTTGATGTTTTCCAGCCAGATTGAACAGGGCGTGGTACGCAGACAGTTAATGGCATGCAAACAGGGGAATCAGTCCGTCTGAGAGTATTGGACACAGTTTACCATGCTCATACATAAATTGGGGTGGGACCTGTGCTCGGACCCGATTCAAATGCTGTTTGAAGAAGGGCTATCCCCGGCGGTGAAAGATGAACTTTCCCACGCGCCTCGGCCGGAGTCTATGGATCAGCTGACTAAATCGGCTCTTGCAATTGGATCACGCCAAGAGGCAAGGGCTCTGGAGAAGCGGGAAGGGAGAGGAGAGCGTTGGAGTGATTTCCGCATTCCTGAGATGCCAGGGCAACCTTCCCCGCCAGCGGAACCAATGGAGATTGGTACTGCGCGCACGGCATTTCAAACGTCCAGGAAGGGCGGAAGAAGGAGGGGAAGAGCGCCAAAAAATGCTACCTCAGTCAACAGCCAGGACATTTTGCCAGAGTGTGCCCACAAAGGAAGGGATTGCAAGGAATGGTGGGAGCTGTTGGGAGTGAGGAGGAGGGGGTTAAGGAGCAGGTAAAAGCCAACGCCTGGCTGCCAGCGACAGGGCACAGCAGCCAGGCCAAGGATCAGTGAACGTGCCCAAGCCTGAACCCCCAAGAGCGGCTCTAGTCGTAGAGGTACTGCTAGAGCTCCCCAATGGACATCCACTCACGATAAAAGCCCTGTTAGACTCAGGCAGCTCCTGCAATTTCATGAGTAAGGAGTTTGCATCGGAGCATCAGATACAGATGCTGCCCTTAGGTAATTCCTTGCAGGTGACCACGATTGATGGGAGGGAACCTCTGGGAGGGGAAGTGAGCCAACAAACGGTCCCCATGACAATGAGGGTGGCAAGGCACACGGAAGTCATTGCCTTTCATGTGGCCACTCTGGCGGGGCCGCCCATCATATTAGGGATGAGCTGGCTGGCGTTACATGACCCGCTAGTGGGATGGCACCAGCGGACAGTCTCTTTTGGATCAGCTCATTGCCTAGAACACTGCAAGGGAAGAGAAACTCAGGGGTTGGTTAGAGCAAGTCTGGCAGGGATGGTGGTGGGAGAAAAGGGTGAAATACCACCACAATACGCAGACCTGAGTGATGTTTTCAGCGAGAAGGAAGCAGATAGACTGCCCCCGCATAGACCCTTTGACTGTCAAATTAATCTACTCCCAGGAGCCCAATTACCAGTGGGCAAACTGTACGCTATGTCGGACAGGGAGATGCAGGAGTTAAGGGAGTTTATAGACAAGAACCTGAAACGAGGGTTCATCAGGGAGTCAAGAGCGGTGGGGGGCTGCCCAGTGTTTTTTGTGGACAAAAAGGACTCAAAAAAACCCAGGTTGGTCGTGGACTTCCGGGCCGTCAATTCGGTGTCAGAACCAGTGGCCTTTCCCATGCCCAGGATTGACGACATTCTGACCAGGGTGAGGAAGGGAAAGATTTTTACCAAGCTGGACCTGAGGGGGGCTTATAACCTGATACGGATGAGGAAGGGGGATGAATGGAAGACCACCATGTTCACCCCCTTGGGGGCCTTTGAGTATCTCGTTATGCCGTTCGGATTACAGGCGGGCTCAGCCTGCTTTCAGTCCTTCATGCATCACGTCCTGGGACCTCTGCTCTATAAGAACTGTGTGGCCTTTTTAGACGATGTGTTAGTCTACTCAGAGGACGAGGAGCAGCATGTCAGAGATGTCAGGGAGGTCCTAAGCAGGCTGCAAGCAAACCAGCTGTGGGTAAAATTGGAGAAGTGCCAGTTCCATACCAGAGAGGTGGAGTTCCTGGGGTACCGTTTCAGTTACAGATAGGTAGCCGTGTTGGTCTGCCATAGTCAAAACAAAAAAAAAATTCCTTCCAGTAGCACCTTAAAGACCAACTAAGTCAGTTCTTGGTATGAGCTTTCGTGTGCATGGTATCTGAAGAAGTGTGCATGCACACGAAAGCTCATACCAAGAACTGACTTAGTTGGTCTTTAAGGTGCTACTGGAAGGAATTTTTTTTGTTTTGGGGTACCGTTTGTCAGACAAGGGGTTGGCCATGGATCCCAGTAAAGTCCAAGCGGTACTGGAATGGAAGACACCCAGAACCAGGAAGGACGTGCAGAGATTCCTGGGGTTTGGAAACTTCTATCGGAAGTTCATCAAAAACTTTGCCCACTTAACGGCGCCCATCACCGATTGTCTCAGTAGTAAGAAGAAATTCACCTGGACGGAAGAGGCGCAGCGAGCGTTTGAACAGCTAAAGAAAGTGTTTGCGTCGGAGGAGCAGCTCTTGCACGTAGATCTACAGAAGCCGATGAGGGTGGAGACGGACGCTTCTGATCGCGCGGTAGGGGCGGTGCTTCTCCAGCCGGGAAAAAACGAGTCGGACTGGAGACCGTGTGCCTTTTTCTCGCGGAAGTTGAACAAATCCGAAAGGAACTACACAGTGTACGACCGGGAACTGCTCGCCATTCATGAAGCTTTTCGACGGTGGCGACACCTGCTGATTGGTGCGCAGCACAAGGTGCAGGTGTGCACGGACCACAAAAATCTGGAATATTGGAGAACGGCCCGAGTACTGAACCAGAGACAAGTGAGGTGGGCACAGGAGTTCTCCAAATTCCATTTTGAGATTCGCTACGTACCGGGACCAGAGAACGTCAGGGCGGACGCTCTCTCTCGAAAGCCCGAGTATATGGAGGGGGAGGGAGCGCCCGAAGAAAGACATATCATCCCAGAGGACCACTGGGTTTGTGGAGCAGCATTGGTGGGGCAAAGGGAACTGGTAGAAGGGACAGAGAACGATGAATATGCCCAAGATAAGCTCAGAGGGCTCAGGAGAGCCGGGGAGAACACAGGGGGGTTTGAAGAAAGGAATGGGGCGTTGCATTACAAAGGGGCATTGTACATACCGGAAGGGGAATTGAGGGGTAGAGTACTCAAACAACTACATGACAGCCCCACCGCAGGGCACTTTGGGCAGCACAAAACCATGTGGTTAGTTACCAGGCAGTTCTGGTGGCCCAAGGTGAGGGAAGATGTAAGAGAGTATGTAAGGGGGTGCAACCGCTGCCAGCGAGCAAAGGGGGAAAGGGCGGCGCCGGCGGGGTTGCTGGAACCATTGTCCACACCCGAACGGCCATGGGAGGCAGTCTCCATAGATTTTATGACGGATTTGCCCAAATCCAAGGGGAAAATGGCTGTCATGGTGGTAGTAGACCAGTTAACCAAGATGTGCCACTTTATAGCCTGCTCACATGCAGGTAACAGCAGAAGAAAACACCAGGTTGTTTATAGAACACATTTTTAGATTGCATGGCGCCCCCTTGAGGGTGGTCTCAGATAGAGGGAAACAATTTACGTCCAGGTTATGGAGGAAGCTCATGAGCTTACTGCACGTACAGGTCAATTTCTCGACCGCCAGACACCCGGAAACAAACGGGCAGGCGGAAAGGGCAAACGGTATTCTGCAACAATACCTGAGGTGTTATGTAAATGACAGAGAGAATGATTGGGTAGAGAAATTGGCCCTGGCCGAATTTGCCTACAATAACGCGGAAAATGTGTCCACGGGCATGAGTCCATTTATGGCCAATTACGGGTGTCACCCCAGGGCCTTTCCAAGGGGAAGGAGGGGAAAGATGGAGTGTACCGGCCGCGGAACATTTTGTGGAAGAAATGGAAGCCATACATCAACAGCTCAAGATGAATTTGGATAGGGCCAAGGAAGAATACAAGAAGCAGGCAGATAGGAGCAGAAGGGAAGGCGAGACCATAAGGGTGGGGGACCAGGTGTGGTTGTCAACAAAAGGGTTGCCCTTCAAGGGCGGGTGCAAGAAATTGAGACCGAAACGACTGGGACCCTTCGAAGTTATACAACAGGTCAATCCGGTGGCTTTCAAACTCAGGTTGCCAGACAACATGAAACTGCATCCAGTATTCCATAGGTCATTACTGTCACCGTACCGGGAGGGGCAGGAATCTTTGGGACGTGAAGGTGAGGTTCCCGCGGCACCGGAAGTAGAAGAGAGGGAAAGCAGTAGTCATGTATCAGAAATACTCGACTCTCGGTGGAAGGGTAAACAGGTGGAGTACTTAGTGGCATGGGAAGGGGAACCAGAGTCCAAAAATACCTGGGTACCGGCAGAAACGGTTGATGATGAGATTTTAGTAGGAACGTTTCATCTCCGGTACCCAAGGAAGCCTCAGCCCTTGGCTAGGTTCTGGGAGGAACACTTCGGCACCACTGATGGAGAAGGGGAGTTCGAGGGGTTCCCAGAATCAGGACAAGAAGAGGAAGAAGAATCAGAGGGGGAAGAGTATTCGGGAAGAAGGGACAGTAGTAGGTGGAGGGCGGTTTTCGAGTCATCCGAAGATGAGGAAGAGTCGTTCAGGGGGTTCCCAGCCTCACCACCCAGAGAAGAGGGGGAAACGGGGGTGAGGGGGGTCCTGGAGGGGAGGTGGATGTCAGGGAACTGCCATCGGAGAGTCAGGTGGTGGAAGGGCTCAAGGAGGTTAGGAGACCCTCGGATGCTGAGGAAGGAACCAGCAGGGGGAGAGAGGGAGTTCCCGCAGAAACTCATTCGGAGGGATGGCTCCAAGATACTTCCAGTGAGAACAGCGGAGAGGTTTCAGGACCTCCGCTGGGGACGCCCACTCCGCGCAGGAAACTGTCACGCAGAGATTCCAAAAGGAGGGTTTCCGTTAAGGAACTCCTATGTTGGCGTAAATTCTGGAAGCGCCCACTGACGGATTCTGCCAGCGATTGAGGTAGCCATGCACCCATGGCTCCGCGGACGGGGAGAGTTTAGAAACTGATTGCAGGAGTTAAGAACTCAGCCATTTACACACAAGCAGCCCCTTAACCCATCACAGCACCATATTCACAGAAGTGGAGAAACCAAGTCTCAGAGACAGTTTCAGAGAGCTTCTTTGTAGCTGTTGTGTTGCACATGCAATCTGGATTCTCCATGTTGCGTGAGGAAATGGGAAATGATGCACCAACATTTCGATGTGCAGGCCATCAAAGCAACACAAATATTATCTTGCAAAAGGTGCAGATTCAGTCTTGGGAAGCCATTCAAGTCCACTGGTGCATGGAAGCAAATACAAGCTCGTCTCTTATGACATGTACCGTATTTTCCCGTGTATAAAACTAGGTTTTTCCCCTAAAAAATAATGTCAAAAATTATACTCTGGGGACATCTCCCCCTGTTTTCTTAAATTTGAGTCCCCCAAAATAGGAGGCATCTTATACATGGGGGCGTCTTATAGATGGAAAAATACGGTATATTTGTCCATGGCAAGGTAAGACCACAAGTTTAATATAACGTCCGCTCATATCTGTGTACGGTTAATGATCATGCCCTGTTAAGGAATGAGGGTTTTTTGGGTCTGAATTACACAAGTGAATTCTGCGCTGGATTTTCACACTCGAAGTCAGAACAGTGACCTTGCCAAGGAGAAAGCATACTGCCTTCATCTGGTCCATGTGATAAACGCACTCGCATACAAATCTGTAGAAACCAATTTGTAGATTTGGCATATGCAATGCACATCCAACTCTCCTGCTAACAGCTTTATCCTTTAAAAAATAGGTCAGCTTTATACTTTACCTTTTCATGCTGCAGAGCAGTGAAAGTTTATTATTTTAACTAAATTATTAATGCATCTGATATTCATGCAAAAAAGGGCTTTGTTATGTTTTAATGTAGGTTTTTGTTTAGCTGTCGGAAACAATGTTCTCCTTTCACAGATATTTTCTTTTCACAATCTCTTGGTGCTCTCTGCCTGCGTTCCTGTTCTCCTTTAAATATATCAAAGAAAAAGAAAGAGATTGTTATCTGTTTTTGTAGGAGGATTGTGTGTGTGTGTGTGTGTGTGTGTGAGAGAGAGAGAGAGAGAGAGAGAGAGAGAGAGTCTTGACTATCCACAGGTAGATCATTTTGTCTTACAATGGCTTTTTTCAAAACAAAAAATAAATATTATTGATAGAGCTCAAGACCTTTAAAATGGCCAAAATGATCCATCTTGTCTGGAACTGTAAAGGTGGATAATATAGCATTGAGGTTTTAAAAAACTGATCTTAGCCCTACTCAACTGGGCATAAAGGAAAATATATGAGCTGCTGATCGGACGTAGTGAGCTTACAGCAGATAGTATATCACTGCCAAAAGTAAGAAAAGCTTTTTAAAGGCCTTCCTAGTTTTCTTTCTATCTGCTGTAAATTTCACAGACTTACCTGACCTTGAAAAATGGAGAGCTTAATCACGGGTGATCTGTTAACAGTTGTAATGTAAATGGATACACTTTGCTATATTTTACCATGTGTTCTCAGATATTTTATCAGCATGATTGCATGGTATCATAAGCGATGGTTACATATTTAAGAAAAAAAATCCATTCCATACTGGGTACACTTTGAATACGGGGCAGCTACTGAGAAAAAAATGTACTAAGGGAAGTTAAGGGAACCTCACAGTTGACCATAAACTAGTTGTAAAATAGAAGGAGACCTTCTGGTCTGTTATCAGGTTCATGATTGATTGATTGCATACTCCTACACTTCTAGTGTGTGTATCCATGCATGTGTGATATCCACGGGTAGTCAAACTCAGAGTTGACCTATTGAAATTAATTTCAGTGGGTCTACTTTGAGTGGGGGACGCAGGTAGCGCTGTGGGTTAAACCACAGAGCCTAGGACTTGCAGATCAGAAGGTCGGCGGTTCAAATCCCCGTGACGGGGTGAGCTCCTGTTGCTCAGTCCCTGCTCCTGCCAACCTAGCAGTTTGAAAGCACGTCACAGTGCAAGTAGATAAATAGGTACCGCTCCGGCGGGAAGGTAAATGGCCTTTCCGTGTGCTGCTCTGGTTCGCCAGAAGCAGCTTAGTCATGCTGGCCACATGACCTGGAAGCTGTACACCGGCTCCCTCAGCCAATAAAGCGAGATGAGCACCACAACCCCAGAGTCGGTCTCGACTGGACCTAATGATCAGGGGTTACCTACCTTACCTACTTTGAGTACACTCTGAGCTGGGACTCAGCTACATTAGCAAAGAAAAAGCGTTTTTTATGCGTTATAGCACTGTGACACCAGATGGCGCTGTGGAGTCCTGTCTTTTGCCAACATGATTTCCCACTTTGAGGTTTATAACATGTTTTCCTGAAGCACTTTTTTGATATGTCTAGATCCAGCCTTGCGCTCTCTCTCTCTCTCTGCGCATGCTTGTGTGTATAAGGAGATCCCATCTAGTGTAATCAGATTAGGACCTGGGAGACTAAGGTTTAAATTATAAAGCTCACTAGGTGACCTTGGGCCAGTCACCATCTTCTCTCAGCCTAACCGACTTCACAAGGCTGTTGTGGGGATTCAAGAGGAGGGGGAGAATCATGCATGCCACCTTGTGCTCCTTGGAGAAAAAGGTGGGATATAAATGGATGCTTTAGTTGAAATTCCTGTATTGCAAGGGGTCAGAGTAGATGTCCCCTGGGGATACCTTTCAACCAGCTTGGAGGTGGGCTGGGCATTTTGCAGTAGCCAAGCCAGTTACCGTGAGACAAGAGGTGACTAATAAGCAGATGCTATTATTTTTATTTTTGAAATTTTCTACACTGCACCTTCACACAAAACACCTTGCAATGAGCACTAAGTAGGTCTGCCCTTGGGACGGATCCAGAAGCCCCAACTCTGTTGGCAACTGGCTGTCTTACTAAACCTCTGCTCATCTCTGGGAAGAGTATTCCACAAGGCAGGGCCTCGGAGTCAAGAAGCCCTCTCAATCGTTGTCTCCTGCTTGAGCTGTAAATAAAGAGCATCTTCATTCAACTGCTTCTTTCTTTCAAGACAAGGTTGCTCGGCTTCTCTCCTCCTAACAGAAATTCCAGGCTGACTGACAGGAGCCAGGTCATCAGTCTGACTGACGGAGTCGCCATATGAGAGACTCACAGATTAGCATCTCCCCCAGGCAATGCCCTGGCCCTTCTCAAACGGCCATAATCTGCCTCCTCCTGTCTTCTCTGATTTGAGACCTGAAATATACTCAGAGTCGCAAAGTGATTTCATGCTCTTTATTCAGCTCATAGTGGTGAGGAGGAATGAATGAAAGTCCACTCAAAGTATCTGCTTATATACATTTACACAATGGGCTGCACATGATTGGTTAATTCCGGAATTCTACTGTAAACCAATCAGGTTGTGGATTCACTTCTATCTGGAGCATGATTGGGTGGTTCCTGCCAACCAATCATACTGCTGCATTGTTCTAGGACCAATCAGACTGCTGCATTCTGAATCCTATTGTTCTAGGACCAATCAGACTGCTGCATTTTGGATCCTATTGTTCTAGGACCAATCAGACTGCTGCATTCTGAATCCTATTGTTCTAGGACCAATCAGACTGCTGCATTTTGGATCCTATTGTTCTAGGACCAATCAGACTGCTGCAGTTTGGATCCTATTCAACTCAATACATAACAAGACCCATTGCCTTCGCTTTGATAGGTGTGCATCCTGCTACCTTTTTACCTGCTTGACATCCACGGGATATTGGGGCACTAAAACAGTCCCGCTGTGCTTTGAGGGTGAAAAGGGACCAACATTGTCACAATCAGATGGCTGAGCAATGATGTCTTTCGTGATTCCTGGATGTGGACCCTACGGCCATCATCTGAGGCCCTTCTTCATGTGCCTCATCTGCGAGATGTTCAGAGGATGGCAGCATGACAGCCAACCTTTTCTGTGGTGCAATGCTCTCCTCAGGGAAGTTTACCTGGCACCTTTCTTACATATATTTAGGCACCACAGGCAAAAAACATTCCTTTTCTCCCAGGCCTTGGGTGAATTAAATCTCTGGCCTTTTAAACCGGGCCAGGTATTGTTTTCGTTGTTATTATGGTACCTTGGTTTTCAAGCGTCTCGGAAGCCAAATGTTTTGGTTTCCGAACACCGAAAACCCAGAAGTAATTGCTTCCATTTTTGAACGCACCTTGGAAATCGAACGGCTTCCGACGCGTGTTTTCCCATTTTCCCAACTGAACTTGCAGCCAGCATTTTGCACCTCGGTTTTCGAACATTTCGGAAGTCGAATGGACTTCTGGAACAGATTAATTTCGAGAACTGAGGTACCGCTGTATGTATTTTGTGTATTTATAGTTTTATTTTTTAAAAAATATATTTATTAGGTTTTTACAAAAAATAAAAGTACATAACCACCACAGAAATAGAGAAAATGTAAAAAGAAATAAAGCATAATCAAAACTAACACATAGAACAGATCAAAACACAAAAATATAAAATACAATAAAGAAAATTCCACCCAACCAAGTACAAAAACATAAAAACTCCAACTTTTTCGATCATACTTAATTAACTTCCTTTCTTGACTTCCTCACGCCTCCCTTTTTTGTGTTCCTCTTTACCCAATCAGATACAGCAAATCCTTACCCTCTTTCAGATCTCATTTCTAATTATTAAGTTCATTCTATTATGTCACCAATCTTTTCTCCTCGTTCTTAATCACCTTTATAATATTATTTACTTTTGACATAATATCACTTTAATCTTTCCTCCTTTTCTATTACATTTTGCATACTTTTTAAGCTATGTCACTAATGCCTTATTATTTCCAAATCCAACATTATTTTAACATTCATAAACTTTGCAGTGTTTCTGCAGATAGTCTTTAAACTTCTTCCAGTCCTCTTCCACTGATTCTTCTCCCAGGTCTCGGATTCTGCCAGTCATTTCTGCCAACTCCATATAGTCCATCACTTGCATCTGCCATTCTTCCAAGGTGGGCAAATCTTGTGTCTTCCAATACTTTGAGATAAGTATTCTTGATGCTGCTGTCGCGTACATAAAAAACGTTCTATCTTTCTTTAACACCAATTGTCCGACTATGCCCAAGAGAAAGGCCTCTGGTTTCTTAAGGAAGGTATATTTAAATACCTTTTTCAGTTCATTATATATCATTTCCCAGAAAGCCTTAATCTTTGTACACGTCCACCATAGGTGAAAGAATGTACCCGTGTGTATTTATAGTTTTAAACTGCCATTCAATCTTCAGATGAAGGGCAGTACAGAAATGTTCTTGTTGTTGCTGCTGTCATTTTGTGTTGGCACCGTAATGAGGTTTTAAGGCATGCCAGGGTCCAAGGGTAGGGACGCAGGTGGCGCTGTGGGTTAAACCACAGAGCCTAGGACTTGCTGATCAGAAGGTCGGCAGTTCAAATCCCCACAACGGGGTGCGCTCTCGTTGCTCGGTCCCTGCTTCTGCAAACCTAGCAGTTCGAAAGGATGTCAAAAGTGCAAGTAGATAAATAGGTACTGCTCTGGCGGGAAGGTAAACAGCGTTTCTGTGCGCTGCTCTGGTTCACCAGAAGTGGCTTAGTCATGCTGGCCACATGACCCGGAAGCTGTATGCCGGCTCCCTCGGCCAGTAAAGCGAGATGAGCACCACAACCCAAGAATTGTCCGCGACTGGACCTAATGATCAGGGGTCCCTTTACCTTTACCTAGGGTCCAAGGGTGCCAATAAAATATTAAGATAATATAATAATCGATCACAAGATGCACACACAATTTGAATTTGAATTGTCATGCCCATCAACTTGGGGGGGCAGCCCCTCAAATATTTTAATGGGGGGATGATGACGGGACCTCAGCCCCTAGGAGTTAGCTCCTCTGCTAGGATCTCTCTCTCTCTCTCTCTCTCTCTCTCTCTCTCTCTCTCTCTCTCTCTCCATTTCAGTTTTAGCTGCCTCAGAAGTACAGTTTCCCAAGATTCCTAGCTGCTGCTTGTTCAGGCAGGTCTGTGGCTTGCGCTGCATATTAATTCCTGTCCAACACGGGAATTCGATTTGTACTGTACATTTCATTTCTTCACAGATTTAGATTTATTTCATGTTCTCTGCTTTTAATTAACTCTCTGGCACAGCTGCTGGACAGGATATAAAAACTCATTGCTCTCCCTGTGTTATGAGCATACCACCAATCATTTACCACTTAGATGGTGGTACAAGAGCTATCAGTTTCTATGGCAACCACAACCGTGGTGATTGATTCCATGCCAGTGTGGCATCACCACAGGGAGTGAAGGCTGTGGTTTGTGTGTGCGTGTTTGTGTGTTTTGTGCGCTTGCAACATCCATCTAATTAAAATGGGATTAGAGAATCATCCTACTATATGTTCAACAACTGAACTGCAATCCATTTATGTAAATGTTGTCACTATTAAACACAGTAGTCAGAGCATCGACAAAGAAATAGTTACATTGCTTTGGGGCATTTTATTTTATTTTGTAAACGGGAAGGAAGGTTACAAAGATTGGGGATTGCTCCCGGAATTATTATTATTATGGCTAAGCATGCCTACTTCTTTTATTTTTATTTTTATCTGGGTAGCCTTTGACTGATGATAACGCTTTATGCACAGAATATCTCACTTCCAAATCTGAATAGGGAACGCAGGAAGGAAAGATGGCAGGGATGTTATAGCTTGGATGGTGCTGTGGTGTCTAATAACCTGGGGATAATAATAATAATAATAGCAAAAAAATAATTAAAAAGCAGCAATGCAATGTGAATGATGCCCGACTCCTGAAATTGGTTAATTAATTTTAGTGTGCATGAATTATTTATTTGTCAAAAGCCTTTTTTTAATTCATATGATTGATTTTTCTTAACAGTGGCCTCCCCTGAGAGGATGGTAACTAACCCCTGCACTTTCATCCCCCCGCTCCCTGTCTTTTCATAGAGTCTTCTTCAAGCCTTCTAAAAGTTACTTGGAATTTTTGTGTGTGCGAAAGCCTTACAAATCAGGTAAGATGACAGATACGCAGGATGCAAGGAGGGCTCCGGATGAAAAGAGAAGCTGGGGGATTTTGTTAAAGGCTAAAAAGAGAAACCTGATTCTTTGGAGGATTGCTAGATATAAATGCAAAGCGGGGGGAGAAAAGGTGGCAGAGAAAGAGAGGGGGACACAGGGCGATGGATCTGGCAGGAGTCCTAACCCCCCTCTCTTTTCTGTATTACTCTTTCTTCTGCAGAGCGCTGACAAAATAATCTGTTAGCATGAAAAACGACAGTTAGCACTACCTAATAGTCTCATATCTGGGTGCGTTTATTTTTTTATTTTATTTTTTGCTACGGCGCTCTCGGTTGTAAAACTTAAAGCCATTTTATAAATTATAGATGAACCTAATGACCCTTGGGATGTTATGTAAAAATGCCATTAATATTTGTCATATGACCGGTTTCGAAAATAACAATATTGCTTGCTGGAGGCAAAAAGGAAGAAGAAGATGAAGGAGAAAGAGAAAATAAAATATAATATAATAAAAAGAGGTACGTCAGACCACATACAAAGGGCAGAAACGAGGAGATGCGGCCGGCAGGATTGTGACTTGAGTCACCTGGTTCTGGGCAACATGGGGATGGCTCCTGAAAGGACCTGCGCATAAAAGTAATCCTGTAGACATAGTCTGCAAGGAGGAGGTTCTGCCATATAACTGTTGGTGCCAAGCATGGCAGCCTGCACAGAGCATGAGTTCTGAGAATTCAAGGCCTAAGGTTGGCTGCAGACAAGCCTATATTATATACTGACTACCTTGAATTGGTGTATGTGGGCACTGCTTCCCCATAACAAAAATAAACAAGTGGGCACTGCATCCCCATAACAAGTTGCCCTCCACACACACACCGTATTTTTCCATGTATAAGACGCCCCCATGTATAAGATGACCCCTATTTTTGAGTCCCAAATTAAAAAATAATTAATTGCAACATTCTGTGTATGACGACCCCCGATTTTAAACTTAAAAAAATTGGGGGGGGGGAACATAGTCCTATACACGGAAAAATACAGTGTGTGTGTGTTTGTGTGTGTGTAATTAAATTTTCTGTTTTACAATTAAAAGTACTCATTTTTGCATCCTTAAGATATCAATGACTTCCCTTCTCTTTCAACGATCCATTTTGCATATCATAAATCTCTGCATATTTTATAAAAACTATACCATTCAGTAATCCATTATTACATCCATCAGAACTTATTTACACTGTTGAATTTATCTTAATGCTGCCAGCATTTTCAGCTGTACACAGTTATTTCTCATATATTCGAAAAACGTTTTCCAATCTTCTCTAAATGTATGCATTTCTTGTTCTCTTATACTATATGTTAAGTCTGCAAGCTGTGCATATTCTGTCAACTAAAGTTGCCATTCTTCTTTGGTTGGGACCTTACTCGTTTTCCATTTTTGGGCTAACAAAACACAGGCCGCAGTAGTGGAATACATAAATAACATTTTTTTGACACCTTAGAATACAAATTGTCCACCTGAGGTAACACATAAATCGAGGATTAATAAGCCATTGCCAAGCTATCTAAATTTAGGTTTGTGGTGGTATGGTCAAAGGAGGATTGCTCCAGACTATATATTTACCCCATGTACCCCATCAGCAGAAGCTCCATGCAATGACTTCTGTTTGTGCAATGGTCCTCTTCACCCCACATGTAATACTACGACGACAACAACTTATAATAATAATTTATTTATACCCCGCCCATTTGTCTGGGTCTCCCCAGCCACTCTAGGCAGCTCCCAACAGAATATTAAAAACACAATAAAACATCAAACATTAAAAACTTTCCTAAACAGGGCTGCCTTCAGATGTCTTTTAAAAATAAGATAGTTGCTTATTTCCTTGACATCTGGTGGGAGGGTGTTCCACAGGGCGGGCGCCACAACGGAGTAGGCCCTCTGCCTGGTTCTCTGCAACTTCACTTCTCACAGTGATGGAATCACCAGAAGGCTCTCAGAGCTGGACCTCAGTGTCCGGTCTGGACAATGGGGGTGGAGACGCTCCTTCAGGTATACTGGGCCGAGGCTGTTTAGGGCTTTAAAGGTCAACACCAACACTTTGAATTGTGCTTGGAAACATACTAGGAGCTAATGTAGGTCTTTCAGGACCGGTGTTCTATGGTCTTGGCGGCTGCTCCCAGTCACCAGTCTAGCTGCTACATTCTGGATTACTTGGGGTACTTGGGAGAACCCCCAGAACAGCACCTAGGGGAGGGTGATCGTTCCATCTGGCAAGCCAAAATGCTTTATCAGATAGAGCATTCGTAATAACATGACACTGTTTTGTGGTATTGTGGGGTCAGGTCTCGGGTGCGGAGCTCACACAACCTGAGGTGGAGCCCAGGAGTAAAAGGGCAGGACCTTGAGAATAAAAGTTTTAAATCCAAGATGTATAGTTCTTTCCTGACTTGCAAGTTCCTTGCCACGAAGTAGTACCTCCGTACGAAGTCCCAGGCTCACACAGACCAACCAAACACAATCCATACTGTGTCACCAGCATAGAGGAAGAACCCAATGCAGAGACGTCAAGCTAGGGCACCCAACCGCAGTTGCATCTTAAGTTGCATGCATAATATCTGCTTAGCATAATTTTAAAGACTTAAGCATCTAAAAGTCGTTCTGGGAAGCCATTTACCTTTGTTACAGATGAGAAACTTGGAAGCCGAGAGTCTAAAAGATAAACAGCGAATCCATGGAGAGAATGGGGGAAAAAAAGCCATGCAAAGCATTAAGTTCAGGAAAATGAGGAAACTTATAGCCAACTAATTAACCTTCTATGAAGCATTTGCACTCTCCTGCATTCACACATACATACAACTGTCTCATATATGCTCATCAAGCCTCTTCCTCACACTTAGGATCTGATTGCTACATACCCTCCAACATTTCTACTATGAAAATAGGGACATCATTAATAATAATAATAATAATAATAATAATAATAATACCCCACACATCTGACTCGGTTGCCCCAGCCACCTTAGGCAGCTTCCAACATATATAAAAACATAACAAAACATTAAACATTAAAAACTTCCCTCTACAGAGCTGCCTTCAGATGTCTTCTAAAGGTTGCATAGTTACTTATCTCTTTGGCTCGGGGGTCACATAACTCCATTTCTGGCACCCTGGTCTGCCTACACCAGTATGCATTTGCATGCTATTCATGCACACCCAAAGAAGGGTTATTGTTGTTTTAATTGCTGGGAAACCACACTGGAGAGAGCACTGACATTTGCTCGCCTCCGGAGGCAAAACTGGCTGGGGTTAGAGTTTTTCAAGAACCATAAAACCGCACACATAATCGAAGACAGAACCAAAATTACAGTTAATTATTAAAACTGCGACAAACGGTTTGTAACATTCAGAGAACCAGACGAAGAGTGAGGAAGCAAAGGCCCCATGGAAAAAGGGAGAAAGTTTGGTGATATTCTAGTCATGGATTGGAAGCTACAGCTCTCAGTGAGCAAACTCTCCCGCTAACACTCTTTCCACCCTGGGGTGGAATTTTGGGAGCACTAAGAAGGTTGTTCTGTTTGCACAATAATTTCTCCCTTGCTTTCTCCTCTTTCCTCCCCGCATGCCCTGTGCAGAGCGGGGCTGTCACCCAACCTTCTAGAGTGGATTTGGGGGAGACCCAGAGGTGTGGGAACATTCAGGGATGTAGGAGAGGATATATTGTTTAATAATATCCTCCCTAACTTGTGCTAGCATGTTCTATAACTTAGCAGAGTTCTAACATTCCTCTTCTAAATACACAGCGGTTAGCTTGTTGCAGGCTAGTTTAAGCCTCTCAATACAGATTCCTGGTAACTCCCTTATATCCCTCTTAAAAAGAATAGACACGGCCCAATCTTGTGTAAAAAAGTATAACAGTAGTTTACTCACATCCATTCAGTTCACAGATGGATCCCTGAAGGCAGACTTAGGTTACAAAAGTATATACACATGGAATCTATCCCATAAGGAGATAGTCCCTTTCTGCTCTGTTGGCTGAAAGCCAACAGGACATCTCTAGCTGAAGAGTTGTTGCTTCTTTGACAGATGGACTCAGAGAGAGAAAGGGCTGTGTCCCTGGTGCTTTTGTCACTTGGGCAGGTGAGGTCACGCCCACCTCTAGTCACATGTATAGGAAGTTTGTTCCAGCCCAGGAGGAAACAGGATGCTTTCTACTGGCTGGTACAAAACATCCCCTTTCATGTTCACTCTAGGAATGTTGTACCTGACTGCTATCTGTGTTTTACATACCACAAGAGGTGGGGAGGAGAAAGGGAAAATCCCCATTGCACTAGTGGGAGTTCTTGTTCTGGCTTCCGCTAATGGAACAGGGTGGTTCAATCCTGGTGTTCCCCTTGTATGGTGCAGTTTACTCCCCCCCAATCATTTTGGAGATAGCCTTGTTTCAGAGTCTGAATACATCCACCTCACCTTGGGATTCAGACAAAGCAGTTGCACAAACTTACAATCTAAGCAGGGGCTGAATGCTCATCTATCAGGGATGTTGGAGTCGCAAAATCCCTGCAACTGAGCACCAGTCTAAATGACCTCTGTAGTCACTTCCAACTCTAAAATTCTACGCTTTCCATGAAAAAATTGAAAAGTATACTTAGGTCAATTCCAGGCACATTTTCCTTCGGGTGGGTGGTAGAGCTTCTCTCTCCCAAGTTTGCACATGGGGATAATCATAACTTATATTAAGTGAAAGTGTTTGCTTCCAGGTGACCATTTCAATCCCCCCCCCCCCAGGTTTGAGGAGCCATTAGTCAAGGTGAGCTGCTCACTGATCATTTGTTTGTGGGAAGGCTAAAGAACATTGCATCAAGCATGTTATCTCACAATCCCCAGGGCATTTTGCTATCACTTATCACAAATATATATATATATATCCAGTTTTGGGGAGAACTGGGTTTGTTGCACAAGAGTCCCCTTGAATTGCACAACCTGAATTTGCCGGTTAATTGCTGAACGATTTGGAAGTGAGTAAAGAAGCGATGCATTCATGCAAGGTAGTTGTTAGAAGGTTGCCTTGAAAAAGCAATCCTGTCCCCCACAATCCACAGAAGAAAACTATGCCATATTTACAGATGAAACGCAATCATTAAAATGGAGAGTTAAGAGGCGTAGTTTTGCTGTGTTTCCTTAACACAATCTCAACTATGGAACGACTGCCAACATCTCTTCTGTGGAGCTATATAAAAGTTACATTTTTTAAAAAAAAACAACATGGGAGGATATGCAGAAAATACTGAATGAGCTGCTGAAATCAAATGCAAATCCTCCAGTGACTTGAGGAAGGATGGTTCTGTTGGATATTTCTCTTGAATCCGATTCAACTTTTTCTCAAAAGCAGAAACATTTCTGCATATTGCATATACCTTGTGCAATTGAATGTATTATCTGGCAACAGAAAAATGAAAAACTCCCAGGGGGTCACAAATAGATTTTCAGCTGCTTTGCTATTCACCACCATGGAAGAACTGTTCTGTGGTCCAGGAAATAATGATGCTTTTATTTGGAATTTTAAAACACCAGGATCTTATGAATGATTTGGGGTAGATTGTTAACTCTATTTCCTAGCGCCTCATCTTTGCCTCCAGAGCTACTAGCTGTAATCTTGCTCTCAGGCTATTAGAGTCCTGTTGACCAATGGGATTTTAAGGTGTGTGTGTGTGCAAGACTCAATCTTGCCATTTTAACAGGTCTTCTTAATCAATCTGCATGTGGACCTCCTATAGTTGCAGTACAAGGAAAGGAAGATACCAATCATTGCTGGATTTAGGAGGACACCCTAAACCAGCCTCCAACCTCCTCCTCCTCCTCCTCCTCTTCCTCCTCCTCCTCCTCTTCTTCTTCTTCTTCTCCTCCTCCTCCTCCTCCTTGTTACCCACCCTCCACCCTAAGATCCCAGGGTGGGTTACAGCATTAAAACACACCGCAACACAACATTGAAAACAGTTTAAAGCAACTTACAATTACAAAAACTAGGAGTGAGGTTATTACCTGTATACCTGAAGGAGTGTCTCCATCCCCATCGTTCAGCCCAGACACTGAGGTCCTTCTCCAAGGGCCTTCTGGAGGTTCCCTCTCTGCGAGAGGTGAAGTTACAGGGAACTAGGCAGAGGGCCTTCTTGGTAGTGGCACCTGCCCTGTGGAACGCCCTTCCATCAAATGTCCAAGACACAAACAACTATCTGACTTTTAGAAAACATCTGAAGGCAGCCCTGTTTAGGGAAGTTTTCAATGTTTGATGTTTTATCATGTTTTTAGTATTCTGTTGGGAGCCGCCCAGAGTGGCTGGGGAAACCCAGCCAGATGGGAAGGGTATAAATTTATTATTATTATTATTATTATTATTATTATTATTATTATTACCCTTTTACTAGTATTTATACCAGATCACTCAACCATTGCTACTGTGTCTTTTCTTCTAGCAGATGAAGATAACCAGGTGGCAGCAAAAACTGCATTTTTTTAGCAGGGGCAGTTAGAATAAGATCTATGATTTGATTAACTTTCTAACATTGCTTATTTAAAAAAAAAAATCAAAAGAAAGCCTATTGGTTCACACATCTTATCTGTGGCTATGTATCAGTTCTGTCCTTTGTATTGATGCAAACCTCTAGAACGTATTTTGTATAGCTAAGGATTTAGCTCTATCCTCAGTATATTATATTATGTTATGTTGTTACGTTATGTTATGTTGTTGTTATGTTATGTTATGTTAAAGGTAAAGGTAAAGGTACCCCTGCCCGTACGGGCCAGTCTTGCCAGACTCTAGGGTTGTGCGCTCATCTCACTCTAGGCCGGGAGCCAGCGCTGTCCGCAGACACTTCCGGATCACGTGGCCAGCGTGACAAGCTGAATCTGGCGAGCAAGCACAGCACACGGAACGCCGTTTACCTTCCCGCTGGTAAGCGGTCCCTATTTATCTACCGGTACTTGCACCCGGAGGTGCTTTCGAACTGCTAGGTTGGCAGGCGCTGGGACCGAACGACGGGAGCGCACCCCGCCGCGGGGATTCGAACCGCCGACCATACGATCAGAAAGTCCTAGGCGCTGAGGTTTTACCCACAGCGCCACCCGCGTCCCTTATGTTATGTCCCATAAATGTTATGTTATGTTATGTTTTATGTTGTTATGCTATGTTATGATGTTATGTTATGATGTGATGTTATGTTACTATGGCTAGTGGATAATGGAAATAAAGATTCTATGTCTAACATGGCGGGTCCTAAAAAAATATACACCTCAAGTTTCAAAAGCCAGGGCAAAATGGTGTGTCATCAGCTGTATTATAAAAGTTTTGGATGCAACTTAGGGGCTGCCACAGAGAATGTCCTCTTCCAGGCTACATACTTGAGCTTTTGAAGGAGTGGCCTGCCTCTGCCAATCCTAGCACCCATGATGGTCTTTTGGGGAAAGGTTTAAACAAAAAAATGAAACGGCCTCTCAACAAAAACCCTTCAAGTTTGTGTTTAAAGAACGTACAGTCGTACATTTGTTCTCGAATGCGTTGGTACTCATACAGCACATTTTGGCTCCTGAACACCAAAAACCCAGAAGTAAGTGTTCTGGTTTTCAAACATTCTTTGGAAGCCAAATGCCCAACACGGTTTTCACGGCTTCCAATGGAGTGCAAGAATCTCCTGCAGCCAATCGGAAGCCGTGCCTTGGTTTTTGAATGGTTCCAGGAGTCGAACGGACTCCTGGAATGGATTAAGTATGACAACCAAGGTACCGCTGTATAGCAAATTGGTATCATTGATGAAGGAAGAAGAAGAAGAAGAGTTTGGATTTGATATCCCGGTTTATCACTACTCGAAGGATCCTCAAAGCGGTCAACATTCTCCTTTCCCTTTATCCCCCACAACAAACATTCTGTGAGGTGAGTGAGGCTGAGAGACTTCAGAGAAGTGTGACTAGCCCAAGGTCACCCAGCAGCTGCATGTGGAGGAGCGGGGAAGCGAACCCGGTTCACCAGATTATGAGTCTACAGCTCTTAACCACCGCACCGACTCACTCCACCTTGCGCCCCATAATTTCAAAGGCTACAGTTTCAAACCATGTATATTTGGGTTGAATACAACCATGTCCTTTGACAGGCTTCCCCAATCTGGTGCCTTCCCGTTTTCTTCCTTTTGCTACAACTCTCCTCAGCCCAACAGTTGGCCATGCGGTCTGGGGCTGGTGAAAGATGTATCTTGAGGTTCAGAGATTTGAGAAGGTGTGTTGTGTGCCATCTGCTCTTCTGATGTTTACAGTCTCCCAAGGAATGGCACAGGATTGCAGCTGTACTAGATGTGTTTCCTGGGTAAGTTGTGGAGCTTTAGATATTGTGTTTTATTGATTTGTTGCAACTCACCTTGGGAGGGGATACATGCTAAAAGGCAGGCTAGGAAGGAATCCATCAAATGATTATGCTTATGCTAACAAGGTAGAAATGGGTTCTATCCAGTGGCTTTTTTCTGGGGGGTACCCAGGGGTGCGCATACCCCTAAACATTTTGTGAATCTAAGTTTGGCCTCATTGAGGGGCAGTATTTCAATATGAGTCGGAAAATGAGAGTACCCCAAACATTATTTAAGAAAAAAAGCACTGGCTCTATCTATGTCAAGAGTGACAGAATCACATTCTCTTAAATTCCTGGCAGCGCCCAATTTTGTGGTCATTCCTTTGGAACACCAAAAATAGCCATAAGTAATGTGATGATAAATCACCTGGTTTTGGTAAAAGTGATTTCTTCTAGAGAGACTAAGCAACTGTCATTTTCTCAGATCTCTAAGAGGTTACGAGACTTAGTTTCAGAGCCCAATTTTGCCATGAGTCAGATCAGCAACTGGGTGCATATTTGCACAAATGCTTCCTTCTATTGTCTGCATTTGCTTTATAAAAAGCAATTTTTGTTTTGCTTTGCAGGTACTTCCGGTGTGGGATGCCTTCTTTGGACATGCTTTCAGTGGAACGTTCTACTCTTTTCAATATGCCGGCTATCAAAAATCTTGCCTCTGTGGAATGCTTGGACCAGATTCCCTTCAAAAAGTTTCCAGTGCTATCCCATGCAAATGTAGGACCCTTGGCACAGTGCAATTAGACGAATTAGATAATGCTGGAGCAGCCTTTAACATTCCTCTGATTTTCGTGTCTCTGCCTAGTGTGAAACTGAATGCAATTCCTCCTTTCCAAACGAACAAGAAACAGGTCAAGCAGATGAAAGTGCCTAGTGTCTACATGGATCGAGTGGGGAGGGGGGCAGAGGGAAGGAGTTTGCTTGCCTGAGTCACTCATTAAATGTGTATGCATAACAAACAATGTTAGCAGATAGAAAATTCTATTGGTGAACAGTTGAACACCATTCACGATGAATAATTTAATCGCCTCTATTTATCACAAAGGAAATCAGGCACACACTGCATGAGGACAGGCCTCCTGTCACACACTGTTAGGTTTCGAGTTCTCTCCAAACAGCAAAGTAATAACTTTCAATGGTGTATGTTGAAAAATTGAAAGCAAAACATTCGCTTTTCCCTCTCCGCCCCACTTTGTACTCCCCTTTGCTTTCAGGCAATTGACCTGGGTGTAAACAGCACTGAACTGACAGTCTTGCATAGGAAATGAGTTTGCGCAGAAGAGCAACAGCCTCCTGCCGTCACATCACTGCGCATCAACTGTTTCTTGAAGACACTACATGAATAGTTAGTTCAGCCTCTCCACTAATTTGGTCCATAGCCTTTGGGCTTGTACATGAACTTACCGTTTTCACCTCACCAGAAACCATATGCCATCCTTAGACTGTTTGTGTCTGACTACCTCCAGCTTGCAGCTAAGATTTGGAGGGTTCCCTCCTGTTTTGTTTTGTGTTGATGCTCTCATGGACTGGATGAATAGAGCTTGCTTGCAACCCAGAAGTGGATGCATTGCAACCGAGGAAGAGGAACAATGGAGAAATATTCTGGCCAAGATCCAAAGATTCGTTTGCCATGTCTGTGTGCCCAAGGGCTCCGTGGAATGGTGTTCCTTGTACAGCGATCCTCTCTAATCCCCACTTCCTCATGCTAGAAGACTTTTGGACCAGAGGGAAGTTGTGGAAGCAGGCTTCATGCAGTGGTTCGAATCATGATAAGACGCTTCCAACACCACCTAGCATTTTGAAATTTGATTAATTTACTAATATTTTATATTTCCTTATTGAAAGATAAAAAGTGTGTAGGTGCACAGGAAAAAATAATATGTGAAAAGAGGAAAAGAAAAAGAGAAAGAAAAAAGAACACACACACACACACACACACACACAACTTATAAACATCACAAGATTGTTCTTGTCGTTAACCTAGTGTGGTGTAGTAGTTAAGAGCGGTAGACTCGTAATCTGGTGAACCGGGTTCGCGTCTCCGCTCCTCCACATGCAGCTGCTGGGTGACCTTGGGCTAGTCACACTTCTCTGAAGTCTCTCAGCCCCACTCACCTCACAGAGTGTTTGTTGTGGAGGAGGAAGGAAAAGGAGAATGTTAACCGCTTTGAGACTCCTTAGGGTAGTGATAAAGTGGGATATCAAATCCAAACTCTTCTTCTTCTAATTTAATACAGTGTTTATAGAAATGAATGCCAAATATAATTAAATTTGTCTATGCCAAGTCTACGTTTGTATGCAATTTGTTCTAAAGTCAGGTCTTGGTATCAAAATATGACATTCAAATCCCAGGTTGGGTATCAGGTCAGGTTTGTGCTGATTGGCTGCATGGCTGAATGACAACATAAAGATGCTAAATTCTGTTGCAAGTCCCATCAAATAACATATTGTGCTGCATGCCTGAAACCATCAAATGTCATGTCATGGGTTAAATATTGTAACCCGCTGAACTGCTACATGACATACAATGGGGTGCTGCAAGATGTTGCAGAACTCCAACTCCCAATAGCCCCCGGCAGCATGACCACTTGTCAGGTTCACTGACCAGCATGCCCAGTGGTTAGTCTCCCCCCACCCCTGTCATACATTACCAAATACTGACTGCAGTTGCATAGCAGCTGCCAAATTCCTTGAAATTTTGTTTGTGGTTCGAGGACCCGACCCCCGCAAAGTAAAATGAAGACACAGGGACACGCGATATAAGGTTACTGGGCTAGAAAAGGCCACAACTTTATTGATTACAGCAATGAAAAGGTATTGGCTTACGACAAAGAGAAATGAGGCCGGGGAAAGGCTGGCACTGCAGCATAAAGGCTGCTGGACACGCCCCCCCCATGGCACCTGGTTGGACGGCCACCGGGGGGGGGGCGTGAGTGCCAGCCAGGTGAGCTGGAGGCAGGGGGCAACGCCCCCTGCTAGGAGCGGTGTTCAGGCTCCCGCCCACAACCACTCCCCTCTCTTTCAGGGAGGAGAGTCTTTGCTACTGCATGTCCAGTGTCAGATATTGTTGACCGTTGACAGCTGCTTATCACATACTGAACGCTACTTCATGTCGGATGTCAATTATTGTCAACATATAAATACTACTGAAAACATACATACTAGTTTGATACTGGTAAATGTTGACAGTTATATGCCAGATATTGTCAAATATAGACTGCAGCTGCTTGTCTGCTGTCAAGCATTGTCAAATACTGACTGCAGCTGTGCGTCAGCTGTCAGATACTGTCAAAAGTTGACACCTGTAAAATCTTTGGATGTCAAACGGTGAGTTTAAGTAGGAAAAGTTTTTGGGTGTTGTTTTTTTTTTAAAAAAGAAAACTGTGTTGCTCTTAAGACTGCGAGGGTCTCCGTTATGTTGCTTTTAAGCCTGTGATTCCATATAAATAAATATTTTTTATTATTAGCCTGACTCCCTCCTTCGGCAGTCCTCACAGATGGTTGCCATCAATTTGATTTGAATTAATTTTATAATTAAATGATTTTAGAATGTTGTATTACTTTATTGTTGTTAACCGCCCTGAGCCCAGCTTCGGCTGGGGAGGGCGGGATATAAATAAAATTTTATTATTATTATATATTCTAAGCTATATTCGCAAACTAGAAATTGATAAACCAGTGGACTCAGTAGTAACCTGTCCAATGAGCATGTGGCCACATTATGACATAGGCCATAGAATGAGCATGTGACCATATAACAGCACATGGCATTCTGGGAAGGGTTGCAATGTAAGCCTTTGAAAGCCAGTGAGAACAAGGAAGATGTTGGGGATAATTCAGACAGAAATTCCCAGGTGCCAAAAAAGGTTATTTATTATGCCACTACTGCGGCCCGTGTTTTGTTAGCCCCAAAACGGAAAACGAGCAAGGTCCCAACCAAAGAAGAATGGCAACTTAAGCTGATGGAATATGCGCAGCTTGCAGACTTAACATACAGAACAGGAGAACAGGAAGAACATACATTTAAAGAAGATTGGAAAATGTTTATTGATTAGATAAATAATTAGATGCAATGTAAAAAAAGCGAAGACATTGGAAACTTGAGGGGGCAGGGGGAAGTCAATTAAGTTCAATGGGGATATGTTACATTATTGAAAATTGTTTTATTGAGAAAATATTTTTTTTAAAAAAAAGTAAAATGTTTATTGAATATATGGGGGGAAATTGTGTACACTTGAAAATGCTGGCAGCAGTCAATTTTTTATTTTATTTTTTTGTTTATAGTGACTTTGCAAGCTTCTATTAGTATGGCTCCATCTGAAGAAGAATATAGTAGTTACCTCAGTACACTGAAGTTGGATAGAAACGACAGGGGGAGCCAACCTTGCTATTCCTGCAACCAGTTTTTACAAGTTTTAGCTATATAAGTTAAATAATTTTAACTGATATTCATATTGTATTTTAATATTGTTAAGCCCTTATGATGAAAGATGGGCAAGAAATTTGAATAATAAAAATAAAAGCTAATACAAAATAATGACCACCTGCTTGTTAGATGCCCAGTTACTTATACTATAGTATATTTAACAACCAACAGTAATTGCATAGGCTTAATTTAATTACATACTTGTTGAACGGGACCTCAATGCTATACCACTATCAGTATATAAAAAAGTAGAAAGTCCAACCACAGAATCATTCAGTTCAGTCTAGCAAATATTCAGTTTTCTCTAGCAGAAATACGCACTGTTAACCAGCCAAAGCCCTGCCCTGCCGCTGTTTCCCTTGCTTTGAATAAGGACTGGAGGGGAAAAAATGACCCCCATTGAATTATTTGTCTCACAGCATATTTATTTTCAGAAACATAATTTAAGGACCCCAAAGGTTTTCCCCTCACAGACTGGCTTACACGGGCAATTCATGTTGAAAAGAAGGTAAACCTGTGATGAAACTCATACCTTCTACCTTTACATGGGTGATGGAAATAAGTACCTCTAGACATATCATTGCGCTGAGCTCAGCTGGCATGCAGAGATTGCCAGGTGTGGACTGTGATAGCAAATATGCCTCCTTATTATATGTCAGAGGCATCCAAGAAACACTAAAATATCTCCCTGAAATGCAACAGGGGGCACAAATTTAAAGATACCACTTAATTCTTTTGACTGCGGCCTGTGTTTTAAGATGATTTCCCCACCACCACCACCCTTTTAATCACTTGGGACCAGGAAGTGAATGTGGTAATAAAGAACGAAGGATGGAGCAGCAGAAATAAAATACTGTAGTCTTGTGAAGTCATTTTTCCTTTCCTAGTACAATTTTCTCCTTTCCAGTCTCCTTCCTGGTTTAAATTGAAAAGCATATGAAGTGCTTGCGAAAGTCAAAGCTTGAAAGGCACCAACAGCAGAAGTTGGTCTGCTTCTATTAAGGACGACGAGTCGTGTCCTGGCAGTGTCACGGTGTCAGGATCCAAAGACCACACACTGAGGACAGCTGAGTCATGCATTGCTTCGTTTATTCCATGGAGTAGCACAGAAAAACCACTAAGTGAAACACATTATACATCGGGCAGTGGGCAGTAGCGGTTTCCATTACTGTGGCTAGGAGACGTATTGGTGTCGTTGTGAAAATGTCTGAGTTGCACGGTGTATTTATCTGTGTGCAGTTCAGTTCAGGAGAGATCTCATGAATTGATCTATGGTTAAAACCAGTGCTGGATTTACGTATAAACTAAAGAAGCTATAGCTTAGGGCCCCATTCTCTTGCCCCCCCCAATTAACTATTAATGTACTTCTTCTTAATTGTATATCAGTTCAACAATTACTTTGATAAAATACATTTTTTGTTATGTGCAAATGGCTTGAGATACCTATTAGGTCCATAAATTATCATATAGTATATATTCAACACAAAAAACAGTGACAATTTGTAGTTGACAAAGGACAGCTGGACATATAAAGGGCCCCATTACCTTCAGTAGCTTAGGGCCTCATCAAACCAAAATCCGGCCCTGGTTAAAACCAAGAAGCAGCTGGGGGCAATAAATGGATAGGGTCCTTACTGTGGAGAAACAGATGCGTTCAACAAGGATCTGTACTGGAAGTAGTGCTATTTAACTTCTATGAAGGATCTGTGAAAGAGCCAAGTTTGAGGATGATGTCAGAGTAGTCAGGAGGATGGAGGCCTTGAAGAACTTCAAAAAGGCATTCCTAAACAGGATGACGGGGCCACAGTTTGGCAAATGTAAGCACATCCTCCAAGTGTCCCTATTTTCCAGGGACAGTCCTGGATTTACAGAAGCCATCCCAGTTTCTGATTTGCTCCTGAAATGTCCTTTTCCTTAGAATGCCCCTATATCTGAAGGAGCGTCTCAACCTCCATCGTTCTGCCAGGACACTGAGGTCAAGTACCAAGGGCCTTCTGGCGGTTCCCTCACTGGGAGATGCCAAGTTACAGGGAACCAGGCAGAGAGCCTTCTTGGTAGTGGAACCCGCCCTGTGGAACACCCTCCCACCAGATGTCAAAGAGAGAAACAACTTCCTGACATTTAGAAGACATCTGAAGGCAGCCCTGTTTAGGGAAGCTTTTAATGTCTGATGCATTACTGTATTTTAACATTTTGTTGGAAGCCGCCCAGAGTGGCGGTGGAAGCCCAGCCAGATGGGCACGGTATAAATAATAAATTATTATTATTATTATTATTATTATTATTATTATTATTATTAGAGATAAGTAGCTATACAACCTTTAGAAGACATCTATGACAGGATTCTTTACCCGTGTTTGCAGTCATGAGATTGTTGTCGATCACATGATGGTGTGTATTTTCATTCCACAGTGTGGGAAGTGATGGAGACAGGATGTTTTGATGCTACTGTGTTCTGGAATGTAGGACTATTGTCCTTTGTTTCTTTCTCTCTTTGCTGTCTGATAAGAAAGAGGAAGGAGCTAAGTCAGAATGCTCCGAGTGTATTATATGTAAATATATGTAGATTAGCCAAGATGCTGGGCTACTGCGTTCTGTTACGCAAACTGCGAATACTCTGCAGATCCCTAAGTGTGCTGATGCTTCTTGGTATCAATCGCTGTGATGTTTGGGCTGAAGAAAACTTTTGAAGCTCCTGAACAACTGACCAGGAGGGAGAGAATATGCCAGTGGGCATGTGTCTCTGCCAGGGTCCTACACTAGAGTAGGACAATCCTAACAATCTGAAGGCAGTCCTGAATAGAGAAGTGAAAAGTGGTGTACATGGGACAAGTCACACACGCAAACAAAACAAATTTTACAAACAAGCTCTTGGGGCTCCCCTCCAGACTGGTGTTTTATTGTGGTTGTAGGCTGCAACATGTTCTTGACTTCAGGGGGAATGTAGTGTTTTCTAAGCTGCCTTGGGATCCATGTAGGAGGAAAGACGTGGTACAAATCTAACTAATAAATATAAATGAAGTATTTATATCCTTTAAAACAACAACAACAACCTTCCTAGGAACTTCAGTGTTCATCAATGCCCATTCATTACATATGTCTCATTACCAGCATAAATACATTTAGCTGTGCTTATTCATCACCACAGCTTTTACAATTTGGCGATGCTTTTCAGATTGTATCTTGTAGCACATCCACAGGGATTTCTTCCAGGTGGCTGTTAGGAATTTGCTTTTCCTCCTGTGATCAGGAAAGCCGCTGCCCTTTTGAAATGTGACACTCTCTTTCTCCTTTCGTATGATTCTATGAAATATAGGCATTTTTTTATTACTAGGACGTCTACACAGTGCAAGGTGGATGCTTGTTTGTAATTTTAAATATGATCTCATCTATTCTCATATATCAGCAAGTAGAGGTCCCTTCAAATAATGCTGTTAGGCAGGAAAAAATAAGTGAAGAAATAATAATAAAAACCCCTCTCTTGTAGTTTGGAAAAATAAATAGACTGCAACTGTTGCTTAGGTGACAGTTATAAGTTATAGCATCAGTATTTCAGTCATACACCGAATCCAATAAAGTCAACAACAACATCCCACACAGCCCATCCTCTTGAGAGACTTGGCATCCAATTCATTCTCAGAGAATCCTGACAGGTTGGTTACTTTGCAGCAGGTCTGCCCAACTTGTGACCTACTAAAGTCAAAGACCACTCACCAGCCATGTATTAAGGCCTGACAAGGGCTTGACAGCATCCCTCACATTTTGTAGCTCCAGACAGAAGAGCCTTGGCTTAGCTCTGCATGCACCCTCAATATCAAGGCAAATTAAGGTGATTCAGGGTAGCCTCCATGCCACCAAGTTGGATTGTGCTGTTAACAAGGCTTGCGAAGGTGGGTCAGGGGGGTGCCCCCTCACCTTCGTAGCTCTGATGCCTTGGCTTTACCATAAAGTTCAACAAAGGGCCGTTCCTCTTTTCTTTTCTGAGAAATGAAACCAAGCCGGTTGAGGAAATTGCCAGAGCTCATCCAAAATGCAGCTGCCAGATTGGCGACTGGGAACAGCCGCTAGAACCATATAACACTACATTGGCTCCCAGTACGTTTCCGAGCAGAAGTCAAAGTGTTGATGCTGATCTTTAAAGCCCTAAGCGGCTTCGGCCCTGAATACCTGAGGTCCACCCACGGTGGACACTGTGGTGGGAAGGCAAATGGCATTTCCATGTGCTCTGGTTTTCGTCACGGTGTCCCATTGCACCAGAAGCGGTTTAGGCCTGCTAGCCACATAACCTGGAAAGCTGTCTGCGGAAAAATGCCAGCTCCCTCAGCCTGAAAAGCGAGATGAGCGACACAACCCCATAGTCACCTTTGACTGGACTTAACCGCCCAAGCGTCCTTTACCTTCTTACCTTTATATCTGCATCGTCTACCTCATTTTGTAAAGGTTGTTTGGATGCCCTATATTACAGAGCTGTGTGGGGTTTTAAAGGGTATATAAGGTTCTACGCTACAATACCTTTAAGCCACTCTTCCCTTCTAGCGTCACACAAATTGCCTCTTCAAGAAATACCTAGAAGCTTAAGCAAACCTTAGTAGTTCCATGACTCAGTAAATGTGAAATACTCTCTCTGGTAAGTGGGCTGAGTTTTGAGTTGCAAAGGAGTCCTCTCTGCTTCCAGTCCACCAGGTACAATGAGACTTTGAAACCATGGTGTCTAGAGACAAGATGTAATTACATTTCCACATTCCATCGGAAGGCACATTCTTGAGAATGCTCTTAGGATTTTGATGGGTCAGTTGTTTTAAATTGAGTATCTTAATTGCTTCTTATTGTTTGGATGATAAATGAACATGGCAGAAAGGTTAACAACTTCTTCAGTGCTCATTGCTTTCTCTTATCTTCACTGCTAAGTGAAAGGAAATCACGATAGCAAGTGTATTGATGGGGGAGGAGGAAGTGAGCAGCACACAAAATGTAGAGTATTTTTCCGCAAGAGAAAAAGTTCCAAAGAAACAAAATAAGCTCTTTCACCAACAGTGGGAACAAAACAATACACACACACACACACACACACACACACACACACACACACACCCTTTGCCTGAAGGACTTTTGGTATGGAGCATGCAGATAATAAAAAACACAAACTAAATAACTGAGCACGCACACAAAGACAGGAAAGGCTAAAACAAGAGATTAATAACAGCAGCGATCCAAACTATAAATGAAAGTTTCCACCAGTATGGAAAAAAAGCCAGACTTTTGCACAGCTTTACCAAAGACAACAATTCAGAAACCTGATATATTGAAGCAGGCAAGGAGTTTCAAAGATGTAGCCCTTTGAGAGAGAACCCATTGCTCTCTCCTCCCCAATGGATGCTCAAAAAATTTAGGTTACCTAATGGCAAAAAGTACATGGGAGAGCTGTGATTGCCTATTCTAACACAGTTTTCTTTCATTAAAAGCAGATACGTGGTGGCCCTTTTGAATTTGAATCGGGGCCCTTGTGCATTGGATGAAGGTTAGCCCTTTCCCCTATGCTGCAGTCCCAATCCAAAGGCAGAAACTGCTGTTAACCAAGGGCAGAAGAAAAGGCAGCTATCCATATTGTAACTGGCACTGGTCATTGTTTCCTGTCTTTGGCTAATAGCAGATACGGGATGGAAGGGATTGAAGTCAATGAACTAATGTGGTGTAGTGGTTCTGATCAGAATTGGCACGCCCAATTCTTTTGCTGAAACAAAGCTACTTCAAGAGAGGTCTTCCATTTCACCCATGGTTTGGCCCTTAGATTCCTGATATGGCATGCAGAAGGTGCAATAAAATACAAGAGGCTCGCTTTGGAATAAGCTGAACAGAATATTCAGTTCTGTTGCATTTTCTCTGTGTAGATGTTAGAATTGCATCTGATGTCACTCTGTACTTGCAAGTGCAATTGTGTGTTGAATACAGGGAACAGTTCAACATTAAAAAGAGGAACTTATTTGGAAATAATTGTGTGGGGGAGATCAATGTTCTGCTTGCGTGTGCCTACATCTTGTACTCAGATACAGTTTTCCCTCTTGATGTTTTCTTCACAAGGTGGCCTCTTGTTTTAGTTTAGCTTAGCTCAGGCTGGTGTTTTCCTGTTCCAATCTGAATGAGAGTTAGCACAGCAGCAACCCCTGACACTTTGGGGACATGCTTTCAATGTAATGTGTGGAAAGAGTGTCAGGCAACACACAGATTACTTCTGACATAAAAAGTGGTTTTTGATTGCCGTGGTGGCAATTTTCATTTTATTTATGCTTCACATTTTTTTTAAAAAAACAAACCGGTGCTCATTAAAAGCATTGTGAGAAGGTATTTGGCTCTCTGCAGATTTCTGCCTATGATTGACAACTTGCAAATATTAGCTTACAGACTGTCAGCCTTTCTATGTTTCATGTTGAATTGTATCTTTCATACTACATTCTCACAACCGAGTGAATCATCAACAATAGAGTCCTCGTACGATGCACCTAAGCTGTGGCTCTTCAGACAGGAATAGGAAGCATAGAAGTGGGACTCTGGAGTTTAACTGCATTGGTTGGCTAACGATGGGCTCCCACAACACCGGCTGAATCATCATCTCTTGGGAGCTCTAGAACATTGGAATAAAACATTATCTGTGATAATCTGCCTAGCAGTTTATGTGCAAAGTTACTCTTTCAACCTTTTATGCTCATCATGCTCCTGAGACACAGACTTTATTCCCTCCGCCCCTCTTTGCAGATGAAGAGCTGAGAAAGGGACTGATTTATCGAGGCCCCAATTGATTTGCTGACTGATTGCCACAGCTCACCGGACAGTTGCAAAGATTAATGAGTAGTGCAGGTTTGAGTTGCATAGCCCCATCAGGATGCCAATAAATAAAATTCAAAGACGCTCTATTCACATTGTTTTCCAGGGGGATATGCTGCTGTTGGCTGTTGTTGTTTTCATAGAGGCTATTAGCATGGCATCACAGCTGCCTGCCTATGCTTTGCTGTAGCAATGTGCTGAAAACCAGGCATAAGGAACTTGTAGTCCTCTGGATGTTGCTGCAGCTCCCATCATCCCTGCCCATTGGCAATGGTGGTTGGGGCTGGTGGGAGTCAGAGTCTAAAACTCTGAACAGAATCATGGGTGTCCCAAATGACAGAAACATGACCTTTTCCATGTTTGTCCATTTTCCTGCCACACCTTCACGTTTAGATGGTGAGGTGGTTCTCCTCTTTTGGTCAGTGGCACTCTGAGCAACGTGATCATTGCACGATTGCAACAATGTGAGAAATTGAAATTATTTCTGATCATTAATTTATAACCCATCTATTCTTACTCCTCTTGGTGCAACCAGCTTAACAGATTCTGCAATGATCTAGGAGGGACAATCACATAAAGAGGTGGCGGAGCCCATCCATACCACTGTGCCATCTTGATCAGGAAGGCTTCATAGGCCACAATCCACTTGCAAGGTTGAGAGTACCTAGGCATGGCAACATATTAACACTCTTCCGTCAAGGGAGCTTCATGACTGCAGTGGCATCGCAATGGGGGGGCGGGGGGTGGTGCGCCCCGGGTTCCACATCTCGGAGGGTGACAAGGCGGCAGCTGCGAGCAGAAGATCCTGACCCCGGTACCAAACTGCTATGTACAGTGCATGTGCAGCGTTGCACGCATGTGCTGTATGTAATGACACCACACATACGGTGTGGAGCGGTGCCGCTGGCAAACCACTATGTACAGCGCATGTGTGGCATCGCTACATACAGCGCATGCATCGTATGTAGCGACGCTGCACTTGCTCCCTACATAGCGACGCCCCACCCCAGGTGTCACGACGCCTCCGTTCACCCCTGCATGACTGTACAGCACGGTGCCCTCCAGATGCTCTTGGACTACAACTCCCATCAGTCCCAGTCAGCATGACCAACAGTCAGGGATTATGTGAGCTGTGGTTCACAATATGTGGAGGGCACCCTGTTGGCTACCCCTATTAGACCCTTTTTCCCTCCCTGATCTTCTCAGGAATTTACCACCTCAGTATGAAATGCATCCAGCTTTAATCGGCTAAACTAGGCTATGTTTTCCTATTGGTTAGTATTTATTTTTGAAATAATAACAATGATTTTGCTGCATCTGAAGGTATTACGACTCAGTGACACCCCTAGCAGATGGGCTGGGTGTAAGTCTAATTGCAAAAACGGACCCTTTGTACAGCACTTATACAGCTGTGCCAATTGGCCAATGCTGCAATGGCAAATATTGCATTTTGCCAAAAATGCTGTGGGTTCAAGCAACCACTCAGCTCCAATCAGACTGATGGAAATGGGGAGTTAAGAGATGCATAGCCAAAAAGTCAAGAGGGTCTTTTAAAACAAGAGAAGAAAAGATGCAATGAGAGAAAAACTATGCATCAAGATCAGCCATGGCTGTCTTCGGACTTAGATAAGTTCCGTACAGCATCTGACCTGAGTATCGCATGTGCATAATCATCATTATTTGGAGAAGAAGAAGGGCAGAGGAGCAAACACATCAATCTGAAGGAAAAACAAAGTCTAAGTGTGTGCCAGCCACACTTATGCCTTGCAAGAAACAATTCAATTGAATAATTAAAAGCCTCCAGGAGGAAGGCTAAAGTGCCCAACTTCAGAGAAGATTAATGTTTTGTTGAAAATTTCTCCCATGTTACCCTTCTCCCCAACTGTTCTCCATCAATTAACGAGAAAAGCTATTGCATGAGAAAACCATCAAAGGGAAGAGATCCTTATGGCTGGGGCACAGGGCTTCTGTTGTGCTTTCCTTGTGGTTTAGTAGCTGAAGGGGTATTTCTGAGTGCCTTTTCTTTCAGTCTGCAGATGGTCTGAACTTGCAGCCTTCCTGGGTGCTCACGCTTCAGTCTGCAGATCATCTTGCAAGTGGTCTGAACTTGCAGCCTTCCTGGGTGCTCTCGCTTCAGTTTAAAGCTGGGGGGGGTATCATGATGTAACGCCTCCCACAAGGCTATTTCAGATCAGGAAGCATGGGCAGCCAGGGAGGCTGCAAAGCACGAGAGAAATGATTACTGGGAAGAAAGAAAAAGCCCACATACCATCCTTGCAACAATAAAGTAAGCTCAAAAACTCACACCCGTTGGAATTCTAAAGTGCCCTCTGTGGGGCACAAAAATGGGAGCAAACCTTTTAACAAATTGGAGATCGGATTTCTGTCTGATTCATTGCTCTGTCCTCTGGTGGGGCTAAGGATTGCTGCTGGTTCTCGCTCTGCATCAGTTACAATTGTATAATTCCATCACTCCCTTTGAAGAGGTGCTGCAAATTTCCCTCTGAGAAGGCTGCCTGATACATCCTTGAATGCTTGGATTATCTGACCTCCAAGGCCCCTTCCAACTTTATTGGGGACATTCAGTCAATTATATTGTTGAATCTCCGTTGTAAAGAGGAGACACCAGATGATGCTATACAGCAAAAAACGTTGTCTATGCGCTTTTACATAGGTTCCCCCCCTTTTGTTATAACGATCTAATTTATGACTTAGTGTTTCTCCTCCTGTGTTCAGCCAAGGTCATTTACCTGGGACTTCTGATTTGAGACAGAGGCTGCTTCATTTCCCCGGCCTCCCATGGTACCTTGTCAGGCCTGGTAAGGACATGAGCCAAAGGGTGAGAGAAAAGGGGCTCTCATCCTCTGGTTCTCAGGTGGCAACAAGCATCTAGTATGAGAGATGCTTACTAAAAACCAGAAGCAGTTTTACTTGGCATTGTAGGAGATGATATAAATAGAAAGGATTGCAAATTATTTTAATATGCAATGACGGCAGCAAGAATATTACTGGCACAAAATTGGAAGCAAGAAGAAATACCGACAAAAGAAGAATGGAGGATGAAATTGATGGACTATGCAGAATTAGATTAACTAACAGGAAGAATTCGAAACTGGCGGGACCAGAGATTCACAGAAGACTGGTGTAAATTTACGGACTATTTGAAAAGTAATTGTGACGATCAGATTACGTTTGTAAGTTTTCAAGAAGTTTTGTGAGGTGAATTATTTGAATTATTGCAAAAATTGGCGAAGAGGAGAATCGTTAGTTAAGATAATTAAAGGCAATATGAATTTAAGAAATGCAGAAGAAGTGATAAGAATGGTGGATCATCAGAGGTGCTGATGGAAGTCCAAAAAGATTGTATAAGAAGTGAAGTTTTGTTGTATGTGTAACAATTAATATGTTTTTATATATATCTATATCTATCTATCTATATATATATATATAGAGAGAGAGAGAGAGAGAGAGATGCTTACAAAAAAGATGAAGATGAGCATGAGATGGGGCAGCCCAACAGGCAGTGCTCTGGGAGGCCAACCCTCCTTGTGCTTGGATTGGTGTTATGTATTTTATCATTGTAATGACTTCTCCTGTTTTTATCACTGTATTTCCTGTTTCTGTAACCCATCCTGGGACCGTATAAGATGCCCCCTATTTTGGGGAGCTCAAATTTAAGAAAATGGGGCGGGGAGATGGCACAGAGTCGTTGAGTTTTTTTGCGGAGGATTGCCAGAGTTGTTGCGCTTTTTTGAGTTGAGGGAGGGAATGCCGAACCGAATATCACTCACTCAACTGGAAAGATCTAACAATTCCAAGCAACGCAAGCCAAATTGACGAGGCAGCAGCCAATCAAAGGCAGCCCTTGCTTCATCCGCTAATAACCCACCCATTTGACAAAGGAGCAGCCAATCCAAAGCAGCCCTTACAGCAGACTCCATTCACCCACCCAATCGCTAGAGCCTGCTTGTGGGTGCAAACAATCACCCATCTCCCCTCGGCACTACCCATGTATAAGACAAACCCCCCCCATTTTTTACTTTATTTTGGAGTAAAAAACCCTCGTCTAATACACGGAAAAATACGGTAAGTCATTTACACATCATCATGACCCCTCCCCATACACTTTCTGCACCTTAGTCTCTTGTTTTAATTGCGCCGTTGTTTGAATGGGATTGTGTTATTATCATAATTTAAAGATGAGTGCTTGTGTTTTAATAGGATTGTTTTGTTGTGGATTCTGATCGTCAACTGGTGGCTATACTAAAACTGCTCGGACATCTGTTTTAGCATTAAGCAGTATAAGAACAACAACAGGTTTATACCCGATCCTAAAGACCGACGCTTCATGCATACTATAACTTTAAAGTTCAGTTGAAACACATTCCCCCTGCCAAGAATGATGGGCACATTAGTTTGGTAACAGTCGCTGAGAATTGTAACTTTGTGAGGGGTAAACTACGGTACCCAGAATTCTTTGAGGATGAAAATGTGCTTCAAATGATACTAACAGAGAGCAAGCAAGACCATGTTTATGTCCACAATTCAGGGATATGCCTGAGGCCCACCTAATACCACATTGCTAGCAAGTTTACAAAGCAACTCCTTTGGTGCCTATATCTATGCGAAAAGAAAATCAAAGAAAAAAATGGAGCTTTCTTATTCAATGTTTGTTTATCTCCAGTATCCTAATTCAAAGTGTCATATTCATGCTTCTAATTCCAGGGCTCCTTAGTTTGTTTTATGATTGTGCATTTGTTGATTTGAACAAGCATTTTCTTTTTCTTTTTCTGCAACTTTAATGCCTCCCACAAGGGGCTTGTAAGATGTTTATTATTAAAAACTGCTTCAGGCATCCAAAAGCAAATGTATTCTACAGCATAAATATTCTGCGACTTATAAAAACCTATGGATGACAAGTCACAATCCAGCCATCCTCAATAATTTCTGAAGGCACTTTCTGTCAGGATGGCAAACTCTGAACCAATCATTTTATCTCACAGGAAATCCTCTTCACTGGTTGTCAGAAAATCTTCTCTGTATACATTTACCTCGTGACATTGGACATCAAAAAACTTCACAGTGAAATATACCAAATGTAGTAGGAATTTATTTCAGGTTATACATCAGCTGAATCTATGTATCAAAATGGTCTTTTGCACATAAATTTACTGAGACACACTGATTCTCTCGCTCTTTTTTTGAAATAAGACTTCCAGACTTTCTCTGGGGCCAGAATTCAAACACCTTGCAAATTCAGGTTGTGTATTCCCCACATCTGCTGTATATGCACATAATGCGCATATAGGAATTTGTCTGTCTACACACACACAAACACCCAATGCTACACAATGGCTCAAGATCCTCAGTCAAATTGCGAGGAGAATGAAACGCATTCCAAAAATGACTTTGCATTTGTTTATCATTTATATTTGAAATTGACTTCTGGGACATTTCAGGTTTTAATGGGTTTCCTGTGCAGAATGGACAACCAGTAACTTTTAGAAGACATCTGAGGGCAGCCCTGTATCGAGAAGTTTTTAATGTTTGACGTTTTATTATGTTTTTATATTTTGCTGGAAGCTGCCCAGAGTGCTCTGCGGAAACCCAGCCAGATGGGCAGGGTATGAATTAAATACTAATACTAATAATAACCACCAACCTTCCTTTATTGTGAATTTCATAACTCTGAGCTTTTAAGAAAATCAGATGGAAATCATGTCCTCTGACCCGCACTTTTATTCCCTTTTCTGAGTGCCAGCACCAGAAATGTATTTAGCAGAAGACGCTTCCTCTTATATGGGTGCTCGGCCTTTTTGCCTTTTGAAGCCTACTCCTACTTCTGTTTATTACCATTGATTCATTTTCCCGACACCCGCACTCCTTCAAGCAATTACTTTATTGACTTGGCCTTTTAAACCTTGTGACCATTGACTTTGCATTTATATTCTTATATGGCAACACTCAGGTTGTACTCCCTCTGCCCACTTCCGTCTCTTATTATTATGTGTTTTGTGCCCATTTTCTTCTCCTTTTGTGTGCGCATCTTTTGCCTTTTTTTGGTTCTTATTCCCTTACTACTTCTCGCTCTGTTGCTGTATTCAAGAAATGGACAATTTTAGCTTCTACAATACACTACAGAGATAAATATTTTCAGTACAAAAATCAACCCAAGCAGCTGCATTAAATAAAATATGAGCTGCTGCTGCTGCTGCTGCTGCTGCTGCTTCTTCTTCTTCTTCTTCTTCTTCTTCTTCTTCTTCTTCTTCTTCTTCTCTTTTTAAAAGTGCAGTCCTAGACATGCCTACTCAGAGGCAGGTTTCGCTGAGTTCAGTGGGACCCAGAAAGTGTGCATAGGATTGTAGCTTAAGCATTTAACTGCCATTGTCAGCTACCTTCTTGTTTTCATTCGGGGACGGGGAACTTGTGGGCTTCAGATACAGTGGTACCTCAGTTTAAGAACAGCCCTGTTTACGGACTGTTCAGTTTATGAACTCCGCAAAACTGGAAGTAGTGTCTCGGTTTGCGAACTTTACCTTGGTCTAAGAACAGAATCCGAATGCTGGAAGGGCACCGGCGGCGGGAGGCTTCCTTAGGGAAAACACGCTTCTGTTTAAGAACGGTTTCGGTTTATGAACAGACTTCTGAAATGGATTAAGTTCGTAAACTGAGGCACCACTCTATCACTGAATGACAACTTCCATAATCTTTGACCATATTGAGGGTCACTAGTTCCCCATCCCTGTTTTGACTGTTCACAACTGTGTATTTCATTTGACTATTTTTGTTTGGTGTTATTGTATTTTATTTTAATGTGGCTAGTTGGCCATGCCCTTCATACCACCTTGGGAGCCGTAAGGCTGTATGGTCAAAATAGTTCATATAGTTACTTGCATAAACAAGGGTGGCCAGAGGCAAAAATGTGCAGGGTTCCGGCACCTCTTAAGAGCTGTATAGAAGAGGGGAATTCTGCATGTTGAAACAATGTGCAGCTCTAGCCAGCAAGCCTCAAGATGGATGTGGTGTAGTGGTTAAGAGCGGTGGACTTGTAATCTGGTGAACTGGTGAACCGGGTTCGCTTCCCCGCTCCTCCACATGCAGCTGCTGGGTGACCTTGGACTAGTCACACTTCTCTGAAGTCTCTCAGCCCCACTCACCTCACAGAGTGTTTGTTGTGGGGGAGGAAGGGAAAGGAGAATGTTAGCCACTTTGAGACTCCTTCGGGTAGTGATAAAGCGGGATATCAAGTCCAAACTCCTCCTCCTCCTCATAGAAAAGATGCAGAAAAGATCAGCCCCAATGAGGAATTTGGGAGGCATTTAGGGGAAAAAAGGCAGGAGGGGGCACAACAGAGATGTGTAACATTTTGCATGGGCACAGAAATTGGAGAGAGATTCTCCATCACGCAAATCCAATGAAGCTGAATGTTGGAAGATGCATGTGGGGTGAGTTAAATTCTGGAACTCACTGCCACAAAGATGTAGTGATGGCCACCAATTTGGGTGACTTTAAAAGGGGGAATTAGACAAATTCATAGTGGATAAGACAATGTGTGGCTGCTGGCCGTGATGGCTGTATGCTACCTGCAGTTTTGGAGACTGTATGCCACTGAAGACCAGTTGGTGCAGGACATGAGTGAGGGATTGCTGTCGGCTCTTATGGAATGGAAAGCTGTAATAGATGGACCTTATATCTGATTGAGTAGAACTCTGCTAAGGTTCTTCAATTCCCTCTTCTGTACAACCATCAAAAGTGGAGAAAGTGCTCTCTTTTTAATCTGGCCATCCTAGTTAGAATGGCAGTGCTTCTCTTCATCAAATACTTTCCCTCTTTCAAGCGATCCACATTGAGAAGAAGTCTTCCAATGTGCTCTAATCTTGTGAAACTTTTAATTGGTGCAAAAGTTTCTCCATTATCAAAAGATCCCAGGCTTCAGAGAGCAAATTCTCCAGTGTAGAGGCTGTTTCAAGTTTCCCAAAGTCTATTAATCACCTGCTTGACTCCTAAGAATAGAAAAGGTAGCAATTTTCAGTTAATCTTAAAATGTTCTTGTTGTTGTTGCTGCTGCTTTTGTGGGTGTATTCAGCAACATGCCTCTGACACCATAACTGCATTCGTTGGGGATTATCCACATATTGTTCTGCTTTATTAATTGTTCTGCAATGCATTGTTGATGTCTGGAGGGACACTCTTGGACAACTGAAATATTTGTGGTATGGAAAGTTACAGGATTGCAGCAGGAAGCTACAGGAGATACATGGATAATAAAGCCGTATGTCCACTCCAAAATGCACACAGATTCAGAAAGCATTGAAAGCAAGATTGCATATAGCTATACCAATATCAATATGAGCCCAAATCATCATGAAAGTACAGGTAAAAAAGGTAAAGGTAAAGGACCCCTGGATGGTTAAGTCCAGTCAAAGGCGACTATGGGGTTGCAGCACTCATCTCGCTTTCAGGCCAAAAGAGCCCACATTTGTCCACAGACAGCTTTCTGGGTAATGTGGCCAGCATGACTAAACCGCTTCTGGTGCAATGGGACACCGTGACAGAAACCAGACCACATGGAAATGCCATTTACCTTCCTGCCACAGCTGTACCTGTTTATCTACTTGAGACAGTGTGCTTTTGAACTGCTAGGTTGGCAGGAGCTGGGACAGAGCAACGGGAGCTCACACTGTTGCAGGGATTCGGACTGCTGACCTTCTGATCAGCAAGTCCAAGAGGCTCAGTGGTTTAGACCACAGCACCACCCATTGCTCAGAATGACGTCTGGAGGGGTCCAACATGATTCTCAAAGAAGCACTACACAAGGAGAGGAAAACTAGTGGACTTCTTTTTTTGACAATAGCTTTGGTTAACTTTCAGACTTCATCCACGTAGCCCATCAAGAAGCAACAGACCACCTTGTGTGTATGTTTCATAATCATTCATTTTCCTGAAGCATGGCTGTTCAGCTGAAATAGACTCCTTCAGCAATTTACAAAGAATAATGAATTAAAGCTTTTTACAAATTTAAAACATTTCAGCCAGTTGCCCCAACCCAAGCGTTGCTCCAGTAACGTCCCTCCAGCCCCCCAAGAGCCTCTTGGGAGCAGACATGTAGAAATGGAACGGAATTCAATAATGCAAAAAGGAGGGAGGTGCATTGGGAAATAATTCCATTATTTGAAGGTATGTTCCCTCAAGGTATTTGGGTATGGAATTTTGCCCGTGAGTCCTTCTTTATGTCTGGGACATACCATGTTCTGAATTTTGTGAACTGTGTGAGAGGTTGAAGTGTGTGAAGGGTTTCAATTTTGAGGGCAGTTCGTACTTGGGGGTTTTCAGTCTTTTCCTGCTCTATAAGTAAATGCTCAGAGGACAATATTTATAGAGCCTCTTCTTCACACTTTATGCAGCAATCATAAAGGCCAAACCAGACATGGCACAAAATGTACCATTAGAAAGCACATTAGGTTGGTGGGTGGGGTTTAAAAATAGAAAATGTAATAGCAGGTAGTGTGATTTGCATTTAGACAACAGCTTCAAGATATTGAAAATCTAATTGCCACCACCCCAGGAAGAAGAGTCAAGACAATCAAATGTGGGTAAATAGGTTATATTTATTAAATATAACAACTTGAGGATCCTCAAAACAAACAAACTAGTCAGATTCAACCTATGCAACCAAATCAAATTATTTTGAGGCTGTAGTTCATTAATAAATGGGGGAAGTGCTTTTATCTGGGGGTACGCAGGGGTATGCGTACCCCTAAACATTTTGTAAATCTAAGTTTGGCCTCAATGAGGGGCAGTATTTCAATATGAGTAGGAAAACGAGATTGGGATGCGGGTGGTGCTGTGGGTAAAAGCCTCAGTGCCTAGGACTTGCCGATCGAAAGGTCAGCGGTTCGAATCCCCGCGGCGGGGTGTGCTCCCGTTGCTCGGTCCCAGCGCCTGCCAACCTAGCAGTTCGAAAGCACCCCCGGGTGCAAGTAGATAAATAGGGACCGCTTACTGGCGGGAAGGTAAACGGCGTTTCCGTGTGCGGCTCTGGCTCGCCAGATGCAGCTTTGTCACGCTGGCCACGTGACCCAGAAGTGTCTCCGGACAGCGCTGGCCCCCGGCCTCTTAAGTGAGATGGGCGCACAACCCTAGAGTCTGGCAAGACTGGCCCGTACGGGCAGGGGTACCTTTACCTTTAGGAAAATGAGAGTACCCCTAGACATTGTTAATAGAAAAAAAGCACTGGATATGGGTAATTATGGTATGAAACCCCATATATCACTAACCCCTCCCCCTGCATCAACTTTAGGGGCCCCGCCACACACTCCTTAATGTCATTACTCAGAAGTAAACATGATGAGCGTTAAATAGGGCTAGCGGCGGAGCAAGCCAATCTGGTGCCTGGGACAGCGTGCGTGCCCTGCACCCAGGGGCATGGCCAGACATCTGTGGGGGCTTGGCCAGCTGCCTGCGGGGGCGGGGCCAGCCAGGGCAGGACTGTGGGGCCTCTGAGGAGTCTGCCTGCCCCTCCCACACAGCCACCCTACAGCTGAGGGGGAGGCAGCGGGCGGACCGTTTGGGGCAATGTGGAGCCTGTGGATGCCCGAGCCACTGCGTCACTCCCAGGAGAGGTCCTGGGACCCCCCTCAATGGTGACACCTGGGTCATCCCGCCCCCACCGCACCCCCAGAATAGGGCTAGTTGTGTTAAACGAAACTTACAGTTTTAAATGGGGTTGCCTTCCAAGAAAGTGTTTGCAGAACTGCAGAGCAATTCTGCGTTTGTCTACACAGAAGTCCCTGGTAAGCATGAATCCAGGATCGCAGCCTTACGTCTTCGAAGTTCTTTGTAAGCTCGTGGGCTGCCATTGTCCCTGTCATGTTAATGAGACTCAAAAAACTCCCCAAGAAGCAAATACATTTACTTCCAACCCACAAGGGGAAGCGGGGAGGATTAATGAGATAATGACTCTCAATCATGTTGCACGTCTGAAGCGTCAAATAAATGATAATGATTTCATGCTAAAGATAGAAGACTGAGACAGAGATTGGTGACTGGGTCAAAAGTTGAGAAAGGTTTCTTTTTTGAGTAAGATGATGACAGGCCTAGAATGGGGGGAGAGGAGAGGCGATGTGTGTAATTTAAGGGGTGGTTATGTGGAGTTTTGGCATTTTGCTGGTGGGCCCAATGGATTTGCTCCTATCTGGTTCTGAAGGCATGTGCAGACTTTATATTAAAAAGTAAGCCAAAAACATACTATGATTTGTACAGAACTGGTTTCTCTGAAACAATCAACAAATGCTGGTCTCCGTAACTGCTTTCAATGAACTGCAAAAATCTGAATTATTGATGGTGCTTGCATCAGCACCTATTTATTTGGTTATTTATTTGCAATATTTATAAGTTATATGCACTACCAACGAGGTCACTAGGAATGGCTGAGCAACAATAAAAAAGATTAAAACGAGATAACAACCTATTAAAAACAATCATCCATTCAGTATATATATAAAACATAAAGGTATAAAAGCCAGCACAAATCTCAGGGACAAGTGTAGACTATCACAGCTTCAGCCCTGGCCAAGTGTTCTTCATTTGTGATTCAAGTTACATATAGCTATAGAATTTGTGCTTCCATACACCCTGAAACAATATCACAGAAACTAGGGACTCAGCTAGATTGGTAAAGAAAAGGCGTTTTATATGTGTTGGGACGTGGGTGGCACTGTGGTTTAAACCACTGTGCTGCTTGGAATTGCAGATCGGAAGGTCAGCAGTTTGAGGCCCCACGAGGGGGTGAGCTCCCGTTGATTGGTCCCAGCTCCTGCCAACCTAGCAGTTCAAAAGCATGCAGTGCAAGTAGATAAATAGGTACCACTCTGGCGGTAAGGTAAACAGCATTTCTCTGTTTTGCTCTGGCTTCACCAGAAGTGGCTTAGTCATGCTGGCCACATGACCTGGAAAAACTGTCTGTGGAAGAAGACAAACGCCGGCTCCCTTGGCCTGTAAAGCGAGATGAGCGCCGCAACCCCAGAGTTGTATACGACTGGACTTAACTGTCAGGGGTCCCTTTACCTTTACGTTTATGCGTTGTATATGCAATATATTTTTTTAAAAAAATATTTTTTATTCATTTTCACAAATATAACAAAATAAAAACATAACATAACATAACATACAATGACATAACATAACATACTAAAACATAACATACAATAACATACATAACACGACTTCCCCAAGCCTTCCCTTCACTGCACCCTTATTTTTTTTTAAAACAGCATTTCTAGCAATCCTTCATTCCAATTCATAACTGATTCTCTTTATATTTTATTTAAATTTAAGATTTAACAGCTATAATTCTCTATCTTATATCCCTTGACATTTTAGCATTCCGAAATTTTACAACAGTTCCTAAGATAAACTTTAAATTTTCTCCAGTCCTCTTCCACCGTCTCTCTCCTCTGGTCACGGATTCTGCCGGTCATCTCTGCCAATCCCATAAATTCTGTCACCTTGGTCTGCCATTCTTCCAGAGTGGGTAGTTCTTGCTTCTTCCAATATTTTGCTAGTAGAATTCTTGCTGCTGTGGTTGCATACATGAAGAATGTTCTGTCTTCCTTTGGTACCATTTGGTCGACCATGCCCAAGAGAAAAGCCTCTGGTTTTTTAGCAAATGTCCGCTTGAGAATTTTCTTCATTTCATTATAGATCATTTCCCAGTAGGCCTTAATCTTTGGGCAGGTCCACCAAAGGTGGTAAAAAGTTCCTTCACATTCATTACACTTCCAGCAATTATTATTGGGCAAATGATATATCTTTGCTAGCCTGGCTGGGGTCATGTACCACCTATAGATCATTTTCATTATATTCTCTTTTAAGGCAGTACATGCCGTAAATTTAATGCCTGTGGTCCATAACCTTTCCCAGTCCGCAAACATAATGTCATGACCAATATCTTGTGCCCATTTAATCATTGCTGATTTAACTGTTTCATCTTGGGTGTTCCATTTCAGCAGCAAATTATACATTCTAGACAAATTCTTAGTATTGGGCTCCAATAGTTCCGTTTCTAACTTTGACCTCTCCTTCTGAAATCCTACTTTCCTGTCTTGCTTAAATGTTTCATTAATCTGCTGGTGATGTAACCAGTCTCTGACTTTAGGTTTTAATTTCTCCAAGCTCTGTAATTTGAGCTTTTCACCATCATATTCCAAGATTTCACTGTATTTTGGCCAGTCTGAATCCATATTAAGTTTTTTTACCGCTTTAGCTTCCAGGGGTGACAACCACCTGGGGGTTTTATTTTCCAACAAATCTTTATAACGATTCCATACATTAAACAATGCTTTCCTGACAATATGGTTTTTAAAACCTCTATGCACTTTTACCTTGTCATACCATAAATATGCATGCCAACCGAAGTTGTTATCATATCCTTCTAGATCTAAAATGTCTGTATTCTCAAGAAGTAGCCATTGCTTCAGCCAGCAAAAAGCTGCTGCTTCATAATAAAGTCTTAAGTCCGGCAGGGCAAAGCCCCCTCTATCCTTTGCATCAGTTAGAATCTTAAATTTTATTCTGGGCTTTTTGCCCTGCCAGACAAAATTAGATATATCTTTCTGCCACTTCTTGAAACAGTCCATTTTGTCCAAAATTTGTAATGTCTGAAATAAAAACAACACTCTCGGCAATACATTCATCTTAATAACAGCAATTCGGCCTAACAAGGAGAGTCTTAACCTAGACCATATGTCGAGATCTTTCTTCACCTCCAACCAACATTTCTCATAGTTATCTTTAAATAGGTTCACATTTTTTGATGTTAAGTTCACCCCCAGGTATTTCACCTTTTTTGTTATTTCTAAACCGGTTTCTATTTGAAAGCTATCTTTTTCCTCGATCGTTAGATTTTTCCCCAGCACCTTCGTCTTTTGTTTGTTTAATTTAAAACCTGCCACTTGACCAAATATTTCAATAAGTTCTAAAGCTCTTTTCGTACTGGCTTCTGGTTGTTGCAGAGTTAAAACTAGATCATCTGCAAAAGCTCTTAACTTATAATGTTTAGTTCCGAGTCTTATCCCTTCTACCAGCTGGTCCCTTCTGATCATGTTCAATAATACCTCCAGACAGATATAAATAATAGAGGGGATATTGGGCATCCCTGTCGTGTCCCTTTTTCTATTGGAATCTCATCCATAACCATACCGTTCACAATTAATTTAGCCTTTTGTTCAGAGTATATTGCACTTATACCATTTTCAAAATTATGGCCTACCCCCATCCCATGGAGATTCCTCTTTAGAAAGGTCCAAGAAATATTGTCAAAGGCTTTCTCCACATCCACAAAGATCAACACTGCTTTTCTGTTTATCTCCATCTCCAGGAGTTCTAATATATCTATAATATTTCTCACATTGTCTGACATGTATCTCCCTGGGAGAAAGCCTGTTTGGTCTTTATGAATCTCCTCTGATAACACTTTTTAAAATCTTTTTGCTAAAATTTCTGCAAAAATTTTATAATCCACATTTAAGAGTGATATAGGGCGGTAGTTCTTAACTTGGTGTTTCTCAGTTTCTGTCGGCGCCAGCGTTTAATGGCGGTCTTAGCCTCGAGCTCCGAGGCAAGACTGCTCCGTAAAGTTCGGGTCTGACCCGCTACGGCGAGCGGGGGACCCCTAAAATCACAGGCGCTGAAGCCTGTGAACAAGGAGATTCGGTGGGCACCTTTGCGCCCCCCGGTATCGCGAAGGAGCCTTTTTAAAGGCTCCGGAGCGGCATCGGGTGTGAGCGCGGTGCTGAGGATCGCAACCCAGCTTACGGAGTGAAGCCGCGTCGCCATTGACGGAGAGCGCCGATTCCTTCCTGAAACAACCGATTGGCAACATTACCCGTGAGTAAGATCTGCAAACTAAATGGGACTCTAAAAGCAATTTAAGAAAATTCGGCTGAAAACGGGAGAGGTAGAAAATAAGGAAGCCAGCCCTCCCGGAACTGCACGACCGATTGAGCAATGGAAAAACAAGCTATTTTTAAAGGGAACCTTTCTATTTAAGAAACCTTATTGAACTCTTGATACTGGAAGAAATCCCCCCCCCACAGGCAGGTGAAGGGGGGAAGAGGACTGTGTAAATCTAATCTGCCAGAGGACAGGGGGTTGGGGGAAAAAAGTCTTCCGCTGCCGAAGCCTCTGATCAGGCTGCCGGGAAAAAAACAAGCGCCAGGAAAGTGAGCTGTCAGAAAATGAGCTGTCAAAAAGCTGGTGGATACAGAGGCCAAACTTAATTGAAATAAAATAACGGGACTTTAGGTAATTGAACTTATAAGATATTGGATTTGAAACAAATAAGGCTTTCGGCTGGACTTTTGCTTGGTGGAACTTTGCATTGGCTACTTGTTTCCCTGTCTTTTGTGTTGCTATTGTCGCCATTACTTGGATACAATTTCCCCCTCTAGAGGACTAAAAGAGAGAAACAGTTGCACTGTGATAGAGACAGAGAAGTGGGATTTTCCACTTGCAACTTTCCTGTGGGAACGACCTTGAGTTATGAGCACTCCACAGGAGGAAATAACAACAAGAAGCAAATCAAAACAAACTCAAAAGCAGACCCAAAGAAGAGGCTCCACATCAGGAGCTACAGCTGTACAGGAAAAAGGAACAACAGCATCAATGGAATCTATGACACAGGCACTGCTTAGAATAAACAAGTCTTTAGAAGCACTTACCAAGCAGTCCACAGAGAACTCTAGGAAATTGACAGATAATTCTAAGAAATTGACAGAGCTGACAACAAGACTAGACCTGAACACAACGGCAATTGCAAATAACACAGACTCTATAAACCGTCTTGTGCAAGAATCTACAGAAACGAGAAAAATAGCCGAGAGCGCAAGGAGCACAGCCGAGGACACCAGGGGAAAGTTTGTACCCATTGCAAAGAAAGTCAATGAACATGATTCAGCTTTGGCCTTTTTGGAGCTAGAGAGGAAAAATAAGAATTTGAAATTAAGATCAGTACCAGAGGAAGAACAGGGTAACCTGGGAGACTTCCTGACAGATAAATTTCAAGAATTTTGGATTGATGAACTAGGAGGGGAAGAGGAGCAGGAATTTGCAATTACCTCAGCCTTCCGGATTGGCAGAAAACAAGGCAAGAAACCAAGGGATTGTTTAATTACCTTAAGATCCAAAGAAGAAAGGGATAAAATACTGAACCTACATTTTCAGAAGGCCCTGATTGTTAAGAATTCCCAGGTACAGATCTTCAAGGACATTCCTAAGCACTTCCTAGAGGTGAGGTTTCAATTTAAGACTTTAGCAGATTTGCTGAAAAAATATAACATCCCATTTAGGTGGGAATTTCCACAAGGATTGTCCTTCAACTTCAAAGGGAAGAAAATTAAGATCAAAACAACTCAAGATAAAGACCAATTTTTGGAGAAATACTTTGAGGACTTTGAGAAAGGAACTGTAGAAGAGAGGGAAATACCAGACATAGCAAATCTATCATTTGGACTTGCCCCAGCACCTACTGACGAGGAACAAGAACTTGGAGCAGTCGGCGGAAAAGCAGCCCAATAACAGAAATGTCTCTGCAATTTTTGAGTTGGAACTGTCACGGCCTGAACCATCCCCGAAAAAGAGGACAGGTGTTTCACATATTAAAGAAAGAACATCTAGATATAATATGCTTGCAAGAAACCCATATTGCCAGGATAAACAGAAAACTTTTGATAAATAAAAGATTGGGACAAGAATTCATTTCTTCTGACAAAGTTAAGAAAAGGGGAGTTGTGATTTATGTGAAAGAAAAATTAGAACCAAAATTAATTTTCAAGGATGAACAAGGAAGATTTCTGGCAGTGGAAATTCAAATTCAAGGAGAAAAAATTCTGATTGTAGGAGTTTATGCACCTAATGAAGGGAAGGCCGAGTTCTTTAAGAAGTTGCATGAGACGTTAATGGATTTTATGGACTTTAAAATAATATTTATGGGAGATATGAATGGAGTAGTCTCCACAAACATGGATAAAGCGCAGAGACAAACGATTTCCAAGGATGGGAGACTGCCAAAGACTTTTTTTGAACTGACTGACACCATGGACTTGATTGATATCTGGAGAACAAGGAACCCTCTAGAAAGAGAGGGGACCTTCTTCTCTGAAGCAAAAATGACATGGACCAGGATTGACCAAATATGGATTTCCAGCAATCTGGCACCAAGGGTTAAAAAGACAGAAATCTGCCCAAAAACTTGTTCCGATCACAATGCAGTAAAGATGGAAATGAAGCTGACAACAACTGGAACCTTCAGATGGAGAATGAATGACACCCTGTTTAAAGATGAAACAATTTACAAAAAGGCCCAAAAGACATTGAAGGACTATTTCGAGATAAATTTAAGATCAGAGGTGGAAAGAAGAATAATATGGGATGCAAGCAAGGCCGTGATGCGAGGTTTCCTGATTCAGCAAAACTCCATAAAGAAGAAACAACAGAATGAGAAGAAGGAAAAAATCTGGAATTAAATAAAAGAAGGAGAGAAGAAATTGAGGTCTAAACCTAAATCTCAGGAGATCCTAAGAGAAATAAAGTACTATCAGACTCAATATGTGGAACTGGTGAATGAGGAGATAGAATGGAAAATAAAACAAATGAGGCAAAAATCATTTGAATCAGCAGATAAATGTGGGAAATTGCTATCATGGCAACTGAAAAAGAGACAAAAGCTGAACACTGTGACATCCCTAGAAGTGGATGGTAAATTTATCAATAAACCAAACGAGATTAGCAATTGTTTCCAAAGTTATTTCAAAAAGTTATATGCTCAAGGGCCAAAGAAAGAACAAGAGATTGAAGAATTCATTAAAAAATATGGACTCTCAAAGATTTCTGAAAAAAGCAAGAGGACTTTAAATGAGAAAATTACAGACCAAGAAATAGAGGGTGCCATCCAAAAAATGCAACTGGGAAAATCACCAGGACCAGATGGACTGACGGCGAGATACTACAAAGCATTGAAGGAATGGTTAATACAACCATTGAAGGAAGTATGCAACCAAATCTTAGAGGGGAAAAAGGCTCCCGAATCGTGGAAAGAGGCATTCATCTCACTTATACCAAAGACAGAAACTGAGAAACACCAAGTTAATGTATATGCAATATAACACCGTGCCACCAGATGGCGATGTGGAGTCCTGTTTTTCCCTATGGGATTTCCCTGTTTAAATTTACAACATGTTTAACTGAAATGCTTCTTTGATGTGCCTAGATCCAGCCTAGCTTTCAGCCTATCTCAGTGGCTACCAAAGGAGGGTTTAAGATGGAACACTGACTAGATTTGAAACTTCAAATGAATCTGCAGTTTTGCTCGATAATGCTGGAAAGCCCCTGTGGCGTTTGCCCTCCTAGGTGACATCATGCTGGGTCATAAGGAAGGGTTAAATGAGTGTGAAGTGATTGGCCAGTGGGAACCCAAGGGGAGGAGTTAGGGTTAGAGTTGGAGTTGTTGGGGAGTCAGTTGGGTGTTACAGAAGAGAGAGGGAGGATAAGTCTGTGGGTTGGGATAGGTTGATGTGAGAGAGTGAGAGAATCTGTTAAGAGGAGTCAGATAATGTTGGGATAATCAGTTAGACGTTATTAGGAAGGTATAGGCCGGTAAATAAACTAAGATTAAGAAACTGACAAGAAAAATTATCTGAAACCATAAACTTGTTAGTGCTTCTAAAATAAACTTGTTTATTTGGTTTAATGTTAACAACTGTCTGGACTCCGTGTGTACCCGAGAGAAGCGGGTTGGTGGCAGCGGAGAAGCAATCACAGTGGTGGCGCAGGGATCAATAGACCGTCAAACGTCCGGGGATCCTGTGTGATCGCCACAGCCCCCTTCCATGCTCTTCTTGATCTGTAGAAACAGTGTTAGGGTGAAATTCATAACTCAAGAAATTTTGGTGGGGGGGAACAGACAGTGGTGGCTGGTACCCACTGGTAGGGCAGGAAGCAGGGAGCCAGAGCTAATGAAAGTCAGGTCCAAGCAGTGTGCATGTGGGGCACATGGACGGTTGCCTCAGGTGCAAACTTGTTAGGGGTGCAAAATTTCAACACCCAGTGCTGCCTCGATACAGCTGCGCGTTTCTGTGAAAATGGCTTCTCCATGCAAACCAGGAAGTGACCTCTCCAGACAATGACTCTTCTTATCTCTGAGGCTGAGTTCTCCTGGGTTGACTGTGCATGTGTACTCTGTCCATTTAACTCCTTACTACCAGCCTTTTGCGCAGCCCCGGGCACTGGCAACTCTCGCTATGCCACTGAGTCCAACTACTTCTAGTTCCATCCCATCCTCCTCTCTGCTTCTAGAGTTCTACACAGGAAACTCTGAGACCTCTGAGGAGGAATTTGGCAGACAGTGACCCCCTGGTCCAGCTGAGGGTAAGAAGACTGGCAGGCGGGAGCTGGTTGGCTGCAGACGGAGGTTGGTGGAGCTGTGTCCCATTTGCCCTAATTAACCAGGCTCCACTGAAAGTAGAGGATAAAGAGCAACAAAACGATCATCTTCCACCCAGTTTGTCAGCCTCAAATAAACCAAAACTGCTAATTTTAGTTGGCAGGCGCCTGCTAGAGAAGAGGCAGCTCATCACAAGGAATGGCACTTTAAAAACTGTTAATTTATATGTTTAAAAAGGTCGTTTTAATTAAGTCTATCTGAAATGTGTCACAAGCAAAAAAATGCAAAACGAAAACTGATAATAATTAAACATCCAAATATAAAAAAATAAAACCATGAGAAATGATAAATCATGTGGTTGTTTCCCCTCTTCTTATTAAAATAATAATTGTCAGACTAAAACAGACTCGCTGCTATTGGGAACAAAATACTAGGCATTAGATGCAACCCAGAAAGGCTCCACTTTGGCCTTAAGAAAATGAATGCACATTTGTTCAAAGCACTCAACATCCAAGATGATTCCAGCAAGGCGGATGCGTTGCACACCTATGAAGCCAAATATAGGGCCTCAGGTTGGCCCAACTAAAGTATGGTGAGGTAAATTTGTAGATTTTTTTAACCACTACACAAGGGTAGGGGATGTGACTTGGTGAACGTTAAACCCAATGCCAGACTTACATATAAGCTAAACAAGCTATAGCCTAGGGCCCCACTCTCTTGGGGCCCCCCAAAAAAATTAAAGGAAAAAACAACTGGATGTACATTTCCAAAATATAAGATAAACTTCTTCTTAATTGCCTTTCAGTTCAACAATTACTTTGATAAAATACATATTTTGTTATGTGCAAATGGCTTTAGATACCTATTAGGTCCATCAATTACCGTATAGCATATATTCAACACCAAAAACAGTGACAATTTGTTGTGGACAAAGGACAGCTGGACATATAAAGGGCCCCATTACCTTCAGTAGCTTAGGGCCTCATCAAACCTAAATCTGGCCCTGGTTATACCACAGGAATTAAACTACCAGGCACCACAAGGTCTATGGAGCATCAGTTCACAATGGCTTGAATACACAGAAGCTTATGCTCTAAGACAGGGTTTCCCAAACTTGGGTCTGCAGCTGTTTTCAGACTACCGTTCCTATCATCCCTGACCACTGGACCTGCTAGCTAAGGATGATGGTAATTGTAGCCCCCAAACAGCTGGAGACCCAAGCTTGGGAAAACCTGCCCTAAGATATTTGTTAGTCTCAAAGGTGTCACAAAGCTCTGACAGAGCGCATGATTCCTGATACCTTCCAGCATGAGTTCAACTCTGTGCACGCACTACTTGTGCAAAGGGTACACATGTCTCAATGGTGACTGGGGTTCAGCTCCCCATGTACCGTCAGGTCTGCTTTCTGCAGCGACCTCATTTTGTGCATAAAGAGAATGCCGAATTCACAAGAGTCTAATCATGCGTATGTCCTCTAGAAACGTGGGTATGAGTACATATGAGTAACCCTTAAACTGGGTTGTTCCCATTTCTACAAATCAGGAGTGAAATCCAAATGTCCTCCCAAACTACTACAGAAATACAACCAACCCACTGCTTTTACTTTTACTTTTTCTTCTTCTTCTTGAAACAGTCTTTCAAGATCAAGAACTCTTAAAATCTCCATTATAAGAAGAATATTCAGGTCTCTTTTTTTGAAAGAAAAAAAGAAAGAAAGAAAGAGAAAGAGAAAGAGAGAGAGAGAGAGAGAGAGAGAGAGAGAGAGAGAGAGAGAGAAATGGTTGTTGATTGTTCCAGTTCTATATTCAGAATTTCTGAGCTATTTCAAGCTGTTAAAAAAATATATATAAACCTGAATGGGCAACCTGCATATTGTACAGTTCCCTTTAAACCATTATTTCTGGGCCGCTGCTGCTGCTGCTGTGAAACATCGCACTTACAAAAGCCCTTTTATTTCAGTGTGATCTAAGTGTTTGCTTTACAGCACCACGTCTGATGTTTCTAATCTGGGGACCAATTAAATGTACATTTATATGTTGCATGTGTATGATCTGCAAGGAGCACAGAAGCTCAGAGAGAGAAACGAATCCAGGTAACAAAAATACATCGTAACTTCAAGAACAATAAACCCTATTTACACACACACACACCAAATTCCCTGTGCCAAACTTACCTCTCGCCCTGTATAGGTAATTCTATATAGGGATGTTCATATTAAGGGTATTGGATGTTCATATTAAGGGTATATTAAGGGTAAGGCAGATATTCATATTAAGGGTATTGGATGCAGAGTTCCTAACATGACCTCAGAACAGACTGAAGCAACATGCTGCTTCATGCCACATCCTTTTTCATGATGCTACTGCTGCACATCCCTCCCCCTTCCAGCCTTCATCTTTCCCCCACCCCCACCCCCAGTGCACACACATATGCATATGCAACTTCAGCTTTTTAAATGGAAATTGGAATCAGACTCTTTCAGGTACATTTTCAGATATTTTTATGAATGCATATGGATGCACACCGGCATGGAAGCAAAGAGCGCAGCGGCACGGTTCATGGCTCATGGTCAATGGCAACAGCAACACATCAGTATTGTGAGGTAGCAGGAGACCGGCTGTTTATAGTTTGGCTCATTATGTTTGGTTATTCAGACTTTGGGACCTCGGCTAAATTACAAATACAAATACTGTCAGGAGCTCGTCCTACACTCGAGTAGGACCCTGGCAGAGACATATGCCCAATTGGCATGTTCTCTCCCTCCTGGTCATTTGTTCAGGAGCTTCAAAAGCTTTCTTCTGCCCGAACATCACAGCGACCGATGCCAACCGACACCGGCACACTTAGGGATCTGCAGAGTCTGCGCAGTTTGCATGACAGACCTCAACAACTCAGCATTTTGGCTAATCTACTTTATTTACATATAAACACACACAGACCACTGCAACATGGCTCCCTCTCTCTCTAGCATCAGACAGCAAAGAGAAAAAGACAGAGGACATAGTAACACAAACATCCTGTCTCCGTCACTTCCCACTCTGTGGAGTCAAAACATATACCGTCATGTGATGGACAACAATCCTATGACTGCAATCATGGAGCAGGAATTCTGCTACACCTTCAGTTTAGCCCTGGGGTCCTATTCTAGCCTTCTGAGTTACGCAGGGGAACTGTCCAGCAATGCTTGCAGAAGAGGAGATGCCAGAAAGCTGTTGCTCTATGGAGTCTAGTGGACTCTGATCTAGATCTCATACTCTTGACACGGGATGCCTTAGACTGTTATGTGAGCTCTATGCCAGGGGTGATTTGGGCTTATTGCCACCCAGATTGGGGGATGAGACTAGTTGGGAGCACGTTAGTTTTGCTGATTCTGCCTTTCCATGTCCCTGGTTCATAAACGAGCCAATGTTGGCAGGTGCGCTGGGTTCCGGCCCACACGTTGCTGCTTTGAGCATGTGATATACAAATAAAATGAATGAATGAATGAATCTTTGCCTCTTCCATTTTCCCAATAGCTACACCCAATCTGTCATCCTCCATTTGCATTTAAAGACAATGGGAATACGGAACATCCGAAACTGATAATGCCAAAGAAACTCATCTTAGTCATAAGTCAAATCTATTAGTTCCATCATTCTCAACTGAATAATTCCTAAATGTATAACAAACCTTGGTGGGATCACACACAAAGATGATATTTTTGTAATTCAAACTGAGATTGATTTCAAGTTCCTTTATATACATTTATCGTTTCTGTGTCTCCACAGTCTGCAGGACCAAGCATCCAATCTCAGCCATTTTTTGGTGCATATTCAGATATTTGTTGTTGTAATCCTTCGTAATACACGTACACAAGGAGTGATACTACACTAACCCTTTGGAGGGGTGGTGAGGAACCTATGGCCCTCCAGATTTTGTTAGACTCCGGTTCCCATCACCCCTGCCATGTGACCATGCTAGCTGGGAAAACCCAGAAGACGCAACATTCCCCTACAAGTGAAAAACGGTTCCTTCCTCACAGAACTACAATTCTTAGAGTTCCCTGGGAAGAGCGATTGACTATTAAACCACTCTGAAAACTATAGCTGTGTGAGGGGAATAGGGGTCTCCTAACAACTCTCAGCACTCTTAACAAACTACAGTTCCCATGATTCTTTGCGAGAAGCCACGCCTGTTTAAAGTGGTATGATACTCCTTTAAACGTATAGTGCAGACGTACCGTATTTTTTGCTCTATAAGACGCACCAGACCACAAGACACACCTAGTTTTTGGAGGAGGAAAACAAGAAAAAAAATATATTCTGAATCTCAGAAGCCAGAACAGCAAGAGGGATCGCTGCGCAGTGAAAGCAGCGATCCCTCTTGCTGTTCTGGCTTCTGGGATAGCTGCGCAGCCTGCATTTGCTCCATAAGACGCACACACATTTCCCCTTACTTTTTAGGAGGGAAAAAGTGAGTCTTATAGAGCAAAAATTACGGTATTGTACGTGGTGCATTTTTGCTCCTTCTTCCAGTACTCATGAGGAGTTTACAGAAATCTCTGGTACACAACAGTTTCATTAAGTTAACTAAAATAGGCTAATTTACTTGGGAGCAGGCTCCACTGAACATTGGACTGACTTCTGAGTAGGCATTTGTAGTATTCCAATGCATCCTCCTTGATTTTCTGGCATCCTCTGCCCCTTCAGTCAAAGAATCCTGAAGTATTCCCCCTTTCAATGATGCTCCTCAAGCATGGATCTTTCAGCTCGTTCATTCAAACCAGAATCCTGTTGTCGTGTGTCATTTACAGCTACAAAACAGGTAAGAGGTGAAAGCTTTGCTCCAGTATCATAAAAAGCTGCTGCAGATATGAATTTTGTGCTGTGGGTCTTTGGTTAATATTACAGGAGGGGGTGGTCCATCACATTCTCACCCCATCCCTCTGCCCCAACATTTAATGATATTAGGTTAACTTAAGAGTCAGCCCTGGTAAAATTAGTCCCCATTTTAAGCCGCTAAGTATCCGTATCAAAATTACTAGAAGTTATTTCTAGCCTGAGAGGAGAACTAAATGAGAATTTAATTTTTGAGAGAATTTCATTTCTAGCCAAAAGGGATACCAATTACAAAGAATGAGTTGAATGGCTCCCCCCGCCATCTCTTAAATTCTATAGCAAATGACAGAGGAGGGGTTGCTGTACAGCAGCTTAAAACAGCATGAAGTTGGGGGGGGGGGGTATTCAGAAGACATCACTGATATAAACCCCCCACACTTGGCCATATCTCTATTACCAAAAAAATGTGTTCTCCTTGCCCCCCCCCCCCCGTCATTTGACAGCTAGGAGTGTTGCCAGGCATGGCTGTATTCTGGATTGTGTACATTTCAGCAGTGGCATAGCGTGGGTTACCAGAGCCCAGGGCTGCATGGAGGATAGGGGTGGGTGAGAGGGAGGAAAATGGAGATTTTGCACCTGTAACAATTTTGCACCTGGGGCAACCGCCTCTGTGCATGCCCCCCCATGCCACTGCATTTTGGTATATGAGGAGGAGAAACCATTGCTCTGGGATACCAAATAATGGAACATTGTTTTTTTTTTTAAAAAAATGGTATTCTAAACCCTATTCAGTTCATGTAGGAGTGGTTGTGTTGAATCTGGTGCATTCAAACCCAACTCCGATGTCATGGCTGCTTCCGCCAACAGCAATGTGCTGTGTGCAGCTATTTGTAAAGAAATCACAACATATGAGTAAGCACTTGACGTAGGGGTGCCAGTTCTATGGGTGCCGCTCTGATGGTGCAGAACCCTTACACACTTTCCCCACACACACCCCTGCCTATTATTGGGGAAAGGAGACGTGATGTTGAGTGGGACTAAAAATATGCCCAGATTAATTGCAGCGACACTTACCTGTGAGTAATGCATGTATAAGGCTCTGTTATCCTCCCCCCAATTCTGCCATTATATTAGCCACATGCCTTCAAAGCCCTTTTCCCAAAGTCACGAAACAGTGTTTGGAACTCAGCCAGAGGAAGAAGAGATTCTATTCCTGTACACATAGCTTCACGCATTTAAATGTAAATGTGTCATCTGGGAAAGGAAAGAGAACACTGTAGAAACTTTCTATTTAGGGTTTATTTTCATTAAGGGCTTTATCCAGATGGCATGTTATGCCAAGGACTGGATCCAGGTCTACACAGGCCCCCGGTCCTCCAACCAAGCCAGTCGAAATGTGGGGGCTTCTCTCCAAAATTTCCCAGTGATAGGACTGGGGTGGCACATGGCGGCTACTCATTTCAGGAAGAGCTTCAGTGGTTGGGTATTGGTGAGTGTAGCCAACCCGGAATGATTTGGATCAGACAATTTCATAGAGGAGAAATCTATCCATGGCAACTATCCATTATAGCTATGTTCTGCTTCTACCACTGGAGTCCATGTGCCTATGAATACCAGTTACTGGAAATCACAGATGGGGAGACCACTGTTCCACTCAAGTCCTACTTGGGAGCTTCCCAAAGGCAACTGGTTGGCTACACTCAAAACAGTGGTGTAGCGTGTCTTTATGGCGCCCAGGGCAGGCATGAGGGTGACATGAGGAGGATGCAGCAGGCCAGGCACTTATCCTTCCAACCAGATTGGAAGATGCCATGGACTGGATTGAGGAAGAATGGTGGAGATCGCCTTCCCCTCCCCCCTCCCCCCCTCCTGAGAAGAGGGAGACAGTATAGATTTACAACAGTGGTTTGAGGGAGGTCACAGCTCAGAGACAGATGAAGAGAAGGGTCAGGAAATAATGGGAGGAGGAGAGGAGGAGTAGGGAGAAGCAGAGCAGGAGCAGTTGGCTGACACATCATCACTGGAGAGCATTCAGACCCCCTTCTTCCAGAAGCTGGTGAGCATTGAAAGTGGGAGAGCAAAGGGCTCAGAGACAAATGGCCCTTTGTGGCCACCGTAAGAAGGGGTGCTGCTGCTAACAAACGAGGAGAGAAGTTGGGTGGAGATTACTCAGAGCAATTAAGAGGCAGCGTTTCTAAGCCTCTCTCTGTGGATATTGAATCAAGACTCGGTAAGAGTTTTCTTTGTCCATGGAGTTTTCTTGGCAGGGATACTGGAGTGGCTTGCTGTTTCCTGCTCCAGGTGGATCACGTTTGGTCAAAACTCTCCACTATGACCTGTCCATCTTGGGTGACCCTGCACGGCATAGCTCATAGCTTCTCTGAGTTATTCAAGCCCATTCACCATGGCAAGGCAGTGATTCATGAAGGATATATGGAAGTGAGAGCTGGACCATAAAGAAGGCTGATCGCCGAAGAATTGATGCTTTTGAATTATGGTGCTGTAGGAGACTCTTGAGAGTCCCATGGACTGCAAGAAGATCAAACCTATCCATTCTGAAGGAAATCAGCCCTGAGTGCTCACTGGAAGGACAGATCCTGAAGCTGAGGCTCCAATACTTTGGCCACCTAATGAGAAGAGAAGACTCCCTGGAAAAGACCCTAATGTTGCGAAAGATTGAGGGCACAAGGAGAAGTGGACGAGATGGTTGGACAGTGTTCTCGATGCTACCAACATGAGTTTGACCAAACTGCTGGATGCAGTGGAAGACAGGAGTGCCTGGTGTGCTCTGGTCCATGGGGTCACGAAGAGTCGGACACGACTAAATGACTAAACAACAACAAGAGTTTGTTGTCTACTTTCCTTGGCAGCCTGCCGTGAGGGGGGAGGATCGGAATTCCCTGAAACCTGACAGAAGGGCTCATGCCTGCTGCGTTCTCCTGATGCCAACCTGCCAGCCCCACGTTGCTTTGCGATGCTTGGATGTAGGATTGGACTCGCAAAGCAGTGTGGGGCTGGCAGGGGCGGCGTGAGGAGCAATATGCCCCCTCTAATAAAAAGTGCCTGGGACAACAGGCCTGCCCCCCTCACCCTGCCGACACTACGCCTCTGTGTGAGAGTAAAGTTCATGATCTGATGAGCCCTTGGCCTGATCCAGCAAGGCTCTTCTAAAACTTCTTAGAAGAACAGCTTTCATTTTCCCCTTTGTCCATGAAGAATAGATTAAAAAAAAAATAGTAAAAGAGATATTTACTCATAACTTCCATTCACATTCCTAGCATTTTAATTATGCCTCTATCCTTTCCATTCTCCCATCTTTTCCTCAATTACGGGGTCCAGCTCAGGACATGCTTCATAAACACAAACTCATCATTAACACAATACATTCCCTGGTTCCCTCTTCTAAAAACGGTCCATTTTAGAGCCAGTTTCCTGTCAAATCTCCAGTCAGCCTCACTAAGATTCACTTTTATGGAGCTGTGTTTCCAAGCTATGCCCTCTGCTGTCCTAGATGGATGATATAACAGGATACCAGATGAAGGTATCTTGTACTATTTACTATATTGCCCACTGGACCCAGGAGGCGATTTCTCACCCTACCGTCCTTACAGGAATGATGTCTCTCCCTGGCAGAGAAGGTCCTATGGCTTCTTAGTGATGTAAACATTTCAGTGACTCATAAAGTTGCCCTTTTGGCTCTGGTGGCTAAAAAGATCAGAAAGAAGACCCCAAATAATATAGCAGTGAACTGTAAGGGAGACGCAGAGATCTAAATAGAGACTATTATTTGTGGCACGGCATCCCTTATGCTTGTATTTATTTTTGATTCAGATTTGTCACGGCCAATGGCTAGCACAATAAAGTTATTTGGATTGGATTGGAATTAACATAATACGACAAGCTGTGCCCAGCTATCGAAAGATTGGAAAAGCATGCATTACAAGCAAAAGCTGAGATAATATTGGGGATCATTTTCAGGGTCGGATCAGACTAAAGGGCAAATGCTTAAGTGTTCCCTGGCCTACTGGTTTTTCCCTGAAAATGCCCCCTTCAACCAGGATTCAGCTGAGGAAATATACCTGACTGTGGGTGTAAGCAGCTGATGGAAGCATTAGAATTGGAAGGCGTGGAGAGAGTTAAGCAGGCACAACCACAGAGAGACATAGGTCACCATTTCTCCTCTATCAGTGCCCCCTTTATTCATGTGACCTCTTTGTCAAATGCCAGGGTAATGCTAACACGATATCCAGTTCCGGAGAACGTATGAACCCCAACACCACAAACTGGAATTTGTAGCAGGAAGGTGTTATGTACTGAGTTGAAATGCAGCAGTCTGATTGGTCCTAGAACAATAGGATCCAGAAAGCAGCAGTTTGATTGGTCCACAGGAGCCACCCAATCCAGCTCCAGGTGGAAGTGAATCCGCAGCCTGATTGGCCTACAGGAGAATCCTGGAATTAGCCAATCACGTGGGGCCCACTGTGTAAATAATGTATATAAAACAGACATTCTAGGGGAACTTCCATTCCTCCTCACCACTATGAGCTGAAAAAAGAGCATGAAATCCTGGACAAAATATAAAGACTTATTGGAGAGTAAGACTCCGAGGTGGCTCTCACCGGTGGAGGCCAAGGCACGTAAGAGACTTAACATGGAGGCCAATTGGCCTAAATATGGGGAAATAATTGAAAAAATTGGAGACAATTGGAGGTTGCAGAGCTTGGAAAAGCTAAAAAACAAGGTGCGAGATTGGTTGCACTATGCACAAATTCAAGAGGTTTTTAAAGTGGACAAGAAGGTTGGATTCCAGGTGGAAAAATCGAAACTAGAGACAGAACTGTTAGAGCCAAAAAATAAACTACTTTCGAGAATGTATAACTTGCTGCTTAAATGGAATACTCAGGATGAGACAGTCAAATCCGCCATGATAAAGTGGGCGCAGGATTTGGGGCATAACATTATGTTTGAAGACTGGGAAAGGTTATGGAACACCGGAATGAAATTTACGGCATGTAGTGCCTTGAAGGAAAACATTATGAAAATGATATACCGGTGGTACATGACCCCAGTCAAGCTTGCTAAGATATATCACCTGTCTGATAATAAATGTTGGAAATGTAAAGAGGCGGAAGGGACATTCTTTCACCTCTGGTGGACCTGCCCGAAAGTGAAGGCCTTTTGGGAGATGATTCATAATGAACTAAAAAAGGTACTTAGATTTACCTTACCTAAGAAACCGGAGGCCTTCCTCCTGGGCATGGTGGACCAGAGAGTGCTTAAGACGGATAGAACTTTTTTTTATGTACGCTACTACAGCAGCAAGGATCCTGATTGCAAAGCATTGGAAGACACAAGATCTACCCACACTGGAGGAATGGCACACGCAGTTGATGGACTATATGGAACTGGCCGAAATGACTGGCAGAATCCGAGACTTGGGAGAAGAAACAATTGAGGAGGACTGGAAAAAATTTAAGGACTATTTGAAAAAACATTATAAGCTGTATGAATGTTAAAAAAATGCACCTTTTAGGAAATTCTAGCTTCAGTAATGTTAAACTAAAGAAATGGAAATTAAGGCACAAGAAGTCAGAGATAGAATAATGAAACAACTTTATTGTGTTTAAATGAAAATGTACATGATTTGGGTTATAACACATTTGAAATTGGGTAACATGATAAAATGAAGGATACAACAAGTATTGAAACAAGTTAACAAATTGCTGATGTTTTGTATTACAGAGAATGCAGGGTTGGGAGGATGTGGGGAAGTCCAGTAGACTTGGAAAAAAGAACACGAAAATTTGTAACCTTTCTACTTTATTCTTATAATCTGTTCTCTATTCTTTTTTCTGTATTTCATAAACTCAATAAAAAATATTATAAAAAAGAAAAGAAAAAAGAGCATGAAATCCACTCTCGACACCGAGTATATTTCATGCACATTTCCCATGTGCACATTTCATGCACATTTCCCACAACCAGCAAATCCTTTTTGATCTGTACGGATTGAATGCAGGGATGCAATAGCTTGTGTGGGAAGAGATTACCTGTTTAGTTAATGATGCCCCATCAGGCATGTATGGAGGTTATACAAGTCGACTGCTGTGACTGATTTGTACACCATGCAAATGTAATGAGCATAATTATGAGGACTGCGCATTACTGCAGATGCAGAAAACTTGTATGGGGATGTGATTGCTCCAAGGTTTCATCTGCACAAAGGCAGTTTTGAAGACTCTTCCTTATGCATCAAATTTCACTTGTGCAAAGATATATATATATATATATATTTGCTTTCGTAGATTTTCACGGGTACAGGAATGCAGGTTTTGGTGTCCTCGGGTGTCTTCCCGTGTAAAAGTTGGGGTGTCTAGGCGACGTTTCGACGAGGTCTCACTCGTCATCTTCAGGCTGGTGCTTTCGGCTTCTTGTTACTGGAACAGAGCGGGATCTCAATGTTTGAGTTCCTATAAATACTGTAGAGGGGGTGTGGTGTCTAGCCTCCAATGTTCTGGGCAGAGAGGAAGTTCCCAGGCTAGTGTGCCTTTTCTTCTTTTGTTCCTTAATTACTTGAGAGATACCTTGAGTGATTTCTTGAGTGATATCCTGAGTACCACTTAGGTGGGTCATTAGGTGTGGATTAGTTGCTAAAGTCTTTGTGTCTTGACCTCTTGAACTTTGTGAAGAGTTTTCCTGAGAAGATGGCTGTATTGCACTTAGTTGTGCTTTGGCTTGGCTTCGTGTATAGGGGCGAGCTGTGGTTTTGTGGCTTTTGTCAGCCAGATCTGTGTAGGGATTGCAGGGGGGTGCAGCATCCGGAGGTGCCACCATGGATTGGCTACTGGATGGTGTCAGTAATTCATCTGTGGAGAGGGTCTGGGTTTGGGTCTGGTGTGGTTGATTGGTGTTGGCGTTCTGTGTGCCTCTGGATCTGGTGTCAGTTTTTGTGGGGAGGGCTAATTTCCAGATGTCTGGCAAGCGGGATGTGTCGTCACGCTTGTTCATGTTGTGAGGGTGTTTCTCTATCTCGATGGCTTCCATGATTATTCTCTTGTGGTGATGTTCCGTGTTAAAGAGCAATTTGGAATCTGCAAAATTAATTTCGTGTCCTGTTTCTTTCATGTGTTGGAAAAGAGAGGAAGTTTTTTCTTCTTTTTTGACGGCATCGCAGAACACAAGAATGCCGTCAAAAAAGAAGAAAAAACTTCCTCTCTTTTCCAACACATGAAAGAAACAGGACACGAAATTAATTTTGCAGATTCCAAATTGCTCTTTAACACGGAACATCACCACAAGAGAATAATCATGGAAGCCATCGAGATAGAGAAACACCCTCACAACATGAACAAGCGTGACGACACATCCCGCTTGCCAGACATCTGGAAATTAGCCCTCCCCACAAAAACTGACACCAGATCCAGAGGCACACAGAACGCCAACACCAATCAACCACACCAGACCCAAACCCAGACCCTCTCCACAGATGAATTACTGACACCATCCAGTAGCCAATCCATGGTGGCACCTCCGGATGCTGCACCCCCCTGCAATCCCTACACAGATCTGGCTGACAAAAGCCACAAAACCACAGCTCGCCCCTATACACGAAGCCAAGCCAAAGCACAACTAAGTGCAATACAGCCATCTTCTCAGGAAAACTCTTCACAAAGTTCAAGAGGTCAAGACACAAAGACTTTAGCAACTAATCCACACCTAATGACCCACCTAAGTGGTACTCAGGATATCACTCAAGAAATCACTCAAGGTATCTCTCAAGTAATTAAGGAACAAAAGAAGAAAAGGCACACTAGCCTGGGAACTTCCTCTCTGCCCAGAACATTGGAGGCTAGACACCACACCCCCTCTACAGTATTTATAGGAACTCAAACATTGAGATCCCGCTCTGTTCCAGTAACAAGAAGCCGAAAGCACCAGCCTGAAGATGACGAGTGAGACCTCGTCGAAACGTCGCCTAGACACCCCAACTTTTACACGGGAAGACACCCGAGGACACCAAAACCTGCATATATATATATATATATATATATAAAACCATGCTGACCTTTTCCTGAAATTTATTTCCTTGCCTACTCAACACCAGTGACCTGGTGCAGTGTGTGTGTGTTTGTGTGTGTGTGTGTGTGTGTGTGTGTGTGTGTGTGTGTGTGTATTCCTCCAAATAACTTTCAGGGCTTAAATAAACTAAATGGTAATCAAAAGATTATATTTTAACTCCTGTGTACCAGGAAGCCTTAGCTATTGAAAATTAACAGTACGATTGGCTTGGCTTTTAAAGGCTCAACGTGAGTTTCTCATTAGCCTTATTATCATTTCTGAATCATAAATATGTAAATGATGAGTTTCACACAGGAGACTTAATTCTGTGCTCTTATTTCTGATTAGCTCGAAATACATTCTGCCTCTGTCAGATAATTGGTAACACTGCACACCAATATGGCATTTCCCTATGCTTCATGAGGAGCGGCTGAAATTACAGACAGCAGCACTGTTACAATTTTGACAGTTTTGTAACACCAAGTCGTTATAAGTTTTAACTCGGCCATTAATATTGTCAATGCATTATGCTTGTGTTAGAGACTTGTTGTTGTTGTTTTACAAAACTGAGATCTAAGCCTTGAGTAAAAACACTGTAAGAAAGAGAATTTTTGTGTGTGAATCAGTGTGCATGTTCTCTCAACTCACCCCTAACGCCGCATGTATTCAAAACAAAATATACCTATTTGATTTGAGTCTGATGGAGGGAGAGTCACTGGCTAGAGCTTTCTTTCTTCTTGCTGAAAATGCAAGCTCGTAAAAAGAACATTCCTATGGGTGAAGATGTTCCCCGCCCCCTGAGCTGTGGAGATAAATGGGTTTGATTGAAGTAATAGCTTTACAATTGATTAAGTGACAACACTCAAGGAAGTTTGGAAAATAAATGCGAATTTCATGCAGCCTGGGCACTGTACAAAAAAGAAAAGAAAATCAACAAGAAGACAATGTAAATCTTGCCCAGCTTCAGGATTGATGGTAGTCCCAGAACTTTGTACAAAAATAATATTCCACCCGTGTTTTCAGGCATCATCAATCATACAAGGTTGGCATAGCACTACCCATTGGTGAAGGGCTAATAATAATAATAATAATTTGCAAGGTATCCTTGAGTGGGGAATTTGACCTGTGGTAGCACCACATTTGATCACACCAGATTAGATCTAGATTTTGTATGGTCCTAAGTCATGATGTCCTCAGTGGGTTTGCCTCCTTGCTGCCATCTGTTAATTTTTCTCCTTGTGATTCAGTTTCCCTACTGGGAACTCTGCACCCACTTTTAATAATAATAATAATATTTTTTTATTTATATCCCACCCTTCCCGGTTTAAGAACCAGGCTCAGGGCGGCTAACAGCAAATATAACACACTGATTAAAATGTGACTTAAAAACTGCATATAACAGCATAGAATACAACATAAAATGCAGCATCAATATCAATAAAAATCAAAAATTCAGGGGTCAATTTTTTTGGGAGGAAACCCAGTCAGTAGATGTTGAATGATCACCAGGGCTAACTGGCCAAGTTGGTCCTACTAGGGCCAGCAAGGGGGTGTGTGAATTTAAATGTGGGGTCCCAGAAAGGGTTTCTTCATAGAAGAGGAAAGGGAAAAGGGAATAGAGGATCAGGTTAATTCAAATTGAAGGCCAGGCGGAATACCTCTGTCTTACAGGCCCTGCAGAAGGAGATCAAGTCCTGCAGGGCCCTAGTCTTGTGGGACAGAGCAGTCCACCAGGTCGGAGCCATCACTGAAAAAGCCCTGGCCTTGGTGGGGGATAGTCTGGCTTCCTTAGGACCCGGGACCTTTAAGCTATTATTATTCATGGACTTTAGGGTCCTCTGCGGGACATACCTTTTGACTTTTTAGAAACCTTTCATGCAGCGGAAGGAGATTTCAGCTGAGCTCCTGACTGAAAATGGTGTCGCCCCCCCCCCCCCCAGCTCCCAGGTATTGCATTTAAATCTTGTGCCTGGCAAGAACAAGAGCCGTAGGACAAAAGCATCCTGGAGCTCCCAGCCAAGGGTGAGCAGCTGAGCATGAGGTGCTGGCCAACCAGCCATCAATGTAGCGTGAGATGGAGCTGGCCAACGGTGGAAAAGGGAAGCCTAGTATCTGGTTGGCCACAACATTTTTAGTTTATGGTGACCTTCAGAGGCATAATGTTTGTATCTGCTGCTACTACTGCTGATTGTTTCTTTATCAGGTGTTTTGGTGGTGCGGTATTCCATGTTATGATTCTCTAGCTGGAAGTGAGTGGGTGGAAGTTGTTCCAGACCCTCCAGAGTAAGAGTCTACTCTGGTGTAGGGTTACCAGGTGTCCCCTATTCCCAGGGACAGTCCCTGGATCTGCAAACCTGTCCCTGGACAAATTCCGTCCCCGGAATGTCCCCAGATTTGCAAATCTGTCCCTGGGAAACATGGCAGTGGCAGCCTCAGCAGCCCAGAGTCAGCCTGGTAGCGCAGTTGGCTCTGGCTAGCTTCAGGAGCTGCTCACTGACGCCACCACTGCCAAGGGAGAACCAGGGACGTCTGGTGGTACAGATCTCCTGCCCCCTTCCCCTTTGTTTTGACAGATCGGGGGAGGCTTGGGAGTCACATTGTCCAGGAGGGGTGCAAGGCGCACAGTTTCTCTGCCAGGCAAGGTGCAAAGCCTTTCTTTTGCACCCTGTGAAACATAAATGCGCAGAGTTTTGATAAAACTGGGGAATGGCCAGCTGTCCACGACTCCTAAGCCTCCCCCGATCAGTCAAAACTAAGGGGAAAGGGGGCAGGAGATCGGGGGAGGCTCGGGAGTCACAGGTGGGTGGTGCGCCGTTGCCCAGTTTTTTATGGTTCACAGGGTGCGAAAGAACGGCTTTGCACCTTTATACAATATGTATTTGTGCTTGGGCCCGGGGTCTTTTGCCTCACCATCCCCACTACTGACTCTCTGTTGCTACTCAGCTTCCAAAAAAAGGAAAAAAAGTGTCCCTGAATTAATTGAAATAAATATGGTAACCATACTCTGGTGTAGAGAAGTTGCTCATCACCAGTTAGCACCTGGGCAGCAGACTAAGCAGGTATGGAAGTCACCTGATCACTCTCTTCCCTGCTGCGGTGAAATGTATCACAGTTCAGTTTAAATGACAGCAATTATTTCCAAATTTGCATCTATCCGTAGAATTAGCATTTGCAAAGTGTATGCAAATCGCTGTCCTCGTTTGTCCTCTCTCTTGGCAAGGAGCCTAAGAAGCCTCTGCCCACGCAGGTTGCAGTAATCACAGTCGGTGCAAAAAGGTCTCGGTTGCTCACTTGACACTGCAAATATTTGCAAAACTGTCAGGTCATGTCCAGATTGACTTCGGTCATCATTTAATCCACACGGCATTGCTATTTAGCCAAAATATTTTTTTCTAATCTTTGAGAGGGGGAGCTCTTTGCTTCTGCACTTCGGAGAGATTGAAGAGGCTTCTTGAGAATCAGGTCAGTGTCAATTGCTAGCATTTCGGCCTTGGGTTGTGGATTAAACAATTTATATATGTTATTGCCCAAATCAGTTTACACTGTGCTTAATCTCTGTGGTTGGTTTTCTATCTATCATCTATCATCTATCTATCATCTATCTATCTATCTATCTATCTATCTATCTATCTATCTATCTATCTATCATCTATCTATCTATCTATCTATCTATCTATCATCTATCTATCTATCTATCTATCTATCATCTATCTATCTATCTATCTATCTCTATCATCTATCTATCTATCTATCTATCTATCTATCTATCTATCTATCTATCATCATCTATCTATCTATCTATCTATCTATCATCTATCTATCTATCTATATCTAATCTATCTATCATCTATCTATCTATCTATCTATCTATCTATATCTATCTATCTATCTATCTATCTATCTATCTATCTATCTATCTATCATCTATCTATCATCTCTATCTCTATCTATCTATCATCTATCTATCTCTATCTATATCTATCTATCTATCTATCTATCTATCTATCTATCTATCATCTATCTATCTATCATCTATCTATCTATCATCTATCTATATCTATCTATCTATGCTTCAGTAATTATTCCTCACTACACACAATCTCGAGCATAATTGCATGACATGACACACAAAGCTAAGCAAAGCTCTGTTTTCATGTTGTATCTCATTTGTCTTAAAATGATGAAATGGCAAGGATGCTTCCCTACACCCTTTCTCTGACTTCCAGCAGGCTAATTTTTTCAGCTTCTCCTGTTAGACAAATACGTAAGCACATTTTCTGATTTCTAAAGTTCTATGAAACAGTGAAATGATGAAATGCAAGTTTCCCAGCCAATTTTCGACAAGGTTTCCCCACTAGATTGTTCAGTCCCCCACTGTGTGGCATGACAGAACTGTGTGTGTGTGTGTGTGTGCATGCTGCCCACTACATCCTTAAATGATTCATTGTTCTGACTTTGACACCTTCCAATAAGCCTCTGCTGGTGGGAGGACAATTCCACCAAGTGTGTTTGGCTTTCTCTGTCACACTCAATGCAGGGACTGCCTCAGAGGAGGAACGGCCAGAATTAATGTAGAAACTAAGGGAGCAGATCACTCCAGATCTGTGGTAGAGTACATGTTTTACATAACCCCCCCCCCATACAGTCATACCTCGGGTTACAGACGCTTCAGGTTGCTTTTTTTCGGGTTACAGACCCGCCAAAACCTGGAAGTAGCGGAATGGGTTACTTCCGGGTTTCAGCAGTCGCGCATGCGCAGAAGTGCTAAATCACGCTTTGCACATGCGCCAAATCGCCAAATTGCTACCCGCACATGCGCAAGCACGGTGCTGCGGGTTGTGAACGCTGCAGGTTGCGAACGTGCCTCCAGCACGGATCACATTCGCAACCCGAGCATCCACTGTATTTAATCCACCAGGTTTCTCCAGGTAGGGTTGGGAAGGTCTAACTACTGGCTGAAATTCTGGAGATCCACTTCCTGTCAGTGTAGACCAGGGGTGAGACCAGGAAGCTTGGAGTCTTTTATGTCGCTGGATGATCTACAGCAAGTAGGAAATAATTTCTGACGCCCTGTTATTTAACAGCAAAAACAGCAAAAAAAGGCTTCCCCCCTTCTAAATCAGGCAATTAGAATCTATGATCTGTAATAAGTCAAATATAGATTTGTACTTTCAAATGTGGCCCACCCCATAAGGCTTCGGAGATGTGGCAAGGAATTGATATTACCTCCCATATCCCCCCCCATATCCATTATATTACATATAAACAGGTTTTTTGTTTGTTTAGTCATTTAGTCGTGTCCGACTCTTCGTGATCCCATGGAACAGAGCACGTCAGGCACTCCTGTCCTCCACTGCCTCCCGCAGTTTGGTCAAACTCATGTTGGTCGCTTTGAGAACACTGTCCAACCATCTCGTCCTCTGTCGTCCCCTTCTCCTTGTGCCCTCAATCTTTCGCAACATTAGGGTCTTTTCCAGGGAGTCTTCTCTTCTCATGAGGTGGCCAAAGTATTGGAGCCTCAGTTTCAGGATCTGTCCTTCCAGTGAGCACTCAGGGCTGATTTCCTTCAGAATGGATAGGTTTGATCTTCTTGCAGTCCATGGGACTCTCAAGAGTCTCCTACAGCACCAGAATTCAAAAGCATCAATTCTTTGGCGATCAGCCTTCTTTATGGTCCAGCTCTCACTTCCATGCTTCACTACTGGGAAAACCTTTTGGAAAGGACCATGAGGATCCTCTAGTCTAGTCCAACTCCCTGTAATGCAAGAATCTTTTTGTCCAACGTGGGGCTCGAACCCACAACCCTGAGATTAGGTGTCATGCTCTACCAGCTGAGCTATCCAATAGCCATCTGGGCTCCATTTATGTTCGGGGGGTTGGGAATGACAGAGTAGATCTCGAAACCTAAAGTCTGCACTTCTGATGTCAGTGATACTGAACTCGATACTGAACCAATGGTCCTGCAGCTTTGCTCTCTTTTTTCCCAGCAGAGAAGAAGTATTCCAACGCTCCATTCAACTTAGCAGTGTTCACAGTGGATCTAAAACAGAGTCATCTTGCTTCGCATAAGATGGAGTGTCTCCTTCACTAGATACCTCCCATGTGACCAATGTTAGCCAGTCACATGAGAACTACTACAGAACTCTCTAAATTTCAGTTACCAACCAATCAAATTTAGACACATTGTAATGCATACAAGTACCATATTTTTTGCTCTATAAGACTCACTTTTTCCCTCCTAAAAAGTAAGGAGAAATGTGTGTGCATCTTATGGAGCAAATGCAGGCTGCGCAGCTATCTCAGAAGCCAGAACAGCAAGAGGGATCGCTGCTTTCACTGCACAGCGATCCCTCTTGCTGTTCTGGCTTCTGAGATTCAGAATATTTTTTTTCTTGTTTTCCTCCTCCAAAAACTAGGTGTGTCTTGTGGTCTGGTGCGTCTTATAGAGCGAAAAATACGGTATTTACAATTTCAGTGAATTATATTTCTATATATAACACACACATGCACACACGAGCTCTTCTTTTTCACACAGTAGCCCCTTTTGGGCCTTGGTTTATTGGCACACACCACAGGAATTCACTATTAGAGGCAGTGATCATGTGTACAAAAAATAATAATTTCATTTGTATGAATGCATGATCATACAAAAAGATGAACCTTCTGTCTGTGGGCTTTACCATCTGAACAGTAGGATTCCCCCCTTTGCATAGCAAATTTTTGTTTTGTCTTATGTGTTTGGCCACATTTGTTTGAATTCTCCTCTTGTCATGGAAATCGTCATCACAGCCTGCAATTACAAAAGAATCCCTGATTGTAAAATAAAATAATGAGGAGAAAAAAAATCTCTCTCTCTCTCTCTCTCTCTCTCTCACACACACACACACACACACACACACACACACAGCCTGCCTGTGGTGAATTTATAATGTGTTTAAAGTGTGAAGCTGTCCATTTAACCCTTAACAATATTCATTTTCTTCACAGTGTGCAAGCCTTGTCAGTGGTTTGAAAAGCTATGAATTTAAATTACCTTAAGCAGTCTGAGAAATGAATAATTTGATAGGTATATCTGGCAGACAGTTGGACAATTGCCTCCCTTCTCCCTCTTTACCCCTGGGAATTGACTGCAGGGGGTGTTCACCAAGCCCAGGGTTGCAAACAAGATGGAGAGACAGTGGGGCAGGGGTTGTTGTTGTGGTTTTTTTTTGGGGGGGGCAGAGGGATATAATTCTGAAGTATCACATTTTCCAGTGTATTCAGAAACCCCCAAACCAATTTCCTCCTTCCTTGAAGTAACATTCAAAACCCCCAAACTACCTTTCTCCGATCTGCAAAAAAGAAAAAATGAAAAAGGTTATCAAAATGAGTAAGATTAAACTGATGAGTTGCCAGCATTTCTCAAGCCAGTCTTTATTGCTTTGTGAAGCTTAATGCTCATTTCATTATCAACGTACGTACTTACAACCTCACTTGTGGCTGACGACTTGGGAGGGGAGGTACATAAGCGAGAGGGTTAGTACGACGGCTACAACAAATGCTTTCCCCTCTGTCCGCACAGGATGAGAATCCCAGAAACCTTGCCTTGTGTGAATGTCAGGGAGCTGAAACATATTCATTCTGCTCAGATCTACAGGAACTGGTATATATTTGGTGGATGAACTGAGTGACCAGTGAACATGTAACGCAGGATCTCTGGTTCCTACTGAAGGTCTCTTGTGTGCCCTTCTCCCAGCTTCACAAACACCTACAAAGGCCAAAGGTTGATTTGATTTGGAGTTAAAGAACAGAGTAGCCAGCACAAGGCTTTATTGACATGTGTACAGCGTACACTCCAATAAATACAGCAGGGCAAAGCCTAGCTCAATGCTTTTATTTATTTATATCCAGCAGACAGAGTGGGCGGGAAGGAGTGCGGTGTATCAAATGAGCCTAGGTTTCTCGCAGAGCTTTGAAAACTTCAGAGAAACTGAAGTTACAGATGGCCAGCAGCTCCTGGATCTAGAATATGAAGTCCACCTCAAGCAAAGGGGTTTCATCCGGGATCTAATTTGAGTTGAGCTCCAGCTGGGGCAGTTGCTCACGATTCTGAAGATTCGTTTGGATCAGGCTGTGTCAGGCTTAGCAGGCAAACAGAAAGGAAAGAAGTCCCAGCAAACAAAGAGAGGTGATTTTGAACAAACTGGGACCTGAACTTCCTAATAATAATAATAATAATAATAATAATAATAATAATAATAATTTATTATTTATACCCTGTCCATCTGGCTGGGCTTCCCTAGCCACTCTGGGCGGCTTCCAACCCAACCAAATATTAAAATACAGTAATACATCAAACATTTAAAGCTTCCCTAAACAGGGCTGCCTACAGATTTCTTCTAAAAGTCTGGTCGTTGTTCTTCTCTTTGACATCTGCTGGGAGGGCGTTCCACAGGGCAGGTGCCACTACCGAGAAGGCCCTCTGCCTGGTTCCCTGTAACTTGGCTTCTCGTAGTGAGGGAACCACCAGAAGGCCCTCGGCGCTGGACCAAATACCACAAATGAAATCAACACAGGACTGGTATTACGACAGTAACTAAGATGAACAATTAGAAATAGGCAAAAGGCTCAACATGCATTTGGTCAGATTTCATTCTTTTTTTATTGAGTGATTTATAAATAATCATGGCTTCTTCTAGCTGTTGCTCTACCAGTGAGTCCTCTTTTTTCTTTAGATTATGCAAGTTGAGGAATGTCCTAGGAAATCCATCTAGGATGGTACATCAATATCCCAAATGAATAATCCCAGCCAATAAGCGAATCATCTAAGACCCAGAACAAGGAAGAAAAATGAAAACGAACAGCTAAACATGTTTGTTCTTTTAAAAAAATTCTTTTTAATTTTTTTTACAAATATCGTTTACGTTCAAATATAACCAATTTTATACATATATAGGATTCCCTGAATCATTGGACTCCCCTCCCCCCGTGGTTTCCATAGTCATTCGTTTTACACTGCATCTTATAATATTATCCAAATTGTGTTCAAATTCCCATTTATAACCATGGAATTATTACAAGTGTTATGTTAATCCTGCTAATGTTTTTAACTGTGTACAGTGTTCTTTAAAGTAATCTATATATATATTTTCCATTCTTTATTAAATTTCTTAGCTTCTTGGTTTCTGATTCTCTTTGTCAGTTTTGCCATTCTGGCACAGTCCATCATCTTGATTTTCCATTCTTCTCTGGTTGGATTATCCATTCTTCTCTGGTTCTTATCTTCATTTCATCTTTGTGCAAAAAGCATCTTCAGAGCTGTCGTCACATGCATAAATAGTCTTTTCTGCTCCTTCGCTATTTCACCACCTATAATTCCTAATAGAAAAGCTTCTGGTTTTTTCCACAAAGGTTATTTTAAACATGTTTTTCAGATCGTTATATATCATTTCCCAGAATGCTTTTGTTATTTTGCATGTCCACCAGATGTGGTAGGAAGTGCCTTTTTTCTCTTTACATTTCCAGCGTATATTTGTAGCAGTTCCATACGTTTTTGCTAAGCTCATAGGAGTTAAGTACTAACAGTACATCATTTTCATATAATTTTCTTTCAATGTTCAGCATGCTGTGAATTTTAAATCTTCCTAAACATGTTTTTTTTCTTCAAGGACTATAAAAAACTTTTTAAAAAGAAGAATTGATTTCCTCTACTTAAAAAAAATGTATTTCTCAATAATGTACAACTTTCTGTGCACACCTTCCTCTGATATACACAATTTTTGGTTGTGGAACTAAATTGCAACATTCAGACAGGTGACTTTCAAAGAACGGCAGCAATGTGGTTCATGTATTGGTTAAGGAAGTGTGAATTATTCGGGTTCTGCTTAGAATGTGAATCTAATACATTTCTGCCCCTCCCCCATCCCTAGTTTTGGCTTAGCTCTTCCCACATTTTATATAAAAGTTCAGAAATAAGAAACCTTGTTCAAAGGCAAAAAAATAAAAATAAATATGAATCTCTATGCACCTGAAAGAGGGTCACATATGAACTGGCTGATACATTTGCATCATGCTCAGGCCTACTTAAGTACAGCAGTACATGTGAATCTTTGATCTCCAAGAAATTGTGGGATCAAAGTATTCACTGTTTTGGATATCAATCTGCACTAAAATCTTCTGATTATAGTTCTGGCCAAGGAAAAGAAACCTGGCATATATGCCTTTGAACTCATGTCACTCCAGGTAGTCAGTGCACTTTAAGTTAATTAGCATTTCTTTGAACTTAATTCGGATCCTGTTACATGGCTGGGAAGAGCTATTGGTCACTAATAGTCTATTTCAAATTCATCTTCAATGCCAGTATTTCGCAAGCAGAGTGAGATGCACGAGGGGAGGGAAAAAGGGGGAGAAATGTTGCCAAGTCAGTATCTCGAGCTTTTCCTAATGTATCAGACTGCCTGGCATTCCACTTCTCAAATTGGAATACTCATCTTCCTCAACTAAGCACTGGAACGCCTGTTTATAAGGTAATGGGAATTAATTAGCTGGAGCACTAATCAGGAGAAGTGTGCCGTCTTTGTGGTTGAGTCTAATTTGATCCAAATCTAGGCCCAAACTCTAATGAACAGCGGTGGATGGCATGATGGAGGGATGCCACTTATCTGACCTCTGGTCAATTGGACCACCGCTGCTTACTGGGAGGTAGAGGGGACACAGCAAAGTGGCAACAAGGATGGTGCCTTGCAAGGGCAGAAGCTCTGGAGGGGCTCAGACCCTATTTTCCAGGGACATCCCTGATTTAGAGAAGCCATTTCTGATTTTACCCTGGAACATCCCACTTTTCCTATTTTCTTTGGAGAAATGTTGGAGGATATGGAGTTATCCAACCTCTGAGACATCTGAAGGCAATCCTGTATAGGGAAGATTTTTTTTAAAAAAAAATGCTTAATGTTTTATTATGTTTTTATATATGTTGGAAGCTGTCCAGTGTGGCTGGGGCAACCGAGGAAGACATGTGGGGTATAATAATAATAATAATAATAATAATAATAATAATAATTTATTTGTACCCCACCCATCTGGCTGGGTTTCCCTAACCACTCTGGGGGGCTTCCAACAGAGATCAGAAATACACTACAAAATTATCATTATGGAATGGGACGTCCCTATTTTCATCGGAGAAATGTTGGAGCGTATGTAGACTCTGCCACTTCCATTGTATTTAGACCAGCAGTTCTCAACCTGTGGGTCCCCAGATGTTGTTGAACTACAGCTCCCATCATACCTGAGCTCTGGCCTTGCTACCTAGGGGTGATGGGAGTTGTAGTTCAACAACATCTGGGGACCCACAGATTGAGAAAGGCTGATTTACACTATGCCAAGCTTGCTGCCATCTTGCCATTCCTCTACTTCCTGGTAAGCAGCAGCAATGTGACTTATTGCTATTGAGAAAGGTTGCATTTGTGACTTTTCCCATACTATATTTTGACACCGGACCACTGGCTGTCTAGGGGTTATATATCCCCTCAGAAGAGGGGAGTGAAATATTTCTCCTTTGACATACTTTTTTCTCTCTTTTTTGCTTAGTGCCAAGGTAGAATTTCTAGGTCCTCACCTAAAAAGACGGCCTGCCATTTTAAAATGCCTTGGGGGAAGCCCCTGCATTCTTCCGTTCCTTTCCTGAACTATAATGGCAAGGTATAGAGATGCTCTGGTCGGAGCGAAACAATATAAACTGAAAGCATTTGCAGATGACCTAGTTTTGACCCTACAGGAGCCAGAGCCTAGTACTAAAAGGGTATTGCAACTGATTCAGGAATTTGGTCGAGTGGCAGGATTTAAACTTAATAAACAAAAAACTAAGGTTTTGGGGGGGAAATTGACTTCTTCAGAGTCAGAAAGGTTTCAAAAAGAGACAGAATTAAATGTGGTCAAAAAAGTCAAATATCTAGGGGTAAATATAACAGTGAAGAACAGAAATTTATTTAAAGATAATTATGAAAAATGTTGGTCTGAAATTAAAAAAGACCTAGATGTCTGGTCAAGATTGAAACTTTCCTTGTCAGGACGTATTGCTGCTGTCAAGATGAATGTATTGCCAAAGATGTTGTTTTTATTTCAAACTTTGCAAATAGTGGACAAAATGGAGTGTTTTGGGAGGTGGCAACGAGATATTTCTAAATTTGTCTGGCAGGGCAAAAAGCCCAGAATCAAGTTTAAGATATTAACTGATGCTAAAGAAAGAGGGGGCTTTGCCCTGCCAGACTTAAAGTTGTATTATGAATCAGCAGCCTTTTGCTGGTTGAAAGATTGGCTACTTCTTGAAAACACTGATGTTTTAGATTTGGAAGGATTTAATCATGCGTTTGGTTGGCATGCATATCTGTGGTATGACAAGGTTAAAATACATAAGGCTTTCAAGAACCATGTTGTCAGAAAAGCAGTGTTTAATGTCTGGTCAAAATATAAGGACTTATTGGAAAATAAAACCCCAAGGTGGCTATCACCAATGGAGGCTAAGGCCCTGAAAAGACTCAGTATGGAGGCCAAATGGCCGAAATATTGGGAAATAATAGAAAAAGATGGTGACAACTGGAGACTGCAGAGTATGGAGAAACTAAAGGGGAAAGTGCGAAATTGGTTACATTACGCTCAGATTAAAGAAGTTTTTAAGTCAGATAAAAAATTAGGATTCCAGGTGGAAAAATCCAAGTTAGAAACAGAACTGTTAGAACCCAGCTCTAAGACACTTTCAAGAATGTATAATTTGCTGCTAAAATGGAATACACAGGATGAAACGGTCAAATCAGCTATGATAAAATGGGCACAGGACATAGGGTACAACATCATGTTTGCTGACTGGGAAAAGTTATGGACCACCGGTATGAAATTTACGGCATGTAATACCCTGAAAGAAAACATTATGAAAATGATATACAGGTGGTACATGACCCCAGTCAAGCTTGCAAAGATATATCATTTGCCTGATAATAAATGTTGGAAGTGTAAAGAGGCTGAAGGAACATTCTTTCACCTCTGGTGGACGTGCCCTAGAGTGAAGGCTTTCTGGGAAATGATATATAACGAGCTGAAAAAGGTATTTAAGTACACCTTTCTTAAGAAACCAGAGGCCTTCCTCCTGGGCATTGTCGGCCAAAGTGTGCAAAAGAAGGATCAAACTTTTTTTATGTATGCCACAACAGCAGCAAGGATACTCATTGCTAAGGGCTGGAAAACTCAAGATTTGCCCACACTGGAAGAATGGCAGATGCAACTGATGGACTATATGGAACTGGATGAGATGACCGGCAGAATCCGAAACCAGAGAGAAGAATTGGAGGAGGAGAACTGGAAGAAGTTTAAAGACTATCTACAAAAGCATTGTAAACTGTATGAATGTTAAGAAAAATGTATGATCTGCAACATCAGGGCTCCAACAAATTAATAATCTGTATGTGTAAAAGTTAATGTAATTGAAAAATAAGATAAATTGTGGATAAATGGTACTCTATAATTAACCTTTGACAAGAGAAATTTAAAAGATTAAATTTGAGATTTGAATATTGGGAAATTTTAATAGACAAATTAAATTAAGTTAATAATTTGCTGGTAAAACTTATGAGTTTAGAGAGTAGGAACAAGAGGCGTGAGGAAGTCCAAGGATGTTTATAAAATGAGGATATCTGAATTTGGTATGTTTTTTTTTTATATCTTTATTGTCAAACAAAAATTTAATAAATATTATAAAAGAAAAAAAATAAACGTCGCCTGCGTGTAGAAAAGGACATGAAAAAAAAAAAGGTATAGAGATGCTCTGTGTTTGTTACTGGACAGCATTTAGAACTAACCCACAGGATGATAAGTTGCCATGGGACCAATGCTTCTGAAGCAGACTGAACCCTTTGCCACTGGTTTTGCCCTCTTCCACTCTTGGCTCAGCAACTGTAAACCTAAGGAGAACAGAAAGGGCTTTGAGATCACAGCAATGGAGGTTCAGTAAGTGTTATCCATTTTCAATCTTTTGGCCTCAGCAGAATTTTGCCTGAAAGCAGGAATACCATTGAGAAGTTAGGGCCAAGCTACACATGGCAGGAAGTTCTGTGATTCTTCCTTCTGAGTTTTATTTTAGCCACAGCTGGGTGAAATCAGGAAGAGAGAAATTGCTGGGGGCAAGGTCTGCTTCTCACTTTTCCCTTTTGATAAGCATCTGCTTAAAAGCCACAGCTAGTTGCTTTTCTCCCCACAGGGAAAATTATGCAGAGTTCTCCTAAGAATCATAGGAACGTTCCTTTTCTTCAATGTAGCCTCTACATTCTGCACGAAGAATGAAGACCAAGATGATGACTGTCTCCACTGCCTTGGGCTTCAAATGGCACTGGAGGATGTGAGGGGCAGGATACAACCTTTTCTGGGACGGGGAACTCTTCATGAGATGGGAAGAGTCTTCAGAATGTGATGTGGCAAACCTATCGTGAACTTAAAGCCAATAGTACGTTACATATAATCATAAGAATTTAAGTATGCCTTAGCTGTTTGCCCACAAATTAAGGCCAGGGGCTGGAGGCAAGATTGGTCTTGTTTAGAAACGATATCAAAGTTGATTGAGGAAAAGATGCATTTTGAAAGAGGGAATTGAGAGAACTGGTAGACGCACAAGGCAAAGTCAAACCTACATAATAAGCAGGGAAATGTGAAAATATTCCGAACCACAAAAACATGGGGTGCTCTTTCTGGGCAATTATCACCACCTGCCTTTTCCTCTTCCTGAAAACATCATGTCACTACTTTTTAGCACAAAAATTAATGGAGCCAATCAGGGAGAGATATAAACAAAATTGACTCACAAACACCTGCACCTCATTACATTTTTTCCTCATTTTTTTGGGGGGGGGGAGAAAGGCAACGACAACAACACAAATATGTGTAAAACTTTGCATTTTAAGCGCTGCCAAGATTCACCTACTGTTTAACTAGAAGTTTAACTAGAAGTTTGCAAACTAGAAGTTTTCTTTTGTTCAGTTTTTCCAAGTATCAGAGTCATCAGGGGAAGAAGAAAAGGTCCTGAAAATGAGAACCCACTGATCTCAAGAAGCAAGATATTTTGGGCATCTCTAAAGGTGGGTTTGAGGGATGCGGGTGCGGTTCGAATCCCCGTGACGGAGTGAGCTCCCGTTTCTCGGTCCCTGCTCCTGCCAACCTAGAAGTTCAAAAGCACGCCAGTTCGAGTAGATAAATAGGTATCGCTCTGGCGGGAAGGTAAACGGCGTTTCCGTGCGTGGCTCTGGTTTGCCAGAAGCGGCTTAGTCATCCTGGCCACATGACCTGGAAGCTGTACGCCGGCTCCCTCAGCCAATAAAGCGAGGTGAGCACCGCAACCCCAGAGTCGGTCAAGACTGGACCTAATGGTCAGGGGTCCTTAAAGGCGGGTTTGAGCAACAGGTGGACAATAGGATAAGGTAAGGGGGAAGTGGCGGCACTGACTGAACAACCCCAAATCTCCTGTTATTTTTCTGTATTAAAGTAACATTCCAAATTTTACCTTGCAATGCTTCCAACATTCTCCTCCTTTGAATTTAAGTGCAAAAAAAGTGATGCCCTTTGGAGAAGAAAAAATAATAATCCTGACTACATGGATGATGTCTGAGCTGTCATGGTGACTGGCCAGGAAAGAGATTTTGTGGATGTGGCAGATAATTTAGCAAAAATGTTGACCCAGAGAGCTGCAGCTGTGAAAAATGCTAAGTCCATGCTAGAGACCATTAGGAAAGGGATTGAAAATAAAACAGCGAATATAAAAATGCCTATGTCCAAATCTGTGTGGCAACCGTACTTGGAATTCCATGTACAATTCTGGTCAGTATATCTCAAAAATATTATACATCTGGAGAGGTGCAGGAAAGGAGGATACACAAAATGATCTGGGGACCAGAACAGTTCCCCTACCAGGAAATGTTTGTGACATTTGGGGCATTTTAGTTAAGAAAAAAAAAAGTGAGTATACACATGATAAAAAGGAAAAGGACCCCTAACAGTTAAGTCCATTTGCAGACGACTCTGGAGTTGCAGCGCTCATCTCACTATACAGGCTGAGGGAGCCGTCGTTTGTCCGCAGACAGTTTTTCCTGGTCATGTAGCCAGCATGACTAAGCTGTTTTTGGTGCAACGGAACACCAAAACCAGAGCAGTGCATAGAAATGCCATTTACCTTCCTGATGGAGCGGTACCTATTTATCTACTTGCACTGGCATGCTTTCAAACTGCTAGGTTGGCAGGAGCTGGGACTGAGCAACCGGAGCTCACCCCATTGTGCAGATTCGAACCGCCGACCTTCCAATCAGCAAGCCCAAGAGGCTCAGTGGTTTAGACCACAGCGCCACCCGCGTCCCAATACACATGATAGAGATGCATAAATTGATGCATGGTGCAGAGAATCTTTTTAAAATAAATCCTTTATTATCCATAATGTGTACTTCAGGGGCATACAGGAATAATGAAATAAAAGAAGGGGAACCGATATAGTTGAATGAAAATTAAAATTATACGTACATACATACACACACAATACAAATTTCATTCACAATCCCGGGGAGGGGATGTGATTGGTGATTTGGAGGGAATAATACTATTTTTTATTTAAAAAAATATTTATTTATAAATATCAGGAAATTATACTCAAGGTCATATTCTCACTTGAAGCTGAAAATGGGATTGATACCCACACCATAACAAAGGGACAGTCTCAGTGGAAAAGATGGCAGCTTCCACTGGCCAATTATTAAGTTTAGGCAAAAGATTGCCTAAAAAAGATCTCTGAGGCTTCTTAATCTTAGTTTGTTGTTGTTTAGTCGTTTAGTCGTGTCCGACTCTTGGTAACCCCATGGACCAGAGCACGCCAGGCACTCCTGCCTTCCACTGCCTCCTGCAGTTTGGTCAAACTCATGTTAGTAGCTTCAAGAACACTGTCCAGCCATCTAGTCCTCTGTTGTCCACTTCTCCTTGTGCCCTCCATCTTTCCCAACATCAGGGTCTTTTCCAGGGAGTCTTCTCTTCTCATGAGGTGGCCAAAGTATTGGAGCCTCCGCTTCAGGATCTGTACTTCCAGTGAGCTCTCCAGGCTGATTTCCTTCAGAATGGATAGGTTTGATCTTCTTGCAGTTCATGGGACTCTCAAGAGTCTCCTCCAGCACCATAATTCAAAAGCATCAATTCTTCGGCAATCAGCCTTCTTTATGGTCCAGCTCTCACTTCCATACATCACTACTGGGAAAACCATAGCTTTAACTATACGGACGTTTGTCGGTAAGGTGATGTCTCTGCTTTTTAAGATGCTGTCTAGATTGGTCAACATGCCCTGGCCTTTCAATTTCCCCCATCCTGACCAACCTGGAAAAAATGAAAGTGCCTATTTGCCAAAAGCCAATGATATTTAACTGTCACTTCCAGGAAAAGATGTCAGGAAACGGCAACCAAAGAGGCAGTGGGGAGGGACATGTCATGCCATATCTTTGATGGGCCCAAGCGCTCTGTAAACAAGCTATTAAATATATGAATCGTGCACCTCATTCATCTCAAAATGTTCAACCTATGCTGACAGAGTTTTGTAACACTGAATAAATTAGTAGTGCATTTGGCATGTGAGCCTGTTCCGTTCTTCGCTCTCTTTCAAAAACAACACCCCTCGTCTGCCTGATTATTCAGTTTATTTCTGTACGGGTTTTTTTTCCTTTTTGGTCTGTCAAGAGCTTTCTTTTTTCATAAATTATAGGTGAAAAGGATATTTAGACAGAATTTAAACCAAATGAATTATTTAGACTATAGATGCCAGGCTCAAATGCATAATTTATTCCAAAACTGTATAATGCAGATTTAAGTAGCTCGTGCTGCTGGTCCTGGTGGAAAGACGTGTGTCTTCATCTTGTCTTGATGGAGATATCAAATTATTGACCTGCAAATACTCTTGGGGATATGACCAGCATCAAGACATACTATGCCAGTAACTGTTGGGGGAGGGGTTGGCACTAATATATCTCTAGCCTTCCCCCATCATCATGGTCAAAAATGCCTGTTGGAGATACTTAGGGAGAAACAAGAACTGTCGGATTTTATGAGCACACCAAGAGAGTTCTCCCCCTGTGTTCTGAGCTAGGCTTTGCAAATTGCATTACAGCAAGCCAAATTCTGGTTCTGTTTCAACATGCCCCCTTTTACTACCATTTCTCTGGAGAAAATAGGGATGTCCTATTCCAGAAGAAGAAGAAGAAGAAGAAGAAGAAGAAGAAGAAGAAATAATTTATTTTGGTCACAGACCAGTTCCAGCTCCCATACAATATCAGGGAAGTCATAAAACCCAATAGGGATACAGTTGGGTATAACAGGGACAATACAGATATAGCAGCAGTTAAAAATATATAAGTTAAATCTTAATCACTAAAATATAACCTAAAATTGTCGTTTAAGGCCTTAGTCATTATGGTAGCACAGCTTGTTCCCTAGGTTTTATGGCAGACACACAAAATTTGGCCACCCTCAGCCACCCCCTCTGCATCCTTGTCCTCTACCAGGGATTTTAGACATTGAAGTTCGTACTCATTTGGAGATATTTGTATAGTAGGGATGGTAAGTACTGAAGGTATATCCCTGTAGAAAAGACTGCGTAACAAGACATGAGATATAGTTTCTACCTCCATCAAGCCGCAGGGGGGGAAGAAGAAGAAGAAGAAGAAGAAGAAGAAGAAGAAGAAGAAGAAGAAGAAGAAGAAGAAGAAGAAGAATTTTGCTATTTACGGTATACTACACCCATCTGATGGGTTTGCCACTCTGGGTGACTTCCAACATATATAAAAAATAATAATAAGACATTAGACATTAAAAAAAATATTTATATAGGGCCGCCTTCAGATGGCTCAGGGGCGGATAACTCCATAAACTCCAACAATTCTCCAATGAAAACAGGGATGTCCTAAGGAAAAGCGGGACATTCTGGGATCAAATCAGAAACTGGAATGGCTTCTCTAAATCAGGGACACCCCTGAAAAATAGGGGCACTTAGAAGGGCTGACACAGTGACATATGCATTAAGTGGGATTTATTTATATTACTCAGCTGATGTAGTTGGGTTCATATTGATCAAAGTCAGCTTACAGTAAGTAAATCTTGAACAAAGCAAAGTCTTAGATCATCGGTCCTTAAAGACATACATTGGCTCCCAGTACGTTTCCAAGCACAATTCAAAGTGTTGGTGCTGACCTATAAAGCCCTAAACGGCCTAGGCCCAGTATACCTGAAGGAGCATCTCCACCCCCATCGCTCAGCCCGTACATTGAGGTCCAGCTCCGAGGGCCTTCTGGTGGTTCCCTCCCTGCAAAAAGTGAAGTTACAGGGAACCAGGCAGAGGGCCTTCTCAGTAGTGGCGCCCGCCCTGTGGAAAGCCCTCCCATCAGAACAACTATCTGACTTTTAGAAGACATCTGAAGGCAGCCCTGTTTAGGGAAGATTTTAATGTTTGATGTTTTATTCTGTTTTTAGTGTTCTGTTGGGAACCGCCCAGAGTGGCTGGGGAAACCCAGCCAGATGGGCAAAGTATATAATAATAATAATAATAATAATAATAATAATAATAATAGTAATATAGCAGTACCCAGACTCAGTCAATATAGCAGAACCAGACTAGCTAAAAAAGGCAGAGCTAATCAGGATCTTGGACACTGGCTGAAAGCTTCCTATCCTTAGCAAGGGGAACAGTGCAAAACCCTTCTGAGACCTTATGAAGGTTGTGCAGCCTGGTCATGCTATTGGTATTGCCCCTGCTAGGAAGCTACTTATGATCTTAAAGGATCTTTGCCAACAGTCTTTGGCTCACACAATGAAAGAGTGATGGGGTGAGTGAAGCCTTATCTTCTAATTTAGAAGAACCTGGCAAGAGTGGTGGAGATATTTCATGCAGGGCATTTGGGCTGTGGGCTGAAGAAATCATGAAGTGAACAGAGGCAATTTCAGTGGAAGCAAAGTTGATGCCAGCCCTGTGATACAAGCACAGCTTGGCCCCTTCCCTTCCTGCTGCTAGCCAGTTGTAAAGCACCTTGCAAAGGAGTAAATGTTTCTCCAGAGATAACAGCTAGGCAAGAGATTGCATCTTCTGGGATTTTGGTGGCTATATATCATCATTTGGTGCTTTCATTAAAGAATGAGATGGGCCATGACAGTGATTGACATGTAAAGAAAAGGAGTCATATTTAGCCATGATGCATAAGGCAGGTGACTAGAAATCGTCATTTCACTGTTTCTAGCCACTTCCTAATTTCCATTTTCTAGTGTAATTTTTCATTTCATTATCACTCGTGTTGTTTCCTCTACCCCCCTCTCCTACCCCACCAAACTCGCTTCATTTTTTCCTTTCATTTGGCTTCCTTTGATACCCTAACAGCTGGGTTTAAGAAAGTGTCGCTTTTATTTTTTGTCACTGGAGGCAAGGAAATTAGCACCTTGACAGAAAGAGTACTATACTGAGTAGAGAGACACATTACAGAATTTAAACACATTTCCCGTCACTATGATTACAAAAAAAAGCCCCCCAAAGCCCTCAACCCTTAAAGGAGGCATCACAATTTTCAGCTTTCCCCTTTTGTCTCCCCCCACCCATCACTATTTCAGAATGACAGCTACAAAAATGCAGGTTATAAAAGGGAACTTAAATACCTCTATTCTGACATTGTTATCCGACAGTGTCAGAAGCGATGAATGTTTCTCTCTGCATACGTAAAAGGAGAGCATGCTGTGCGAGACTAATATATTGGGTTGTTTATCTTGATATTTTGCTTTTTAAGGTGCTTCCCCCACCGAAATAGCAAACAGAGGCTGGGTGCTGACACCGTGAAGTGATACACACAACAGGTTTACTGTGACTTTTTTTTAAAAAAGTGGTGGTCTCCAAAGAGCGCCGCCAGATTTAGCTTTATAAACTGCCAGGAGTTCAGCTTGAGCTATGACACTGGGCCTTTCAGCTTTGTCTTCATTCAATCCTCCTTCACCTATATGTCTGTGTAGTTTGGCAGATCTGGGTAGAAACCTGCTGCCCGCTGCTTGGACAGTAGTGGATTTGCCCCTCCACACTTAAGGATGGTGAAAAGCCATGTGATGTAAGCCACACCAAAACCAAAAACTGTTTCTGGAGTTTTTGGACCACAGATGGGACTGGATTTTAAAATTTAAAATATGGGAAACAGGCACTTATACAAGGGGTGACCGGAAATATTCACAGAAATATTCTAAACAGCGAGAAATATTCGAACATACAATTGGCACCGGAAACCCACAGTTGTGTACGGAGATGAAGCTGTAACTCAAAAGTCAGTGTATGAGTGGTTTAAGCATTTCCATGAAGGGCAGCAAACCATTGAAAATGACCCTCAGTCTGGCAGACCTTCAACAAGCAGAATGGCGGCAAATGTCGACAGAGTTTGTGAGTTATTGATGTGGGAATGGCGTTTGTCCATCTGAGTGATGGGAGAAGAATTGCATATTCCACGTGAAATCGTTACTGAGGTTACTGAGTTATCCCACCCTCCATATTCTCCAGATCTGGCCTCACCAGATTTCTTCCCCCCCCCCCCCCAAAACTGAAGTCTGCACTGAAAGGACACAGATTTTTCCAACATTTCACATGCCTAAGCTGCTGTAACGAGGGAACTGAAAGCAGTACGAAATGAGGATGTCTCCAGAAATTTCCAACAGCTCTACGAACGTTGTCAATGGTGCATTGCATCAGAGGGGGGCTACTTTGAAGGCCTGTAAGGCATGTATGTTTGAATATTTCTCGCTGTCTGATTTCTGTGACCATTCACCAAACTTTCCAGTCATACCTTGTACAATCTGCCATTTGCAGGCTGAATGAAGTCCATGAACCATTTTGCCACATCTTCTGTTTGTACAATACAGGCCTATATCCCTATGTCAGAATCAGGCAAAGAGGCACTTCAGCTATAGAAATAATGCATGATAGTAGCAGATTTAAACTGTGCAACACACATTGATCCACTAACCCGCTGAGACTAGCAGGGATCAACAGAAAGAGTCATAATCCCAATGTAGCTTACAGCTTTCATGAATGCTATTTCAATGAACAATGACATTTGCAAAACTTTCATCTGGAAACGTTCCAAGGTGGCATTCAAAGATATTTTCTGTGTACAAGTTTGGTTCTCCTTGTAGCCATTGATCTTATTATCCCAGAATTCTGGGGATTTCGTTTCATGGGTGGGTGTCTTCTTTAAGTAGGGAATTTCCTGCTTCCAAAGTCTAGGAAATCCTTTTAAAGCTATTTTATTTTTATTTTTTGTCTCCCATGCCAAGACAGACAATTGTATCCTCCTTTCAGCAGGTTTCTGAATATTAGACAGCACGGCTTGCAATTTGCAATCATTTGGGCTTATTATAAAGGCACGTTAGCAGGGACACTGTGAAATTATGGAGCATTTTAGAGAAAATTGCAACATCATTTAGACTCATTTCTTTCGGGTGAAAATATGCAAAAGCCCTTCATGGAGGAACGTAAACAGATGGCATTGGAGGCATTCCTTGTTTTCTCATGTAGTTGTAAACAAATACTGTAAATTAAAAACGAACAACTGACCTATAATTTTTTTTTAAAAAAGACCTAGTCTAAAGCTAAAATATGATTTGGCAAAGGGAAGATTTTAAAAGCATCACAGCAAATTAACTTTCTCCAGCATGAAATTTTCCCAGTGCATAAATCTGAAACCCATGCATTTGAAGGGGAATTATTACCCTGCCTTGATTTAATTCCTCTTGCAGAAGGCGGTTTTCAAAAACTATTGTTACATAATGATACAACAATGCTGCCCCATGCAGTGGATAATATCCCACCTGTTCCAGGTGATCGCAGGGATATTGCGGAATGTCCAAAGTGTTCATTCTGATCTCTTAAGCCGTGAACTCAGGGATCACCGGCATGGTACTTTCCAGACATTGTTGAACTACAACTCCCATCAGCCACAGCCAGTGTAGCCAATGGTCAGGGATGATGAGATCGTAGGCCGTTAACATCTGGAGAGTGTCAACTCTGCTGCCTCTGCCCTATTGGTTTGGGACTGAGCTATCTGAAGGGTTGCTTTTACCTGCATGAATGTTCCTGGGCATTAAGATTTCCCTCAGAAGGCCTGCTTGTATTCTATGCTCAAGCAAATTTGATGGGCAGACATGAGAGACGGGGCTCTTTCGGTGTTGGCCCACAGATTGTCAAACTCCTTTGTAAGAAAGTTATACAAGGCCTCTACGCAGCAAGGTTTAAGTGGATATTTTCGCAGGCAATTTTTTCCTAATACAGTGGTACCTTGGTTCTCAAACAACTTGGAACCCAATCATTGCAAACACGAAATTAAGTGTTCCAGTTTGCAAGCTTTTTTTCGGAAGCCGAACGTGGTCCATTTTGAGTGTTGTGCTTCCATTTTGAGCTCCACACTTTTGAATGTTATGCTGAGGTCTGTCTGCTTCTGCTATTTATTTTGCTTTTTGTTTCTGCAGCTCTTTTTGTTTTTGTGGCTGTGTGGAACCCAGTTCAGCTACTGATGGATTGATTGTGTAACTGCAGTACATTATTTATTGCTCTCATTTTATGAATCAGTGGTCTCGTTAGATAGTAAAATTTATGTTAAATTGCTGTTTTAGGGGTTGTTTTTAAAAGTCTGGAACGAATTAATCCATTTTGCATTACTTTCTATAGGAAAGCGCGCCTTGGTTTTGGAACGCTTTGGTTTTGAAACGGACTTCTGGAACGGATTAAGTTTGAGAACCAAGGTACCACTGTATAATGCCTTTTTGGTTGTTATTTTCAATAACAGGGGAGAGACCAGGAGCTCGCCAAGACAGTAGCTAAGTTCCTCTATTTGATGTTTTGTCGCTGAAGTACGCTACAGGATCCTGCCCTTGCTGGAGACCCACAGAGATGAAATAGATTGCTCGCCTCTTCTTCCCTTTGGCAAATGACTGTACTGTTGAAACGGCGATGAGATCGCACTGGCCTATTTATTCTGAATGTTTGTATGTGATGCCAATAAAGGTTTGATGATGATGATGATGAATAACATTTTTACACTCACTTCCTTCCCCCCCTCGCAACATGGGGAGAGGTGAATTTCATAGGACTGCAGCATTTCAGTTCACAGATGGTTTCTCGAAGTGCAGATGAGAACTGTACTGAACTCTTGCCCATCTTCAGCAGAGTGGAAGCAAGGGAATAACAGTTCTGTTGGGCGTGTGGCAGTCACACCTGAAAGTGCCCTAATATTAACCTGCTTCATTTCCTCCGATTGTGCATTTCTAACGCTGCCGCTCCCACATTACTTCTCAAGCTATTGTTGTGAAGATTGCCTATTAGATATACAGCTCCACAAGCTGACTGTTGATAATGTCAATGCCACGAAGAGAATTTCAGGCCACTTACAATGTGTGGTACAAAGCTGTCTACCATTGTAAGTGTGGGCGTTTTGAGCTCCGTTCTTATCTCATTTGAAATTGAAATGTGTTTGCAGTGCTTGAATGTGGGAAGATTAATTATCACCTCTGTTTCAAAATAAAAAAGCAAAAGAAACCCATCACAGTCACATTGTCAACAGCTAACCATAGAGACTTTTCAACTGGAAAGTAATAGGAAATAAAAGTTTGGTGGGTTTTTGCTTTTTTTAAAAAGGCACACACACACACACACACACACACACACACACACACACACACACCATTCTCTCTAAATTGCAGTGAAGAAAACTGGTTTGTGAACCTGATGGAGTTCTCCAGAAGCGCACATTTTTTATTATAAGCCAGCCTTAGAAAGCATTTTGAAGGACTAGCTATAAATACCAGAACAGGGGCAAAATTTATCGGAACACACTTTCCTGAGCTTATTTCTGTGATTTTTCTTTTGCTCACCTTCCAAAAATTAGGATTTTATTTCAATATTATCCATTTTTTGAATATTTTTGTCACAACCTTCACCCCTCCCTACCCCATCCTGGGAGTCAGCTGACAGGAGGTGACTTGGAACCTGATTTTCGCATTGATCAGCTGCACAACTGAGTTCCCCACATGAAATGATGTTGGATATTCTCTCTGTGTGTGAGAGAGTCATTTGTTCCAGAAACAGAGAAGAACAGAGATGTTTCAAGAAGCAGCAGAAAGCTGAGATTGTCTTGTCTGTGCAAGGACATTTTCTGCGGGAACGTGTTCTTTGGACATGCGCAGTGTGAGAGGAAGTACTGATAACAACGGCTCTGTGTAACTTGTTGTGAGTCTCTTGCGGTGGGAGAAGCAGAGAGTGTCTTGGACTCTTGTTGGACTCTAAGCATGCCTTGACCACCACAGTGGTCAAGTGTAATGACTGAATCATTAAAGCGTCCACAAGTGTTTTTTGCCTGCTGTGTGTACCTTCAAACCTGAGGACACTTCCAAGGAAGGAGCTGCGTTGAGATGTAGCTCTGCTGAGTATGGATGCTGGCACACACGCACAGCAAAAGAGATGCTGGACCCAATCCTTCTAAATCATCCATCAGAGGTTGATGGATGGATCCAACAACCATTGCCTCCCTGTTGTCTCCCCATGTCCTCTCCATGGCTGTAATAAGAAAGTGGGAGCAGAGCAGAGTGCAAGGAATCTTGATATATACGGTAAATATTTTCAATGCTTTGTGTGCCTACATCTAATTTTGCCTCTTTCTAAGATTCATTTGACGCGGGTGGCGCTGTGGGTTAAACCACATAGCCTAGGACTTGCCCATCAGAAGGTCGGCGGTTCGAATCCATGCGACGGGGTGAGCTCCCGTTGCTCGGTCCCTGCTCCTGCCAACCTAGCAGTACGGAAGCACGTCACAGTGCAAGTAGATAAATAGGTACCACTCCGGTGGGAAGGTAAACGGCATTTCCGTGCGCTGCTCTGGTTCACCAGAAGCGGCTTAGTTATGCTGGCCACATGACCTGGAAAAACTGTCTGCGGACAATTGCTGGCTCCCTCGGTCTATAGAGCGAGATAATCACCACAACCCCTGAGTCGTCCGCAACTGGACCAAATGGTCAGGGGTCCCTTTACCTTTACCTAAGATTCATTTATTGGTGTGTGTTTTTCCTTTTGTAAATCTCCCAAATAATAAAATAAAATTGGGGTTAAGGGGTTTTCTCAGGCTGCTGGAGGGTGTGTGCACTGTGTCTCGTTGGTGGTGGTGCTTGTCCTACTGATAGTAAGTGCTCAGTGGACTGTGGGGGACAAAAGATGGGGGGTCGAGGAGGGTCAGTTGTGTGGGCAGGGAGAATGAGAAATGTCCCTATTTTCATCTGAGGAACGTATGCGGTCACATGAATATGGGAGCAAATCTTCCTTTAGATATATGGATCCAAATTTACACAGTCCTTTCAAGGTTGAAACCTAAGATTAATTCATATCCACAAATGAGCAGGAACCCAGTGAATCTCTTTTAAAACCACCTTGGGGGAGTTTTGTGTCCTTCTACCCCAGGCAACTATTTCAGCACCTTTCGTGCACTTCTTCAAAATTCCTTAAATATTTCACTTGAGGAAGCACATCAAAATTAGCTTCAGTTTTTTGCTTTAGGCACAAATTTAGGGGTTGCTGTGAGAGCTTTTAGTAGGCCTCTGAACAGGCTCTGGGCCTTGACGTGTTGTTGTTTTGACTTTCTCAAATTAACTGCATTTTTATGAATAACTATATTTTATTGGACTTTATGGTGATTCGCAGGTATACTAATTTATTGTTTATTTTATGTTATTGTTATTTGAGGATTTTATGCCTTGTGCCGCTTTGGTGGCTCTCATGGGCTGAGAGGCAAGTAACAGATATTAAAATGAAAATAATATTAATTGGAAAGAATAAACTAGAGCAGTTGGGCAGTCAATTCCTTCTTATCAGCTTTCGGGAGTCTTAGGTGTCTGGGGCTTTGTTTTCTTCAATTAACTCTGATCTCTTATTCCCTGCCCTCTGGCAAATAAAATGGAGTTGCCTCAAAAAGAGTTGCAACCAAATCAAGCCTAAAGCAAAATTCCAGTGAATTTTGATCAGACCAGAAAATGTTCTCATGGAGGTTGCATACATCTTTACCAATGATCCAAAGGGTTTAAATGACTGAGCCTCTTGGGGTTGCCGATCAGAAGGTCGGTGGTTTGATTCCCTGCGATGGGGTGAGCTCCCCTTGCTCTGTCTCAGCTCCTGCCAACCTAGCAGTTCAAAAGCACACCAGTGCAAGTAGATAAATAGGTACCGCTGCAGCGGGAAAGGAAACAGCGTTTCCGTGCGCTCTGGTTTCCATCACGGTGTTCCATTGCACCAGAAGTGGTTTAGTCATGCTGGCCACATGACCCGAAAAGCTGTCTGTGGACAAACGTTGGCTCCCTCGGTCTGAAAGCGAGATGAGCACCACAACCCGAGAGTCGCCTTTGTTTGGACTTAACCGTTCAGGGGTCCTTTACCTTACCAGTGATCCACAGCCATTACCTATGCTCTGAGCACATACCCTCCAACATTTCTCCGATGAAATTAGGGACATCCTATTTAACAACAACAACAACAACAACAGTATTATTTATACCCTTGCCCATCTGGTTGGGTTGCCCCAGTCACTCTAGGCAGCTTCCAACATGTCTAAAAACATAATAAAACATTAAACTTTTTTTTTAAAAAAAATATTCCCTATACAGGGCTGCCTTCAGATGTCTCCTAAAGGTTGTATAGTTACTTCTCTTCTTCACTTGGGGGACCATATCTTCCAACATTTCTCCAATGAAAAGAGTAGAGTCCTACCATACCCTCCAACATTTTGCTGATGAAAATAGGGATGTCTTAAGGAAAAGTGGGACATTCCAGGATCAAATCAGAAACCAGGGTGGCGTCTATAAATCCTGGACTGTCCCTGGAAAATAAGGATGCTTGGAAGGTCTGTGAGCACTTATTGTCTGTCAGGGATCAAACATCAAACCAGCCAGGGTGGGCACATGGAGTAAGGTTACCAGATGTCCCCATTTCCCGAGGACAGTCCCCGGATTTACAAATGAGTCCCCATACAAAATCCATTGAAGTTGAAAAGTGTCCCCGGATTCACTGAAAAAAGTCTGGTAACCTTAACATAGAGTTAGATCTGACACATTCACTGCAACATTTCTTCTTAAAATTGGTGGATGGAATTTTTCTTCCTTGGCAGGCTTAAGTCTTGCTACTACAGCTCTGTTGGGGGGGGGGCACAAAATAGCATTGCTCACAACGTTGGCCTATTATTTCCACCCAAACCACGCTCACTTGCATTGGAAAAAGCATGTGCCTTAGCAACATATATTTTTTCCACATGAATACATCGTTTCAAGTTCGCTGCAACATATAAAATCTTCACATTTCAAGTCTGCTCACACCCAGTGGCGGAGCTTCATGCTTTGGCACCGGGGGCCAGAGAGCAGACAGGGGCAGGGCTGGTACGCATCCTGGGGCTGTGGCGCACTGCCCACAGGGGTGTGGCACATGTCCTGGGGGTGTGGCATGCCACCTGCAGGGGCGTGGCACCCAGTGCAGGTGGGGGTACAGCCGTGATGGCACTCCACCGGGATCATGCTGCTGGGGGCTGTGCACTCCCCCCCACTCCTCTTCCTCTGCCAGTGCACACAGCTCTGTTGTGTTGCACCTTTAAGTCCCTGCTCACACAAATCTATTACACTGGGTCCATTCACCTTCCTTCCGGAATGTGGTATGAAGCATAAAAGGAAGTTGCGTGGCGAGTTCCTGCCCCCCCCCATAGAAATAACACCACATTTATTAATGTTAATGGGCTAAAAAAGGCCACAACTTTATTGGTTACAGATGATGAGCGGTATTGGCTTAGGCATTGGATCTAACCAACTATATCTGACTCTAGCCTGTCTACAGGGAGTCTGGGAAGGGTTAACCACCAGTAGGGGGAGTCCCCCTGATGCACATCAACTAGGAGCTCCCCTGGGGGTCACCAATAGGGGTCGTGCCTTAGGCCCTAACCTCCCTAGGCTTTGGACAGGGCCACGCCCCCTGGAATCCTTTAACGGAATACCCTTCAATATGTGGGGCAGGTGAAGGCGCTAGCTCCCCTCTTCTCTTCTCCAGAAATATTTCAATGCCTAACCGCCAAACCTTAAAAAGTTGTGACAATTTGCTACGAGGTAGGCGAAAACCAAGGGGCTGGTGCCAATTTGCCAAGTGGAAAAATCCCTACCAGGCCCCTCAACAGTGATCAACTGAAGGTCAAAGGAAGAAAACCTTAAAGGGTGGGAGGGAGGGAAAACCGGAGCAGCCGGAAGGCGGAAAAGAGGGAGATCCCCAGCTGCATCTTGCCTTTTTGGGGCACGCCACACCCCCGGACCAACCCGATTGGTCGGCTAGGGGGTGACGCAGCCGGGAATCACCCAGTCGCTCAGGGCTGGCCTCCCACCCTCTGCACATGTGGAGGGGCTGTGAAGCTTTAGCAAAACGGCATCTCTTATTTGCCTGCTATCGTTCTTCTTCTCTGCCGTAGTCTTCTCAGCCGCTACAGATCCTACAGGGGCAATTGGGCATTGTCAGAGTCAAGCTGCCTCCTATCAGCCTCCACAACTGCTATCCTTCCTGAAACAGAAAGCATTTCCTGATCATTCGAATCAGGCTGGTTTTAAAACAAGGCAAGGGAAGTTAGCTTGATTCTCTCGAGTTAAGATTAATCTGGAGTGTGTGGAGTAGTGGAAATCTTATTTTGACTATTGTGCTGAAAGGATATGACAGCAGTCGTCAGGGGGAAAGCACATGTCGTGCAAATCCATAAACATGCCACAACAACAAGCTGGAACGCTTCTCTCGGTGCAGAAACACTCAGTTGCAAAGCTCCTTTTTTGAACTGGGAAGGGGTGAGGAACTGGTTTGTTGTTTTTAAGAATATCAAAATGGTTCATTTATCAGACAAAATACGAATCCTTTTTTTCCTTTTTATTTTAACAGAGGCTCGTATGAAGCGAGAGGGTCATTGCTTTGAAATGCAGAACTGATTCCAGATGCTACTGCACTCTGGGAAGCAGGTCTTAAAGGGGATCTTCTTTGTGAGTCCCCTTCTGCTCTTGGTGCTGAAAACCACTCTGAAACTTCAGTGGGTCTAAAATGCAGAAACCAATTTAGGCTGGCCACGTGTCATCTTTTTCCAGGACACTTTTTCAGGGGTGAAATTTCTGTCCGGGTGGGGTTTTTTTGCATTTGACAAAATGTCTCTGGCTATACTTCCTGGAAGAGATGTAGACATAACTGGTGGTTGAAGACTTGCTTTCCTCTTCTCTTCTCCTGCCCCCCTCAGCAATATATCACAGCTTCTATAGCCTACATATAGTATGGGTCAGTGCTTTTTCAGGGGGTAAGCAGGGGTATGCATACCCCTAAACATTTTGTGAATCTACGTTGGCCTCATTTAGAAGCAGTATTTCAATATGAGTAGGAAAATGAGAGTACTCCTAAACATTTTTTTAAAGGAAAAAAAGCACTGTATTGTTGTTGTTTAGTCGTTTAGTTGTCTACGACTCTTCGTGACCCCATGGACCAGAGCACGCCAGGCACTTCTGTCTTCCACTGCCTCCCACAGTTTGGTCAAACTCATGTTAGTAGCTTTGAGAACACTGTCCAACCATCTCGTCCTCTGTCGTCCCCTTCTCCTTGTGCCGTCCATCTTTTCCAAAGTCATGGAGCCTCGGCTTCAGGATCTCTCCTTCCAATGAGCACTCAGGGCTGATATCCTTAAGAATGGATAGGTTTGATCTTCTTGCAGTCCATGGACCTTCTTTGTGGTCCAGCTCTCATTTCCATACATCACTACTGGGAAAACCATAGCTTTACTATATGGACCTTTGTTGGCAAGGTGATGTCTCTACAAGGTGTATTTCTACGACTCTGATATTGAGGACAATCCTAGCTGTCATTTAAAATTATATACAGTGGTACCTCGGGTTAAGTACTTAATTCGTTCCGGAGGTCTGTACTTAACCTGAAACTGTCCTTAACCTGAAGCACCACTTTAGCTAATGGGGCCTCCTGCTGCCGCTGCGCCGCTGGAGATTTCTGATCTCATCCTGAAGGAAAGATCTCATCCTTAACCCGAGGTACTATTTCTGGGTTAGCGGAGTCTGTAACCTGAAGCGTATGTAACCTGAAGCATATGTAACCTGAAGCGTATGTAACCCGAGTTACCACTGTGCCTGAAAGATTACTTCCTTCCCTACAGTTACTCTTGGGTGCTAAGATTGATGGAGGCGGCCTTCTTGGTTGTTCCACTGCCCTCAGAAGCCTGAGGCATTGTGGAATGGAAGAAAAAAAGAACTCTCTGTGGAAGCCCCTGTGAAGCTAAGGCATGGTTATCATTAACCAAGATTTATAAGCCAACACCAAACCATGGGGAAAAGTTTGTGGTTAATGAACAACAGTTAAGCCACTGGGCTGTGTTAAGACACTCAAGTTAAACCATGGTTTAATAAACCACAGTTAATAAACCATGGTTTGGTGCCATATGTAATCAGGCCATTATTTTAAAGAGGGGCTTGCCATGTTAAATGCATTCACACATTTAAGGAAGTCTCTAATTTGGCCCACAGTTCACAATCAAACATGGGTTTTTATAAAGACACGTTTGAAGGTAAAATTGAGCCAATACCCCCCCCCCCCCGCTCAACTGTGGAAAGCCATCTAGAACAATAAAGGTGCTGCATGTACCTATGCAGAAAAACATTGTGTTTGCTTGGTTTTGCAAACATCTTATTACCAGGAATAAAATGTACATTCTGATCAGTATCATGCAGTGAAGAAGAGCTTTTCTCTCACAGTCTGACCGATTCCAAAGCCAGTTGTGCTGTAGCCCTTTGTGACTTTAACCCAACAACTTACATTTCTCAATGCGCTCCTGGGGGGACACATTCGGGAAGCTCAGATATCAGAATGGAATGAATAATCTGAGCATAGAAATAATCCACTGCCATGTAACCCACTGCCTCTAGCAGATCAAATAATGCTTCCTTCAATGTCATTACTCTTATGCAGACTCTTGCAAAGATAACGCCTGACCTATTTTTGTTTTGAAAATGTGCTCCTATTGACATCTTTGGGGCAATTTGTATTTCCATTTTTATTCCTCCCCCCCCCCTAATCTCCTTTGTCCTTCAGCAGACATGGAGAAACTCTGGGTCATGGCCCAGGTCTAGGCAATGGTGGCCTCTTCTTCTGGCTTGTGGCTTCCCCTCCTGGCAGCATCACCGCACAGCAATTAGGTTTCAAAAAATAAAATAAAAGAGCTTTGAGTTAGCACTAATGGGATCTTTCCCCCAAGTATCATTCCCATCTGGGGCTGGGAGTGATTTGCATCAGGATCACAGCTGGAAACGTTCTACTCTGTGGCTAGCCAAGAGGAAATGTGGCTCTTGGGTTCAAAAATGTCCCACAACCCTATGCTATGACTGTTCTTGACCCATCATTTGTATTGGTCTTAAATGGTTATCTGTCTTGAACATCAGCAATGGTCAACCAAAATGATCTAGGGCAGAGCTTTCCAAACTGTGTGTCACGACACGTTAAGTGTGTCAGCTGCAGTGTGTAGGTTAGTTTAACTTCTGGCTTGCTAATAAAATTGAATTACTGTGTCACGAAATGATGCATGTCTAAAAAGTGTGTCACCAACATGAAAAGTTTGGAAAACTCTGGTCACACAACTCCACTTTGAGGAAAGGTTGTTGTGTTTGGGACTCATTAGCTTGGAGAAAGTGGTGACATTGTGGAAGAAATGTATAACATTCTTCATGGCATGAAGAAAGGGTCACTGGGGAAGACTTAGGTCATATCTTCAACATACAGTTAAAGCACTCATATACACTTGACTCCTCTGCCCCCCCAAAAAAGAATCATGGGAACTTTGGCTTGTAAAGAGTACTGAGAGTTGTTAGTAGCCCCTAAAGAAATTGCAGTTCTCAGCGGGGAACCATGACTGTTAAATTGGCAAGAGAGTCCTTTTAATGCAGGCTTCCTCAAACCCTCCAGATGTTTTTGGCATACAACTCCCATGATCCCTAGCTAGCAGCACCAGTCATCAGGGATGATGGGAATTGTTGTCTCAAAACATCTGGAGGGCCAACTATGAGGAAGCCTGGTTTAATGGATCTGACTGGTGTAGAGTCAAAAGAAGTCCTGTAGGCCTAATGTTTTTAATTGGACCACCTCTCTCCATATGAATCTACCTGGACCCTGAGTTCATCCTCTGAGGTCCTTCTTTGTGTACCTCCTCCAGAAGAGGTCCAGAGGGTGACAACATGAGAACAGGCCTTTTCTGAGTGGCTCCCCATTTGTAGAATGCTCTCTCCAGGAATGTTCAGCTGGCCAGGCGAAAACATTCCTCTTTAACCAGGGTGGTTGACATCTAATATGTTGTGAAAGGGGGAATTACAGTACAGTGGTACCTTGGGTTAAATACCTAATTCGTTCTGGAGATCCGTTCTTAACCTGAAACTGTTCTTAACCTGAAGCACCACTTTCGCTAATGGGGCCTCCTGCTGCCGCCACGCCGCCAGAGCACGATTTCTGTCAACCTGAAGCAAAGTTCTTAACCCGAGGTACTATTTCTGGGTTATCGGAGTCTGTAACCTGAAGCAAATGTAACCTGAAGCATATGTAACCCGAGGTACCACCCGAGGTTTGTCTTTGTTTTTATTTTTACTATATATTTTTTGCATTTTTTTAATTGTAATTTTATGTTGTGAACCACCCTGAGATCTATGGGTATAGGGCAATATAAAATTTTAAATAATGGTGATGATGATTGATGATGATGATGATGATGGGCTTAGAAGAGCATAGGGTTTGTAGCAGGGAAAGTTGCCTCCTAATTCAATTCAATTCAATTCTTTTTTTTAAAAAAATGCCCAAGAAAAGCAACAACAACTCCACTGGACCAATGGGAAAAGGGCACAATGGAAGCCCCCTTAGATCAGCCCGCCAATCGAAGACCAAATAGCTTGCAGCATGCTTTGTAAGGACCTTGTTTCTGTGAACCATCATGTTCACCAAACAGCAAGGTAGAACTGCACATAATATTTTTTTTGGGGGGGGGGATGCAAGTTTCTCAACTCAATGTTTTCCTCATAGAACATTTATCGATTGATTGTGTTTCTATCCCACCTATTCTCCCAGGAGTTCAAGGACTGTGACTGGCCCAAAGTCACCCAAAAGCTTTGTGGCTAAGTGGGGATTTGAACTCTGGTCTCCCACATCCTAGTCTGATTCTCTAACCACTACGCAACACTGAGCTACTGGCTGGGGATAGTAGACAGGAGGAAGAGGGTATCTTACACCTTTGTGTATGAATTCACTGCAGATTACCTACCCTGGCTGTGTATCAATTTTCTCTCCTCCCAACCAGCTCTCCCCCACTCCTTCAAGTAAGCCCAGTTGGGGGGGAAATGTTCATGAGAGGGCCACATGGAAAGTTAGGTCAAACCCATGCAATACATTTAAAGCACTCACAGGTAGTGCTGTGGGTTAAACCACAGAGCCTAGGACTTGCTGATCGGAAGGTCGGCGGCTTGAATCCCCACGACGGGGTGAGCTCCCGTTGCTCGGTCCCTACTCCTGCCAACCTATCAGTTCGAAAGCATGTCACAGTGCAAGTAGATAAATAGGTACCACTCCAGCGGGAAGGTAAACGGCGTTTCCGTGCGCTGCTCTGGTTCGCCAGAAGTGGCTTAGTCATGCTGGCCACATGACCCGGAAGCTGTATGGCGGCTCCCTCAGCCAGTAAAGCGAGATGAGCGTCACAACCCCAAAGTCGGTCACGACTGGACCTAATGGTCAGGGGTCCTTTACTATACCACTTTAGCGGTCATGGAGAATCTTGGCAAGTGTAGTTTCTTAATGGTGCTGTGATTCATAGCTCTGTGAGGTCACCACCTCAAACAAACTACATTTCCCAGGATTCCTGATCAAAGTATACCCATTAGCTATGGAAACAGCAGTATACTGCTTAGCCAGCCATCCTGCAGGAATAAGGCAAAATGCTCTTATAGATAAATGCTCCAGCTGCCTACAAAGCCACTCAGAAAAGCAATGCTTATCTAGCACATACACAATGATTTTGTGTAATGTTACCTTTGGGAAAGGTCTTCATTTATGACTCTAAGGAAATTGGAAGGAAAGAAACCTCTCTTCGGCTCTCATTTGACTTGCTTGAGCCGATATTTTGCATGACAATGGATCGCTTCCCACCGCCAGCAAGTGCTATGGCTTTGTACAAACACCTGCTATGAGAAGATATGTTGGTTCTGCATTCCTAATCTCTGCCATCAAACCTGGGATGATATTCTAGGAATGATTTTGCCAGAATGGCTTTATAGTTGGTCAAAGAAATAGGTCTTACACACCAAATTCACAACTTTGTGTAAGCCTCCTCCAACATGGATTTGTCTAATTTATCTATTACAAGTGGGAAGCTGCCGCAAAATGTATTCCCAGCCATTTAGAGAACAAGCTGCTGTTTAGGTCTCCAGTCAACTTGTAGGGCTATTTGAGACCTGCACGGTAGCAATGTTCACCTGTTACTGCTCATCTCATAGTGCTAAGCTCTTCCTAATATGCATTATCATCTGCACAATGTCAATTAGTACGCTCTGAATAGGTGTAAATAAACATGAATCAGGTGAAAGTTAATCTGTAAATAATCTCGATTTTAAGGTAGTGGATTGGAATTAAACCTGATATTAATCTGTGTGCAAAAACTCAATTAAAAAACCTAGCCTGCATGGTTTCAGAGCCAAATAGCCTTTGGTTAGTCACAGAGGTTGGATCTAGACTAAGTCGGTTGAAATTAGGTTCCATTGAAATCAACGACACTAATCAATCATGACTTCTCCTGTGTATTTCAATAGGCGCCAATTGCAACTAACTTAGTCTGTATCCAAACCAGATTCTGCTCTTTGAGGGACATGGGTGGCGCTGTGGGTTAAACCACAGAACCTAGGGCCTGCTGATTGGAAGGTTGGCAGTTTGAATCCCCGCGACGGGGTGAGCTCCTGTTGTTCGGTCCCAGCTCCTGCCAACCTAGCAGTTCAACCTAGCACTCACTGCAAGGAGATAAATAGGTACTGCTCCGACGGAAAGATAAATGGTGTTTCAGTGCACTGCTCTGGTTTCGACAGAAGCGGCTTAGTCATGCTAGCCACATGACCTGGAAAAACTGTCTGCAGACAAATGTTGGCTCCCTCAGCCAGTAAAACGAGATGAGCGCCACAACCCCAGAGTCATTCACACTGGACTTAACTGTCAGGGGTCCTTTACCTTTACCACATGTTTATGTAGACAGCATTTCCCAGTGGGTTTGATGCTCAGGTGGGAAGCATTGCCTTGAATTCCTAGGTCTCATCCTGCTTTCCTTCATCTGGTTCCATTGCTCTTCATCACTGCTTATTCTTGGCTTATTTTACTCACCAGAACCTCCTGGCCAGAAAGTTCTGCTGCCAGTAACTCTCATCCCAAGTGCCAATTTTTGAAATGGGGTGTGTAGGGGAAAGAAGAAGCCATTCTTGCCAGCCCTCCATTTTGATAGGAGCATGTGTCCCTTTCCTTCCCCCTTTGTCGTTCAACCCTCGATAAGCACCTTTTCTTCAGTGGAGCTATAAAAGGAGAAATTTGCATATCAGTATTAATTCTTAGCCACAACACAACTGAGCAAAACATAATTTTTATATTCATTTCACTTCATTTGTAACTCAGCTCTCCACAGCAGCAAGGTTAAGTAGGGTATGATTGGTTTCTTTTCAACTCAGCTCTGAATAGTTTGCATGGTGTTTGCATATAATTAGAAATGTGTTGCTTATGCACAGATAGATGGTATAGTAAGCTGTTTGGGCTGGGTATTCAAGCTTCAAACCAGACAGTGAATCCTGGAGAGGAAACCCAGCTCTTTTAAAATGGCAATGAGGTGGAAACACTGGCACCAGTATCTCCCCCAGTTTCTCATCAGAATGGTGTATTAGCTATCATGGTTAGGCTACGGCTAATGCACTGGGAATAGGTAGGTAGTGCAAATCCTTGCTCCCATTGACATTCATTGTGCAGCCTTCAGCCATAACAAATCAGTGGGAAAACAATCCTCTGGCAGCAGAGTTCCAGGTTCGGCCTGAATCCTTGGCACATGCAGTTAAAACAGGGGGTGGGGAACCAGTGTGTTGGCAAGTGACCAAGGAAACGGGGGCAATTCGCAGGCCCCCAGCTGGCTCCAGCCCACCAGCCGGTGTGCCAGGCGAACTCCAGTCCTTGGTGCAGCATGAATCAGCAACCTGAGCTTCAGAAGCTGTTTCAGCAGAGTAAATGCTGCACAAACAAAAGTGGCAGGAGAGGCTGTGTGAGCATATTTAAGGTAAAGGTAAAGGGACCCCTGACCATTAGGTCCAGTCACGGACGACTCTGGGGTTGCGGTGCTCATCTCGCTTTATTGGCCAAGGGAGCTGGCGTACAGCTTCCGGGTCATGTGGCCAGCATGACTAAGCCGCTTCTGGCAAACCAGAGCAGCTCACGGAAACGCCGTTTATCTTCCCGCCGAAGCGGTAGCTATTTATCTACTTGCACTTTGACATGCTTTCAAACTGCTAGATTGGCAGGAGCAGGGACCGAGCAATGGGAGCTCACCCCGTCACAGGGATTCGAACCGTGGACCTTCTGATCGGCAAGTCCTAGGCTGTGTGGTTTAACCCACAGCGCCACCCGCGTCCCATTCAGCGTACATTCAGCGTACATCAGGACAAAAAGGAAACATGTCTGCTCTCCTTTGTGTTCAAAGCAAAGCAGCAAAAACAATAGCTATACACAAACGGAAGTTCCCAGCAAGCTGTGCTGGACTGTACACAGGCATGTGACACACAACAATCATGCCTGTTCCTTAAGGTGGAACGGAATATCCTAACACAATGCCCACCAAAGCCATTTCTGGTGGCCCACCAACAAACCCTCCAACATTTCTCCGATGAAAATAGGGACGTCCTATTCCACAATAATTCTATGGAAATCCACATGGTTGCAAAGCAGCATGGATACCTAAATGAGGGCTGAAAAGGGGGGGGGAGAGAGAGAGAGAGAGAGAGAGAGAGAGAGAGAGAGAGGAAGGAAGGAAGGAAGGAAGGAAGGAAGGAAGGAAGGAAGGAAGGAAAGAAGGAAGGTAATGTATTCCAGGGTAGGAGGAATGGAGTGTTCTTCTCCAGGGGGTTGTAGTGAATCAGAGGAACCACAGGGTTACTGTGGAGTATTATGGGGAAAGGTGAGGGTAAGTTGAATTGGCTACAGGAATTGCCAATCCAAACCATCCAACCATCTTGGGACTCCACTCTGAGCTACCTTCCCAGGTTGACAAATCCCCATTGGCCTCTACTGTAAAAATAATGAAGATGGATAGAGGGCAGGGACAACTGGTGGAAAGGAGGTAGGTAGGAAGGAGAGCCAGGCTAACTAGATTTGGAACAAATTAGGCTAGGGTTTAACCACGACAGTTTAGAGGACAGCTTAGAGCTGGGGGAGAGCATTTCTCAAGGGGAATAAGGGGAACTAGACTCCTGTTGGGAGAATCTATGTTTTCATTCCATTGACATCTATGTTTCCTTAGATCAGAATACAAAGGCATGCAAGAGAGCCAGTGTGCATGGAACTGATGAGGACTTCTAATTCTTGCAGAATGTGAATGCATGTTAATATGCCCACTGCAGTGTGTAAATCAGAGAGTCTTCCTCCAAGTAGGGATGGAAGGACCAGACAATTTTCAGCCTGTGACAGTTTCATATATGTTCCTTCATACATCCTTTCTACCCCATTTATACGTGTTTTAGGATTCAATTGCTTATTATTAGTCTGTCTCGCTGAAGTACAAGACAATGAGCTTGTGGAGAAATAGGATGCCTTAAATATGATGCCTGGATCCCACCACAAAGTCAAATGCAGTCCAGGGATTGTGAAAAATCTCTAACACTTTCAAATAAAACTGGAACCCAGTTTGGAGCATGGCTGACTTTGACAAAAGCTGGGGGATTGTTTGGGCTTACAAATGAGAGAAAAACCAGTTAGTTTCAGTGGCTGAAAAGGGATAGGAATTGAGGTTTCCATTTGTATTTGCATGGATCCCGGTGAAATGAAACTGTCATGTTAAATCTGAAATGTTTGAGGGCACCTGACTGACAGGCATTGCATTTAAAAGAAGGCTATCTTAAGAACAAACTATTATAATGATTCAATGGATCAGTGATCAAGCCTAATATATCTAGTCTCCAACAGAGCCCATTGCAAAATAGAGCAAAGGAGAAAATGTAAGAAGAAATTCTGATTTCGGAGGTGTTGCTGCTAAATTTTTTTATCCCTACTTTGGGCAAATGGTTTCAGAGCCATAAGCAAATAGATAGATGATAGATGATAGATAGATAGATAGATATAGATAGATAGATAGATAGATAGATAGATAGATAGATAGATGATAGATAGATGATAGATAGATAGATAGATAGATAGATAGATAGATAGATAGATGATAGATAGATGATAGATAGATAGATAGATAGATGATAGATAGATAGATAGATAGATAGATGATAGATAGATGATAGATAGATAGATAGATAGATAGATAGATAGATAGATAGATGATAGATAGATAGATAGATAGATAGATAGATAGATGATATAGATGATAGATAGATGATAGATAGACAGATAGATAGATGATAGATTGATAGATGATAGATGATTGATAAATGATGATAGGTAGATTAGGTAGATGATGCTGTTGTTTAGTCGTGTCCAAGTCTTCGTGACCCCATGGACCAGAGCACGCCTGGCCCTCCTGTCTTCCACTGCCTCCCACAGTTTGGTCAAACTCATGTTGGTAGCTTCAAGAACACTGTCCAACCATCTAGTCTTCTGTCATCCCCTTCTCCTCCATCTTTCCCAACATCAGGGTCTTTTCCAGGGAGTCTTCTCTTCTCATGAGGTGGCCAAAGTCTTGGAGCCTCAGCTTCAGGATCTGTCCTTCCATTGAGCACTCAGGGCTGATTTCCTTCAGAATGAAGAGGTTTGATCTTCTTGCAGTCCATGGGATGATAGATAGAGTAAATAACTCTCATACACCCAATACTTTTTAAAATTCCATCAAACCTTTACGATTGGTTTTATGCTAGCTCCTTATTTTTAAATTTAATGCTGTTTTTTTTAATCTGTTTGAATTATTTTGTCTATTTGTATGCCATGACATGAGAATTCATCCTAAAAGGGTAATAAAAACAGCAAAAATAGCAATAATAATATATCTGATGTTGCCATCTGATTTCTTATTATTATTATGAAAAATTATACCTCCTTCTCCACAAAGGACTTGCTCAAGACATGAATTTAACCCTAGTCCTAATACACAAATAAACAAACTAAAAAGAGTGGTAAAACAACAACACAAAGCCCAGCACTCACAAGCAAAATGTTAAGCAGCAGCAGAAGAAAAAGAATATTTTAAAAGTGATGCTCTTAGTTGCCATAGGCAGGGCATCACATCACCACAGAGAAAACCACGTGGGCATTTCCAGACTGTTGCTATTTGGGGGTGGGATTCAAAATGTACTGAAATATTCTGGTTGCGCAGTTATAGCTGATGGGGAGGTCTTGTACAGCAAACACAATTCCCCCAAAGACCAGCCTTTTTTGTGATAAAGAACTTGATGGGGAAATGTACTGGAAAGTTTGGCGTCATACATGCTTTGATGCAACATCATCTAAAAGGTAAAGGGACCCCTGACCATTAGGTCCAGTCGTGGCCCACTCTGGGGTTGCGGCGCTCATCTCACCTTATTGGCCGAGGGAGCCGGCGTACAGCTTCCAGGTCATGTGGCCAGCATGACTAAGCCGCTTCTGGCAAACCAGAGCAGCACACGGAAATGCCGTTTACCTTCCCGCTGGAGCGGTACCTATTTATCTACTTGCACTTTTATGTGCTTTCGAACTGCTAGGTTGGCAGGAGCTGGGACCGAGCAACGGGAGCTCACCCTGGGGTGGGGATTTGAACCGCCGACCTTCTGATCGGCAAGTCCTAGGCTCTGTGGCTTAACCCACAGCGCCACCCGCATCCTGCAACATCATCTAGCATCCCTCAAAACAAATCACAACGAATGCTCATTAAATACCCAAAGTCATCTAATCTTGCTGCAAAAAAACCCAGCAATGAAACAAGAAACAGGGCCAATGCTCAATATACAGGAAGTCTAAAAGCAACCATTGTCTCTTTTCTCTGGGTTTTGTAAACGGAAAGTAGCCTCAGAGGACCGTGACTGAGATTGGAAGAGCAGTAAGAAGTAGGAGTCTCTTAATTCTCCCACCACCATCATTATCCCTGGGAGAAAAATCTATGGTGAAAGAGTTAAGCAGCCTCTTGCCCCATGTGTCGTCCCAATCACACACCCCAAAGGCTGCTTTTCATTTAAAATAACACATATCACGGGCCTCCATATCTAATCTGAGCCTCACAGATTTCCCCCGATGCAATGTCCCTGGGGGCCTCATTGTTTATGTTGTGAGGACCCTTCACCTTCTGCCCAACCCTATTTTTCTTCGTCGTTATTCCTCCCTGCACTGTTTCTAAGCCACCCATCCTTGCAGTTTAGTATGCAGGAGATGAACTTTCCTGTTCAAACATTAAACATTATGTTTAAATATTCAATAGTAATGTTCTTCTTTTGCTGGGTAAGCCCCACTATATAGCAGGGTTTAAATTGGTTTACAAATCTTTGACACTGGGCTTCTACACCGGTGGTGTCACAAATGATGCAAGAGGGTTTTTCTATTCCGCCAACGGTGTGGCAGCCAAGCCATACCATTATTTTGAAGACAGATGTTCCTGTATAGGTGTGGCTTCATTGTTTTCTAGTTACAACAGTAGATATTGCTCTTGGTGTATGTGCGTATGTGCGCCTTACAACTTTCAGAAGCTTTGTTCTATAACAATTTAAAAAGGGAAAGGGAGGGGGGCAAACCCACACAACATGCATCTTTTTAATCATAATCAGTCACCTGGCGATTATTTTAGAGAGATGAGAATTCTGAAGTGTTGGAATAGGCATAGGAGCATGCTATTAAAATTTTCATGCAGGCTGCGAGAATACCCACTGAGAGCTTTTTCTCATCTTGCAGCTCCTTAAAAATTATTCTCCAACATTTAAATATAGGCTAAGCACAGGCTTTCTGGTTTTAACCCTTTTAAAAGTTTCGTGGTGCAGGGAGATATATTTCACTTCCCAGACCTTAAGCTCAGGTTTCCCAGGTGTGAGAGATCGAAAACCAAGCATAGGCAACTTCTGAATTTGGAGTCAAATGTAGACCTTCAGGTCTATTTTCCTGGTTCTCCAGACCGTCCCCGGATCACACCACCTCACCAGCAACACCCCCTCTCCCCAGACCACACATGGGGCAATATTGTGAAAACCTTTCCCTGCTAGTTCTTCTGATTGTATAGCATTGGCCTGAAAATGGATTCCTTTGGTTTGCAGATCGCTGAATTTGCAGTATTTCTGTAGTACCTTTAATGGTTGTTTAAAAGAGGGAATTTCAACAGCCCCCTTCAGAAGTTACTTGCCATATCAGCTGTTAGAGCATGAGACTCTTAATCTTAGGTGAAATCCTTTAGTGAAACAGTAGGGATACATTTTGGTAACATCTATGTGGGATGCGGGTGGCACTGTGGGTTAAACCACAGAGCTTAGGACTTGCCAATCAGAAGGTCGGCGGTTCGAATCCCCGTGATGGGGTGAGCTCCCGTTGCTCGGTCCCTGCTCCTGCCAACCTAGCAGTTCGAAAGCACGTCAAAGTGCAAGTAGATAAATAGGTACCGCTCCGGCAGGAAGGTAAACAGCGTTTCTGTGCGCTGCTGTAGTTCGCCAGAAGCAGCTTAGTCATGCTGGCCACATGACTTGGAAGCTGTATGCTGGCTCCCTTGGCCAATAAAGCAAGATGAGCGCCGCAACCCCAGAGTCGGCCATGACTGGACCTAATGGTCGGGGTCCCTTTACCTTTACCTAGGTATATATGTATTTTGTTTTTCTAGCTTGATCAAAATTATTTATTATTTCATAACAAGTAGGTAGTTAAGAGGTTAGGCAACTTCAGTGGCAGACATCTGGCACCCCCCAGAATTTGGCACCTGGGTGCCCCACACTCCTTACACCCCTGTGTAAAGACAGCTCTGAGGAGGAACAAGAAGCGACAGATGATGGACACAGTGTCTTTAGAAAGCCTTCCAACCCACCCACCCCCGAGAACCTGGCAAGCATTGAAAGTAGGAGAGCAAAGAGCTCAAAGGCAGAAGGCACTTTTCAGCACCTATAGCAATGACACATGAGGAAGCGGGAGAGACAAAGGGGGTGGAGACTCACTCGGGACAATGCCATTATTCCAAGAGGCTGCATTCCCAAGCCTCTCTCTGTGAATATTGAATAAAAAGCAGATGGTCAGGACTTTTCCTTGTCCGTTCCTGGCAACCTGCCATGGGGGTTGGTTCCTCTGCCGCCTGACGAAAGCATGAGGTGGGAGACCATGCTAAGTCCTGCCTCTATGTACTCCCCCCTCCAACTCACAAAGGGCGAAGATTTGAAATGGGGATATTTCTGCACTTGTGGAGGCTCCACACCCAGTTTAGAATCTCAATTATGCAGGTACCTCCATGCATCTCCATTGCAGCGCTTCATCCTTCATGAGTTGGGGGTTGATAGGAAACGCAGCATGGCCACCCCAGCTCTCCCTGCTGACATGTAGCTTTTGAGCAGAATTCCTGGAGAGCATTACTGACTCTCAGAGTTTTCCGACTGTGATCTCCAGGTAGGGAAACTTGAAAATGTAGCATGATAGGAGGGTTAAGTGTTGACAATAAAGCAGGACACTTTTAATTTACTCTCTGTGCATGCTAGCTAGTTATATTTTAAAACAGAAGGGGATTTCTTACCCTCCAGGTTTGAAATAATGAAAAACAACTGAGTGATATTAACTCGACGCTTGTTAAATTCATAAATTCATAGAGGACTGGCATTTCATAAATATTGATTGATTTGGAGCCCCATTTACTACCATGCAACTGTCAAAGCACCAATTAATCATGCATTTGTTTCTGAAGACCAATATTGTTTTTGCTAACCTTGGAAAACAGGCAGATCAGCGATGAATCAAGGCCATATCAAACAGGAGCAACACTGTCAGCTTAACTTAGTTAAGCCACAGTGCAGGGGGCTGGGGTGGGCAGCGTGGTGGAGAGGGGGGAAAGAATGAGCAGTGAAGGGACAGCCTGAGCTATTTTATACCTCTCTTTTCACTTGGTTATACACACAGCTTTTGCTTCTTTTCTTATCTAGATTAGAGGATTGACGACTCAGAAGTGCCCAAGGCATTGCACAGCGTTGATTTCATTACGCGGGCTATTATGCAGGAAGGATAGTGAAGCTGTGATGTTCAGAAGACACAGGCACCAATCCTCCTAACAGCAAAGTCAGGTGACTCGGTGATAATAGCCTTGCAGCTAAGGTGGCCCCACCCACAAAAAGGAGGTGGGTCTGCGTCCTCTGGGGGACCCCGAGGTATAGCAAACGAAGCACATGAAGGCTGTCTTTTGTATTATTAATTATTGAATTTATATACCACCCTATGGTGGTATATATACCCAGAGGTTTCAAGGCAGTTCACAAAAAAGATCACAATATATAAAATAAAAATAAAAACAATAACCCAATAGTAAAGCTAAAGGGACCCCTGACCATTAGGTCCAGTCATGGCCGACTCTGGGGTTGCGGTGCTCATCTCGCTTTATGGCCAAGGAAGCCGGAGTACAGCTTCCGGGTCATGTGGCCAGCATGACTAAGCCACTTCTGGAGAACCAGAGCAGCGCACAGAAACACCGTTTACCTTCCCGCCGGAGCGGTACCTATTTATCTACTTGCACTTCGTGCTTTTGAACTGCTAGGTTGTCAGGAGCAGGGACCAAGCAATGGGAGCTCACCCCATCGCGGGGATTCAAACCGCTGACCTTCTGATCGGCAAGTCCTAGGCTCTGTGGTTTAACTCACAGCACCACCCACATCCCTTAACCCAATAGTACCCCCACCAAAGAGCTACATATAGGATGTTGATCGGTCAACCAAAGGTCTGGTAAAAAAGGAACGTTTTTGTCTGACGCCTAAAGGTATATAATGAAAGTGCCAGGTGAAATTCCCTGGGGAGAGCATTCCACAGACGGGGAGCCACTGCAGAGAAGGCCCCGTTCTCATGTTGCCACCCTCCGGACCTCTCAAAGAGGAGGCACATGAAGGAAGGCCTCAGAAGATGATCTCAGGGACCGGGTGGAAAGAGGCAGTCCTTGAGGTATTGCAGTCTTGAGCCGTTTTGTATGGCATTGTCACTAATATATACATTTTAATGCACACTTTATTCTAACATTTAAACATTTGTAGACATTGTTTGGTAGTAAAGCTGCACTGCAAAATTCAGCGGAGTGCAAATTTCAAAAGCTTGCGGTGTTCCAGGCCTTCTGTTGTATTTTGAGAAGTGTGAATTAAGTACATTCGCCTTTAAATGCAAACTGATTTGAATTTCTTCCCCATCCCTACCTCTTGCCCTGGTGTGAAACCTCCAAAATAAGTGAGGGTTCCTCTCTGTTGTCTTGATTGCATATAAATGCGGAACACATAAACTCCGAAGTGCAGATCATCACGATGGGAGCAAGCACATGGTATTTTCCTTACAGATTAAGGTCTTTGACTAGTAATGGGAGTTCACATTTTCCTATGCAACAGCGGTGGCAGCAGCTGTGGCCTCTTCATACCCAAAGGAGAGGCTAAGGACAGGTCAAATTGTGACAGAGTGAGGGTGTTAATTCCTCTCAGTGTCGGTTGGGGGTGCGATCACCCACCCCCAAGTATTCACAGTTACCCTGTAGCTGGCAGATTCAGAGGGTAGTGAAAGACACTGATTGCTGAAGACACATTGCTGAGCAGCCGTGTCCTGCCGTCAAAAAGCAGAGGGGATTCCACACACAAAACAACTCATCCAAGAGGAGAGGCAAGCTATCCTGTAGCTATCCAGGAAGAGTTTGAGGCAGAGGAAAGTGTTCCAGGAGAGAAAATAACCCATTCTTTTTTCTCCCCCCTTTTTTTGCAAACACCTTAAGCTACAAAAATGATAAATAACCACCCCTCCTCCTTAAGAATATCCATGTAGTTAATGTCTTTGTTTTATGCAGTGCAAGGGAACGAAGGAACTGACAATCCAGCTTATTTGGAGGGAGGGGAAATGAGCAGTTTGGCAGGGATTTTTAAAAGAACGTGGAGGGGAGAAGGAACTCTTAAGACCCTCCAAGGAGTTTGGGGGACAAAGAAACTCACATGTTAGCTACCAGAGAACAGCAATCGGTTAATCATCAACTTAGCAAGAGCTTAAAGTGCTCTCCTTGACTTCAATACAGCCCCATGGAAAAACCCCAGTGTTAGCCACTTTCCATTTTAAACCTTCATTAATACACATACATTTCCCATTTCTGTGTCAATTAAAGATAGCTCAGTTGGTTAGACCATGGTGCTGATAACACCAAGGTTGCAGGTTTGATCCCTGTATGGACCAGCTGCATATTCCTGCATTGCAGGGGGTTGGACTAGATGATCCTCAGGGTCCCTTCCAACTCTACAGCTCTACGATTCTATGAAATCTGGTAAAGGTAAAGGACCCCTGGACAACTGTCCAGTCAAGTGCAGTCAAAGGCAACAAAGGGGTGCAGCGCTCATCTCTGCTTTCAGGCCAAGGGAGCCGGCGTTTGTCCACAGACAGCTTTCCGGGTCATGTGGCCAGCAGGACTAAACCACTTTTGGCACAACAGGACACTGTGACGAGTTCCAGAGCCATTTAGCTTCCTGCCTATTTATCTACTTGCACTGGCATGCTTTCAAACTGCTGGGTTGGCAGGAGCTGGGACAAAGTAAACGGAGCTCACCCTGTCGTGCACATTCCAACTGCCGACCTTATGAACGGCAAGCCCAAGAGGCTCAGTTGTTTAGACCACAGTGCCACCAGCGCCCCTCAGTTAAATCTATTATACTTAACAAGCACAGGGTCATTCACATCCCAGGGATTTGGGAACATAAAATCATAGAATTGTAGAATCGGGACCCCAAGGATCATCTAGTCCAATCCCCTGCAATGTGGGAATCTTTTGCCCAATGTGGGGCTTGAACCCACAACCTTAAGATTAAGAGTCTCAGGCTCTACCAACTGAGCTACCAACCGCTTCTCATATTGTTTCAGAAAGTGCAATTTGATCAATATCTTTAAATGCAAACTTTGCCTTAAATCATGGGTAGGCAAACTAAGGCCCGGGGGCCGGATCCGGCCCAATTGCCTTCTCAATCCGGCCCGCGGATGGTCCGGGAATCAGTGTGTTTTTACATGAGTAGAATGTGTCCTTTTATTTAAAATGCATCTCTGGGTTATTTGTGGGGCCTGCCTGGTGTTTTTACATGAGTAGAATGTGTCCTTTTATTTAAAGTGCATCTCTGGGTGGTTTGTGAAGCATAGGAATTCATTCATTTTTTCCCCTTCAAAATATAGTCTGGCCCCCCATGAGGTCTGAGGGGCAGTGGACTGGCCCCCTGTTGAAAAAGTTTGCTGGCGCCTGCCTTAAATTTCGTCTCTCCCCCCAGCTGGGTATACCTGTATGATACAGTTTTTGCAAACACCTGTACGGTGCAATTGTACCACACATTTGACCACCTGTTGACACTATCTTAGATGTGAACCTAGCAATGTATTGTGCAATGTGGTTCTGAGTTCAGAAAATGGTGGTAGAAAGCTCCCCCCCTCGAAAAAAGAAAGAAAAAGAAAAGAAAAGCAGATCCAAAAATAGTCTCTTGCTTGTCCATAATTGTACAAAAGAAGGAAAGCTTTGATGTGAAATGAAGTACTCATGATATTCTCTTATGGAGAAAAATGGAAGGACTAAGAGCAATTTAAGCAGAAAGTGCTTTAAATATAAGGCACTAAAAAGGAAATATGAAGAGGTGAGGGGGGAAATCTCTGCTCACCAAGCAAAGAATTAGGTGCCAAAATGGCCATGTAGCCTTCCTGGAAAGATTTAATGGAGGTGAATCAAAAGGTAAAGGAGACAGTAAATAAAGTAGATGGGTTAAAAGGGAGATAGTTCAATACCTAAGCTGACTTCAAAGAAATTAAAGAAAAGGTACTGGCAAATGAAGCAGAACAAAGAGCCATGGGTTGTGAAGATGAACTGTCTGAACTCTTGAACAAATTAGACTTCCAGGAGGTTCAGTAGAACAGCTGGAAAGTAATGCTAACATCCTCATTCGAGGAGATTTCCACCCCCCTCTGTCCCTTGGGGGAAATAACTCAGTTTACATAACATATTTTGAACATCAGTTCTTCTTCCTCTTTGGCAATCACTCACAGCTGAGTAAGATCGTTTTGCATAAACACAGTTTTAACAATGAGTCCATAAGTGACTATGGAGGCCAATTCTGGATCCACATGTCCTTCTACATTAGTTTCTGGGTGGGAGTTGATCACGGTGTAGATTTGCGAAGCGCACCTTCCTCTTAGCATGTTTATCCCTTGCGTCCTGAGTTCTAGTGTCTTCAAAGCCCGTGACACCTTTGGTAAAGGCTGTTCTCCAATTGGAGCGCTCGTTTCCCAATTGTTGGTGTATACTACATTTTTAAAGGTTTGCCTTGAGAGAGTCTTTAAACCTCTTTTGTTGACTACCAGCATTACGCTTTCCATTTTTAAGTTCGGAATAGACTACTTGCTTTGGAAGACGATAATCAGGCATCCGCACAACATCACCAGTCCAACAAAGTTGATGTTGAAGAATCATTGCTTCAACACTGGTAAAATAACTGAGTTTACATAGCATATTTTGAGCATCAGTATGGTAGAATGGACAGAATATTGGTCAAGTAGTGAGGAAACTTGAGTTTAAATCTTGTAAGAACATAAGACAGGTCTGCTGGGTCAAGCTCCAGAATTTTGTTCTTACAGTGACCAGCCTGCAAGCAGAATGTGAGCACTCTCTCCCCTCCACCTGTAAAGCTCTCTGAGTGACTTTGAGGCAGAAATTTACCCCCTCCAAATAATAATAATAATAATAATAATAATAATAATAATAATAATAATTTATTATTTGTACCCTGCCCATCTGACTGGGTTTCCCCAGCCACTCTGGGCGGCTTCCACAGAGACCAAAAATACACTTAACAGCATTTTTATGAGAATAAAATGGGGTTGGAAGTCTCTCTCTCTCTCTCTCTCTCTCTCTCGTGTGTGTGTGTGTGATATACTTCAAGCTCCTTTGGAGGAAGTCTGGGCATGAGATCAAGCATGAGGCTCTTAATTTGAAGCTTGTGGGTTCGAATCCCACACAGGACAAAATATTCCTGCATTGCAGGGGGTTGGACTGGATAACCCTCAGGGTCCCTTCCAATTCTATGACTCTATGAGAGGCACCTTGAAATGATCTGGTAGAATATCATAGATGGAAAATGCTAGTAAGGCTCTGGGGAAAAAACAGTCAAATGCTCATTGTCATTTTCTGTCATCCTTGTGGGTGGTTGGGACTTTTTCAGAAAACTGGAACTGGTGCAGTATTGAAATTTCTGTTAGTAATGACGAGTTTGCTCCTTCTAGATCATTATTATATCTCCACATCATTGCTAAAGTGATTTAATAATAAAGCAAGGGTGGGAATCTCAAGATCAGCAGCCACTCAGCCCTTTCTGTCTGGCCTGCATAACTTCCTCCTGTCCATACTCGTCTATGGCCCTGAATCATATCTGGAGCAGGTTTGTGCCTGGCTGGATTTGGTACCTGAACTGTGATCACTAGTCTGGATGGAGGTTAGAGAGGCGCTTGTGTAGAAACTAATCTAATTACATTTGTTCCTTGGCTCTTTCGGTGACAGCACCTCAACTTTGGAGTGAAATGTCTGGCGATCGAATATTGCAATCTTTTCGACAACAGATAAAGAACATCTCCAGATGTATTAGATGGGGGGGTGTTTGCTTTTTTGCAGAGCAAACCAAATCCTTGAGCATCCCCCAGTAGCGGGTTGTATGTCCATCCTTCACCTTCTGTAGGAGAGAGCATGGGAAACACACACTCCTAGGTACACAGTTTATTTTGCAAGAGGAGGCTTATAACCGAAAATACAGGTCTGAAGCTTGAGAGGGACGTTGAATGGAAAGCTAAAATATTTAGCTTAGGCCTGGAAGAGCTGAAGAGAGGGATTTTTATCTCTGCATAGATACAGGCATGGCAGATAAAGAGCAGGCTGTGGAAAATAAAATTGTTTGGGTAGCTGATTGAAGAAAGTGGGGGAATGAGATAAGTGACGCTCTGTGTTGCAGACATACCTCTAGCTCAGCATACCTCAGAAGCAATAACTGGCTGTTTTAACAATTCACTCTCAGCCCAGACGAGTGTGTATATATATATATGAATGAGAGAAGGATGTAGTTTCTTTCCTGGGGATCAATCAATTAGCTTGGGAAAAGTGCAAGGCAATGCTACCACATTTCATAGGCTGGCAACTCCTTGCCAATTTAGCCACATTAAATTGGCACTGATAAGTGACTAGAATGTGCAGAAAACGGGGGACATTTCTATGAGCAGAGGCACCAATTTGCCCCCCCCCCCCCCGTGGCACTGACATGGCAGTGTAGTGCATGCACCATTAAAAAAACAAAAAGGGTCTGGGCCTGTTTTCTTCACGGCACATTGTCCCCAGGGCCACTGCATGCTGTGGCATGCTGCCACCGCTGCTGCTGCTACCGCCACCGCAGCTAACCCCCCACCGCCATGCGCCACCACTACTACCCCCACTGCCACCCCCACCCCACCCCTGCCACATACCACCACCTGGCTGCTGCCGCTACCCCTGCCCGCCACAGCTACCACTGTATGCTGCCGCCCCTCTGCACACTGCCTTACCTCAAACCCATGGCAGTAGCACAGGCCTGGGGCCTATGCGCACCTCTGGGGCCTGCCCCCCACCAAAGACCAGTACAGTCAAACCTCATGTTGCATTTGCTTCAGGTATGAGCGTTTTCAGGCTGCGTCCCATGGCGACCCAGAAATACTGGAAAGGGTTACTTCCGGGGTTTGCCGCTCACGCATGCACAGACACTCAAAATGATGTTGCACGCACAGAAGCAGCAAATCGTGACCCGTGCAGACATGGGTTGCATTCTGCTCAGGTTGCAAACGGGGCTCTGGAACAGATCATGTTCGCAACCAGAGGTACCACTGTATTCTAATCTCCACTAAGCCATGGATCCCAATGGGTGGCCTTGGTCCGGTCACTATCTCTCAGCCTTGTCCACATCACAAGGTTGTTGTGATGCTAAAATTGAGAGGGGGAGGGGAAAGCTTGTCGCCCACCTTGAGTTTCTTGGAGGAAAGATGGGATATAAAAGTACCATATTTTTCGCTCTATAAAATGCACCTTTTCCCCTTCAAAAATTAAGGGGAAATGTGTGTGCGTCTTATGGAGCGAATGCAGGCTCCTTGGCTTCAGCGATAGCAACAAGAAGCATCCGAAGCGCAGAGGCAGAGCTCCCCCCCGTGCTCCAGAGGCTTCATGTTGCTTTCGCTGAAGCCGCCTGAATGCCCTGGTGCACAGTGGGAACTCCTGCTCTGCCCCTGAGGCTTCAGGCAGCTATCCGCAAGCCTTCGGAGCGCAGCAGGAGTTCCCGCTGCACTCCGAAGGCTTGCGGCTAGCTGCCTGAAGCCTAGAGAGCGAGAGCGGTTGGTGCACACCGATCCCTCTTGCTCCCCAGGCTTCGCTTCGCTGGAGAGGCGCTGCATAGTTTTCCCTCTCTGTGCAGCGCCCCTTCAGCGAAGCGGGAGGAGAAATGGAAGGGGAAATGGAAATTTCCGCCCCTGTTCTCCCCCTCCTATAGTCTGGTGCGTCCTATGGTCCAGTGCGTCCAATAGAGTGAAAAATACGGTAATAAATTAATAATACAGTTGTTTTGTCAAGAATTGAGTTACAATTGTCCTTTTTAAGAAAGGTATTTGGTTGCCAAGATGATGTTCTTGTAGAGTGAACAACAGCGGCTAGTGCTGCTGTTGCCCAGTTAGGGTTTGTTGTTTTTGTGGTTTTCATTATTTTATCTTTGCAATACACACAAACACACACACACACACACTTTCTGCAAGCCACTGCAAGAGCCCTATGGGCACGTTGGTAGGATATAAATTTCAGTAGTACATAAAATAAAATTGGCTGATATTATATAAAGGGGATTAGCAGGAGCTGCATGCAGCTGGAAGACGAGGCAGGAATCTGAGTCAGTTTGCACTTCAGAACCTGCTGGCGGGTGTTCATTGCTCCAGTGGAAAGCACTCTGTACAGGGCAGATAAAGCAAGAGGAGAAAGCCTTTCCAAGATGTAAACACTTTATTTAGAAGACTCCACTCTGTCATAATATAGACCAGAGGATGGTGCTGCCATTTTTCAGTTCCAGCACACCAAGGCATGAGTGACCTCTACCTCTCAGAAATTAGATTCAGGTAGGTAGCTGTGTTGGTCTGATGCAGTACAAATATACATTTAAAAAATTAAAAAATGTATAGTAGCACCTTAGAGACCAACTACGTTTGTTCTTGGTATGAGCTTTCGTGTGCATGCACACTTCTTCAGATACACTGAAACAGACCTTTATATATACACCAGACCCTTATATATAGTGAGAGGGTGGGGAGGGGTATTACTCAGAAGGGTGGTGGGAATGGGTGATTGGCTGATAGGTGTGGCAAATCTGTTGAAGACTGTTAATGACTGCAATTGGTCTTACAGGAAAAAGCAAGGGATGAGATGGCCAAAAATAGCTGGCAATTCCCCCTTTTCTCCCCCTTAAAACAACCATCCCACAAACAGTCTTGTAAAAGGTAAAAATAACATTTACTCACTCAGAATACTTGTTGAAGAGTAACAGATATAGCTGCTTATTTCAGTCAGCAGGCTTAAAATGTTACAAGGACATATTTTAGTCTAGCTTAAGATGGTGACAGCAGTCATGAAATTAAAATACACCTGCTTCTTGGGAGAAAAGCAATGATAAACCTAGATAGCATCTCAAAAAGCAGAGACATTACCTTGTTGACAAAGATCTGTATAGTTAAAGCTATGGTTTTCCCAGTAGTGATGTATGGAGGTGAGAGCTGGACCATAAAAAAGGCTGATCACCAAAAAATTTGATGCTTTTGAATTATGGTGCTGGAGGAGACTCTTGAGAGTCCCATGAACTGCAAGAAGATCCAACCTCTCCATTCTTAAGGAAATCAGTCCTGAGTGCTCACTGGAAGGACAGATCCTGAAGCTGAGGCTCCAATACTTTGGCCACCTCATGAGAAGAGAAGACTCCCTGGAAAAGACCCTGATGTTGGGAAAGATGGAGGGCACAAGGAGAAGGAGTGTCTGGCGTGCTCTGGTCCATGGGGTCACAAAGAGGCAGACATGACTAATCAACTAAACAACAAAGATGGAGTCTGTAGCTGTAGCTTAGATATAGCAGTTGTTCTCACATTTATGGCTTGGTGATGAGATGAAGGGTAAGAAAAGAAAGAGGATGCCCCCAGGCAGGTAAGGACAATAGATACGGCTACATCCCCCTGTCAGGGTTAGAGATATGAAGGCCCTGGGGGAAAAACAGGAAAAATGGGGAGAAACCAGGTTTTCCCCCCAAAAAAACCTGTTTTTTCTGGAAAAATGGGGGGGGGGGCGGAGAACACACCAGTTTGATATAGTTTGAATATTCCGCACACTTTAAAAAATTATTTTCCCAGGGGAAATCGGCTTTGGGGGGAAACGGGAAAAAACCTGGGTCATCCCCCCCCCCAATTTTTCTGGTTTTTGTTCAGGCCTTCCCATCTCTAGCTGGGCACAGTGGGGGTGTCTCTCACAGGATTCTCTCTAGCAAACTTACAGGAAAACTCTGTGAGCTTCAACTCCTATCATTTACCTGTCTAGCCAACATGCATTGTTGCTTTGACTGCATTTTAAATATCCCACACATCCAAGTTTGAAGAACACAGAGTTCAATGGTCTAACATTGCACAAAGGACATTTCTTATGCTCATTTTGGCATTTCAGTTGCAATCGCCACCCAAATGCAAATGTATAAAAATTTCCATCAAGAACCCATTCTGAATTCCTCTCTCATACACCACAATAATGCAATAATAATATTTGAATCTAGAAACATTAAAAAAGAATGTTGATGTTTAGTTCCTCTTATGTTAATTATTTCTCAAACTAGGTGTTATTCTGTAAAATAAAGGGTCAATTTATATTTATTAGATCTGAGGTATATTTATGATATGCTCATGTGGTCTTATTTGGGTTGTATAACTGAGCATATATTGGAATGACGGGAAAATGATAGAAAGCAACAATTTATCCTGACAGATGTGACCTTATCAAGAATGTAAGTATCATCCATTTCATTTAAAATGTTCGATGGCAGAGAAGGGTTATTCTTCTAGATTGCGGGTTCTATTTATTAATGGAAAACTTTCTCCTTTTTTTGATGGATTGGTATATGCAACGAATAAGATCTACAGGACAAAAAGGGGGGCTTATTTTAGCAAACCTACCATTTGAATGCTGAAGTCAGAATGTTTAATTGCAGTGTGGTTAACATGAATGCATACAAAATGGCATGCAATTATAGAGCGTAATTCTAGCTTCAGAAAATCTAATTCATATTAGGAATCAAGTCTTTAAAAAGGATGAAAATGAGTTTTCCCCCCTCCCCACATTTTGAACAGAAGCAGCAGCAGCAGCCATCTTCAAAAGCAGGTCTTAATACTGCCCACAAAGGAAATTGAAAAAAGAGAGAAAAGCTTACATTTTCTATGCAGAATGAAACACATTCCAGGAAGTGGGGGGGAGGGTTGTTTCTCAAAATGAATCTTACTGTTTTGAGTTATCCTCAGAGCACCATTCCAAGATCTTGTCTACCTTACTTTGTCTCTTTTATAGCAAAGGGGAGAGATTCTCTAGCAGGGATTTTATAAACTGTAAGCTTTATTTTGACGTATCCCTGGCTGGACTACTGTTCTGTGATGTCCTGGAATGCTCGCAAACATTCTAGCTGAAAGGATCCAGAAACAGTGACAAAACAGTGTAGGTTCTGTGAAGGAATGGGCATGTGCATTGACTGTGGGAAATTCATACAGGGCTGGGGGGGGGGGCAAGGGAAAGGCTTGTGCTGTTATCATCATCAGTATTGCAGATACCCATATTGTGCACTTTGAAGTGACTGGAAGCATAAGAACCGACTCCTTTTGGTATGAACCATTGTCCAGGCCCATAAAAATGTTGTTCAAACTTTTGCTTGCAGAACTCTACAGAAAAGAACAAAGTACTATAAATGATACATCCAAAATATCCATAAGGCATATGCTTGTCAAAGCAGCCGCTTCTAGCCACAATTGGTCAAGCTACGGTGCAGGGCCAATTTATGCTTCCTTTTCTTAAATCCATCTTCTGTGGAGCGGCAAAGTGTGGGAATGTCCAGGGTGGCAGGAGAGGCTATATTGTTTATTAATATCCTTCCTAACTTGCGCCAGCAAGTTCCTTTACTTAGCAGAGTTTACATTCCCCTTTTTTACATGCACAGCAGATGGCTGGTTGCAGGCTTGTGTAAACCTCTCACTTTTATACAATTCAGTCTGACAGACCAAATTGTACGTTCCTGGTAAGTTCCATTGAATCCCTCTTAAAAGAATAAAGACGCCACAATCTTATTCAAAGTCAATAAAAGAAGTTTACTTACATCAGGTAGAGCACAGTGTGATCCCCGAAGGCAGACATAGTTACAAATATGTACATGTGGATCTACCCCATATGGAGGAATGATCCCAGTGCTTTTGCTAGCTAAGAAGCTAGCAGGGCAGTCCTAGCTAGAAGCTGGTCAAACATAGAAGGAAGTGAAAAAGAGAGAGAGTGCTGCGTGACTTGTCCTTTTGTTACCTGGACAGGTTAGGTCATGCCCACCTTCTATCACATGCAAAAGGAAGGATGTTCCAGCCAGGAGGAACAGGAAGTCTTGACTGGCTGGACCAAACATTCCCTCGTGTGTCTTCTCTAGCATTACAAGGAATGTTGTACTTGGCTGCTTCTCATGGATCACATCCCACATGCATTCCTATCTTTCCACCACAGCACAGGTTCCTCATGTTTGCCTACAATGGCTTTCATCTCCAATATGGAGCAATCTGGTTTGCCCTTGCCTCAGCCCAGAGAGCATTCACCTAGGTAGTGGCTGCTTCTGTCCCTATTCCCTTCTCCTTACCTTGAGGACATGATGATTGACTCTGAATCCCTGCACCAAAGAACAGAAGACTTCATGTGACCCTGTCGGTCTTCTAGGAGCCAGTGTGGTGTAGTGGTAAAGAGCGGTAGTCTCATAATCTAGGGAACTGGGTTTGCGTCTCCGTTCCTCCACATGCAGCTGCTGGGTGACCTTGGGCCAGTCACAATTCTCTGAAGTCTCTCAGCCCCACTCACCTCACAGAGTGTTTGTTGTGGGGGAGGAAGGGAAAGGAGAATGTGAGCCACTTTGAGACTCCTTCAGGTAGTGATAAAGCGGGATATCAAATCCAAACTCCTCCTCTTCTTCTTCTTCTTCTTCTTCTTCTTCTTCTTCTTCTTCTTCTTCTTCTTCTTCTTCTTCTTCTTCTTCTTCATGAACAACTACGAGAAGGCCATGAGGCTATGAAATCTGGCAACAAGCAGGAGCCTAACTGATATATATATATTTCCAGTGCAGAGATCTTTTTAATTATTTTCATATAGGCAGATCTGTAGTCATTACCCATTTTTCTGAGGGGCGTTTCCCTTAGATCTGTGGACAACCCTTCTGTGAAACTCTTTATGAATTCTCATTCACGACTTTTATCACGTTTCCAGGACTTGCATTAATTGTCTCGTGCTTTGAGCCTTCCAGCCAGCTCTCCACGGTTGCACACATCCACGTTTGCCCATGGGCCCTTCCGAGGTGCCCTGGACATCCACCTGAATCTAAGAGAATGGGGGAGGTGGGGGCACATTTATTTGACCTGCACCAGAACCAGGTGTGACCCCCCCCCCAAAAAAAACCCAGGTAGGAAGACCGCTTGCCATCATTTTCAGCACCTCTGTGGATGGTGAACGTGACTTTTTGTCAATGGCTCAGGGCTGTCCGGCCATTTACTGTAACAACTTCATGGTGAGTTGCGGCACCTATTTTTCTTGAAAGAAAGCACTGCTTGTTACTAAAGTTGTGGCTTGCTTTTTCAACCTAGCAGCGCCTGTGTGCTTTCTCCTCGTTCTCCCCTGCTATTGCTCTGCTATGGCAAGCACTGTTTAGACATTGCCGGCTTTGCACATCTAGCCAAAAGCAGACATTAGTTGTCCCTGCAGCCTATGCATGCCATATGTTGTTTTAATGTTTCTGCATGAGAAAGTTTGGGAGGCAGGCGTGCTTTGAAAGTTAACACATATGCTGAAGATGACGGCACATCTCCTATAATTTTAAATTATAATGGCCAGATGGCATTTTTATATTGTTATCAAATATTCTCTTGCTCGGTTGAACAAGAGTTACTATTTTATTACTCTCATCCCTTGGTGTGGGATTCGAAAAGAGAGTTATTAACGCATGTTTAGATACAACATGCCTAAAGTCTTCACATCATAACATTTTTTACCAGTAGCAGCAAGCTTCGCCTTCCTCGAGGAAATTAAGTGCCATTAGATTTTCACACTCAGCATCATTTTCATAAAGCGGCGTCTCCTTTGCATGGAGTAAACAGTCAGATTCTGCTTGGGTTGTTTTGCTTTTGTCCTCTCAGAGAGAAATTACAGCACTGTCTCAATTCGCCCCTGGGTTTATTATTTGCAAATCTTTGCCAAGGCTTTCAGGAAATTAAGTTCACTGTTATAGTACGGAACACCTAGCAACCACAGCAGCGAGAAATTCATATTAATAACAACGTCCTCGCTTAGTCTTCTGTGCTTCCTTCAATGCGTGCATACAGTACCAATTACCTTTGCCGAGAGTTTTTAGTTGCACAGTAAGGATCTAGCCCTCATAATTAACTAGACTTGGGGGTCAAGAAAAACATTACCTTAGGGCTGAACTAGATATTTGGTGGCTGGCATGGCTCAGGGAATTCTTTTCGTAACCCAGATGGTAAAACGGTGGAGGAAGGTCCAAACTGAAGTGGAGGGATCGGGAAGAGGTGCTGCAGTTTCTAGCCACTTTTGCCTATGCAACTCCCGGCACCCTGATGCTATAACCTCCTTGCCCTGCTGTTGCTAACTAGGCACAGAAAACCAGCTGGGGCAGTTCCTTCTAAATTTCTTTCAAGAGCAAAGGCGGATCTAGAGGAGTTTGACTGGGCATGAGGTTTCTGGGGTGCCATAGGGGGCACTGGTTTTTGGTATTGCCACTGTTGGGAGCTTCCTTATACTGAGCCACAGGATAGTGGCAAGTCCACTTTCATCAGTATTGTTACAAAAGTTGGGTGCCCCCCCCCCCCGTCTGCTGAGCAGTTGCGAGAGTCCATGAGATTCCAGGCACTCATCCAGGTTTTGTGGACCTTTGGAGAATTGAGACACGGTGGAGACTGTTATAGGTTTAAGACATGTGTTCACCTATTTACACCTTCAGATCTTACTGCACGGCCATTTCAAGAGGGGCTTGCTCCCCACAGCAGTGCAACCCTAGAGTCCAAGGCATCTCTCCCAGCCAGCCTGCAGCCAGCCTACCCAAGATGGATCCCAGTCTTCCTTCTTCCAGCTTCTTCTTCCCAGCAACTCTAGCTCAAGACTCTCTATCCCTGTCACCTCACACCCAGTTATGCTGGCATTCTTCCACCCCCACCTCCCAGTCTCTGTTCACACCTCAGGGCAAGGGAGGAGGACAGTTTTCTTGCATTGCCAATAGCCCTCAATGGCCTGTTTTCTTTCTTAATGGTCCTAGCTTGGCCAGGTTGCTTTGCATAGGCTAGCCCAGGAATTCCTGTGCAGTTTGTATTTCTCCCTTCACATCCCAAATAATCAAAACCCTTCCATTTATTCATTTTCAGGCTTTAGGGGGCGTTCCTCTCCCAAATCTATTTTCTACACTGACTAAGAACAGCTATCTAGCATTTCAGGCAGGTGAACCCTCCAACCTGGAGATGTCAGGAATTGAACCAAGGACCAGGGTATGGCTATCTATCTGTCTATCATCTATCTATCATCTATCTATCTATCTATCTATCTATCTATCTATCTATCTATCTATCTATCATCTATCTATCTATCTATCTATCTATCTATCTATCTATATCTATCTATCTATCTATCTATCTATCTATCTATCTATCTATCATCTATCTATCTATCTATCTATCTATCTATCTATCTATCTATCATCTATCTATCTATCATCTCCCAGCTTGCCTGCCTGCCTGCCTTTGGCATACTTCCAGATAGGGTGGTGGACCTACGCATTATCATCTAAGTTTCCCTATGTTTATTATGGGGTGTATGTAGGACTCAGAAGCCAGTTCAGAAGTATGCTTCATGGAAAGGAGGAGCTGCTGCAGGCTGTTCACTTTCAGAGCTGATGCTCTCTGGGTTGTAGGGAGGAGCAGAGTGTGAGAAACTCAAGAGTTTGGAGAATCCTGGGCACACCAGATATTTTCACCACAGGCTCCCTCTTGAGTGACCCTACCCCCACTTCTCTTCCAAATTATTCTATAACTTTGTTGCAGGATCTCCTATCCGTTTCTCTATCTGGTAGTCACCATATTTGGGTTGTGATGGCAAAGAAACTTCATTCCATTTCATCATTTCAGTGCCTCACATGCTGGGTGTGAGGCTAGAGGTCGGAGGAAGTGCCTCTGCTGGGATGAACTTCAGCGCCAGATTGGAAGAGGCAGGGTTGTTCTCTCAGCACCTCCAGATCTGGGTCAATGCTGGTTGTGCTGTGGTTTGCCTGGGGGTAAACGTCAACAGCCTTGGGCAACCAAAAGCAACCAGCTGCTTGCATTCCAACACTAAAATATATAGCTTTGCGTGACTAACAGGGAAGCCAAGTGCATTTCAACATAGATTTGAACGCAGCATTTGTATTGCTCAAAAAAGTTGTATGTTGCTCTGCTCGTTTCACAAGTAGTGTCTAATGGGGCTGTCTCCCTTGCAAGTGTCTTTTGAATGGTAGTCTAACTCTACATTGAAAAATATGCCCAAACCAGAGAGTTGCAAAACTGTATCTAAAACTACTAACTTCATTTCCATAGGGCAACCACATTCAGACCATTGAACTTGATAGAATAGGGAATGCTACAAAAGTTCGATGAAAGAGTGCTGAAGAGATAAAAGTAAAGGTAAAGGACCCCTGGATGGTTTAGTTCAGTCAAAGGCGACTATGGGGTGCGGCACTCATCTTGTTTTTCAGGCTGAGGGAGCCGGCGATTGTCCACAGACAGTTTTCCAGGTCATGTGGCCAGCAGGACTAAACCGCTCCTGGCACAATGGGACATTGTGATGGAAACCAGAGTGCATGGAAACTCCGTTTACCTTCCCGCTGCAGCGGTACCTATTTATCTACTTGCACTGGTGTGCTTTTGAATGGCTAGGTTGGCAGAAGCTGCGACAGAGCAACAGGAGCTCACCCTGTCACAAAGATTTGAACTGCCGACCTTCTGATCGGCAATGCTAAGTGGCTCCGTGGTTTAGACCACAACACCACCCATGTCCTTTTACCTTCAGTGCTGAAGAATACCAAACTAAAATGCCAGATCATAAAATTCTGGGTGACTGTAGAATTCAAGAGAAATTTGAAACCCCTAGCCTTGGCAGCTTAACCCAACAATTTACATCAGGCTACTTGGGAGAGGGGGATGCGGGTGGCGCTGTGGGTAAAACCTCGGCGCCTAGGACTTGCCGATCGCATGGTCGGCGGTTCGAATCCCCGCGGCGGGGTGAGCTCCCGTCGTTCGGTCCCAGCTCCTGCCCACCTAGCAGTTTGAAAGCACCCTTAAGTGCAAGTAGATAAATAGGTATCGCTTTATAGCAGGAAGGTAAACAGCGTTTCCGTGTGCTGCTCCAGTGCCGGTTCGCTAGAGCAGCTTTGTCATGCTGGCCACGTGACCCGGAAGTGTCTGCGGACAGCGCTGGCTCCCGGCCTCTACAGTGAGATGAGCGTACAACCCTAGAGTCTGTCAAGACTGGCCCATACGGGCAGGGGTACCTTTACCTTTACCTTACTTGGGAGACCCTATTATGGCTATGGTCTACCTCCACTTTCAGAGGCTTACCTTTTCATGTGATACATCAGCAGGGGAAACAGTGTGGTCCAAATACATCAAATTTCCAGGAAGAAAACTCACTCCATGTATTAGCCCAACCTTCCTCAGCATGATGGTCTCCCAAAGTTCTGGACTGCACAACTCTCACTGAGTTGACCACTGAGAGCTCAAGTTGATGAGAATTGTAGTATAACACATCTAAAGGGCACCAGTTTCAGAATAGCTGCATTAGCTGGTCATAGAGTCCAAGCTATGAAAAAAATAATAATAATACCATGCAGCTGATACTTCTAGAAAACAAAGCAAAAAGGACATAGCAACTGAATTTCATTCTGGTTTTTTTTAAAATCAGAAAGTGCTGCAAAATGGATTCTGTATATGATTTTTTTTTAACCATTCCATGTATTGGGGAATGCAAATCACTGAGAATACAACAAAGGAACAGAATGCATGAAGGCTCTCCAATCTCAAATAGATATTGACACACTTATACCTGTATTTATAAGAACTTAAGAACATTCATGCTGAATCAAATGATGGTCCATCTGTGTCCAGCAGTGTTCACTCAGATGGCAGCATCTGCTGTGCCAATAGAACTCCTGTTGGTTCATTGTTCTCCCCATAAAGAGCAGTAGATATTTTACATCTGCTAAACATGAAGGGTGCAATCCAGAGTGTTTAAGCATGTTAGAGACACACTTGTTTCAAAGGAAGAGTTATATAAGCCCATGCTTCACTTTCTGTAACTGAAATAATAGCACACCTTCCAACATTTCTCCAATGAAAATAGGGACATATAAAAACACAATAAAACATTAAACATTTTTAAAAACTTCCCTACACAGGATTGCCTTCAGATAGCTCAGGGGTTGGATAACTCCATACTCTCCAACGTTTCTCAAATGAAAATAGGGACATCTTAAGGAAAAGTAAGACATTCCGCAATCAAATCAGAAACCGGGACAGCTTCTCTAAATCAGGGACAGTCCCGGAAAATAGGGACACTTTGAGGGTCTACAATAGGATTTAACTTTCCCTGGCACCAGGGCCAGATTTAGGTTTGATGAGGCCCTAAGCTACTGAAGGTAATGGGGCCCTTTCTATGTCCAGCTGTCCTTTGTCAACAACAAATTGTCACTGTTTTTTGTGTTGAATATATGCTATATGGTAATTTATGGACCTCATAGGTATCTAAAGCCATTTGCACATAACAAAGTATGTATTTTATCACATTGGTTTTATTTGTTTTTTTATCTTATACTTTGGAAATGTACATCCACGTTTTTTTCCTTTAATTTTTTTTTGGGCCCCCAAGAGAGTGGAGCCCTCAGCTATAGCTTGTTTAGCTTATACGTAAATCCGGCACTGCCTGGCACACACACACACACATAATGTATATACACTGTCACTTGACTGAATAATTTGCAGTTGCAGTGGTGAGAGAAGCTTTAGGTTATGTACTTAAGGTTCTCATTTGGTCAGTCTTTGCATGCGCTGGATGGAAGTGGCGCACATACTGTGGCAAGTGCCCACGCTTGTTCACTGTTCCAAAAGCCTCAAGCAACAATCAGTGTGTGCTCATGTAGCAAAGCCTTGGCCTTTTCTATCAATTCTCTTGACAAGAATGTTGTCAAGTCTCATTTGTTCTTTTCTCATATGATGAAGTTATTTCAGAAGGCTAGTAGATACCTCTCCCATCTGTCTCTGATGTGCTGTGTATGTCCTTAAAAGGTGCCATATCTTCTGTCTCTGCTCTCTGCCAGTATAGAGTGTCAGAGATGTGCGCCCATGGTCACATTTTAGACATGAGACTCTTATTAGGCACCGTGGGTTCAAGCCCCACATTTTAGATGAAGTTAAAACCAAAGGCATCACAGAAAATTGTTTTATACTCTCTCTCTCTCTCTCTCTCTCTCTCTCTCACACACACACACACACACACACACACAGTAGTACCTCAGTTTAAGAACAGTCCAGTTTAAGAACGATTTGGTTTACAAACTCCGCAAAAATAGTGTCTTGGTTTGAGAACTTTACCTTGGTTTAAGAATGGAAGAGGGATGCAGGTGGTGCTGTGGGTTAAACCACAGAGCCTAGGACTTGCCGATTAGAAGGTTGGTGGTTTGAATTCCCGCGACGGGGTGAGCTTGTTCCCTGCTCCTGCCCACCTAGCAGTTCGAAAGCACGTCAAAGTGCAAGTAGATAAATAGGTACTGCTCCGGCGGGAAGGTAAACGGCATTTCCGTGCACTGCTCTGGTTCGCCAGAAGTGACTTAGTCATGCTGGCCACATGACCCGGAAGCTGTCTGAGGACAAACGTCAGCTCCCTTGGCCAATAAAGCGAGATGAGCGCCTCAACCCCAGAGTTGGTCACAACTGGACCTAATGGTCAGAGGTCCCTTTATCCTTTAAAGAATGGAAGCTGAATGGTGGAAGGGCACCAGTGGTGGGAGGCCTCATTAGGGAAAGCACACCTTGGTTTAAGAATGGTTTTGGTTTAAGAACGGACTTCCGGAACGGATTAAGTTCGTAAACTGAGGCACCGCTGTAGTATGGTGCCATGGGCATAGCCAGGATTTATTTTAGCAGGGGACAGGGTTTGTGTTAGGAGGCAGAACCAAGTTCTCTGTGATGCACTTGGTCAGTTAGTTAAGTATTTTTATTTTATTTTATTTGGGGGGGGCAGCTGTTCCCCTGCACACCTATGAAACAAGACAAGGACAGACATGGGAAAGATTTAATTTTGGTATAGCTGAGGATAAAGCCCCACATACTTGAGGATGAAGATTGATGAAGGCATCACAGAAAAGGTTCTTTTTGAAAAAGGAGGGTGTTGAAGAAAAGGAAAGAGGGGACACATCTTCAACAGACCCCCCATGTGTCCCTATTTTCCAGGGATGTCCCTGACTTAGAGAAGCCGTTCTAGTTTCTGATTTGATCCCAGAATGTCCTGCTTTTCCTTAGGGGGTCCCTATTTTCATTGGAGAAATATTAGAGGGTATGGAACTATCCAACCTCCAAGGTATCTGAAGGCAATCCTGTATAGGGAAGCCTTTTTATCTTTCATGTTTTATATATGTTGGAAGCCACCCAGAGTAGCTGGGGCAACCCTGTAAGATGTGTGGGGTATAAACAGTAAAATTATCGTTATGGAATGGGACGTCCCTATTTTCATCAGAGAAACGTTTGGGGTGGGGTGGTATGCTTGAAGAACAAAGTTCCTGTTCTGGGCATAAGGGCAGCATAGGAGAATTATAAAACTGGGTTCTTTAAGGCCATTGGGGGTAGTAAAGTCTGAGAAATGAAAAGATCACAGGTGGGGTGGGATGAGAAGTAAGAGATAGAAGAAAATAAGAGAGGGCAAAGTCACAGAGAGCTTTAAAAAGCAGCAGCAGCAGCAGCAGCAGCAGCAGAAGAAGAAGAAGAAGAAGAAGAAGAAGAAGAAGAAGAAGAAGAAGCCCAGTAGCAAAATAGTTGTGGTCTGTTTTGCTGGTGCTTCACATTCGTAGACCTTTCATTGCAACAGAAAAAGAGTTTTGTGTGTAAGAGAGAGAGAGAGGGAGAGGGAGAGAGGGAGAGAGAGAGAGGAAGAGAGAGCGCAAGTGAATGCATACACACACACGTCTCCATATGTACACAGTGTTTGTTTGCTTCCACAGCTAGCAGCATCCAGCTGCCTAATATAACATTTCTGGGACATGACCAGTTTTCTAAACATCTCCGTGTGTCAAAAGTGAAAAATAAATCAACATTGTTGTAACAAAGCAAGTCAGAAAAGAAGGGGGGAAATGTCATCTTTCAAGATCAACTGTTCCGCAGAGTACAGTACAAGCTGGCAGTCAGCATAACACCATACATTAGCTAGCATAAGGTCTGGAAAAATTCTGACAGTCAGAGCTTGGATGTAAAAGAATCAGTTGTCCCTGGAGCTCGGCATGTTGCACTGCTGGAGTTGGAAAAGCACTTCTGAACCACAAACTAAGGTCCCTTTCCACTACTTTTGCCACTGAAAACATAAATACAGACACGCCCGTGCGAACACAGCATCCTGTGGTGTGAAATTACATTCTAATGCCATTGCTTCAGGTTGATGGACAATAATTCCTGCAGTAAAGAGATTCTGGGTTTATAATGAACTTATGGAACTCACAGACCCTCCAAGTGTCCTTGCTTTCCAGGTAGAGTCCCAGATTTACAGAAGTTGTCCCAGTTTCTGATTTGATCCTGGAATGTCCCACTTTTCCTTAGGACGTCCCTATTTTTATTGGGAAAATGTTGGAAGATATGGAAAAGGACGTCATGTCCCTATTTTTTATCAGAAAAACCTTGGAGGGAATGTCCCAATTTTCATCAGAGAAATGTTGAAGGGTATGAACTCAAAGCCACGGGGCAAGGTGATAGCCAGTGGCTCAGGTGACCTTTTTAAGGGATCAGACAAATGCATGGAGGATAGGTCATACAATGAGAGTGAAACATGAGAGTGAAACAGAAATTGAAGAGTAGAGTACCATCTGAATATCAGGTGCTGGGGATAATAATAATAATATAATAATAAAGCAATAAAATATCAGACATTAAAAACTTCCCTAAACAGGACAGCTTTCAGATGTCTTCTAAAAGTCAGATAGTTGTTTATTTCCTTGACATCTGACAGGAGGGCATTGCACAGGGTGGGTGCCACTACTGAGAAGGCCCTCTGCCTGGTTCCCTGTAGCTTCACTTCTCGCAGTGAGGGAACCGCCAGAAGGCCCTCAGAGAAGGACCTCAAGACAAGGTCAAAGACATTGTCCCAATAGTCCAGAAGTGAACCTGCAGAAGCAAGCCAATCCAAAGCAGAGAGAGAGAGAGAGAGAGAGAGAGAGAGAGAGAGAGAGAGAAAGCGTGCAAATCTCAAATTCTTAAGGCAGGCTACTGGGAAGCTAGCACTAATCCAGACCTTTTCCTGGGTTCTGCAATGACCCTTCCAGCACAGCAGGAGCAGGGCAGAGTCACAGGAAACTGCAGTCGAGGATGGTTCACACATGCACATTCCACCTGGGAGGCATGATCACAATTCAAGGACCCATTCCAACTAGGCAAAGGCATTTGGGGAAGGCATGGAGCAGTAGGGCAAGCGAGAGGCGTGACCTATGGGGAAAGGGGTGGGGCCTAAAGAAGCCGCCTAGGGAGAGTCTCAAGGGACAGATGGAGAAGAAGGTCCACATTCAGCCCTCAGGCCTGAGAAAGTCCCCAGCCCTGCCATAACAGAAGCAACCAATGACTCCCTTCATAAAATAAGAAAAGGAGCATTTTCAAAGGCCCAAAATAAGTCCAGGTGCCTCAAAGAAAACAAAAATGTGTCCTCTTTGTACCATTGGCCTATTTATAGCTGAAATCAGACATCCTGTAAACAAGCTTTTAAATATGAGCCAAATGGGAAGAAATTCCATTCTGCGCTTTTCTAAAATTAAAATATAGTTTCACCTGAGACATTTAGATAAGCTTATTTGGCAGGACAGGGTATATGCTTTGGGCACAATCCAGAAAACCTCATTTGGGACTACATCCCATTCTGTTGCTGCTCGCAATGTGGAGGGCTGTGCTTTTAAAATTTAAATGGCTAGCAACAAGCTGTTAAATAGCACTTTCGTTGTGTTCAAAACTGTCTCACAGTCAGCTTGTATAGGAGGCCAGTATTACTACTTTCACTTCTAAGAAGAAAATGTTTCTTGTTGTTTCAGCAAACAGGTCTTCATGTTTATTGACAGTCAACGAGTCCTGCTTGTTGGCTTCTATGGGCATCTGGTTCGCATCTGAAACAGGATGTGGGACCCAGTAGAGCTCCTATTCCTTTCAGATGTTTAATCCCCATCACCCAAGCCAGCATGGCCAAGGTAGTCCAGGGAGTTGTAGTCCAACAACATTTGGGGCCCCAAAGTTGGGAATGGCTGCATTAAAGGAATGGCCAGTTACTTTTTCAAAAGGAATTTGGCCCTTGATGCTTTGTTGCAACCTTTTTGCCTGGAAATCTTATTTAATGTTTCCATTTTATTGTTGTTTAGTTGTTTAGTCGTGTCCAACTCTTCATGACCCCATGGACCATAGCACGTCAGGCACTCCTGTCTTCCACTGCCTCCCGCAGTTTGGTCAAACTCATGCTGGTAGCTTCGAGAACACTGTCCAACCATCTCGTCCTCTGTCATCCCCTTCTTCTTGTGCCCTCCATCTTTTCCAACATCAGGTTATTTTCCAGGGAGTCTTCTCTTCTCATGAGGTGGCCAAAATATTGGAGTCTCAGCTTCAGGATATGTCCTTCCAGTGAGCTGTCCTTCCATTTCATAGGCCAATGGAATTAAATTCCCCAACTACAAAGTTGCTCCATCTGCTTTAATATCTACACAGAAGAAAAGGTCAATCTGAAATTGACAGAATCCTGCAGATAGACTGTTTCCTCAAGGGAGAACATTTTCTTACCGGTGATCTCGTGTGTAATCCAAATGTAGCATTTATAACAGCTGAAAGCCAACAGTTCTAAGCGTGGCATTTTGTTCATTTCTGTGGCGTTCTGCTTTGTTTACTACTGGTTTGTTGACATGCAAGTAAAACCCGCTGTTTGTTTTCACCACTCTGATTACCTGTGTGTGGTGCCAGATGACCTGCTCAGAACCTTTCGGGTGGTAGTAACAATCAGGTGAATCTTTTCTTTCTTTGAGAAAATGGAAAAGCTTATCTTGTGGTTGGACAACTGTGTGATGAAAGCTTCAAGCCATCAAGTTACCATTGGATAATTGCAACCAGCTGGTGATTATCATGGCCATTCTGTGACACCCCATCAATATTCTTAGAAAGCTAGAAATATGCCTAGATTGGGCTGTAGACTCAATTGAATCACATAAGTGCACTGCAGGCTTTGCTAGCTACATTCTGGGTCAAATTTCCTATGGTGTTTTTTGTGGTCAGCTATATCCAGCTATATATTAATTGTTTAAAATACGTTTATTATATGGAATTGTATTGTTCTGACTTTTTGGTGTTGTTAGTTTGGTTTCCTTTGGGAGGGAGGGCATGATATAAATTGAATGAATGAATAAATGAATGAATGAATGAATGAATGAATGAATAAGGGCTGCTGCAGACTGACATTCTATTGTGGATGTACTCTGCAATACATTCTTGACACAGTAATAGTGTCTTAGTGGTGGGCTTATTCTGCTTTCATTTGTTCTGCGATGCTTCCCCAATGCTACCACGTTATGGCTCTCCAGAGTTACTATAGCATAATAAAAGTGGAAGAAAACCAAGCATGAACATTTGTGGTATAAAAAGATATTTAAAGATTTCAGCAGGAAGCTTTGGAATATGTTTTGATTGGAAGAAGTCACCACCCCAAAACATATGCAGGTATGAGCAGTGTTAAAAGTGGGATTATGTCTGACTGCCCCGATAACATAATGAGCACAAATTATTATCAATCTGTAATAAAAGGATGTCTGGAAGGGCCTAAATACCACTGAATTAAATGGGCTGTATAAGACTGTATAAGGGGGACGCAGGTGGTGCTGTGGGTTAAAGCCTCAGCGCCTAGGACTTGCCGATCGAAAGGTCGGCAGTTCGAATCCCTGCGGCGGGGTGCGCTCCCGCTGCTCGGTCCCAGCGCCTGCCAACCTAGCAGTTCGAAAGCACCTCCGGGTGCAAGTAGATAAATAGGGACCGCTTACCAGCGGGAAGGTAAACGGCGTTTCCGTGTGCGGCTCTGGCTCGCCAGAGCAGCGATGTCACGCTGGCCACGTGACCCGGAAGTGTCTCCGGACAGCGCTGGCCCCTGGCCTCTTGAGTGAGATGGGCGCACAACCCCAGAGTCTGTCAAGACTGGCCCGTATGGGCAGGGGTACCTTTACCTTTACCTTTTATAAGACTACAGTTTCAAAGTAAAATGATGGAAGGCAAAGTACACGGCAAATATTCTTGATGCGATATGGAGATTTACAAAATGCAGTAATGAAGCTTTATGAGATGAAGAAGACGGCACTGTTTTTCAATCAGTTCTGTGATGTTAACACAGAAGTCGAACTACATAGAGCATCTTTCCCAAGTCAAATTTTACTGCGGTGGTGTACTTTCACCAGCTTTATAAACAACACATTGCATGGCGTTCTTTTGAAAACAAATGCAACTTGAGGGTGATATACTTTCATAAGATGTGAAAAGTAATATTCTAGAGCCTCTTCTGTGCAGATGGTAATTTGAAAACAACATGCACATAAGGAAGAAAAGGCACCCTGCAGGTATAGTCATAATTTCAACCTACTCTGCGCATATTTCCTTATTTTGTGCGTAACAGTGAAACATCCTATTTGCGACTGTCATCAACTTCCACTGTTAATCTATGCAAGAAAATGCTACAACCCTAAAAGTTATTGCCAAAGAAAGCTCCCAAAATTCAAATAAGTCGCCTCCCTGTTTTGAGGGGCGATGCAACTTCAGATTGGTAACAAAAATAAAATCGATGCCAATGATCCATTTGCAAGAGGTCATGACCGTCTGGTTGGGTCTAGAGCAGGTTTGTCTAGATAGATCAAACACTGGAAGGTTCAGGGCTGTCTCTAGCATATGTGCCACCGAAGTGCAAAGATCCTCCCAGTGCCCCCAAATTTAGCTTAGCCCCCAAATTAACTTTTATTATGCTTATGTCAGACAAATGCCGACAATTAGCGAAAAGAAACATCATTTTTTAAAACGATTTCTCTAAATGAATTTGAAGCGGTAAGTGATAAAATTAAAACACGCTGTTGTGAATGACGCTGGCACGGCACGTCTTTGATAAATGAGTGCACAAAGTCGACAGTCCTTTAGTGAAACAGTAGGTATACATTTTGGTAATACCTAGGTATATATGTATTTTGTTTTTCTAGCTTGATCAAAATTATTAATTACTTCATAACAGGTAGGTAGTTAAGAGCTTAGGCAGCTTCAGCGGCGGGTGCCTGGCACCCCTCAGAATTTGGCGCCTGGTTGCCCTGCACCCCTTGCACCCCCGGGTAAAGACGGCCCTGGGAAGGTTGTAGATGGAGTCCGGTAGAATCTGGAGTTTCCTGGCTTTTACAATAGAGATTTGTTGGTAAGATAAGAAAGAAGAAAAGATAAGTATATCTGAAGGAGCGTCTCCACCCCCATCATTCTACCCGGACACTGAGGTCCAGCGCTGAGGGCCTTCTGGCGATTCCCTCACTGCGAGAAGCCAAGTTACAGGGAACCAGGCAGAGGGCCTTCTCGGTAGTGGCGCCCTCCCTGTGGAACGCCCTCCCACCAGATGTCAAAGAGAACAACAACTACCAGTCTTTTAGAAGACATCTAAAGGCAGCCCTGTTTAAGGAAGCTTTTAATGTTTGATTTATTACGTTATTTTAATATTTTGTTGGAAGCTGCCCTGAGTGGCTGGGGAAGCCCAGCCAGATGGGCAGGGTATAAATAATATATTATTATTATTATTATTATTATTATTATTATTATTATTATTATTATTATTAAAGTAGAAACCCCCTCTGGAAAACTCTGAAGAAATTTATTTATCTCCTTATGAACTGTTTGGAGTGGTTTATTTTGCCCCATTGAAGCCCAGTCAACGACATCCACCCGTGAATGGCTGAAAAAATATATTTTTGAAATTTATAGCACAAATCTAACTTAAAGTAAAAGGATGGCAACATATGGAAATAACAATTACAGCAATATCTAAGTCAGCAACAAGGAACCTCTGGCCTGCAAGCATACCTAATGCCATGTCCCCCAGTTTGTCTGATCAGGCTGGCAAGTCAAACCTGTCACTCATGAGGTCATGGGGCAGGCTTAATTCCACAGCTGCCAAGACACAATTGAGATTGTACTCTACGCAGGTGTCCCCAGTTGTTTCTTTGCAGCCTTGGCTTGCAATCAGGACTGTTTAAATTGGGCACTGAATACCCTGCTGTTTCGGGATTGGATCAGATCTGCCTGGTGTCATACAACATCATTTGATTGACATGTGAAAAGCTCCACCTACCTGTCCAATGTGGGCCACAGAGGGCTGGGTGCATTTTGATCTGGCTCGCTGGACCAAAACGCTCCCCTGCTCTTGTTCCAACCAGGTGAGTTGAAACATAGCAATAAGAAAGGGAGTGGCATGGAAGTGAGCAAAATCGCTTGCCATCAGCAGAAATCAACAGGCAGCCCTGGAAGCAGACATGCTTGCTGATAATAAATATATGGTCAAATCACAGGGAGACGGGTCCTTTTTCTTCAGTTTCTGAAAGGCAAAGTGGGGCAGGAATGGGCTAAAATGGAGGCACAATTGTGGGTTTCTTTCCGTCTTGTGCACTACAGAGATGGTCACTTGCACTCTTAGCACACAATTCCAGAGGAGAACTGCCACACCCTAAAAAGGCCCCACCGCACAATCTCACAACTTTGCCATATATGAATTTTTTTTTAAAAAAATTGTCCAGTAGCACCTTAGAGACCAACTAAGTTTGTTGTTGGTATAAGCTTTTGTGTGCATGCACACTTCTTCATGCACATGAAAGTTTATACCAAGAACAAACTTAGTTGGTCTCTAAGGTGCTACTGGACAATTTATATTTATATATATATATATTGACTGCGTCAGACCAACACGGCTACCTACCTGAATCTAGAACTTTGCCATAGTTAAGGAAGGAAATGCACAACATAGGCTCCCCAACTGATTCTATGAAAGAGGGCACGCTTACAAAATAAGTTATTTTCAAAGTTATAGAAGACTAGGGAATGTGGGGGCATTGAAAACCCCACTTGAGATTTCTTTTTTTTAAAAAATCTGGATTCAAAGAAGTGTCACTTGAATAATCATTGCACACATGTACACTGTTACAGGGTCAGCCCAACAACAGTTGCTGCAAAGGGTGCTGTCCTCACTGACTGGTGCATAGTAGCCAAGGCTGCATCATAATCTTCAAAACCAGCTGCCTCAGGCAGCCGACTCACTCTGCCTGATGGGAGGGCCGGCCCTACATATTCATACACAACACAGAGATATGGCACTCCAAAGGAAAGTACTTTCCTTTCTTTAACCAGTACCACGGGGAATCTTAAATAAATCATCTGTCATTACTGACTGGCAAGATAATGGCTCCATGTTAGTAAAGAGAGCGACATAAATGATGTGTTGTGAAGTAATAACCAAAAAATGTTTAACGGGTAGGTGAAAAACGGCACAAACGTCTAATGTAACAAATCCAATATGACAGTCAAGTAAATGTTAGTGCATTGGTGGTTTGTGAGTGATTTAAAAAGAGACTCCCTCCCTCTTTCTAGTTGACATGGTTTAATCACTCTACAGTTTCTGATTATGATCAGTAGAGAGTTATCAATGGCATCTTGGTTGTTTCATTTGGAAGTACAGATTTCAGCTGCAGCAACAAAGGAATGAAAGAAACAAAGCTTGCCAGGTAAATAAGTCAAGCCCTGTTCAGGAGTTTGTCTAAATATATGAAGGGGATTGAATAACGAGATCAGCAACCTGCCCCTCTCAAGTTGACCAAAGTGAATCCTGACAGACAGAGTTTTAATTCGAAAACTCCTGAAACTATAGGGCACAGGGACCCATTTCAAATTTAAATGCAGGGAACGGAGGAGAAGAAGGTGCCCATGATGCTCTCTAAGGTTTAGAGCTGTGGTGGGCAACCGTCAGGCTCGAGAGCTCCAAACCTCTCTCTCTGGTCCATGGCATTCAATCCTGACTATGCTCCTTTCTCTGGCCTTGCCTCTTCCTGGCTTTCCTCTTCCTCTGAGTGCCTTTACCTGGCTGAAATGTGTTCCTAAACTGTCACAATGGCTCTCACTTGCCTGGATGGAAAGATGGATGTTTGTTTGTAGAAACTTCAGATGTCAGGAATGAGCCAGCTCCAAGTGAAGATTTGCAGCCAACTGCAGAAAGCAGCCAGGAACAGAGAGGCTTAGATGTTAGTCAGGCAGAGGAGAGCCAGCAGCTGCAGACTTCGGCTCTTCCTGACCTTGAACAGCCGGATGCTAAGGCTGTAGCTGAGAGCAAGCGGGAACACAGCCAAAGCTCACAGGAAGAGGCTGGAGCTGATCCACTAAGTCCGAAGAGTCGGCGAATGGGAGGGCTGTTAGATAGGAAGCAAAACAAGATATGTAAGAGTCATAAGTTCAGTATCTTCTGTCGCAACCAGAAGGAGTCTTCAGAAGGTTCATCTTGAGTAATGATGCCGGAGGCTTTGTCAGAGCTGTCCAAATCTATTTGTTTTTGCAATAAACCCTCCTTTTTAATTACCTATGCTTACTGTGTTATCAAGCTGGGAACCTGGACTCCTGACATCAGACTTCTGCATGGCTGGAATGTGGCCTAGGGTCTTGTGCACACCCTGCCAAGGAAGGCAAATGGCTGTTAGTTAATTCTTTATTGACAAAAGCCCACAACTGCAGCAACTCCCAAGGTTCACTGGGTATACACACACAGAGAGGCTTTTAGCATCTACCTAGCTTGCATTAACTTTTCCAGGTTCATGCCTGGAAGAGCAGTCAAAGTGATGGTGGGACCCTGCCCCGCTGGGCTCAGGTACCCTCGTATGACGGAGTGTGCACATAAAACCTGAGACCCCTCTTCCAGCCCCTCCTGGCTCTAGGAGATAGGGGGCAAGGGGGATCCAACCTCTCCTCTCCGGGGGTCAGCCTCCATCCCCACTGTCGCCATCACTCACTGGCCAGAGCCCCACCAGTCCCTGACACCTAGTCTTCATTTAGTGTGGGTTTGACCACAGGAACAGTAGAATTAATGGGAAAGTTAACGGAAAGGTCCAACCTAGTCCCATTGCATACTCATAGGGTGTCTTTTTAGGCGGTTGGTGTTCTACTTTTGCGGGGAAGGGGCTGTTAGTCATATAATCAGTTCTATTCATTGCAGTGCCAAGTCTCCCTGTTCCAACATACCAGGACAAGAAAACACATGGCAAGGTGGCATCACATCACCTGTTCTGCATTAGTAGAAATGTCACATCATGTGCTATATACTGTAAGACTTATCAGATAGCAGAGGGGGATAAAGCTCCAGCTGTTTTGATATCTCCCATCACATCTGGCTGCAGCTGGAGTCCTATTGAAATCAATGGAATTTTGTCAACTGGCTCGGCCAGGACTTTTCTCCAGCCCACCCCCGGCTGTAGGATGCGATCACCACCTCAAACCGACAAATAAGCTTGACACGATTGTCATTTGACTGAGCAAACTCCTTGCGACCTGCAGCTAACAGGACAGGTTTTTGTTTTGTGGGCAACAGCACTAATCAGCAGTCAGTCGGCTAACATCACTGGCATTTCAATCGAGTAAACTGGTGCAAATGAGATTAGACTCAAGTTTTCATGTCTGTGAGCCATTTGGCTGCCATCTTTGTTCCATTGCTTTGCTTTGCCCAGTAAAGTGTCTTAAGGGGAAACGTACTCTGCTGGAAAGGGGCAGGGCTCATTTTATCACACTGGGGGGATGACAGCCTCTTTTTGTTTTTAGGAAAAATTAAGGACTAAGCCAAATCTATTTTGGCTGATCTTATAGTGGAGCCCATTCGTCTGTGGTGGGCTCTGGGACAGAGCTTAGTGAAAAAGCCATCTACTGGTGTACAGCTAAGAGGAATTCCTGTATATGAGCAACACAATAATCATGGTTTTCATGATGAGAATAATCTGAGGAGATACAAACTATTTCCTTCAAACAAAGATTTTTTTCTCTGCTGATGCCTAAGCCGCTTCCTCTGTGGTTGTTGTTGTTGTTTGTTGTAATTTGGTTAAAGAATAAAAGGGAAATTATCTGGATGCCTAGATCCAGATTTGGGGCAAGTACTCTTTGGTGAGAGACCCCCAACAGAGATTTAAAAATCACAAAACATGCAGCAAAGTAAAACATGGAAATATAAGTTGTTTACCTTTAAAATATCTCCTTATAAGCAGTTTCCAATGCCCCCCTCACTTCCCTGACATAGAAGGAGACAACACATTTAGTAAGTGAAAAAATGTTTCCTTACAAACTCTTCAAAGGTCAGATTCATGTGCATTCCCATACAGCAGCAAGAAAAGACAGGCATTACAACTTAGTTTCAAAAATGGAAAGAGTTTCTAAATTATTTGTATAGAAACACAAAGATGGCTTGCTAAAGCCACATGTTCTAATCTTGGAGCATTCAGCATAGGCATCGTTACCGGTTGGGTTCACATGGTGGAAAAGAGAGTGAATAAAGTGTCCCAAAGCGAAAGGGTGTGACATAGCTGAGCCTGGCAGGATAGTTTAACCCTTAATAGTTTTAATAGTTTAACTCTTAACCCCTTCCTGCATTGATTAGAATTAAGCTTGTTGGTTATATGAGGCTGGATATATCCCACTGTTTGGAAGTCCAGATGGGACATTTCCCCTCTGCACAGGAAGCAGCTTTCAACAGCATCTTCCAAGTAGCATTTCCCCCCTTCTCTGCAGACATGAGAGTGCCCTATATGGAGGAAGCAGTTTGGATTCAAATAGACTTCAATGGGGCTGATCAGCAGTTCCAGTCAGACCCAGCCAGTGTGGTGTAGTGGTTAAGAACGGTAGATTCGTAATCTGGGGAACCGGGTTCGCGTCTCCGCTCTTCCACATGCAGCTGCTGGGTGACCTTGGGCTAGTCACACTTCTTTGAAGTCTCTCAGCCCCACTCACCTCACAGGGTGTTTGTTGTGGGGGAGGAGGGGAAAGGAGAATGTTAGCCACTTTGAGACTCCTTTGGGTATTGATAAAGTGGGATATCAAATCCAAATCCAAACTCCAAATCCACTGAAGGTGTGCTCTCAGCACCAATGAGCTTCAAAGGAGGTTGTTATATATTGCAAGTTGTTGCTGTAAAGCTTCTGAGTCGCTCCTTGAGCCCTCACTGGAGGAGAAGGAGAAGGAGGAGCAGGAGGAGAGGGCAAGGGACAAAGTCAATAAACCACAGTTGAATTTGACATCCAAACACATCCGAGACCAGGGAGAAGAGTCGGTAGAGGAAGATTGGAAGAAATTTAAAGATTATTTACAGAAACATTGTAAAATTAATGAATGTTAGAAGGATGTTGGAATGAAGTTATGTGGTTTTAGCAGAAATGCTATAAAGGATTAGGAAAAAACAGACTGTTAATTGGTGAAAGGAGGGAAAGTAAAGTTACATTATATTAAGATAAATTACAGGACAAAAATTGGAAAAGATGGAAAGGATTTGCTGAAATAGCTAACCGAACTAGAATACAAAAAAGGGAGGTGTGAGGAGGTCAAGGAAACAAGCAAATGAAAGATAAGTTATGGGAAGATTCACTGTGTTTTTAAATTGTTTTTATTTTTCTGTTTTCTTCTTTTTCTCTTTCTTTTTACTCTTTTTCCTTTTTCCTTATTGTGATGTGTTGGTTTGTTTTTGCTTAATATGGTGTTTTTTACTTTTTCTTTTTGTAACCTTTAAAACTTTAATAAATATTATTTTTTTAAAAAAAGAATTTGACATCCAAGCACAATCAAGTTGTCCAAAAGCGGCAATATATTTTCTTTTCTGGTCAGTTGACAACCCAACGGGTAAGATGTAAAAATAATGCCTGTATTTCTGAGTCGGTATCATTTTCTTGTAATTTCCAACGGAGATGTGTTTTCTCTTCCAAACTTTTCCATTTTCTGCTTCTCAGAACAAAACGTTTAAGCATATTAGAATACAATTCCGTGTTTTCCACTCTCAGCTTGCCATTACCGCCAAAGCATCTGCACATTCATTTCATAATGCCATGTAATATTTTTATATGCTAACTGAATTCCGTTTTCCCCACCCCTGTTATTTTCCTGGAAAATACAATTTGGTTTGCGTTTCATCCTTCTCTAAATCTTTCATTTAAGAAATCAAAACAAATAAGTTGCTTTCCCATGTCAATGAAACATACAAGATGTTTGCATCTATAATGCTGGAGCAACACTATTGCCATGACTGCTGATTCATTGTGGGCTGAACTGGTGGCTTTTTTTTCTGTTTAAACAGCACCCCTAATCTGGAATGGCAATATTAAAAGTATAAAAATACCACAATCTTTTGGACTTTTCTTGGTAGATAAGCGTTTAGGATTCCCTCAGTTCTAGGTGGGATAATTCAACATTTTTATATATATAATGGAGATGACCAGGTTATCTGAACTTCTCCATTCCTCCCTCCACACAGAGAGACTTAATGTGGATCAAAACCATGGTTTAGGAGTAGAAGGTATTAGGTTCAATCCTGTTTGTATCCAGGAAGGGCTGCTGAAGAGACTTCTGCCCGGAGGGCTGTGTAGTCAACGATGAATGAGATGGACTCACTTTAAGGCCACTTCCTATGTTCCTAATACAAACTGAAACTTCCCTCTTCCCATGGGACTTGGTGTGGGAACCTGGGGATATCTGACCAGGTAAAGCTACACCTGCTGAAATGACCTCTTCAACAATTGAAGCTACAGGAGCCTCAACATCACCAAACAGCCACCAAACCAAGATTATTTTGAGAACATCATGAAAGTGAAAGTGATTTCAAACCAACAGAAGTATATAAGATTGAACCAATGGAAGTATGTATGGCAACGGCAAAGCAGTTGACTAAGAAGGGGGTATCGGTATTCCTACTTACAATTGCTATGAGGGTAAGGTGAAGCTGTTGGAGGAGGGGGCAGCTCAATGAGTAATAATAATAATAAGAAGAATATTTCTACCCAACCCATCTGGCTGGGTTTCCCCAGCCATTCTGGGCGGCTTCCAACAGAAGATTAAAAACCAGTCATTAAAAACGTCCCTAAACAGGGTCACCATGTCATCTCTCTCATTGTTAGCCTATTCCAGGGGTCAGCAAACTTTTTCAGCAGGGGGCCGGTCCACTGTCCCTCAGACTTTGTGGGGGGCCAGACTATATTTTTACGGGGGGGAAATGAACGAATTCCTATGCTCCACAAATAACCCAGAGATGCATTTTAAATGAAAGGGCACATTCTACTCATGTAAAAACACGCTGATTCCCGGACCGTCCGTGCCTTGCCCTTCATTGCCAGTTTCATTTGGGAGCCTGAAGTGTCACTGAGCCGCCCCCACCTGTGTGTGTGTAGCGGACATTTCCTCTTTGGCTCCTGCTTTGAGAGAGGTGCAGAGGGATCCGATCCTGCGGCTTGGCTCTCTCTATGGCTTATAATGAACCGAATGAGATTCCTAGAGATGAACGGGATTTGGGGAGATGGGGAGGGGGTCCTCTGAAGCAAAAACACTTCCCTCCTGTCTGGCTTCTCACATGTGTGTGGGGGAAAGGCATTGATTTCTCCCATGAGCCGCATTTGGACATTCGAGATACACAATTGTGTGAGGCAGGAAAGCAGGGTTGCATTCCTTCTCCTCCCTCCCATCGTCACACCCCAGGAGGGAGAGACTTCACCAGGCAAGGCCTTCTTCCACCTGCCTTGCTCCACCCTCCAGTCTCTGCTTCTCAATTTGTATCGTATTATTTTATGCACTGTGGCCTGCCATTGCTTTACTGATTGTAGTTTAGAAATTATTTATTGTAATTGTTAAATGTGGATTTCTGTTTCATTTTTATATGTTGATATTATTATACTATACTATTCTAGTGATGAAGACAGGAGTGCCTGGCATGCTCTGGTCCGTGGGGTCACGAAGAGTCGGACACGACTAAACGACTAAAGAACAACAACAACAAATTCTAATGATGGTTGAATGTTACTTTATTTTATGTAGGTTATGTTAAGTTGTGGGTGAACATATCAGACGACACAGCGATTCTTCCAAAGCAGCTCTTTATTTGTAAGCTGGACAGAAATGAACTGAAGAGCTCAGTCAGCCTGCTTATATAGAGCTCCAGAACAATGTAACTGTTGCAACTTTCTAAAACTATCCAATCACTGAATGTCACTTTCGATCCTTCATTTGCATAACTATCTACAGTACCCCCCTGCTGGCCCATGGTGAGAACCTCAGTACATAACAGGTTATTTTAAAGTTATATTTTATTATCACATTTTTGTATTGCATTAGATTGTTATTGTTGAGAATTCCATTCCACCTTAAGAAACAGGCATGTGGAATTGTTGCATGTCACATATCTGTTTACACTCCAGCACAGTATGCTGGGAACTTCTGTTTGTGTATAGCTTTTGCTTTTGGCTGCTCTCCCAGACAACGTGAGATAGATGACATGTTTCTTTGTTCTGATTTATGTTTAATAAATCTGTAGCTGTAGCATGACTTACGCCTACTTCTGTGTACACTCTGCTAATTGCGTGCCCTGGCTTTTGAAGTTTGGGTTGCTGATTTACATTGGAGCACGGGCCGATGGAAGGAGACGTCCGAACTGGGCTTGCCAGCTGGACTCCCGGCCCCTCTAAATGTTGACAGCTGTAAGGTGTACATTCTTTGTTTCTTCACCTTGTAAACTGCCTTGAGATAGAAAGACAGTATACAAATTAAAAGTGATGATGAAGGTGATGGTCCATTCCCAATGCTGTCTGTGCATTTGGGAAGATGTCTACAGTGGGGCAGCCTGCCAGTGAGCATAGTCTCCTGCATGAATCCTAAGAGCTCAGAGTTTCAGCGCACAGGAACAGCCTCCTTGTGGCTGCCTTGGACTGAACATGCTTCAGGAACACAGGAGCATAGGAAGTTGCCAGATCAATTATCTTTCTGCCTCAGCATTGTGGACTGGCAGAGGCCCCCTGGGTTAACAGGCAGAAGCCTCTCTCAGCCCTACCTGAAGATACCAGGGATTGAACAGGGGGCATTCTGCATGCCAAGCAGATGCTCTAGCACTGAGCTTCAGCCCTTCCCTAAATGTGTGGTCACTATCAGGGAGCAGGAAGCCCAAGGGGCAGCTGAAGGGCAAATATGCATCTGCCTCATGTGATTATCATCACATGCTTTGAATGCCTGAATGGGTCGTAATTTGTATAAGCAAGTGCAACCAGATTCACTCTGAGATTGACATTTTACTAAACCACATGCTTTCTAAGTTTCATTTCATGAAGCTGTTTGGGTCAATTTGTTAGCATACCACAATTTAAAAGTCAGGGCATCAGTTTATGGCTTATGGCTGGAGACCTAAGTATGGGAAACCCTGATCTAGAAGAAAAAAGCACTCGGGGTGTCTGATATGTGTGCGGCTGTGCACAGGCGCAATGCGCCAAGCCCAGGAATGACCTGGAAATGTGTCACAAACGTCACAAAAAGGGGCAGAATGGGGCAGGGCAGAGGGGGCTGGCATGGGGGGGGTTTGCTGGCTTTTTCATTGACATTTCCCAGGTCCTAGTCTGATACCCTAACCCATGGGTAGGCAAACAGAGGCCCGGGGGCTGGATCTGGCCCAATCACCTTCTAAATCCAGCCCACAGAATGTGTCCTTTTATTTAAAATGCATCTCTGGATTATTAGTGGGGCATAGGAATTCGTTCTTTTTTCCCTTCAAAATAAAGTCCGGCCCCCCACAAGGTCTGAGGGACAGTGGACCGGCCCCCTGCTGAAAAAGTTTGCCGACCCCTTCTAACCACTATACTAGAGAGAGGTAGAAAACGGGTAGAAAAAGTAAACAAAGAGCAAGCTTCAATCCAGCTCGCTCTCAGGAAGACCAAGGCTAAGAGAAGTCACCAACCAACTCTTCCCACTTAATTTTTTTCCTTCCTTCCTTCCTTCCTTCCTTCCTTCCTTCCTTCCTTCCTTCCTTCCTTTCTTTCTTTCTTTCTTTCTTTCTTTCTTTCTTTCTTTCTTTCTCTTTTACTGTCCTTTACCTTGTGTCTCTTCACTTCTCTCCCCACCCCCCACTTTCCATACGTCTCATATGTTCAATATCAAATCAAGAAAACATTCAAAGGAAATGTTTTTCAGCTGTCACAGCATTAAGCGAGCATATTTTTGTCTTCTAAAAGCATCAGAAATACAGAGGAGAGGGGCGCATGCTTCCCAAAGTAGCAAATGCCTTTTCAGCTGAAAGAGAATCTCCTTCTGTCAGCAGTAATGCCACCTCAGATATTCTTCCCAAAGCATCCGGTTTGCTGTGACATGTATAATTTATTCAGCCCCATGATGCACGCACAGTCGGCAGCTCCCTCAGTTGTGCCTTTGATACGCCATTAGCTTTAAAATGTATATATAATGTAACCAGCTCCCAGGTGAGAAGTTGAAAAGTTAAATAGGGTTGTTGCTCCAAGAATTAAAGCAGATGGAGAGAAGTTTTTGGCTGACAAGAAGCCGCAAACAGAGGCCATGCCAATCTCCCAGGTTTCCTTTCTTCTTGATGCAAGTCCACACAGAACATTTTTGAAAAGGAAAACTTCTCAGGTTGATGAGTCATGTTATTATGTCAGGTCCAGTTCATCTGCCGCATCATAAACAGGGATGTCAGAAAATTTCAAGGGAAACAGAAACAGGGAGCGGAAATTGACAATGTTTGCTTATTCGCCCCATGTACAGAATGGAAACCAAAGTAGCAGACTTGCCTGGTATTCACTGTAGTTGCTTTCAGTCCGCAAATGCTATGTGTTTGATTACTCCCCCCTCCCCCATGTGCATTGTGTTTCCTTTGAATGGAATTGCAACGTCATTTACATAAATGATGCATGTTAAGTTGTGGGTGAACATATCAGACGACACAGCGATTCTTCAAACAGCTCTTGTTTATTCACAGGCCAGGACAGAACTGAACTGAAGGGTTCAGTCAGCCTGCTTATATAGAGCTCCAGTACAACCTAACTGTGTCAACTTTCTAAAACTATCCAATCACTGAACGTCCCTTTCGATCCTTCATTTGCATAACTATCTACAGTATCCCCCTGCTGGCCCAGGGTGAGAACTTCAGTACATAACAATGCAAGTTACATAATTTCATCACAGTGGCCAGCACTGGTAATGCAGTTTCTGGTGGAAGATGAATTGCAGCATTAAGGAAACATTGCTGCATATAATAATAATAATAATAATAATAATAATAATAATAATAAAATTTTATTTATACCCTGCCCTTCCCGGTTCAGAAAACCGAGCTCAGGGTGGCTAACAACAAATTGAAAACACTTAACTGATGCTACAAAAACCAGCATAAAATACAGTATAAAACGTGAATAACAATAAAATCAAAAATTAATTTAGGGGGAAATCATCCAATAAACATTAGATGATCACCAGGGCTAGCTGGCTAAATTAGTCCTATTTGGGCCAGCGAGGAGACCAGGGGAGAATTAGCTGTGGGATCCCAGAGCGGGGTAATCTTCATAAAAAAGGGAGGGGGGTACAAATTGAAAGCCAGGCTAAGTACAAATTGAAAGCCAGGCAGAATAGCTCTATCTTACTGGCCCTGCGGAAGGAAGTTAAATCCTGCAGGGCCCTGGTCTCACAGGACGGAGCATTCCACCAGGTCGGAGCCATCACTGAGAAGGCCCTGGCCCTGGTGGAGGATAATCTGACTTCCTTAGATGAATTGGATCATAAAATACAACTCCCCATTTCTCTCATTCTCTGACTCTGAGTCTCGGTCTGTGACCCACCTGCCCCAGACCATGTGAGTCTCTCCCCCCCCCCCACACTTTCTACCAGGGCTGTGCAACCCCCAGCCCTCGCTCTCTGGATCCAACCCACTCTTGCCCCCTCTGCCTGTGCAAAAACTCTTTTTCCCACACTAGACCAGGCCCCTGCAACCCCCTCCTTGCTCTCTGACTATCAGGGACAGGGCAGAGGAGGAGGAGTGGAAGAGACTGCCTCCCCATCCTGACCCTTCCAGGGAGGAGGAAGAGGAAGACAGTATAGATTTACAACAGGAGTTTGAGGGAGGTTACAGCTCAGAGGGAGATGAGGGGGAAAGTTGGGAAATCATGGGTGAGAAGGCAGAACCGGAGCGGCAGCTGGCTGACATGGTGTCATTAGAAAGCATTCCAGACCCTCCATCTCCCAGAACCTGGCGAGCCTTGAAAGTAGGAGAGCAAAGAGCTCAAAGACAGAGGGCACTTAGCAGGTGATGAAGATGACTAATGAGGAAGTGGGAGAGATGGGGATGGAGATTCACTAGGGACAACACCATTATCCAAGAGTCTGGGTTCTATAGCCTCTCTCTGTAATGGCCGCTCCCCACATTAAATGGAGGGCCCATTTGCATGGTCGTGTGCCCCTGGACCCTATGCAGCACCATTAGCACAGGCTTGGCTTTGCCTCCCCCCAGGTGGGATACCTGGAGGTCTCCGTCTACCTCAGTCAGTTGCTCAATCCCACCTGGGGAGGCGTTCCCAAGGTGATCAGGCCAGGTAGGGGGAGGCACCACCCTGTCCACAAAGTAAGGGGAGGATCTTACCTGGGAATCGTCAGTTGGTTCCAGAGCTTCTCCCACCCTACCCACTCTCAGTTAAGACTTCTTTTGCAGGTTAACCTTTTCTTCACAGGTACACAGGCGCTGCTACATTGAAGGGCGAGAAAGGAATTCTCCTGCATTGGCAGGTTTGCCTTTCCCGTAGCAAAACGTCACAACTTTGGCAAGAGTCTGGGTTCTATAGCCACTCTGTGTAAAGTCTGAAATAAACAAGGACTGTAAGAAACTTCTACTTGTCTTTATACTTCCCTGGGCAACCAGCCGAGGGTTGCTGGCAACACCCTGACACTGACCCACCCGCTGCACCGCCTGCCCACACAAAACCCCACTGTGGCAGGCCATGCACTGCAGGCTCCCCTCCCTCTCTGCAATCCACTCTCTGCCCACACAAAAACTCTCTCTCTCAAACTCGTCCTCCCTGCCCCACCTCACCCTCTGCACGTATCCCACGATAACTCTCACTCTTAGCTCAGCTCCTCGTGGATCCAACCTCTTCCCACACAAACTCCCACTCAGGCTCCTGCTCTCCAACTCCCACCAAACCCACCCTCTGCCCGCCCTGTTTTGAGGAGGAGCTCAAATATGTGGGGGGAAAATGAGTCCCTTTTGAAATCTAAACAGGACAGGGGGCATTTTTCTTTAAAAAAGGGGGGGGAGGACAATCACATTTTTCTAGAGATGGATGGCAACCCTAGTGCACCCTGGTGTTGCCCTAACTTTGTAGACCTTTGTGATTAGATGCTATCCTAGTTACGTAAGAAACATAACCCCTGCATAAATCTGTATACAGTGGTAACTCGGGTTACATACGCTTCAGGTTAGATATGCTTCAGGTTACAGACTCCGCTAACCCAGAAATAGTGCTTCAGGATGAGAACAGAAATTGTGCTCCAGCGGCATGGCAGCAGCAGGAGGTCCCATTAGCTAAAGTGGTGCTTCAGGTTAAGAACAGTTTCATGTTAAGTACGAACCTCCAGAACGAATTAAGTACTTAACCCGAGGTACCACTGTATATGTCAGCATCCAGAGGGAAAGTGGATGCCTCCTTATAATATTAATACTAAATTGGCCTTCATTTTAAGCACCCATGAACCTGAAGCTGTATAGATCCAACATCCCTCTTTTCCCAAACTCACCACTTCCCTCCCCACATTCAATGCCACACACCCCTCCTCTTGCCATGTTCCTCCCATCTTCTGCTCTTTAATTTAATTTCAGACTGTCAGCATCTGAACAGCGAAACATTTCTTCCCTGCCAGCTACAGGTACCTCGGCCATGCCTTTCCCCCCCATTTGCTGCAAGCATAAGCATGTTATTTTACACAGATTCCTAAGAGCAATGGTTTTGCTCTTGCCATACCAGTGCTTTCGTTAGTTCAGTAGAGCCTTCAGCACATCTGAAGTCTCAGGACATTGGGATTTATTATTCTGTTGTATAGAAAATGCTTCTTCCATGGCACATTTTCTGCATATGTGTTATAGAAGGCCTCTTGCAGACCTCAACCACCGATTCCCAAAGAGGATATCAAAGTAAATGGAAACAAATTTTATTTTATATGGTTTACGTTGTCATAATGTTGAGAAGGGGAACCTTTGGCTCCCCAGATGTTGCTTCCATCACCCCTGACTGCTGGCTATGCTGACTAAGGTTCATGGGAGTTGGAGGCCAATGACATATTGAGAGTCCCAGATTCCCCTTTTCCTGCCTTGATGGGACCACGTAGGGCTTGCTGCACATAATATAGACCATAGACCAGGTATGGGTAGATGGGATGGTGCTGCCATCTGATGAGGGAAGTGCAAGTCTGTTCATTTCATGTTCTCTCAGTTTCCCATTTTCCCAACATTAACTTCAGTTTTGGACACTGCAATGTTGTTGATGTTGTTAAGTCCTTGTGAAAATTCAGTGTTGTGGTACAATTTTTTCCTCTTTCTTTGCAGTTTTGCACAGCAATCTCCCCTAATGCAATGCATGTTGGTGTGTTCTTTTTACTAATATATGCAGGCTTGATGGGAGCATTTTTGCACACATTAGTTGCTGGCAAACAGCATTGCAAAATTCAGAGAATTGTGAATTTCAAATGATTGTTGTGCTTTGGCTCTTCCTCTTGTTTGTGAGAATGGCATCGAAGTCAACCAATATGCTGCTCATCTGATACAGCCAATCCCACAGAATCATCCAAAAACCAACAAACAAAAACCCATAACTCTGATTTCACACAAAACTTGCTGATACTTTGTGGATTCCGTGACAAAGCAGTCTCTTGACTCTTCTTTCACTCCTAAATATTTCATTATTCTTAGCTAAGAGTCTGGCTAGGTTGTTGTCATTGGCGTTCCCTTCACGAGTTGGTAAATTCCTTTTGGTTTCAGTTTGGCCTGGGAGATTTTCGGCAGCGGCATGGCTTCCTTGTCTATTCCAAGGGAAGACTGAATACTTCTGTTTTTATTTTGACTTGATTTTTCCCCCCTTTGGCAGTTACTGTGTGCTTTTATGCACACATATATATAGTGCTCCAGGACCTTGTGTGAAGGGCGCAATATGAGTACATGGATAGGATTGGCTGAATAATTCTTTTTGACTTCATCAGGCTGTTAATCCTGCATGCCTGTGGTGATAAACCCACAAAATCCCTGATAATCCTATATAGTATTCAGACAGGGCTGGCAACAGCTATAAATACATATCAAACTGTCAAATACCATTATCATTTAGACAACTCTGCAGCCCTTTCTAAATTACATTAGAATATCCAGGCTTCACTTAACGTCCCCCTTCCTCTCCTCCCCCCGCCCCATTTTTCTTTCTCCCCTCTTAATAACAGGGAAATGCAAACTGCTTAGGTTGTGAACCTAATAATGTATGTTTACAGTACGCCCAACCGTTCTGCTACAGAATCTTGTTTATTCCAGCTCTGCTTCCATATGACTTACAGGCAGAGAGAGCAGTTGAAATTCTGCAGATAAGCAAATAATTCTTGGCAGTTTTGAAAACTAAAGGATTCTTCTGCCAAAAGGCTTCTGTTTACCACACAAAACAAATGTTGTTCCAATTGCATTTCTCTCTCTCTCTCTCTCTTAAATAAAAAAGCATCTTAAATATATCCTTTCAGGAAAACACTTGTGCAGCTTTAAAAGTTTAATTAGATGTGTAACAAAAATAACCAAAAAAAGGAGAGATTTTCTCGCTTGCTCGCTTTACAATTTTAGCTTGGCTAATAACCAGTGATAATAAATAATAGTTTAGTCCCTGCTGTGTTCTGCGGCAACACTGCACTGCACAAAATTATAATTACCGCTAAATGGAAAATCCTTGGGAAAGGATGTACGCCCAGCCCAATTGTGTCAGTTTAATTCCCCCCATATGTGGGTTGTGGGGGGCAGGGAAGAGAGATACTTGCAATATATGAATGTCTTTGGGCCTGATTTTCTTCTTAATTAATCCAGTGTGGTTCTAAAACAATTCCACTGAGGTCAATAGAATTACACCAGTGGAAAAATTGATATGAGTTACTCTGCCCCAAAACCAGACTTGCCAATATTTAAAGGGATTAGATTCATCTGGGATACTAATGGGAGGTCATTTTTGTTTTGTTTGGTCTTTATACACTCAGGCTTGACAAGCTACAGCTCTGTCACATGACCACGTAGAATTACATTGCTTCCCTACAACCCATCAACATGCACGAATGATTTACCAGGTGCATGAAGACAACTCATTTATATGTTTATCACAGGCCATTTGTATACTTGCAGGACTTATCTGCCAATTGCGAAACCTAAGCTTTGAACTGGTATATAAAGATGTAATCAAAGCAACAGAGATATCTGTGTGGTGCAAACACACACACACACATTTTGGAAAGTTGCTTGTTTACTTTGTGTTTGGACACCTCTTAAGCTATTGTAACCAAATTTTGCATGAGACAAATGAGGAAATATTTGTCAATGTTTGGATCCAATTGGATGCCGTTTTGAATCAAGATGGCAGACTGAACATTTCAAAACTGTGCTGATGTTAACTACTCATTTCAAGACTCCACTGATTTTGTTCATTCATTTCTTAAGATTCTCGAGCTGACCCAAGTATAAGGCTGCTAGTAAGTAGACAGATTTACTTCCATTCTTAAAAGGCAGTGGCATCTGCTTCTCAATTCTTCTTCTTCTCTTCTTCTTTGGAGATCACTCATAGCTGAGTAAGATTGTCTTCCATAAACACGGTTTTAACAATGAGTCCGTATGTGTATGTAAAGGCCAATTCTGGATCCACACGTCCTTCTACAGTGGGGACATTGGTTTCCAGGCGGGAGTGGATCACGGTGAGGGTTTGCCAAGTGTGCCTTCCTCTTTACACATTTCTCCCTTGTGTCCTGAGTTTGAGCGTCTTCAAAGCCCATGACACCTTTGGTAAAGGCTGCTCTCCAACTGGAGCACCCGCAGGCCAGTATTTCCCAGTTGTAGCTGTTTATACTACATTTTTTTTAGATTTGCCTTGAGACAGTCTTTAAACCTCTATTGCTGACCACCAGTGTTACGCTTTACATTTTTAAGTTCGGAATAGAGTAGTTGCTTTGGAAGACGATAATCAGGCATCCACACAACATGACCAGTCCAAGTTGATGTTGAAGAATCCTTGCTTCAACACTGGCGATCTTTGCTTCTTCCAGTATACTGGCATTAGTTCACCCGTCTTCCCAAGTGATGTGTAAAAGTTTTCGGAGACACAGTTGATGGAATCTTTTGAGGAGTTGGAGATGGCGTTTATAAGTGGTCCATGTTTCACAAGCATACAGTAAGGTTGGTAGTACAATATGCTGCTCAATAAAGCAACTAAGGCTTACATGGAATCATAGACCCTGAGGATCATCTATGCAGGAATATGCAGCTATTCCTTACAGGGATCAAACCTGCAACCTTGGTGTTATCAGCACCACACGCTAGCTAACTGAGCCATCCAGCATTTGTGTGGCCTTAACCAGGAGCCATGCAACATCTAGTTAAGCTGAGGGTTATCGCTTTTTTTTTTTGCTTTTCAAATGAAATAGTCTGCTATGAGCAGCTGTCTCCCCACGTGATTAATAGGAACGAGACAGGAAGCTTTTAGATCATACGCCATCCCAAGAGATGCCTTAATGAGCACCTGGATATTGAAGAAGGCAGAAGAGCTGGCAGGCGAAAAAGGAAGCTGAGTGAAGAAACAACTTATATTCCAGAAACTGGGAGCTCCTTCTCACACACCATTTTTCCCAAGCATGAGCATATTTGTCAGCAGAGAAATGTGCATATTCACAGTTTATTGTCCTGTAACAGACATTTTCACATCCTACTGCATTTAGTCTCTAACTTTTTTGTTGGCATCCGTCTGTCTCAAGGGACAATGGCGTACGCCTCTGGGGGTAAAGTCAAACTGCTGTGTCAGCAGCACTAAACATATAACATCCCCGGTACAGAAGAAGAGTTTGGATTTGGATTTGATATCCTGCTTTACCACCACCCAAAGGAGTCTCAAAGTGGCAATCTCCTTTCCCTTCCTCCCCCACAACAAACACTCTGTGAGGTGAGTGAGGCTGAGAGACTTCAAAGAAGTGTGACTAGTCCAAGGTCACCCAGCAACTGCATGTGGAGGAGCGGAGACGCAAACCCGGTTCACCAAATTACAAGTCTACTGCTCTTAACCACTACACCACACTGAACCTCATATGTTGCTCCAGCGTGCTCATGAAGCTCTTGCAGAAAGTACAACTGGGGCTCCTTATTCCCCTAACCTCTGGTTATGAGAACGGGTGTCATTTTGTACACAAGAGTGGTACAGCTTCTTCTGTGCAGCCAATTCCCATTTTCAGGAAACGCTTGACACCAAAGCATGACATGCTACCAGCAGGGTTGCTCTTCACATGACTGCCACTGAGAGGCATTCTCAAAGGAGAGCCAAGTGCAAAGGGAACATGAAAGAGTAGTTTATTATGAAATTAATAAAGAGAAGTTTTTCTCCCTCTCCAATTAAAATTAGAACTCAGGTTCCAATGGAGCTGAAGGTTGGCAGAGTCAGGATTTCAAAAGAAAGTTCTTCACACGGCACATAGTTAAATTATGGAACATGAGTGGTTATCAGTGGCTATGAGGCATGATAGCTATGGTCTACTTTCATTGTAGACGCGGGTGGCGCTGTGGGTTAAACCACAGAGCCTAGGAATTGCTGATCAGGTGGTCGGCGGTTCGAATCCCCATGACGGGGTGAGCTCCCGTTGCTCGGTCCCTGCTCCTGCCAACCTAGCAGTTCGAAAGCACAAAGTACAAGTAAATAAATAGGTACCGCTCTGGTGGGAAGGTAAACAGTGTTTCCGTGCGCTGCTCTGGTTCGCCAGAAGCGGCTTAGTCTTGCTGGCCACATGACCCGCAAGCTCTACACGCTGGCTCCCTTGGCCAATAAAAGTGAGATGAGTGCCGCAACCCCAGAGCCGATCATGACTGGACCTAATGGTCAGGGATCCCTTTACCTTTACTTTCATTGTCAAAGGCAGCAGGACTCTGAATAACAGTTTGCTGAGAATTACAGGTGGACAGTGTGTGTGTGTGAATCTTTATTGGCCATAGCAAGAAAACAGCAATACGATATACAAAAATAGAAATAAAAAAGTCAGTTATATAAAATACATTTTAGGGTTTTGAATCAATAGTCAAATGGTGGATCTTATTCTGATTGCCCCAGCTCATCATCTGCTCATCTTGATCTGCCAAGCGAAAGGAAACTCTCTCTCTCTCTCTCTCTCTCTCTCTCTCTCTCTCTCTGTGTGTGTGTGTGTGTGTGTAGAGAACTGAACTGCAAAATTCAGAAAAGTGTGATTTTTCAATGATGGCTCGTGTATTGTTTGGTAAAATGGATTCTGTAGGTTCACCTTCAAATGCAAACAAAATCAAATTTCTCTGCCACCTGCACTAGATGGACCAATGATCTGACCTAGAATGAGGCAGCTTCATGCACACATGTATGTCTGTCATCACACACATGAGAAAATATCCTCCAATGCACTGAAGTTTAATTGGACTCAGCCTATGCATGATTAAAATATTTCTGCCTTTTAGTTTCACCTCCTGCTTCCACCTCTGAAAAAAACCCTCCACCCCTGAACTTTATACTATAAACTATAAGCTATAAACATTTTTGCTGCATCCTTTTTATACCTTAAAGTAAGTACTCATAATAATATAAACACTGAACACCCCCTAATTGAATATTATATATAATAAATGTAATGGCTGCATGTTTATTATCTGGTTTTACCCTGAAACCTTCTGGCGCACATGAGAAATCAAAGCAGTGGTTTGATATGTCCCATAGCCATAAAACTAAAATAAAGCTTCACAGCTGAACCCTCCTCTCACAGCGGGCTATTTATCTGCAGCATTTATTTTAGCTATAGCTTTTGTTTTATTTGCAACTAACGTACTGTCATAGCTCTAACTGCTTTTGACATCTTTATTCCTCTAGCAGCAAGAACATTTAAATGTGTTATGTATGAAAAGGTGATACCATTGCATTAGCTGGGAAACTATCATCTGATGGCTATGCTCCTGTTTCATATATTTTACATGTATCTAGTAGGGTTATTTGGGGGAGGGGGAAAATCTTGCTAAAGAAATAAGCACCATGGCGCCATGGTCTCCAGCCACAATCACAAACAGGACATAAATTATATTAGTTTGAGATGCAATTAAGTGGTGTAATTAGCACAGTTGGGACATTGGGGGAAAACCAGGACTGCCTGTGATTACTGCCTAGGGATCTCCATCTTCCCCCACCTGCTGGACCAGTTAACTAAGAAACCACAAAATTCAGTGGTGCTTTGTGGGTTGCCTGATTAAATTCAAGGTCTAACCGAGTCCTCTTCATTTCTCCTCCAGATATTCACTATCAATAAATTTTAAAAGCGCTATCTTTTCCCCAATGCAGCAGAAGTGGTTAGAATTTGCAGGCATATTAGCTCTTCCAGAATGGTTAAAGGATGCCAAATCACAGGAAAATAGGTCCAGGTTTTTTTGTGATGGACAGCTCTGAAGTTTGAATAGATTATTTTTTTAAAAATGGAACATCTCTAAGCTTATGTGGGGGCAGATTTTTTGGGTGATGATTGCAGGCCATGTAGCAGAAAAAGCAAACCCCTCGCCTCTGAAAGTGCTTAAAAGGTAAAGGGACCCCTGACCATTAGGTCCAGTCATGACCGGCTCTGGGGTTGCGCCGCTCATCTCGCTTTATTGGCCGAGGGAGCCGGCGTACAGCTTCTGGGTCATATGGCCAGAATGTCTAAGCCGCTTCTGGCGAACCAGAGAAGCGCACGGAAACGCCATTTACCTTCCCACTGGAGCGGTACCTATTTATCTACTTGCACTTGGACGTGCTTTCGAACTGCTAGGTTGTCAGGAGCTGAGACCGAGCAACGGAAGCTCACCCCATTGCGGGGATTTGAACCACTGACCTTCTGATCAGCAAGCCCTAGGCTCAGTGGTTTAACCCACAGCGCCACCCGCGTCCCTTCTGAAAATGCTTAGAGGCAACCTAAGGCTAACTCTTAACTTCTTTTGCCCCTTTTGCCCCTAGCTCCAGCTGGTAGGTTTTCAGAGTTCTAATAAAAGGCAAAGTAGGTCCCCAAAGCCTAACTCTGCCCACCTCTGTTGTCTGATACAGCACTAAAAATGTTGCAAGGGCTCCTTAACACTTGCCTTTCTGCTAAAATAAAATTGAGCTCGCTCAAAATATTTTCACCTTGGAAATACTGGCTTTTTCTCAAGTTGTGACCTCTCCAAAGAAGCCACTGTTAAGAAATGACAGCCACTTCTATTTGAACGGATAGCCAAACGTGAGTTATGGCTGTCTTAATGCACCACAGGCAGGCCCCACAGCCAACAGAACTTCACAGTCATTGCCAATAATATTTTTTAAGAGGTTGGGAGTCGCTGACAGTGAAAGAGAAGTGGGGATGTTACTTTTCATTTGCACTGCTTTACATTTCAAAACTGATATATATATTTTCTTAAATGATTTGCCAAAGGCATTAAAGCACTGCGTGTTCATTGCTGGGGGCTTATGTTTATCACTGCTGGGGATATAGCAAAGAAATAACAGCAGAAAAAGTGCTAAATGATATTTTGCATTGGATGGCTTTGTTCTGCTGATTTCACTTAGGTCAGTGATTAGGCAGATCTCAAGAACCTATCAAGTACCTGGCAGAGTCCTTTGGAGATCTACAACCAGCTCCCAATAGTTTTGGGTTTGAGAGAGATTTTCAAAACCAAGGCAGTTTTGGGGTGTGTTTTTTGGGTGGGGGTGAGGGAGATAATCCACAGAGTGCCATGGAACCAGGACGTCATAAAATGGAAGGATTTCCATTATGTTCTCTGGTGAACTGAAATTCTGCACACATTCTCTTCCAATAGCAGACCTATGCAGGCATTAGTTCAATCTGGAAATTCAGATTGCTGACATTCCAACCATTGCAATCCTTTAAAGCATAACAAAAGTTCAAACGAGCATGAAGCAACTCAAGTAGCCAAAGGCATTCCAAAAAGGGGGCATTCCCCAAAAAAGTTTGAGCTGTACTTGTAATTAATTTGGTTCACGCCATCAGCATCCCTTTCCCTAATCTGCTGAAATGTACCTGATAGGATTGGTGACAAGCTACTGCCTTCAGTAGGTGGTGTCTACCTCCTGTGTGCAAGCATTCCTGGAAATCAGTGTCCTTGGGTCCTGAATCTGGTCTAGGGGTTAGAGTGTTGGACTAGGACCTGGGAGACCAGGGTTTGAATCCCCACTGGGTCATGGCGGAAGCTTACTGGGTGGCCTCGGCCGGTCACTGCCTCTCAACTTAACCTACAAGGATGTTGTGGGGGGGGGGTCACAAAGGAGGAGAGGGAAAACCAGGTATGCCACCTCAAATTCATGTGATAAAAGGTGGATTATAAATGCGATAAATTTATAATAAAACAATACTAATGGGGAAGGAAAGCTGCAAATGGTGCCAGCCTCTTTTACAGAACCGCTTTCCAACATTGGTTCCCAAAAGTGGGCCAGCGTATAACACTTGAACATCCGAGGAAAAAAGAAAAACACAGACAATGAGTTCTGCCTGGTATTTTACAATTCTGAACTAAGGCTATATCAAGAGAGCCAATCTGAGCTCTGATGTTGGAGGGGGGTGAGAAGGGAGAGAGAGGCTCCCACACAGACAGGAAGAAATATTTGATGTAGTTTAGTCTCAGGGACAAGATGAACAACAAAGATTTGCACAATTTAAAGGCCCTGAATTTGCCCAGTGGGAAGACCGGTTGAAAGACAATATTGGACAAGAATCCAGCTGAAAATAAAGTAAAAAGAGAGTGAGAGAGAGAAAAGAAAAAGCACAATTCATCACTTTTTGTGCTGCCATCAGTTCTGCTGCCTTTAGCTTTGCTGTCCCTCAGATGGAACGACTGATAGTTTAATGGTGATATTAATTTCTTGTCAAGGATAAATGTTTGGCAAGAGACAGAGGCATCTCCAAGGTGGGAGCTGGGCTGCACAGTTAATGTCTTAATGTCCGCCAGGTCATGGTCCATGAGAAACAGGGCTGCTAGCCAGACATTCAATATACCTTGTAAAGTTTAGGAATTGATACTACTTTGCTGTTATATTTAACCTTTACAACTGCCCTATGAGGTTGGTCAAAATAATCATCCTCATATTGCAGATTTGGACTCTGGACTTAATGGCCATCTGGCCTGATCCAGCAGGAACCCAGTTACTTTTTTAAGCCCATTGTGGAACCTTGATCTTCCTTCACTGATTGGGAAGGTCTAAAGGGGGATTGTAAGAACGTTCCATCCGCACTCTGGAATCCTGATTGTGCTGTGTTCCCAATTGCAGGGAGCATGATTAGTGCATCCAGCCATAAACATGTTCAGAATTCCCCTTTTAAAATCCCCACTCTGTGTGGGAACATCAGGAGTAGGGCCAGCCTCCACACTCCTTGGATGGATTGTCTAAGAACTCTGGAAGAGCACTACTGTTTCCCACCTAACCAGCTGTCAGGAGTCCAGGTTCCCAGCTTGATAACACAGTAAGTGTAGGTAATTAAAAAGGAGGATTTATTGCAAAAACAAACAGATAGCTCCGGACAGCTCTAACGCAGCTGCAGGCATTATCACTCAAGATGACCCTTCTGAAGACTGCTTCCGGTTTCTACAGGATATATTGAACCATCACCCCTTACGACTCTTCTTTTGCTTCCTATCCAGCAGCCCTCCCATTCACTGACTCTTTGGATTTATTGGGTTAGCTCCAGCCTCTTCCTGTTCTGACAGAATATCTCTGTGTCTGTTTGCACCTGTTTAAGCTTCCTGAGAGCTTTGGCTGTGTTCCAGCCCACTCTCAGTTGTTCCCATGGCAACCGGCATTCCAATGCCCAGATGAGTCACCACTGAGTGCTGTGTTCTTTGCTCAGCCTGCGTCAAATCTAAGCCTCTCTGTTCTGCAGCAGGCTGTAAAGTTCTACTAGGAGCTGGCTCATTCCTGACACCAGCACATTGTTGGGTGCATGTAGATTCAAACCCATATCATTAAGAGAGCTGCATTCCCAGGGAGAAATTTCCATGACCTAGCATTGCCAGCCTTTCTGTAAGACTCCATAGCTTATGCCTGTTCAGTGCTACCCCAGTCCATCAAGATGGATGTACTCAGAGTTCTAGATTCCTTATGCAAGCATTCTTTTCTCTTCAGTTAGCAGAGCAGAAGCTCTGCTTCGGAATACAAGTACGTAGCTGTTTCTTTTTCTAACATTTCACCACCTTCTCTGGTATAACTCAATCATCATGTTCAGCTAGGTATCTGCATGCTCTGTTTAATGTGGCACTGTAAAGTCCACTTTTTTTAATAAAATAAAATAAAATGGAAATTCTTAGAACTGCTTTATTATCATCATAATAGCATTAATCTAATCAGCTTTTAAATAAGCCAATTATGCTTTATACAGATTAGTCCTCCTAAATATTAATTGAATTATGTGGCTTAAACATGTCGCCTTTTCCAAGAAAAAATAAGCGCAGAGTGAATTTCAATGTGTTTGAAAATATATGTTGCTGCTGCCCTACTCCTCTTCTCATGCATTCTATAGTGGTACCTCGGTTTACGAACTTAATCCGTTCCAGAAGTCCATTCTTAAACCGAAACCATTCTTAAACCGAGGCGTGTTTTCCCTAATGAGGCCTCTCGCCACCGGTGCCCTTCCACTTTTTGGATTCCATTCTTAGACCAAAGTAAAGTTCTCAAACCAAGACACTATTTCCAGTTTTGCCGAGTTCGAAAACCAAATCATTCGTAAACAGGGCTGCTCTTAAACCGAGGTATGGGGCATGGGGATGGGGCAATCTATGGCACACCAAATGTTGTTGGACTCCATCTCCCATCCAGCCCAGCTAGCATGGCCAATGGTCAGGAATCATGGGAGTTGGTGTAAATTAACACCTGGAGGGTCACAGCTGTTGCTGATCTAAGTTCCTTCTTCCCATCATCATTCCACTTTCCATATACTCACATAAATCATGCCCAACTTTTCACAGGGCCATTTTACATGGATGTCTGTGTAATTAAACTGTGTCCCCTTCCCTATTTTTGTTGTTCCAATTCTCCCCTTTTCTTATTGCTATGTTGATAATGCAGAGATGAACCTGCCTTCCTTTTGAAGAATGAGAGGGCATGCACTTCTTACTGATCAACCTGCAGCCTTAAACACATAGAGCTGTGAACACAGCAGGTCTTAATTCTGAGTAGACATGCTGGATGTAGCCCATTATGCAGATGGTAAAAGCTGAAAGGAAGATTTTCTCATGCTAAATGCTGTGATAATTGCTTCACTGTGGAGTACGGTGGGATTGGGAAAACTCATTCACAGTAGGTTGCGATGTGTGCAACATCTTTAAAATGACCACCATCTACAAACAAATGTGCACAGTTATTTGTAAAAGGCTTGAAAATGCTTTACTGGGCATAGTGGGTGAACCAAGGGAGGATAAAATACTGTTTAAGTATGCAACAACTGGGGCAATAATTCTCTTGGTCCAAAAATGGAAAAAACAAGAAGTACCAACGAAAGAAGTGGCAGGTGAAAATGATGGACTTTGCAGAAATGGAGTTGCTGACAGGGAAAATCCGAAGCCAGCAGAATCAAGTATTCCAAAAGGACTGGAGTAAATTTACACAATATTTAAAAGACTATTGTAAGCAATTAACATCACTTGCAGGGTTGTCTGAAGACTTGTAATGAGGAATTTCCTCCCTTTTTATTTTAGCGTAAACTTTAATGCTTTTGGTAATGAGTGAACTAGAATTGGAAAAGGTATAAATTGCAATGATATAAAGGTTAACTCTGAAAGCCATGAGGCAGGAGAGAAGGAAGTCGATGGGCTCTGAAGAGGTAAAGAGGATAAAAATGATGTGATTATATATTATTCAATGGAAAACCAATAAAAATTATATTTTAAAAAGAAAAGAAAATGCTTTCAAAAAGATGAGGCAATGGCTTGGTTGTGATAGACAGAGGATCAGAAGTAGCAGAAGATTCTAACCATAGTAAACCATGCAAAGTACCATCAAGACCTGTGGCATGCCTGGATTTATTTTAGTATCTTTGTTCAAACCTGCCAGTTACTTCATTAGGAGCAACCAAACAGTTCCAGAAACCATTTCAGCATCCTTATTGTGTAGAAACAGGCACAGCACCAGTGTCCGGTCAGGTTGGGCACTGACTAAGAGCCCCAGGGGCTGGGAAGGTCCCTCACTGATTCAACTTGGCCACACCATTGCAGTTATCATCTTCCCCATCAATGCTCTTCAGAGATGGATGGCCATACCACTTTTGTATGGAAGCCAGGCTGAACTGCCCACCATTTTAAGTTATCCAAAATGTCATGCACCAGGCAGATGATCTAGGAAACTTATTGCCTCCCAAACCAAGAGCTCTTGGCTCTGCTACAGAAATGCTTCTGTTTAAACCAGAAGTCTTGGTGCCAGGCTGTATTCCAGACCCTCCAAGTGTCCCTATTTTCCAGGGACAGACCTGGATTTACAGAAGCCGCCTCGGTCTCTGATTCGATCCCAGAATGTCCCACTTTTCCTAAGGACCTCTTTATTTTCATCAGAAACATATTGGAGGGTATGGAGTTATCCAACCCCTGAACTATCTGAAGGCAGCCCTGTAGAAGGAAGTTTTTAAATGTGTAATGTTTTATTATGTTTTTATATGTGTTGGAAGCCACACAATCAGATGGGCACAGTATAAATAGTAAAATTATTATTGTTGCTATTATTATAGAACATTGTTGTTGTTTAGTCATTTAGTCGTGTCCGTCTTTGTGACCCCATGGACCAGAGCACGCCAGGCACTCCTGTCTTCCACTGCCTCCCGCAGTTTGGCCAAACTCATGCTAGTAGCTTCGAGAACACTATCCAACCATCTTGTCCTCTGTCGTCCCCTTCTCCTTGTGCCCTCCATCTTTCCCAACATCAGGGTCTTTTCCAGGGAGTCTTCTCTTCTCAGGAGAGAAGTATTGGAGCCTCAGCTTCACAATCTGTCCTTCCAGTGAGCACTTGGGGCTGATTTCCTTCAGAATGGATAGGTTTGATCTTCTTGCAGTCCATGGGACTCTCAAGAGTCTCCTCCAGCACCATAATTCAAAAGCATCAATTCTTCAGCGATCAGCCTTCTTTATGGTCTAGCTCTCACTTCCATACATCACTACTGGAAAAACCATAGCTTTAACTATACGGATCTTTGTTGGTGAGGTGATGTCTCTGCTTTTTAAGATGTTGCCTAGGTTTGTCATTGCTTTTCCCCCAAGAAGCAGGCGTCTTTTAATTTTGTGGCTGCTGTCACCATCTGCAGTGATCATGGAGCCCAGAAAAGTAAAATCTCTCAATGCCTCCATTTCTTCCCCTTCTATTTGCCAGGAGGTGATGGGACCAGTGGCCATAAAATCATAGAATCATAGAGTTGGAAGAGGCCACAAGGGCCATCAAGTCCAACCCCCTGCCAAGCAGGAAACACCATCAGAGCACTGCCATGATCTTCATTTTTTTGATGTTGAGCTTCAGCCCATATTTTGAGCTCTCCTCTTTCACCCTCATCAAAAGGTTCTTAGGACGTCCCTATTTTCATCGGAGAAATGTTGGAGGGAATAGAATTCTGCTTAGGACAGAATTCTGCCTCATCACTCTTAAAGAACCTCTCAGCCATTCATTTTTCCTGTCCATGTAACAATATGAACTACTCATTCTGCACCTCTGTTTCCCCCCCCATTTATCCTCCACCTCCCAATCCTACTGTGCTTCAAAGGTTCATCTGCATTAATCAGAAACCCGTCCCCATCCCCTACCTTAACTTAACAAGAAATCAAGAAAAGAAGCAAGAAAAGAGAGTTCTAAAGCTGTGCAGAGAACTTCATTTCTTTTAAAGGAAAACAACCCAGCAGTTTTGTCTAGAGTATCTCCCATAGGGTGTTATGTTTTATGTGTTTTGAAATTTCATTTCTCCACCAGCCATTTCTTGAAAAAAAAAAAAAAACTTCTGTTGTGGATCTGCTATCTAAAGGCTTGCATACTACCTCAGCAGGTATTCTACCTTATTTTGGTATGGTTGCTTTTTCCACTTGTATATTTTATTCTTCAATTCAGTATTTATTGATTTCTTCCTATCAGCCCTCTCCTTCAAAGTCTTTTGAGAGATTTCCCCCCCCCATCTAAAGACAGTAAAAGGAGTTTGATGGAGTTGTGAAAATTGGGGCCTTTTGATCCTATTTAGTTCAATTTTGGATAGTTCAGTTATTGCTTTGCTTGCAGAAATAAACATGCACGCGCATGCACACACACACACCAGCTGGCATTTCTGAATAATCAAGAAAATGCAGAAAATTCAGATATATTGAAGAAGGATAATACACTTTGCTTTCCACAGAGAAGCCCTTTATCTCCAAGATATGAACAAAGAAAGGTAGCAAATTCACCCGGCAGTTTTGTTCATGGGGTTGATGCCTCCACGTGAAAGCAGCCCATTGTTTTTGTTAGAGAGATATGCTCAGTGTTTAACTAAACCCAGGGGTTGGAAACTGAATCTGGCTGGCAAGCCTGAGCTTTATCTTTTCCAACCCTCATGGGCTGCCCACCTGTCAATCACCTGATGTCACCATGACATCACGTATCGTGTGTTTTTTCGCCTGAAGGGATTGGAATCCACCAGCACATGCAAAGTGACAGCACTATAGCAGCTGATACCATATATGATGTCAGGTGCAAAGCAGGGTGGCGTGGCTCATGGAGCAAATTTGGAGCCCAGTGGACCAGAAGGTATATGTATATGCTGTTGGAGCATGTGCAGAGTGCCCATCCCGATGCCAGCAGAGTGTGCCAAAAGAACAGAGAAACACCAAACTGTTCTAGGAAGAGGCAGTTTCTACTGACAGTACAATGCAGTATCAGTTTCATGTGGTTCTAGATCCAGTTTCCTTACAGAACACAGACTAGGCTCTGGTCAAGGGCAGGGGCCAAACGCCCTTAAACACAACAGCATTTAGACTGTAGATTGTGCTGAGCAGGTACAGGGCAAAGCGTACCCAAATTAAACAGCATACCAAAATCAAACCTTTCTTGTCCTTTTCCTCTGCATGTATAAACCCTTATACATTAACATATGCAACATGTAGATCATAAATAAGAATTTTGGCATAAATATGCACAGAAGTCTATGACTGGCAGCCAGCCAAGCAGAAAAGTGTTAGGCCATAGTCCTCCATTGGAGCTAGTTGCCAGAAATGTGATGGACCAGACCACCCACAGCCATTCATTTTTTATTTCAAGAGTTAGCAAACCCAAGAGAGTTTCTGGCTCCATTTAAGCCTAATAAGAAACCATGCTTTGGCAACATGCTTCACACATTCTCCCCTCTCATTCTCTTTTGTGCTTGCAAGATCAAAAGCCTGTGGCTTCAAGCTAGCCACAGTCCCCCATGACCCACAAATGAATGGTTTTAATGGTGGAACAAACCAGTATGGTTGCCCAAATTCAGATGTCATACAAAACAGTGGCCAAAGATTTCCATCTCCACCTTGAAAACATGGACGATGTTCTTGTAACACCAGATCATCATTTAGCCGGGGAGGTCAATCTGCTGCCTGTGGCCTAATTTCAAGCAGGCAGCAAAGAAGGGGGAAGTGGAAGAGAGGGGTGTTACAAAGAGTGGGAGAAAGAATAGGGTGGCAAAAGAAAGGGAAGAGGAAAAGGGTACCAGAAAGAGTGAGGGAGACAAAGGGATGTCAGGGAATGAGAGTGTGTGTGCTACATACCCTCCAACTTCCCTGAAAATGCAAGGACCGTTCCCGAAAACCCCCTAGCGATCACAGCTTCTCATGGTGTCACAGAGAGTCCCAATTAAACAAGCAGCCATCCCTTCAGTACAGTGTTTCATCCTGATACTGGGAGTTCAGATCCTTGCATTCTTAGGTCTATGCTTCCTACTCCTCACTTCCTGTGTTTATGAAAACAAATTCTGGGCAGAGGCGGAGCTAGCTGCTCCAGCACCTGGAGCAGCGCAAATGCTGTGCACCCGGGGACAGGGCTAGCTGCCCGTGGGGGCAGGGCTAGTGTCCCAGGCGGCGAGCATCTCGGGGGGGCGCGGCATGGTGATGTCACCCCCCCAGGGATGACACCTGGGGTGGATCGCACCCACTGCACCTCCTTCCTCCATCAGTGGTTCTGGGTCACTTGAATGCCCTTAAGAAAGTCTTGGTTCCGACTTGTTCGTTCAGCTTCTGCATCCCTGCCCCAGTGTGCTGGGCCCGGGGGTAACCCGAGCAACACGGTCCAGGTCCGGTCCCGAATCCAAGGGTTCTGCGAGGAGTCAGTCCGACAGGGCCAAGGCAGGACACAAAGGCAGCAAACCAGGCAAGGTCAGGCACAGGATCACCGGCAGGTTCTGGCAAACAACGTTGCTCCTGCAATCTGGGGCGGGGTCCAGCAGCCTTTTATCTCTGTCAGGGTAACGGCCGGTACTGATCCCCCAGCGACTTACCTCCCTGTCTCACCCGAAGGCGAGCACTCCTCCTGCAAGTACTCAGGTCTCTCCTCTCAGACCTTAGTCTCTGCAGCTTGGGAGACGGTGGTGGGTTACTAGACCCAGGGGCCGCCTCAGCCTCTTCTGACCCAACTGGTAGAGGAGCAGCTGTAAGTGATTGCCCAGCTGAAGGCAACGAGGGAATCCCCGCATCTGGAGCCAGGGCAGGCCCAGGCCCCTGACTCAGCCCAGCTCGTATTTGTTGCAGGGGAACCTGTGCAGACCGGGGCTCTTCAGAATCAGGCCCCAGACTAGGTTCAGCTGCCGCCTGAGGCAAAGGATCCGGTGCGGACTCCGAGTCCGAGTCCGAGCCCAAGGCCATCACACCCAGCCTCGTAAGAAGGGGGGGCACTATTTTTATTTGAGGTATGTTGGTGTCAAGGAGTTGACAAGCAAACCAGGTCAACTTCAGGGCAGGCACACACACCGGAGGCACAGAATGCAATTGGCTGTTTATCGACAGAAAATAACAACGCAGTGGAGTTCTCTGGTCTGTCTTAAGCCAGCTGAGACATTGCTGAAACTGACAACTATTTCTGCTCTTCTCACTCTACCCTTTCACTCTAGATCCTCCTCAAACAGACGAAGGCTGAGTCAAGAGCATGGGCTCCTCCTCTGGGTAGCAAGGGCAATCACAGACTCCTTTCTGCGACTCTCTAGCCCTGCCCTGGAAGGTCCTCCTTCTCCTGAGCCCCCTTAATCATGTGACCCACCCACCTCTGTTTCGAGCACCTCCAAGCTCATCCCTTCCACAGCCTGCTCTTCAGTGTCCCACCACCAAGATCCAGGATCTAAGTCGTCACCTTCTGCACAGGCGGTTCCCACGACTCTTCCTCATCCAGCCAGTCCCTGGCAGTTGGAGGGTATGGAGCTATAGGGAAGCAGAAAGAGAGAGATGGGGCGACCCAACCAAGCTTTGCTTTTGGTCTTATTCCCTTTTGCTTCAGCCGTGCCCACCACTGGTATGTGGCCCCTGACAGATTTACTCATAAGGAATGCGGCCCCTCAATAATGAAAAGGCTGCCCATGTTTGGTTTTTCACGTTGGAGGCAGGCCTTTTTGTCTATCTTCGCAACCCTGCCCAGACCCCCTGCTAGATGTCTTGTGTGCCACATACGATTCTGTGCTGCCGGTCCTTGCATATCACTCCCCCACCCTCTTATGTTTTTGTCTGCCTCCCCCCCCCTCCACTGCCAGCCTGAGAACAAACCTCGCCTGTTCTTCTGAACAGCCTGAGGGTGACACAAATTTTCATTGGCACTCCTTTTATGCATTTCCATCCTAGCTCCTGGCTTTTTCCTGACACTGGGTAAATTTCATTTTAAAAAGCTATTACGAGTTCTATCAGTAATAGGGAGAGATATGAAGAAGGTTAGACTTCTGTCAGTCAGAGAGCCTGGACTGACTATTACAAATAAACTCCAAGGTATCTGAGCATTTCCCCAACACAAAGCTATTTATCCAGGGTTGCTTTCACTGTTAGGCTGTTATTAGAGATGTATGCTTAACATTCACAGCCCAAGTCTGAAACTTTGGGCACCAGATATTTGCCTCCTGAATCCATCCCAGGGACACATTCGGAATAATTCTACATCGGACCTTTTTGCACGGACGGTTCTCTTTAAATTTAATTTCCTTTAAAATATTTACATCCTGCTTTTCAGCCAACGTCCAAAGCAAATCCAACAAGAGATCTAATTGTGAAACGGCACAAATGTCAGTAATCAAATCAGAGAAAGCAACAACAGAGAAAAGCGGTGGGCGTGCAAACATCTCCATCAAAAGTCCAGGGAAAGGGCCATAGCTCAGAGTTGTTCGGAGGATGAAATGAGATAACCCTCCTTTGTAGGGTTGTGCCTCTGGTACAACCTGGGACACAAGATAGAGTCCTGACTTAGTAGAATGGAGCATATGTCAGGAACGTGGCCTCCCAGAGCGCAGGGGATGAGTTAGACTCAGAGATTGAACTAAGTGAATGAGAGACCGACACAGTAGAAGAGAACCAGCTGACAGAGTTGAGAGAGAGCAGCCCTACCCCCCTTTCCAGGGAAGACTCTATTAGCTCTCAAGAAGAGGAAGAGTTGGAAGGCAGCCTGAGCATTGCTAGGCAATCAGCAGATAAGCAGAGGTCTTAGTCAGCCTCTCAGTCCCCGTTCTAGGCATTTGGATAAAATCAGAAGGCAATGAAAGAGCAAGAGGGGAAAGGCAGGGGTCTGGCATTCTTCCTGCTGTGGGAGGGGTGAAACTTCAGACTGACCAACAAACATAAATGTAAGCAGGTGAGAAGCTGGGCACTGGATGTGTCTTTTTGTAAATAAACATACATAAAATTGCCAGAGAGTTATTACTTATCAGGGCTGGCTTGCCAGCCAGAGATCATTACAGCATATCGCTTTGACTTCATGTTGAAGCACATGCCTGAATGAACCTCTGCATAAAATAAACTCCCCACAAGTCGATAATTAGTATCACAGGAAGGAGACTGGGACCATCCCTGATGTGCTAGTTCTTTAATGTTTGCTGGGAGTTGTAGACGCCACTTCATGCCTGCAGGCCACCATTAGATTGTCTATCTCATTCTGGTGCATTTGTAGATCAAGCCTTGATGTAGTAAGGGCGATGTGAGCAAAGCCCTAATGACACTTCCCAACTTCTGCGCCTGGGCAGAGCAATTGTCCTAGACTGCAGGAAGCATCAAATCCACAGTTGTACTTGGTTTGTGCTGGCAGGGAAGAAGGTGTGTGGGGAATGGTGGTTTCTCTCTTCCACTAGCATTTTGCTTATTGTTCAAATAGGTATCAAGGAATGTGTCAAGGAGGGCTTTGAATCCAGAGACCAAAAGTCACCCCTCATCTGCCCCTGGGATTTAAGCCATTGGACCTCTGAGTTTCCCATGCCTTCTCCCATCATGGACCACTAGTGGGAGGTGGACCAGCGGGAGGACAGGGCGGCCTGCTTTAGTTCCTGTAGTTCCTGGTATACCCTTCCCAGGGACCACTGAAGTGCACTCTAAATGAAGGAACACAGGCAGCAGACTTAGGAACAATGCAAAAGACACGGAAGGAAACTAGATGACTCCAGAGAATACTTTTAACTCTGGTTCTTAAGTCTTGGTATCTGAAGGTGTACATAATCAACTTGTCTCTAAATCCCATATTTATCTTAATCCTTAGAAATCCAGGAAATTACTTTTTAAATCCATGATTGCAGAGGTTCCAAAATTTACTCAAAGAAGGGCAGAGCTATGCGGCCTAAAGCCTTAAAGGAAACCGCTGTGGTACTGTTCCAACATAAGCACTGCAAAGAGTTGTTTGCCCTAAGCCAACTAGCTGAGAATTGTGGACTGAGTGGTAGAACTTCACACAATCCTGCTCTGCTTATTCAAATACAAAAGTGCCATGCCTTGCAAAACCCTTTAGCAGTTAATAAGAAGGTTCAGAAGAATGTCACTTGTGGCCCGGAGATCCAAGTTATATATCTTCTTAAGAGAGGGAAAGAAAGAGGGCGCCTTTGGACTTGTCGATTCAAGTCACACAATTACAGTTGAGAGGAGGCCCTGTGCCACAAAGCTGCTTTCCTCAGTGATTGGTTGTTTTGTGTTAAGGAAAGTGATGAGGAAATGTACTGGGAAGGGTGTTAGAATTCCTGCTCCGTGATTGCAGTCATGGGATTTTTGTCTATCACATGATGGTGTGTGTTTTGACTCCACAGAGTGGGAAGTGACGGAGACAGGATGCTTGTGTTCCGTGAAGTGGGACTTTGTTCTTTCTCTTTGCTAGAGAGAGAGGGAGCCATGTTGCAGTGCTCTGTGTGTGTTTATATGTAAATAAAGTAGATTAGCCAAAATGCTGAGTTTCTGAGGTATGTTATGCAAACTCTGCAGATCCCTAAGTGTGCTGGTGTCGGTTGGCATCAGTCGGTGTGATGTTCGGGCTGAAGAAAGCTTTTGAAGCTCTCGAATGATTGACCAGGAGGAAGAGAACATGCCAGTCGGGCATGTGTCTCTGCCAGGGTCCTACTCGAGTGTAGGACGAGCTCCTGACAAAGGGTGGGATGACACCAGCATGAGGCAACATTGTTTCTGTTCCCCACATACAGACAGCCAGCATGTCTCAAAACCCCTGCAAACCTCTGGGATAAATGTTCAATGAAGATATAACCTGAAAGTGCCCGGATTGAGCTGGCAGAGAGGATGAAAAAGGAAATCTGTGTGAGATGAGAATCCCATTAGGATCGACGAAGGAGCAGGACTAAATAGAGAGCAGGCTGAAAAAGAGGAATCAGAGGCCATGGTTTGTAGAGGAAGCATGGAATTCGAAGAGAGAATGGGCCAGGGGAGAAATATGGTCTGGAAGTGAATCTCTCAAAGACTATCATCAGAAAGGGAGCAAAGAGACAAAAGAGGCCAAATAAGTAGCTGGGGGTGTTGACAGCCTGAATTTCGCATAATCATTCATAGCAGCTGTTGACCAGATCTTTGGCTGAAAACCTTCACAGTCACAGATGTCTATAATCTGGGCTATGTTGAAACCTGTATCTCCTGGGTTGATTGGAACATCAATACCCATAAACAAGCAATTTTCTGTTTGTCAAAATTAGGCAAAGCAGCATACTCACAGCTATTTAAAGCTCACACAATTATCACAGTGGAAAAAAGAAATTGTACACTATTATTGCAATCCTCATTATAAATGCTAAGCTCTCACAAGCCACACTGGAGTGTGGCAGCATTTATGATTATTGTTTTATTCCCTTCATTAATAATTAGAATCATTGTTGCATTTGTACCTTGTGACAGCTGTCCTGACAACATATTTGTATTCTGTTTATTTCTGAACCAAATTAAATTAATCCAAAGTTTTAAAAATTCTATTAAAACAACAACAACACCCAGTTATATGAATAGCAGGCACAGAACAATACCAAGCTACAGATGCCCAAAAGTTAATTATCTGAGGGCTGTATACAATGGCGCCTTTCTCCTCGCAATAAGGAGCTGATGTTTGCACAAGGCAACACAACCAACGCTTTCCATTTCTGCACTGCCTATTTCAACTCAGGATGGGGGAGAAATTGCTTCAACTTCCTTCGCACTACCTGAAATAATCTGTGAGCTGAAACACAACTGCCCTTCAAAATTCACACTTTTCTAAATTTTCTGGTGCAGTTCTCTTTTTTAATATATATTTTTTGAAGATTTTATTAATACATTACAGTGGTACCTCTGGTTATGTACTTAATTCGTTCCGGAGGTCTGTTCTTAACCTGAAACTTTTCTTAACCTGAATCACCACTTTAGCTAATGGGGCCTCCCGCTGCCGCCGCACCGCCAGAGCACGATTTCTGTTCTCATCCTGAAGCAAAGTACTTCTATTTCTGGGTTAGCGGAGTCTGTAACCTGAAGCGTATGTAATCCGAGGTACCACTGTACAATTAAAACATCCAATTTAAATGAAAACAAAAGGAAAGGGAAAGAAGGCATACAGAATCCTCTTTCAAAGGTAAATCTTAATAATTTATAATTTGTACCCCACCCATAGGGGATGCAAGGGATGCGGGTGGCGCTGTGGGTTAAACCATAGGGCCTAGGACTTGCTGATCAGAAGATTGGTGGTTCGAATTCTCGTGACAGAGTGAGCTCCCGTTGCTCGGTCCCTGCTCCTGCCAACCTAGCAGCTTGAAAGCACATCAAAGTACAAGTAGATAAATAGGTACCGCTCTGGTGGGAAAGTAAACAGCATTTCTGTGCGCTGCTCTGGTTCGCCAGAAGCGGCTTAGTCATGCTGGCCACATGACCCGCAAGCTGTATGCCGGCTCCCTCGGCCAGTAAAGCGAGATGAGCGTCACAACCCCAGAGTTGGTCACGACTGGACCTAATGGTCAGGGGTCCCTTTACTCTTTACATAGGGAATGCAAACGAAAGACAAAATTTCAGCAGGCTGAATATTAGGGGAAAGGCTGCATACAAATGCATATGTTGAAAAATAAGTATATAAAAATGTATTAAAGTAGGCAAAGATATGTATATTAGAAAAAAAATCACACTAAAACGTTGTGAGGATTTTTAAAAAAATAAATAAATCCGAGACTCAGAGAAATAGAAGTTGGCAGGTTTTTCTACCCCTACCCCTAACTGAAGTCCTCTGTGGCATATTCTGTTCCACAGATCAATACTCAAGAGCAGCTTTACACAGTGGCATAGCGTGGGGGTGCAGGGGGGGCCGGCCGCACCGGGCGCAACATCTGGGGGTTAGGGTTAGGGGGCGCAAATCCACGGGTTAGGGGGCGCAAATTACTTGCCTTGCCCCGGGTGCTGACAACCCACGCCACGCCACTGGCTTTACAGAGGGAATGAGGGCACAGTGGGTGGAAGGATAAGCAAAAATCTAAAGCTCTAATTTGCAGAAGCTCTCTGCTCTCTGTCATTTGACAGAAATCTTCAGAATTCTTTTCAAATATAAGTCCAAAAATTAACCGAAATGTCCAAAATGAATGAAAAGCTCTAAAAAGGGCAGAGAAGAAAACATAAGCCCTATTTGCAACCTGACACAAGAGAAGGGGGGCGGGAATCCAGAGGTCTTTTGCTTCCAGTACAAACAGCATCTCCATTAAAGTGTCCCAATAGGAATCCTGCCCTCCACTTACCTTATTTAAACAAATAGTTTACTGAGTTTTAATTACAACTATTTAAAAATTTAACAGAGCATAAATGTCAATAGAGATAGGAAATAAGGCAAACTAGCTGTTCTCTACTTCTGCCAGTAAATTATATAAATCACAAACCACCTGCATGATCCAACGGGCTTACTATCATTGTTATCGTTTACTGATTTACATACCGCTTAGATGTCTATATGTCTTCTAAGCTGTTTGCAAGTGTGAGACCAATTGTAGAAATATATCTGCACATAATTAAAATACATAACAAAAGAATTTCATCAAGGCGTTTAAAACAGCCATAATTAAAATGTGCAATAATGAAAGCCCATTAAGGCAGCATAACTATTCAAACAGCTAAGCAGCAATTAAAACAGATGGTTTAGGAGATTAGGGGAATTATTGTCTAAACAGGAGCATCTCCTCAAAAGGTCATCCCATTGAGTTCAATGGGGTTTATGCCCATGTTAGTGAGTACAGCATTGTAGCATTAAAGTATCGCTGCTTCCAACAGAGCATATTTACATCCCAGCCCAACTCTCCCACTGTAATTCAGTGAGGCTTAAAAGTAGTGAGGCTGGATCATGCCCAGGTCTTTTTTCATTCAGAACTCACTGGAACTCAGTTCCAACAACTCTCAGGTAGACATCATTGCCATTATAAGAGAACAAGGGGAGGTGTTCCTGGTGAGTTCTGGCACCTCTTTTCTAGAAAAATAGCACTGATCATGCCCCAAATACAGTGGTACCTCGGGTTAAGTATTTAATTCATTCCGGAGGTCCATACTTAACCTGAAACTGTTCTTAACCTGAAGCACCACTTCAGGGCCTCCTGCTGGGGCCTCCTGCTGCTGCCGCGCCGCTGGAGCATGATTTCTGTTCTCATCCTGAAACAAAGTTCTTAACCTGAAGCACTATTTCTGCGTTAGCGGAGTCTGTAACCTGAAGCGTATGTAACCTGAAGCGTATGTAACCCAAGGTATCACATTTTCTGTACATAAATTATACAGAAAAGTTCTTCTTCTTCTTCTTTGGCGATCACTCGTAGCTGAGTAAGATTGTCTTCCATAGACATGGTTTTAACAATGAGTCCATAAGTGACTGTGGAGGCCAGTTCTGGATCCACATGTCCTTCCACAGTGGGGACATTGGTTTACGGGCGGGAGTTGATCACAGTGTGGATTTGCCAAGCATGCCTTCCTCTTAGCAAGTTTCTCCCTTTCGTCCTGAGTTCAAGTGTCTTCAAAGGCCATGACACCTTTGGTAAAGGCTGTTCTCCAATTGGAGCACTCGCGGGCAAGTGTTTCCCAGTTGTTGGTGTTTATACTACATTTTTAAAGATTTGCCTTAAGAGAGGCTTTAAACCTCTTTTGTTGACCACCAGCATTACGCTTTCCATTTTTAAGTTTGGAATAGAGTACTGTAGTTGCTTTGGAAGATGATAATCAGGCGTCTGCACAACATGACCAGTCCAACGAGATATAATGCAGACAGCCATAAAGACATTTGGAACTGAAAGCAAAGTTTCTCAAAATGTATTAAAACGCTAGCTTCTCATGAGCTGCAATCATACTTAAGCTTTTTATATACAAGTATGTACATAGGGAGAAATTGGTTTTCTGTGGTGCAAAGCAAATCAATACACCACTGGCCCTTAATACATTGAGGAATTAGGAAGTGAAGCAAATCCCTTCTCAAGTCCTTATACCTGGACAAAAGAGTTGCGAAGTTCAGCTGGACACACATTATGCAGGAAAAACCCCTTGGGTTTCAGTGCTCACATTCAGCGAGGAGTATCAGACAGTTGTGGCCACATGGTCCACATGGATGGTGAAAAATTCATGTTTTTTCTTGGAACAGTTGTGATAATGAAGAAAATCCATAGAAAAAGTCTCTTGCACATTCACAAATGATCACAATCATAATATACTTGCAAGCTTGAGCTAATAGTCAGAAATCCATAATGCAGCTGTAAAAGGGAATAAATCCGAGAGGAGTCAAAGCAGAGATTTCTACAAAAGGCTAAAGTTATCACACTTCACTTCAAAGGCTTCATCTAGCATTCAAAAGTTGTGGGAGCGGGCGAGATTACCAGAATATAGCTCAGGTTGTTTGAACTAATGGCCTCTCTAGTCTACTTAGCATTTCATTAAAATAACATTATATTACACCTTCTGTAATTGAACCTACAAAACAGATGAGATGAACAGAGAGAAGCAATGTTAAAAAGGGAGTTATAATATCTCAACACCACACCAGCAGAGGATTTCTTTTTGAAAGATTACTTTTGTAGGCTGTCTGTATGAAGTGAGAGGAGGGGGGGGGAGCCAAAGCAAGGAGATGAGTCGAATGGGGGTGATAAAAGGAGAGTTATAACCTTGTATCATTCAAATTACTCTTAAGATTCAATTAAGCCGGGCTGCATTTTGACTAGGTGTACAAAACTGCCTTGCGAGCTGGACCCCATTGAGGCAGCTTCTAAATGGACACCTGAATGCAGCCACGCTCCGTTCTCGAGAAAAGCATCCAAGCATAAAAAATGTAGCATTTTGAAACATATACTGAACCAGATTGGTGTTTAAAAGGAGATGTTGAAATGCAGTGGGCAGCCTTTTCAGCAACCTGGCATATGTTGGATTTGAAATATGAGATAGTGTCAGCTGGGTGCACATTCAAGTGTGTGTATGTGAGGGGGGGGAGGGAGGGAGAGAGGGTGTATATCTGTACCAGTGTTTCCTAAACTTGGGTCTCCAGCTGTTTTGGGACTACAACTCCCATCATCCCTAGCTAGCAAGAACAGTGGTCAGGGATGATGGGAATGGTAGTCCGAAAACAGCTGGAGACCCAAGCTTGGGAAACCCTGCTCTGTTCCTTGCTCTTGGTGGGACTTTCCTCTAATCCACTCAGCTGAGGGAAAGGCCTCCTGCTGTCCAGGTGTGCCAGAAACACCTGTTACCTGTTGCCACGTATGACACCAGTGCTGCAGGTGGACTCTTCAGGTGTTAGGTTATATACCTAAAGTCGCAAGCTTGCACTCATTCTCTGTTTACCTCATCAGTTATTATCACCATAATCCTAGAAAGGGATGGTGGTGGTGGTGATGATGATGATGATGATGATGATGATGATGATGATGCAGGGCTCCAAAAACAAAGAGCATAGATTTCACTCCAGCTTATAAACTTCATCGAATAAAGACCAGAATTAAAAATGTACCGAGAATATCCCTCACTGTTGCTGCTGAGTGACCATCTGCCAGTAGCAACTAAGAAAGGGGCTAAAACTAGCTTGCCCATTTCCTGTTGGATGAGTATAACAGCTGTTGTCAAAGGATCATTATACTCATTATATTATTGTTGCATGTTCTGAGCATTTTGTGACCTGTGATCAATCCAATGAATGAATGAAGGCGGCTCTGACCATGGTATTCCAAGTCTTTTGAAGCAGCCCACATGTGACGTTCTTGAGAACATCTCAAGAACTTGCAAGAAACTAGTGGAAATGTGGTATAGCAGCTAGTGAAAATGTGATCAAGCACTCAGTATGGATACAAAAATGGAACCGTTAGCTTAGTGGTTAAATGCAGCCTAGGAAACCTGTAGCACCTGTAGCCTTGCTGGATTTGCAAACTAAGTACTAAGACCTTCCAGATGACTGATAGCACCATTTGCATGTTGTAGTAACCAATGTATGGGTCACATAATGTATGGCTGGTTCTCTGCATATGGATCATGGACGGGCTATTAGTAGACCTGTGTTGAACCAGTAGATTGCCGAAGATCTTTTAAGGCCTCATCCAAAGCCACTTCCGAGCTTGGGAGAGGTGGGGTTGCAGGCTTCACACCCACCCCACATGCGCAGGGGCTGATCCCAGCCCCCGCGAGATCAGGGGAATCCTCGGCTGCGTCATCCACCCAGCCAGCCAATCGGGTGGCTAGGGAGGCATGGCCTGCCCTATTTAGGGCCAGCGTGGCCCAGGCTCGCCCTCTTTTTGCCGCGTCAGCTGATTCAGTTTCCCACCCTCCCTCCCTTTAGGCAGGCTCCTTGACTATGGACTTTGGTTGGTCACCGCAAGGGGCCTGGTAGGAATTTTTTCCAATTGGCAAATTGGCTCCAGCCACTTGGTTTTTCGCCTACCTCGTAGCAACTCATCACAACTCCTCGGCATTGGTGGTTAGGCATTGGTAAGGGAGGGTTAAGAATATGTGAGGGGGGGAGGAAGCGCCATCGCCTCCCCCCAAAGCAAAGGGTAGTCCGATAAAGGACTCCGGGGGGCGTTGCCCTGTCCAAAGCCTATGGAGGTGTGGGCCTAAGGCACGCCCCCGAGCGGTGACCCAGGAGGAGCTCCTAGTTGACGTTCATCAGCAGGACTCCCTCTACTGGTGGTTAACCCTTGCCGGTCTTCACGCAATTGGGCTGAAGCTGGCTAGTTAATAGGACCAATGCCTAAACCAATACCGCTCATTTCTTGGTAATCAATAAAATTGTGGCCTATTTCACCCATTAACCTAATACATGGTGTCCTGTGTCTTTATTTCTTCCGGGGGGAGGCAGGAACTCGCCACGCAACAGAGGAGTTGTAATTTCTTGTGAAGCAACCGGTTGCTCTGACAGCGAAAAAGGCTGAAAAGACCTCTACAGTGCAGCCTAAACCAGCTGTGGAGTGCATGCAAATTTATGATGTTCGAGAACACACTTCTGCATCACGACATACTGGAAAATTGACTTGCCAGCCTGCTTGTCAGAAACATTCTAGGCAGGCAGTTCTATTCATTTGGGATGTAATTATTCAGAAACCTCACAGCATTTTCCTTCATTTTGTGCAATCTCATACAAGCGTCTGCTGGTATGGTTTGTTCACGGTCACCCTGACATTATGAGTCTTGGGTGGTGGCAGGGCGAAGGAAGCCAGCAGCTCTGATACAAACATGCTTTCCATTGTTTACTTTATGGGCTCTCCACCCTCCCTCCCTCCCTACAACGCTTTCCACAGCTAGCATTGAAGATAGTCACAGATCAAGAGTGTGCAACTTTATATTGGAAGAAAGCAGGGTCAAGTGGTCGTTGGTTTTCAAGAGCGCATAGCTCGGTTGAGGCAGTCGAAACCTCACATTTCAGTCCCCCTGCCCCTTGTTCCTGAGGTAGATCTTCACTCTACTCTTCTTCACTGGTGGGGGAGACCGTCATGAATTCTACCCATATTGATCTATCTATCATCTATCTATATCTATCTATCTATATCTATCTATCATCTATCTATCTATCTATCTATCTATCTATCATCTATCTATCTATCTCTATCTATCTATCTATCTATCTATCTATCTATCTATCTATCATCTATCTATCATCTATCATCTATATCTATCTATCATCTATCTATCTATCATCTATCTATCATCTATCTATCTATCTATCTATCTATCTAATCTATCTATCTATCTATCTATCTATCTATCTATCTATCTATCTATCATCATCTATCTATCTATCATCATCTATCTATCTATCATCTATCTATCTATCATCTATCTATCATCTATCTATCTATCTATCTATCTATCTATCTATCTATCTATCTATCATCATCTATCTATCATCTATCTATCTATCTATCTATCTATCTATCTATCTATATCTATCATCTATCTATCTATCATCTATCTATATCTATCATCTATCTATATCTATCATCTATCTATCTATCTATCTATCTATCTATCTATCTATCTATCTATCATCTATCTATCTAATCATCTATCTATCTATCTATCTATCATATCTATCTATATCTATCTATCTATCTATCTATCTATCTATCTATCTATCTATCTATCTCTATCTATCATCTATCTATCTATCTATCTATCTATCTATCTATCTATCATCTATCATCTATCTATCTATCATCTATCTATCTATCTATCATCTGTCTGTCTATCTATCTATCTATCTATCTATCATCTATCTATCATCTATCTATCTATCTATCTATCTATCTATCTATCTATCATCTCTATCTATCATCTATCTATCTATCTATCTATCTATCTATCATCTATCTATCTATCTATCTATCTAATCTATCTATCTCTATCTATCTGTTTTTTAACATATCGTTTTCAACAGTAATTAAACATACTTTTACATCTTATTCAATTTTTTTGACTTCCATCAGTCCTGTCTGAAAATTTTCCAATCTAATCTCTTAATATGCATTTCTTATTTTCCCTATTACATTTCAAACTCATAACCGATATCTCTATCTTTTTCTACTTTGTAACAGTTTGTATATTTCTCCTTACAAAACTTCTTGTAGTCCTACTGGCATAATTTGTTGATTACAGTTGCTCTTCAAATAATTCAATATACTTCTCCCAATCTTCTGTAAATCTCTGGTCCCGCAGGTTTCAAATCCTTCCTGTCATTTTGTCCAATTCTGCATAGTCCATTAATTTTGTCTGCCATCCTTCTTTCATCGGAATTTCTGCTTGCTTCCATTTCTGGGCTAACAATACTCTTGCCGATCCAGAGCAGATTCCAACGTAAAGTTAGCAGAGTCAAAACTTAAACCTGTTGCAGGATTCCCGAAAAATAGACCAGAGGCAATTCATCTGTCATCCAGCGGAGCTTTCTTGCTACTGAAGGCAAATGATCATAATGGTGACAAATCCAATACATTCAGGATTGACACTGTCCATAAGAAATCTAGTTGCAGCAGACTTAACTTAAACTTACAATAAGACTAAAACCTTAACACCAAGCATACTATATACAGAACACCACACCAGAAGGAAAGAGAGATAGAAAGTAAAACTCAGGCTCCTTCTGGCCTTATTATTATAGTCAGCATGACCTTGGCAGAAAGACAGAACAGAACAGATCCTGGTCCGACTGCACTGGCTACCAATTAGTTTCCGGGTCCAATTCAAAGTGCTGGTTTTCACCTATAAAGCCTTAAATGGCTCAGGACTGCAATACCTCAAGGACTGCTTCTTTCCATGTGAACCTACCCGAACCTTGAGATCATCTTCTGAGGCCCTCCTTCATGTGCCTCCTCCTTGAGAGGTCCAGAGGGTGGCAACATGAGAACGGGGCCTTCTCTGCAGTGGCTCCTTGTCTGTGGGATGCTCTCCCCAGGGAAGTTTTCCTGGTGCCTTCATTATACATCTTTAGGCACCAGGCAAAAATGTTCGTTTTTAACCAGGCCTTTGGAGACATTGTCCAAGAAAACTTTCTTTCAGAAACTAATTACATGCTTCCTGTTGTGACAAGTAGAACATCACTTTTGTGTGATTTGGTTTTTTTTAAAAAAGGTATTGCTTGCAGCCAAAGGTTGTCACAATCCAAAATAAAATGATCATGCAATTAAAAATTATACAAATTATACACATATATTATAAAAGCAACATCAATACTCCCCAATGCGGATTATAGGCAAATAAACCTGTGGTATGAGCATAAGATCCTCTGTGGCGTATTTCAATGGGAGGGAACAGCTCTCAACAGGTTCCTCAAAATACCAGGCACACCCTGTTCCATTGAATAATAATAAAAAGCAACACACAGGAGCGCAATATGGAGCTTAGGAAACAAAATAACATTTTGTCATGTTTTTATCTCATCACACACTATGGACTTCCTGTAACTGTCTGCAAAAAGACAGCTACAGACAAAAAACTGTCTGTAAAAAGTATGGCTTACTAAGAAGTCGCCATGATTATTGCCAATTAGGGCAGACCCCCCACCAAATATTTGTCCAGTTTAAGCTTTGAGATGTGAGCATGCATGATATAAAGGAAGCGCTTTCCCAGCAAATGGTTTATGCCCCCATCTGAGAACTCTTTGTTCTAAACACAACAGTATATCTGTGTTGTCAGTCTTGACAATAAAATTGATATTTTTCTCCCCCACTGTGTTTTGCCAAATAGTTCTTGGATCGTGGGACCACACCAAAATCTCTAGGTTTCAAGATGGAGTTTATCTCTCAGATTGCTGCAGGGGGAAGTGTGAGGCTCTGTTATAGAAAAGGGATTGCCTGTTAATTCTCATTTCAGAACGAAGATCGATGGAACTCTGCAATTGCCTATGCATATACATCTGCTAAACACACCATCACAATATCTAAAGCATTTTACATATGCTAGATCTAAAGTATTTTCTCCTGTTTTGGAGCTATTCTTTCATTCTGAACAAAATAATGCAAAGCCACTGTAAAGCAATAGCCCAAAGTGCCTCAAAGACTGAGTTCATGCTGTTAATTTTTTTGGTTATACTTCATTTGCTCATTATAATTACTTTGTGAATCATCGGGTCCTAGTCATTCATTATTTAAATTGCCTTCAGGTGATCAACACAACAACTTCATTTGGAGTTTTCCCTTTCTCTCTCATGCTAAAACAGCAAGTGGAATTCAGATGATAAAAATCAGAGAAATTAAGATGTGCCGAAGCCTGGCATAGCCCAGAGAAGTTTGTTTAAACAAGTAGCAAAAGCAAATATACAAATAATCTCTGAACGCTAAGGAGGGGCAGTAAACTGAGATTTATTGAAAGTAGAATGAGTAGGCAAACAAATGGAGATATGATACTATTATGTACTGAGTTGAATAGGATCCAAAATGCAGCAGTCTGATTGGTCCTAGATGCAGCAGTATGATTGGTCTGCAGGAGCCACCCAATCCAGCTCCAGGTGGAAGTGAATCCACAACCTGATTGGCCTACAGGAGAGTCCCGGAATTAGCCAATCACGTGCAGCCCATTGTGCAAATAATGTATATAAAGCAGATATTGTGGGGGAACTTCCATTCCTCCTCACCACTATGAGCTGAATAAAGAGCATGAAATTCACTCGCGACACCGAGTATATTTCAGATACAAAATCAGACCAGTGGTCCAACTAAGACCTGAATTGTCTGTGCTGACTCCAGTAGCCCTCTGAAACCCCAGGCAGACATCTCTCAACAGACCTGCATAGCCAGATAACACAGGCTTTTACAAGTGGGGCCTGCAACAAAAAGTTGCTGTTTATGATCATCAACAAGGATGGGCAACCTGCCTCTCTCCATATGTTGTTGGACTCTTTCGTCATCTGTTGACCAACTTCCATCATCCCTGACTGCTGGCCATGGTGGCTGGAATCCAGCAGCCAGCATCTGGATGGCCACAGGTTCAGGTGGCGCTGTGGTCTAAACCACTGAGCCTCTTGGGCTTGCCGATCAGAAGGTTGAAGGTTCAAATCCCCGCGATGGAGTGAGCTCCCGTTGCTCTGTGCCAACCTAGCAGTTCGAAAGCACACCAGTGCAAGTAAAATAGGAAAAATAGGGGAGAGAACAAGGATGATATATTTTTGGATAATAGGTAAAGGTAAAGGTACCCCTGCCCGTACGGGCCAGTCTTGCCAGACTCTAGGGTTGTGCGCTCATCTCACTCTAGAGGCCGGGAGCCAGCGCTGTCCGCAGACACTTCCGGGTCACGTGGCCAGCGTGACAAGCTGCATCTGGCGAGCCAGCGCAGCACATGGAATGCCGATTACCTTCCCGCTGGTAAGCGGTCCCTATTTATCTACTTGCACCCGGGGGTGCTTTTGAACTGCTAGGTTGGCAGGTGCTGGGACCGAACAACGGGAGCGCACCCCACCGCGGGGATTCGAACCGCCGACCATGCGATCGGCAAGTCCTAGGTGCTGAGGTTTTACCCACAGCGCCACCCGCATCCCCTATTTTTTTTTGGGGGGGGATAATATTTATTTTTTTGGATAATATTTTTTTGGATAATATGTCTTGTTATAATTTTGAATATTTTTTTTTTTAAAAAAAGAAGGGCTCTTGGATCCATCGTGTGAGACACATTGGTCCATCTATCTCAATATTCCCTACACTGACTGGCAACAGCTCTCTAGGGTTTCATGCATCATTCTCTTCCTCTCTGAGCTTTACCCTGACATGCCAGCAATTGATCCTGGGACCTTCTGCAAGCGAGGCAGATGATCGACCACTGAAGAAGGCGATCTCCCCTGGCCTGCCCTCCCTCCCACTCTGACTTTACGTTTATTGGCTCCATAGTCCTAATGAGCTTCATGGCATTCAGTGCACAAAGTTTGCAATAATCCGTCCTGACAAAACAAGAAGAGGTGGGGGAAGAGATAAAGCCCGATCTACTTTGCTCAAGAAAATGGAGTGTATATATTTAGGACAACCTCAGGGAGACAGGAGATCTCAGGGAGGGTTATAGCAATCTTGATGACCTGGGCTGACTTGGCCGTTTCTTTTCCTTTCTAGGCCATGTTGACGTGAGATGCAGAGACAGCTCTGAAGTCTGCCAAAGAACCACCCAGGCGGAGCCAGTAGAAACCGGGATGCCAAGGCCCCTGCGTGTGTTTTGATAGCAGGGGGAGCAAGAATAAAAAAAGGAGAGAAAGGAGGGCGAAAAGGAAACCTGATCTATCGAAGGGCTTCTGAAGGGTCACTTTGAAAATGGTCCCAGGGGTGGCAATGCAGGTGGAGCAGAGAATGGAAACGAAGGGAAGATTTATCTGTCACTTTATCCATCTGGTTCAGGTCACCTTAGGCATGCTGTGCACTGCAGTTCATTCTGTCCCCCTCTTTTTAGCTCAGTCTCGTTTCTCCCGGCTTAAGTTAGCTGCACAAAATGTACCGTATTTTTTGTTCTATAGGATGCACCGGACCATAGGACGCACCTTGTTTTAGAGGGGGAGAACAGGGGAAAAAACTCTCCCCCCCTCTGCTCAGCGCCCCTTCAGCGAAGCGGCAGGAGAAACAGAGCCCCTTCCATTTCTCCTCCCGCTTTGCTGAAGGGGCGCTGCGCAGAGAGGGAAAACTATGCAGTGCCTCTCCAGTGAAGCGAAGCCTGGAGAGCAAGAGGGATCGGTGTGCACCAACCGCTCTCGCTCTCCAGGCTTCAGACGGCTATCCTGCTGTGCTCCGAAGGCTTGCAGATAGCTGCCTGAAGTCCCCGGAGTGCAGCGGGAGTTCCCACTGTGCTCCGGGGGCTTCAGCAAAAGCAACGTGAAGCCTCCGGAGCGCGGAGGGAGCACTCCCTCTGCGCTTCGGAGGCTTTGCGTTGCTATCGCTGAAGCCAAGGAGCCTACATTCGCTTCATAGGATGCACACACATCTCCCCTTAATTTTTGGAGGGGGAAAAGTGTGCCCTATAGAGCGAAAAATACAGTGCATCGTTGTTTTATCAGGGGCCATCAACTGGCATCTCCTGGTGCCAAAGTTGCAAGTTAAGTCCACTTAACTTCGACTAATTTACTTGTCCATTAAACTAATAAGCCATTTATTGAATGACTGTTCTGTTAGGACCAGAATATGGTAAAGGTAAAGGACCCCTGGATGGTTAAGTCCAGTCAAAGGCTATGGGGTTGCGGCACTCATCTCCGCTTTCCAGCTGAGGGAGCCGGCGTTTGTCCACAGACAGCTTTCCAGGTCATGTGGCCAGCAGGACTAAACCGCTTCTGGCGCAATGGAACACCGTAATGGAAACCAGAGCACACGGAAATGCCATTTACTTTCCTGCTACAGAGGTACCTACTTATCTACTTGCACTGGTGTGCTTTCGAACTGCTAGGTTGGCAGGAGCTGGGACAGAGCAACGGGACCTCACTCCATCGTGGAGATTATATATATACAAATGACAAGAACAGCTATGGATTTGGATAGCCTCAGGATTCTTGTGAATGACCTCCAGTAATAATCTCACCAGGTAATTCTCAGATTACAGTAGACCTTCGGTTACCTCTTAGAAAGAAGGTTAAAAAGCAAAATTCTCATTTCATCCTCTGCTATCAGCCCAGCTCTGTGATCAGTGATATATAATTAACATTCCACGTGACTTTGGCTCACTGCATTGCTGATCAGAATATATATTTCATCTGTTATCACATGAGCAGCACCCTAGGATCACCCAAGTGGAATTAGCCACTGTACTGTAGAAATTAATTATTCAGTAATACAATCCCAGGAACTTTCATGTAAATCAGCCACCAGAGTGAGCCAATCAGGATTATGAATCAAGTTGAAAACATAAATACCAAAGTTAATTCATCATTTCACTTGCAAATGCATAAGAAACATCTGGGAACTACAAATCTCCTGCATTGCCAAGCATACCTGGCAGGTTCCAGTGGAAGAAATTAAAATGCCATTTAACAGGCTTTTTAAAGCTCTAGCAATGGAAGTGAGAATGGGAGGGGAGTAGTTACAGGGTTAAAACATTTTACTAAGGGTTACAGAGTCTGAACCCAAGTCTTGTTTTTTGTTTTTTTTACATATTCATACCACATGCTCATTCATGTTTGTCTCAGGAAATGAAAATGAAACCTCATTTGTTAAATCCTCTAAGCCTGCATTGCAAAGAAACAGAATTATGTGCAGTTGTAATCCGTCCAGATTGCAGATATGGAGAAAATTAGTTAAAAATAGAAAATTAAAGGTATTATGGCACCACGGTTTCTGTTACCTAGGTGGAAGCCATTCAAGCTTGTGATGCCATTCCAATCAAATTTAGGTTCCTATAGTTCTTCTGACTATGATGTAAACTTGGGCTGTGAACATCTCCTCCCCACCCACATCGGATTCAGGGCCCAGGGGACACTTCTGAGCAGTCTTGATCCAACCCAGAATGATCCGGGGCACATGTGCGGCCTGAACCCTAACTCAACATGGGGTTAAGAGGTGCTGAGAAGGCTCTACACATAGGCAGCCTGCTGGGTGGGCCCAATCCAGAGTTGCCTTGACCCAACCTATCCAGATCCCAGATCAAATTGGTCTGAGTTCACGATCTGGGATTTGGCCAGAGAAGATACACAGCCCCAAGATAAACATCATATATACAGTGGTACATTGGGTTAAGAACTTAATTCGTTCTGGAGAGCCGTTCTTAACCTGAAACTGTTCTTAACCTGAAGCACCACTTCAGCTAATGGGGCCTCCTGCTGCCACCGCCGCACAATTTCTGTTCTCATCCTGAAGCAAAGTTCTTAACCCAAGGTACTATTTCTGGGTTAGCAGAGTCTGTAATCTGAAGCGTCTGTAACCTGAAGCGTCTGTAACCTGAGGTACCACTGTAATTTACATATGATATAGACTCAGCTATATTAGTCAAATTACAACGTTATGAATGTGTTACAACACTGTGACACCAGACAGCACTGTAGATCTGAAATCTCAACTCAAATGATATTTTCCATTGCATACTTTACAATGGCTGTTTTACAGAGCATTTTTTATAGCTGTGTAGATCTGGACATAGTTAGTGTGGTCATTGTCCAAATTATTGAGTTTATTTATTCCTGATCTTGTTGCATTGGACTGTGTGTGTGTGTGTGTGTGTGTGTTTTGTTGCTTGGCTTTTTCATTCTGTTTCACACTAAAATTCCATGATGACAAATCAGAATGGGCACACAACAGACAACTGAGGAATGATGAATAAAGTATTAAGGTGAGATGTAGCAGGATTCAAGCATTCTCAGGTCCTTTTGATTTCAATGTGAGGATTTAAATTCTCCCATCGAGAGAATTAGGCCACAATTTGCATTTACCTAACAGTCCAAAGTACACAGCAATGCCCTTACTAGGATCAACCAAGATATCACAAAATGTTGCAAGCAAAGGAGTGGGGCAAATAAAGGATGCACACAAAATGGAAAAAGATATGGCCATGAGTTCAGCTTGCAGCTTCAGTAGCAAGGTGGTGTAGCAGGAAACCCCCCCTCCCCCATCATTCAGTTTGTACAAACTTCACACACACTCACACTCACACACTACATACACTACGCTTCTGTTATAAATTCATAGAAAATCAACCATGCATCGGATTTGCACTGTTCTACTTTTATTTTACTCCACGAAGGAAGGACTACAAAATGGGGAAGGTTTGATACAGGGCACCATAATCCCTTCACCATCCCAGCAATTCCACAGGAGCCCTGCCCAGTTGCTATGCCAACCCTGATGGTCCTAGACAGAAGACAATCAAGATCACAAAGAACTTGCATATGGGAATGAACTTGCATATGGGAATGGATTCATTCAAAAGACAATGATCAGATCTTCCCTCAAGGGGCAGGAAACTGTGACTACCTTTTGTCTTCAGAAAATGACTCATGGGGAGGAGGAGAAGGGAACCAGCCAGGTGACCGGACACTCAGGTTACCACCACAACTCCTCCCTCAACCCCTCCTTTCTGTAATGTATGCATGATGTTTCTGGGGGTGGGCTTGACCTAGAGGATGGGAATTTCAAAAGTTTTTATAAGGTCTTGCACACAATTTTTCTGTGTCTTTCCTCTCACCTGCAAGTGAGGGGAGCACCCTGTTGCAACAGTCAATAAAGGCCAAGCCTACAGGCTGCTGATTTGCTCCAATTTACTCTGGTTGGTGTCTTTACTTTTTGTCCAGGGAGCCCTTGGATTTTTCCGGTAACAGTGGATATTTCAGTTGGAATATGTCCCTCCCAAGTACTACAGATAACTGGAAAACACAGTAAAGAAATGGATGCTCTGCAATTCTGAGAAATTAAAGATTGTCTTGTAGCCCAGATCTGTCCCTTGCCTTAAAAGAAACAAACAGGGTTCTGGGCAGACAGAGAGCAAACCTGAAGAAAAGCATGGCAGATTTTTAAATCTAGCAGAGCCAGGCTAGTGTTTGATGTCTCTCATATTCTATCTAAGAGTAGCAAGTCAGAAGCTACATTAATGTTCCCATTCATTAGTATCTAGTTCCCAGTGCCAAATTGATATTTGTTTTTTTCCAATATGCATTGTATTATCCATTATATTTGCTTCACCACGCTAACAAGATTATGCTTAAAATTCTACAAGGAAGGCTCAAGCAGTATGTGGACCGAGAACTCCCAGAAGTGCAAGCTGGATTTAGAAGAGGCAGAGGAACCAGAGACCAAAATGCAAACATGCGCTGGATTACGGAGAAAACTAGAGAGTTTCAGAAAGACATCTACTTCTGCTTCATTGACTATGCAAAAGCCTTTGACTGTGTCGACCACAGCAAACTATGGCAAGTTCTTAAAGAAATGGGAGTGCCTGATCACCTCATCTGTCTCCTGAGAAATCTCTATGTGGGACAAGAAGCTACAGTACGAACTGGATATGGAACAACTAATTGGTTCAAAATTGGGAAAGGAGTACAACAAGGCTGTATTTTGTCTCCCTGTTTATTTAACTTATCTGCAGAATTCATCATGCGAAAGGCTGGGCTGGATGAATCCCTAGCCAGAATTAAGATTGCTGGAAGAAATATCAACAACCTCAGATATGCAGATGACACAACCTTGATGGCAGAAAGTGAGGAGGAATTAAAGAACCTTTTATTGAGGGTGAAAGAAGAGCGCAAAATATGGTCTGAAGCTCAACATCAAAAAACAAAGATCATGGCCACTGGTCCCATCACCTCCTGGAAAATAGAAGGGGAAGAAATGGAGGCAGTGAGAGATTTTACTTTCTTGGGCTCCATGATCACTGCAGATGGTGACAGCAGCCACAAAATTAAGAGACGCCTGCTTCTTGGGAGGAAAGCAATGACAAACCTAGACAGCATCTTAAAAAGTAGAGACATCACCTTGCCAACAAAGGTCCGTATAGTAAAAGCTATGGTTTTCCCAGTAGTGATGTATGGAAGTGAGAGCTGGACCATAAAGAAGGCTGATTGCCGAAGAATTGATGCTTTTGAATTATGGTGCTGGAGGAGACTCTTGAGAGTCCCATGGACTGCAAGAAGATCAAACCTATCCATTCTTAAGGAAATCAGCCCTGAGTGCTCACTGGAAGAACAGATTGTGAAGCTGAGGCTCCAATACTTTGGCCACCTCATGAGAAGAGAAGGCTCCCTGGAAAAGACCCTGATGTTGGGAAAGATGGAGGGCACAAGGAGAAGGGGACGACCAAACTGTGGGATGCAGTGGAAGACAGAAGTGCCTGGCGTGCTCTGGTCTATGGGGTCACAAAGAGTCGGACACGACTAAACAACAACAACAATTATAAATAATAATTTAACCTCAATAGATCGTGAGTCAATTACAGCATCGTAAGGGAGGCTGTAGAGAAATGGCCTTCTTAGTGGTGGTTCTACATTTGTGGAACTCCTTCTCAAGGGATATACAGGTATGTTTCGAACCACCAGTATTTCCTTTTAAGGGAGCCTTCTAAATCTATTTGTTCTTACCACTTTTAGTTGGGGATTACTTCAGTTGTTGTTGTTGTTGTTTATGTAATGGTTTATACTAGTGCTGGATTTTAAATTATTCCTTGGTTTTAACTGATTGTTTAAAAGAAAGAAAGATGAGCTGGGTTTTGAAATTGTTTTTGAAAGGCTTAGGGTTTAGTTTTTTTGCTGAAATCAGATGTTTTAGTTTTTATGCTTCATTTATATACAGTGGTACCTCGGGTTAAGTACTTAATTCGTTCCGGAGGTCCGTTCTTAATATGAAACTGTTCTTAACCTGAAGCACCACTTTAGCTAATGGGGCCTCCTGCTGCCGCCGCGCCGCCGGAGCACAATTTCTGTTCTGATCCTGAAGCTAAGTTCTTAACCTGAAGCACTATTTCTGGGTTAGCAGAGTCTGTAACCTGAAGCGTATGTAATCTGAAGCATATGTAACCTGAGGTACCACTGTACTGTATTGCCCTGAAAGGTGGCATAGAAAACATTTGCAAGCAAATAAATAAATAAATAGGGACGCGGGTGGCGCTGTGGGTTAAAGCCTCAGCGCCTAGGGCTTGCCGATCGAAAGGTCGGTGGTTCGAATCCCCGCTGCGGGGTGCGCTCCCGTTGCTCGGTCCCAGCGCCTGCCAACCTAGCAGTTCGAAAGCACCCCTGGGTGCAAGTAGATAAATAGGGACCGCTTACTGGCGGGAAGGTAAACGGCGTTTCCGTGTGCAGCTCTGGCTCGCCAGAGCAGCGATGTCACGCTGGCCACGTGACCCGGAAGTGTCTTCGGACAGCGCTGGCCCCTGGCCTCTTGAGTGAGATGGGCGCACAACCCCAGAGTCTGTCAAGACTGGCCCGTACGGGCAGGGGTACCTTTACCTTTACCTTTAAATAAATAAATAAATAAATAGATAGATAGATATTAATGAGTGATAATAATTCACTAATAGTTGATTTTATTGATTTATTAACAACACTAATAAGAAATAAAGTAGCAAATAACTTCAGTGTGGAAATTTTTTGTGCCTCCACATACACTGACTCTGCATAAAGGAGGAGAGCAGAAATAGAAAGCAAACAGGGACTCTCTGGGGTCAATTTCTCTCTCCTCGTGGCCCCTCCCCCATCCCTGCATTCATCCTGGGATTAACAGATAAGAACAGTGGCAAATGATTTGAATGCAGGAGAGCTACTTTAATTAAACCATGAAAGGATTATGTACTTGCATTTCCCATTTCTCTTATTGAGCCCAAAGAATGTAGGGCTTTTACAAGCTGTGTTTAGAGTGCACTAAAAACCACTATATTATCTAACATCTTATCTGGCTAAGTACTGGCAGTTAACATGACAAAACCATACATGAATTAGGAGCCCTTTAAGATGAGCACCTTGAAAGAAGCGTATATGGAGCATCTAATTCCACCACTCACAAAGCCATGAAGAATGTGTGCGTATCTAGATCTTTTTTTAAAAAAAAAATACACTTTTCTGAATCCTATTACCCACTTGGAGAGAATCGAATCAGAGGCTATGCACTGAAGGAATCAAAGTGTTCAACTGAATCAGGATAGCAGGGTAGGAGAAAGCCACTTCCGCTTGAGGAGGTGGGGTTGCGGGCTTCACGGCCCCTCAACATGCGCAGGAGCGGAGGCGGCCCCGCACAATTGGGGGAATTCCTGGCCGCATCATCCCCTGGCCAGCTCGGGGGACGTGGCTTGCCCTATTTAAGGCAGGATGCGGCCGGGGAGCTCCCTCTTTGCCACCCGCCAGCTGTTCCTGCTTTTTTCCACCCTCCTGCCCTATAAGGTTTTTGTTCCTTGACCTTGCTCTGGACTTTGATTGGTCGCCGTTGAGGGGCCTGGTATGAATTTTTTTTTTCCAAATACATTTTTATTAACATTATATACATAACAGGCATACAAACAAATACAAACAAATACAACAAGAAAAAAGTAAAAATATACAAGCCAAACTTTTTCCTCTCTCTAACTATACAAAGAGAGATTAATCCGGCTACTTCACAAAAAAGGAGAGGAAAAAAAAGGAAAAAGAAAAAAAAAAAGGAAAAGAAAAAAAAAGAAAAAGGAAAAGGAAAAAAACCCACCTCCTGGACTTCCTTCCATCCTTTTGGTAAGTATCAAATGTTTACTTCCATTCACGTATTTGATTTTGATCTGTAAACCTAAATTCACACGCTGGTAGTATTGTTCTGACCCCGCCAGTCACATTAACCATTTATTCCAATGTAGTTCCAGTATTTACTCCAATTTTTCAGAGATTTCTGTTCATCATGGTCTCTTATTTTACCTGTTAATTTATCAAGCTCAGCATATTTTATCATTTTAATTTGCCAATCATTTATATTGGGGATAGTTTCCACTTTCCAATATTGTGCCAACAAAATTCTCGCTGCTGTGGTGGCATAGAGGAATATCGTTCTATCTTCTTTTTTAATATCTTTATCCAACATTCCCAGCAAAAAGGCTTCGGGTCTTTTGGGGAAGGTGTATTTAAATATTTTTTTAAGCTCATTGTAAATCAATTCCCAAAAGCCTTTCACCTTTTTACATATCCACCATAGATGATATAGGTCACCCTCCACCTCCCCACATTTCCAGCATTTCTTATCCTTTAATCTATACATTTTGGCCAACTTCACAGGGGTGTGATACCACCTGTATAGCATCTTCCAAATATTTTCTCTCAGGGACATACATGCTGTAAACTTTATGTTACGGTTCCACACTTCCAACCACCTTTCAAAGTCGATGTTATAACCAAAATCAATTGCCCATTTGATCATTGCCTCCTTGACCTCCTCGTCCTTTGTGTACCACTCTAATAGTATATCATAGGTTCTAGATAGGGTTTTGTTCTTACCTTCTATTACTTCTACATTAAATTTTGATTTTTTATCATCAAAACCCAACTTCTTCTTGTCCTCTTTTAACAAATCATTCACCTGGTGGTATTGCAACCACCCAGTGAATAGATTTTTTATCTCTTCATAAGGTCTAAGTCTTGGCCCTTGATCTGTTTTTCTTAACATTTCTTCATAGGTGGCGTTTTTCCCCTCCATATTTATTTTCTTCACCGTTAATGCCTCAATCGGTGAGATCCACCATGGGGTCTTTCTTTCAAGGAGATTTTTATTCCTTTCCCATGTTTGGTATAAAGGTCCCCTGAAAATATGATTTAGAAAGCTCTTGTGAGCCTTCACTTTCCCATACCAAAGGTACGAATGCCATCCGTACCAATTATTAAAGCCTTCTAAATCCAGCAGATCTCTATTCTCCAGTTTAATCCAATCTTTTAACCAAAGTATACAGGCCGCTTCATAATATAAACTTAGGTCCGGGAGAGAAAACCCCCCTTTTTCTTTTTTATCTATCAAAATTTTCATTTTTATCCGTGGCCTTTTCCCCTGCCAGATATACTTTGCCAAAGCTCTCTGCCACGAGGGGCCTGGTATGAATTTTTCCACTTGGCAAATTGGAACCAGCCACTTGGTTTTCACCTACCTCATAGCAAATCGTCACAACTTTCTGGGTATTGGTGGTTAGGCATTGGCATTGTTCTGTAGATGGAAGAGAGGAAGTAGCGCCATCACCTGCCCCATATATTGAAGGGTAGTCCATTAAAGGATTCCGGGGGGGAGTGGCCCTGTCCAAACCCTAAGGAGGTGAGGGCCCAAGGCACACCCCCTAGCGATGACCCCGGGGGAGTTCCTAATTGATGTGCATCAGCAGGACTCCCCCTACTGGTGGTTAACCCTTCCTGGACTTGAAGCAGACGGGCTGGAGTCGGATATAGTTGTTTAGGACCAATGTCTAAGCCAATACTGCTCTTCACCTGTAACCAATAAAGTTGTGGCCTTTTTTAGCCCATTAACCTTAATAATTGTGTCATGTGTCATTTTTTCCACCTGGGGGGCGGTTGGGAACTCGCCACGCAAATGACTTATGCAGGAGGAGCCTGGACCAGGACAGGAGCTGTCCAGCACACATAAGGAGGAGGAGATGAGTTGCAAAAGGACAGGGACTTTCCTGCATTGCTAGTAGACCAGCAGTGTCACGTTTCAACTAAAGGGTTTTGTAGTGGAGCTGGCTGCAGTTGCTCTTCCAAGATCTCAGCAGGTCTCTGGTCTGAAGCACACTCCTGTACTTGCCTCCTTCTCCAGTGAAGGGTTGGGACAAGAGACGTCTTGGGCTGTCAGAAAGGTACTTTGATGCCAGTTCTGAACTTTGGGAGGAGTTCTATTGCCACTGCTTCCGAGATCCCCAGAATGGTGACAGAGTGTTGGAACCAGAGGTTTCCCCTTGTCTTTTTCAGTCCTGGGAACTGAAAGAGTCCTTGGAAACTCTATTTCCCAAGGCCCCAGTAGCCAGGATGTTGCTGCAGTATCTGCCAGCCCCATATGAAGACCTATGTCATCGTCTTCTGAACTGTGAGCTCCTTCATTGGCACTATCAGTGACAGGTACATTTGCGAAAGAAGATAAAGTCAGCAACAAGGAGGCTTGTGAGGAAATTCTGGTAATTTCATGAGAACGGCAACGGGCCAAACTTTGGAATGAGCTCTGATATAATAAAAAGAAAAAAAAAACCATTTGTGGAAAATGTTTTAACTGAGCTCTTTCTGAGTTTAGATTTTGAAGTGGGTAGACTTGTCCCTCACTCCTTCAGAAACATTATTTGGGTGATCCTTGCTACAACCATATAAAGGAAATTGGGATTATTCCAGTGTTGTTGGTGATGGATGAGACAGACTAGATCACTCAAGGCCCCCTTGCTCAACCAAGGACCGATCCGTCCTTCAGTCATTAAACTTCTCTAAGTTTATTTTATTGAGTTATTTTGTAACTCAAACTCAGTAAAAGTCTAGAATCATCTGAATGGCAATTAGCCAATTTTATTCCTCTGGGGTAAAGAGACCAAGAAATGGTGTCTATGTTAATCGTTTCTGAGGATAAGGTGACAGTTAGGTTTTAGAATGTGGACAAGATCCACAAACTCATCACTGTTCCTTTCATCAGAGACAAGGAATCGCAAGAGTGAGTTTATTATGCATCTAAACTGCCACACTGTTGAGGAACATGCAAATGGTTTTTAGATTTCAAATGGGGGAAAGCACCCCATGTTTTATTGCAGCTTTGTTTGATTAATAGGCGGTCAACCTTGTACTGTTCTTTCACTTCACTAAAACTGATAATAAAATAAAATAAAAACTGGAAGGAGAACACACTAACAAAACACCCCATTCTCTTTTTAGTGGTGTTTCGTCCCTTTTCCACTTCAAAAATAATTTTGTTTTATCAGCTTGTTCATATATACGTAGCTCCACAAGAGCAAAGCCATTTCAAAGAGAATTTGGAATAAAATTGAGTGAACAGAAAAAATAACTGAATCATCTAATTTTCAGCCCATTTTCCTTTTGTACAAGTCCATTCCATCCTGTTTCTGATCTGCATTTTTTTATTAAAAAAAAACAACACCCCCCCCCCACAAAATTGCATTTCTATCTGTTTCTAAACAGGCTTTGCCAAATATATTTCGATGCATAAAAAGTGTGCTTTATTTCTAAAGTATGGAATTTGGCAAACAGCTGAGTCCTGGTCTTCACCTTGTTCAGAGATGTGGAGCAGCTTGGTGCAGATCCAAATTGGCCATGCTTAAATTCCTCAGGTATCCTGAATGACTAGTAGAATTGTCCTGCCTTCGTGATCAGAGACTCTGACCACTCTACTCACACAGTATATTTAAAGCATATTTAAAGTGCATAGCTTCCCACCAAAGCATCATGGGAAGAATAATTTGTTAAGGGTGATGGGAACTGTAGCTCTGTGAGGGGCAAACTACAATTCCTGGGATTTCTTGTGCTTCAAATGTATGCAGTAGCATTCAACTAACCTTTTCTGCTAATGCAAAGATGAGCCCCAGCGCTAGAGGATTTCGCTCCCCTCCTTCCTGTGTGTGCACCACAGTCCATCCTCAATTCTGCTCCCAGGGGTTGGGGAAAACTCTGGGATAGATTTAAGCGTTGCACAGGTTGAGAAATGTAGGATAATGTTGCATCGCACAAGGAGAAAGCCTTGTGTTGATGGAACATTTATCGTCTTTTTCGCTCTATAAGATGCACCAGACCACAAGAAGCACCTAGTTTTTGGAGGAGGAAAACAAGAAAAAAATATATATTCTGAATCTCAGAAGCCAGAACAGCAAGAGGGATCGCTGCACAGTGAAAGCAACAATCCCTCTTGCTGTTCTGGCTTCTGGGATAGCTGCGCAGCCTGCATTCGCTCCATAAGACGCACACACATTTCCCCTTACTTTTTCGGAGGGAAAAAGTGAGTCTTATAGAGCAAAAAATACGGTACTTACCTTAGCGCCGCACTGAATGCAATTCACGGTGTAAATGCGATCTACTCTGGGTTTGTGAAAAACCACACAAACCCACTAAGAGGAAATGCAGTGCAAGCAAACAACTTAGCAAGATGTTATATGGATGGCAAATTGTCAACCCACCCATATACCAAGCAGCTGGGTACAGTTGCAGAGGGCTTTGGCTCAGTGAAAAGGCACGACTCTCACCATGCCTGGGCTCTCTCAGAACTGCTCTTCCACTGAACAAGATTCCCTGCAGTGGTTAATAGCCCAGCTAAGGCTCACTGACACCAAGTTTTATTTAATTAAATAACATTCCAATTAGCCGATTTGTTTGCAGACATCCTTAATTTAGTAAATGCCAAGGAGCGGGCTAAAAATACCAGGATATTTCTGACAAGAGGCACCACTAAAAAGTTGTATAATTGATAGCTTTGCCATTTCCTCTGATGGCTTGAAAAAGCTTTTAAACGCTAAATTCCATAATCACATTCATCTCTGGAAATTAGTTTTGCGAAACCACACATTTAGTTCTTGCTGAGAAATCCCATTCTAGTCATTTTAAACATAATTTATAATGCATAAACTAAATTAGCTTTTGTCGCTAAGCTAGCACATTTTTTCCCTTTAATTTTTATCTCTTAATATATTTTTGACCTTGAAAACTGTAATGTCTGTTGGATATTGAAGCCTTCAGAACAAAGGAAATCATTTCCATTCCATCACTATGGTTACACTTTCTTCTGTCTCTGGCACCGAGCCACTCAGAAAGTGTTGAATCTAGATTCCTCAGGAGGGCAAAGGAAACTTCGCGTAATATCATTTAGCTCTGATTAAATAAAAACAAACACACACAATGGAACTTGGAATGTAGCAAATTACCGCATTTGGTTTACACTGCCTAGGAGAGGCGATTGACAGTAGAGGCCAATATGCAGCAAATTGCCGTCCCTTCTGAATTGTCTTTTCCATTCACCAGTTGTGGGCGTGGGCTTGCCTCAAACCACGCTACCAAGCTGCAAACCCCCTCTGAGCATTGTTTAATTCCGCCGGCATCCCTCTTTCACTGTGAAGATGGAATCCGATAAAAACCGAGAAACATGGCTTCTCATTGAGAAGCGGGAGGTTTGTTTACACAGAACAATGCAAGGCACCTGCAAATACTAAAATGGCTTTATTTTACCCGATAAAAGGAGATAAGGATCCAGCCATTCTAACAGACATGAAAAGCACGCACTGTTTTCTGATAAAAAGCACATCCTTTCAAAAATGGTACAATGTTGATTCAAGTCTCTTTTATTGCACTTTCAGTCTGTTGCACCCCAGAATACAAAGCGGGCCACATTCTCTGTATCAGTTCCATCGCCGCAACTCCTCCAAGTCAATGCATCATGCCCAGCGTAGCTAAGAGGGAAATGGGAAATGATTACATTTCTTTCTAAAATAGATCCCTCACACTCTTCTCTCCTGCCTTGAAGAAATCATATCCTGTTGTTTAAGAGATATGAAATATTTATGCAGGCTCATATGGAAGGAACATTTCATTTTTTTCCCCGCTCGCTCGCTCTAAGGTCACCGGAATCACAGAGCTAAAATTATTTGCAAGAACTGGGACACGTTCAGAGCATTTGGAGATGAAGATGTTTGTGCAAAAAAGGGAAATCATAGAACATGATGCACACACTGGAAAAGCAGGCATGTGGCATTTGGGGGGCAAATAAGGAATGTCCGTCGGTGTCATTTGCCTGCTCAGGAACCATCCCAAGATATCTGAGTTGGAAACAACGCAGGAATAGACAGACCTGGAGTGGGGTACACCCTCTGACCCTCAAGGTGTAGCTGGGCTCCAACTCCCATCAGCCCTAGTCTGCATAAGTCAGGAATGATGGGAGTTGTAGTCCAGCAACATCTTGAGGTTCTCAGGTGAGCCAGCCCTGAGATAGACCCTTGTATGATCCAGGGAGGTTTTCTTTAGGTCCTGGTTAGATGATGGAGAGGGCAATGGTCTCCTGCAGAAGGCATCACATTACTCCAGTACAACAATGCCTGATTCCTTAGAGCAGTGTTTCCCAACCTTGTGCCTCCAGCTGTTTTTGGACTACAATTCCCATCATCCCTTGCCACTGGTCTTGCTAGTCAGGGATGTTGGGAGTTGTAGTTCAAAAACAGCTGGAGGCACAAGGTTGGGAAACACTGCCTTAGAGTACTGACACCAGGGGAAAATCAACTTCCCTATAAATTGCTGTAAACAGACCATTATAATATGTGAAGTAAAATAGACAAGCCATAACAGAGCGGATGTTACTGGGTTTTTGTTTTTGATTATTTTAAAAGGGCACAGGTGGTTTACCTAGTCATCTTATTAAAGAATGATGTTGGAAAGCTGTTTTCCTCTCTGCTTCAGAAATGTCTGATCAGGAACAATGCAAACAAATCTCTCATCCCAGTCAACAGATCCTACGGTAAAACATAAACATTCATTAACATACGAAACAAGATACAAGATTATGGGATGTGCTTCCAAGTCCAATTCAGCATCCTAGTTTTGACCTATAAAGCTCTTCATGGCTGAGGAGCCCAGTATCTCTTGGTATGCCTCTCCTAATATGAACATAAAGGTAAAGGGACCCCTGACAGTTAAGTCCAGTCACGAACCACTCTGGGGTTGCGGCGCTCATCTCGCTTTATTGACCAAGGGAGCTGGAGTACAGCTTCCAGGTCATGTGGCCAGCATGACTAAGCTGCTTCTGGCAAACCAGAGCAGCGCACGGAAATGCCTTTTACCTTCCCGCCGGAGTGGTACCTATTTATCTACTTGCACTTTGATGTGCTTTCGAACTGCTAGGTTGGCAGGAGCTGGGACTGAACAACAGGAGCTCACCCCGTCGCAGGGATTCGAACCGCGACCTTCTGATCAGCAAGTCCTAGGCTCTGTGGTTTAACCTACAGTGCCACCCGCGTCCCTTATAATATGAACATACCTGGGCATTTAAATCGTCTTCTGAGGTTCTTCTCAAGCACTGCTGCCTACCAAGGGAGCTTCAGAGGGTGTTGCCAAAGGAGCAGGCCCTTTCACCCATAGCCACCATCTGTGGAATGCTCTCCCTGGCGAGGCCCACGTGGCAAATTTAACATATTTAAGCACTGACATATTTAAGCACCAGGCATATTTACTCACCTCCCCCCCAGGCTTTTGAAGGGCTTGTTCTGTTACCATGATCCCACAGCTTCCTGTGGCTGTTGTGGTGTGTTTGTCTCTCTGTGTGTGAGAATCGTAGTTGTTTGTATGAGAAGGTTAAAATTCCATATGAATATTTGATGCATTCATGTTTATGCTTTAAAATGTAGGTCACTTGGTGATTTTGGCAACAAGCAACTAATAAATCTAAGTGATAGTAATATGTCTAACAGATAGGGCAGATCATCTTCTGAGGCCCTCCTTCGTGTGCCTCCTCCACAAGATGTCCGGAGGGTGGCAACATGAGAGCAGGGCCTTCTCTGCAGTGGCAGAGAGTGTGGAATGCTCTCCCCAGGGAAGTTTGCCTGGTGCCTTCATTATACACCTTTAGGCACCAGGCAAAAACGTTCCTTTTTAACCAGGTCTTTGGTCGATCTTATTGACATACAATACCCTTTTAGAATGTGGCTCTTTTTTTGGGGGGGGGCAGTATTGGGTTACTGCTTTTGGTTTGATTTTATATGTTGTGGTCTTGTTGTGAACCGCCCTGAGACCTCCAGGTATAAGGCAGTGTATGTTGAATAATAATAATAATAATAATAATAATAATAATAATAATAATTTCCCCAATGTAAATTTGACCCACAATATGTCTACATACAAATTTACATTGGGGAAAAAAATCTTATGCATATAAATGTAATAATAATAATAATAATAATAATAATAATAATAATAATAATAATTCAACTTATACACCGCCCTATACCCGGTCTCATTTTGGATTACTCAAAAAGGGAGGGAGGGAGGGATGGACGGACTTCTTCACACAGCACATAGTTAAGTTGTGGAATTCATTTCCGCAAGATGAACACCAATTTAGGTGGCATTCCAAGAAGATTAAAAAACTTTTAGAGGATAAGGCTATTATTAATGGCTGCTAGCAGTCATAGTGGGTATGTTCCATCTTGTGATGGCCTGGGACTTGGGCTCGGACTTGGAACCAGAGTAGACTCAGTCTGCTCTGAGTCCTTTGCCTCAGGCATCATCTGAACCCAGTCTGGGGCCTGATCCTGAAAAGTCCCAGTCTGCACAGGTTCCCCTGCAACAAGCACCAGCTGGGCCAAGTCAGGGGCCTGAGCCTGCCTTGGCTCCAGATGCGGGGATTACCTTGTTGCCTCCAGTTGGGCCATCACTTACAGCTGCTCCACTACCGGTTGGGTCAGGGGAGGCTGAGGTGGCCCCTGGGTCTAGTAACCCACCGACGTCTCCCGAGCTGCAGAGACTAAGGTCTGAGAGAAGGAGAGACCCGAGTACTCACAGGAGGAGCGCTCGCCTTCGGGCGAGACAGGGAGGTGAGTCGCTGGGGGATCAGGACTGGCCGTTTCCCCGACAAAGATAAAAGGCTGTCGGACCCCCGCCTCAAGTTACGGGAGCAATATTGCTGTATGCTAGATCCTGCCTGAGATCCTGTACCTTTCCTTGCCTGGTTTCCTGCCTTGGCCCTGTTAGACTGACCAGTCCTGGATCGCATTTCAAGGGTTACCCCTGGGCCCAGCACGCACCTCCACTTTGGAGGGCAGTGTGCCTATGATCATCAGTTGCTGAGAATTGCAAGTGGGGAAAGCCCTGTTGTGCTCAGGTCCTCCTCGTGGACTTGCTATGGGCATCTGGTTGGCCACTGTGAGAACAGGATTTTGAACTAGGTGGGCCTTTGGCTTGATCCAGCAGGTCTCTTCTTGTGGCATTAAACATTCCCATCTCTTTGCATTTTACTCAGTTTGTGAGTATCCCAAAGGCATCTTCATGGCCATGCAATTATTCCAGAAGGCGGCAGCTAGACTAGTGACTGGGAGTGGCCACCGGGACTGGTTCTGAGAGATCTGCATTGGTCCCAGTACATTTCCAAGCACAATTCAAAGTGTTGGTGTTGACCTTTAAAGCCCTAAATGGCCTCGGTCCTGTATACCTGAAGGAGCATCTCCACCCCCATCATTCAGCCCAGACACTGAGGTCCACCTCCAAGAGCCTTCTGGCGGTTCCCTCCCTGCGAGAAGTGAGGTTACAGGGAACCAGACAGAGGGCCTTCTCGGTAGTGGCACCTGCTCTGTGGAACGCCCTCCCTTCAGATGTGAAGAAAATAAGCAGCTATTCTATCTTCAAAAGACATCTGAAGGCAGCCCTGTTCAGGGAAGTTTTTAATATTTAATGCTGTATTGTTTTTAACACTTGAATGGGAGCCGCTCAGAGTGGCTGGGGAAACTCAGCCAGATGGACAGGGTATAAATAAATTATTATTATTATTATTATTATTATTATTATTATTATTATTATTATCACAGCACATAGACACCAACTTTGCCCTGATTCAGGGATGCAACACTTGTGTTTATTATGTTTGAGAATTGTTGGGGAAAAAAGCGTGCGAGTTTCAATAAATAAGTTACCAGGTTCAAAAATGCGAGTTGCAATTATTCAGATGTGGGGAGGGAAAAGGAGCATCCAAAAATGCAAGGTCAAAATGTGATTAAGGCTTTCTGGTATTTTCAGTGCAGGAGATAAAAATTCAAATATCCCGAGCTTACATTAAAATAACTTTATAACTTCTCTTCATCCCCATCCCTTGAGGGAACAGGTGGCAATTCACCTATGAGGCAGTTCAAGTATTTTCTTTCAGTGTAGTATATTAGTTGCTTGCAAATTCCTCATGAGCATGGGGGGGGGGCTGTGTTCTTCATCCAAAGTTATTGCAACCTGGGCTCATGAGAAATTAACAAGTAAATAATATGCCACTTGCAAAACTAAACAGGAATGGAAAAGCTGTCAAAGTTTAAGGTGCATATCACATCCACTTCCTCATCCCACTAGCTACCCCCCTGAGAAAATAAGCTGAGCCACAAGATAATTTGGGCTTGGAAATGATTAAAAACAGTGTTGACCAGGTACACAAATCGTTGCAGTGGTGCAGAAATACAATATAATGTGTGCATCCCTTTAAAGGCTTTCTAGGGGATGAACTTCTAATTATTTGAACTGCTTAGGCATATCTTTTGTGAATATTAAAGATGAACATAATTTGATGGAGTGGTTTCTTTCCAAGTTCTCAAAAAATAAACCTAAAAGAATTGTGACAATTAGTAGCAATTTGTTTGTCCCAAGCATGTGCAAAAGCAACATATAGGGTTGGATTTAATGATAGTCTTATTCAGAGCAGACCCACTGACATGAATGAATTTAAATTAGTCATGTCCAAGAAATTTGATGGTTCTACTCTGAGTAGTACTAGACTTGGATCCAACCCACTGCACTCAGCATGCTTTTAAAGCATATCAAGTCTTCCCCATACCCAGGAAGGCAGATCAGTTTCCCCCCTATATTTTTTTTTCCCCAAAATTTTTATTAGGTTTTTTTAATAAAAGAGATACAAAATTAAAAAACAGCATTGTTTGTGTCTTTACAAAATTTCATAACATCTTTGGACTTCCTCACGTCATCCGCTCGCACTTACATTGTTCATAAAATTTTTCAAGCAAATTACCATCTTATTTGTAATCTTATAACCAATCATTACAATATAGTCTAATAATGCTCATCTAATTTAGTGATGGCCAATTGTTTATAATCAAGCATCCTTCTTAGCATTCCATCAAATTACAATAATTTTGTAAATAAATCTTAAATTTCTTCCAGTCTTCTTCAATCCTTTCTTCTCCCAGGTCTCGAATTCCCCCCTATATTATAGATTTCAAGCAATGAGATGCTAAGTTCGAGAGATGGTAGCTTATTTGTGGACACCCACTGTGTTCATCACTGAGCTCATATTTGAACCAAGAATCTGTAACTTCACAGCTCCTGTCCTTAGTTTCTGTACTACAAAAGCACTCCTTTATTTGCGCAGAATAAAACTGTGCTGTACTTAAGATAGATTTCCATTGGAAAGAATGTTGCAAAATTGAAAACCCAAGACACTTCTAATGGCTTTCCCCTAAACCTGTGGCTCTCCAGATGTTGTTAGAAACCAACTCCCAGCAGCCTCAACAAACCCAACCCATTATCAAGAATGCTGGGAGTTGAAGTCCTTCAGATCCCTTATCTCTGGCCTTAAATGCTGAAGTTCCAACTACTAGTCTCTCAGTTCAGCAGTGCAAGACCAAATCAAAATAGCCCCCAAAGTTCTTGAAGGAAACAGCAAACCTCCTTTGCATAAACCTGGGGAATTCATTGACACCAGAACTGTTTGGATGGGATTAATAAAATTAATGGGGAGGGGCAGTCCTCATGCGTACCACTTGAAAAGCAACACTTGACATGAGTTTTGAGGTTTCCTCTGAAGAATTTCGTAAGAAGCCAAAAGAGTTTTGATGAGACTATTTCATCAACCAACAGCAAATGCCCAAAGGCTCTGCTCTGACTGATCTGGAAATGAACTCCTTTCTTTCTGGTAGTAGAAGCAACAGTGAAAAGGATCTTTCTATCATCCCTCTATCATCTATCTATCTATCTATCTATCTATCTATCTATCTATCTATCTATCATCTATATCTATATCTATCTATCTATCTATCTATCTATCATCATCATCATCATCATCATCTATCTATATCATCTATCTATCTATCTATCTATCTATCTATCTATCTATCTATCTATCATCTATCTATCTATCATCTATCTATCTATCTATCTATCTATCTATCTATCTATCTATCTATCTATATCTATATCTATCTATCTATCATCTATCTATCATCTATCTATCTATCTATCTATATCTATCTATCTATCTATCTATATCTATCTATCTATCTATCACAGGGGTCAGCAAACTCTTTTAACAGGGGGCTGGTCCAATATCCCTCAGGCCTTGTGGGGGGCTGGACTATATTTGCGGTAGGGGGGGATGAACTAATTCCTGTGCCCCACAAATAACCCAGAGATGCATTTTAAATAAAAGCACACATTCTACGTGTGTAAAAACACGCTGATTCCCGGACCATCCACGGACCGGATTTAGAAGGTGATTGGGCCGGATCTGACCCCCAGGACTTAGTTTGCCTACCCATGATCTCTCCTCTTCTTCTTCTTCTTCTTCTTCTTCTTCTTCTTCTTCTTCTTCTTCTTCTTCTTCTTCTTCTTCTTCTTCTCCTCCTCCTCCTCCTCCTCCTCCTCCTCCTCCTCCTCCTCCTTCCTGCTTCTGTTTTCCTCCTGACATGCTGCACCCTAGGTTCTTCTTAGGAGACTCAATGGGCTGGATAATGGATCAGGAGAGGGGTTGAAGCTCACCTCTCATTTAAATCATCCTTTTAAGAACTCCAAAAGTTCATTTCAAAATGAGTATTGGTTTCAGTACTCAACAAGTTTCAAGTCACAAGAAAGGAGATTCCAGAAGAACTTTATGACGGTAAGAGCTGTTCGACATTGGAAAGGAGACCCCTGGGAGGTGATGAAACCCTCCTTTCTGTCATGGCTACTTTAGTTGAGATTCTTGTATTGCAGGGTGTTGACATCGATGACGCTTGGGGTCTCCTCCAACTCTTCAATTCTATGATGACAGGTTCAGGGGCTCTTTTTGGACTCCAACTCCCATCAGCCAGCCTGACCAAGGGAGTTTTAGCGCAGCAACATCTGAATGGCTGCAGGTTGTCTACGCCTTCATTGTGGAGCTATGAACTTTGTACCAGATTCAACACCACCTGGGTGTTTGTAGAGAAATATGCTACATTCACTTAACCCCATATATACATATATATATTCAGTTGCAGGATGCAACCCTCCTTGACATATTTCCAGCCAAGATTTCTAATAGTAAGAATGCTTTTCTGTCTCATCTCCTCTCCTTTTTGTGCTTTAAATTTCTACCCATTATAGCTTAATTTGAAAATCATCAGACTTCCTACGTGGGCTGAGAGTGAGAACAGCCTGGGGAGAAACAGTAATAGCAATTAGCAGAAAGGAAGGTTCTTGTTAAAATGTCAGTTTCCTTCCCTCCCCCCACCAAGAAATGGGGTAATCATATTTTATATCAACATGATTAATCTCTTCGCAGCAAATAGAGATGGGGCCAATTCTCAAGGCAAAGTGGTCAAGGGCTAGTTTCCCCACATAAGATGGTTGAAGGGTGGAAGACAAGACACACCTCACACGTTGCACTAGGTGTCATGATAATAAGATAGGGCTCTCAGTGGCAGCCAGATGTCCTCTTCAGGGGTGCCAACTTGAAGAAAATATTGGGGCGCAGGTAAGCCCCACCCCGCATAATCGATCACAAGACGTGGTGTGTGCACACCATTTGAATGGAAATGCCCATCAACTTGGGGGGGAGGGGCTGGCCCCCTCAAATATTTTATTGGGGGACAAAGGGACATCCGCCCCTAGGAGTTGGTTCCTATGGTCCTCTTACTGTTGCGAGGTCTCCCTCATTTACAGGGAACCCAAGATAGATGAACTGGCAGGGTAGATGGGTAACAACCTGTCAAAATCTCTACACAAAACCACACGTTTAATGATACCCTCCACAGAGCAACTCAGATCAGCAAGGGATGGCAAGGTGTTTATGGGAGCTACTTCCTAGGTTTGGAAAACCCCTTTCCCTCCAGGGTTTAGTAACATTCAACAGTGAAAAATTAATTTGGGACATTCCAGTTCTGCAGCAGTGATGAGCAAAGCAATGTTCTAAGGATCTGTTGAAGCATTTTGACTAGTTTTCAGAAATGTTTTCACTCTTGAGTTTTTGGGTGTCCAAATAAATAAATAAATGCACCAGCTGCTACACACACATATTTTTTTATGCTCCCATCTTCCAGCAACTTACAAAAACCTCTGCAAGAGTTCCCTATGAAGGGGAATTAAACCACTCTAGAAATTGTGGCTCTTTGAGGGGAATTGGGGTCTCCTAACAACTCCCAGCACCCTTAACAAATGCCAGATCCCAGAATTCTTCAGGGGAAGCCATGACTGTTTAAAGTGGTATCATGATGCTTTAAATGTATGGTGAAAAGAAAAAGGTAAAGGTAAAGGATCCCTGGAGGGTTAAGTCAAGTTGAATTCAACTATGGGGTGTGGTGCTCATCTCCACTTTCAGACTGAGGGAGCCGAGTTTGTCCACAGACAGTTTTTTCAGGTCATGTGGCCAGCATGACTAAACAGCTTCTGGTACAACGGGACACCATGATGAGTGCCAGAGTGAACCAAAACGCTGTTCACCTTCCTGTCGCAGCAGTACCTATTTAACTACTTGTACTGGTATGCTTTCGAACTACTAGGTTGGCAGGAGCTGGGACAGAGCAACGGGAGCTCATCCCGTCGCAGGGATTCAAACTGCTGACCTTATGATTGGCAAGCCCCAGAGGCTCAGTGGCTTAAGAGCACAGCGCCACCCATGTCCAGATGCATGGTGCAAACATGGCCCAAGGCTAGACTAGAATGAAGCTGTCAGGAAGGAAGCCCAGTTTCTTACTGAGCAAGAAATTAATTTAATCAGGTTTTGAGGATGTGCCAACAGTGAATGGCGGCTGTGCAAGTACAGAAACAGGATAGCAGCTTAAAGTACAAATCATTCATTATGAGTAATGTATGTGCTTCACTTGTAATAAAAACGAGGATTTTGAGCCAGTTATTTGCGAACTTCCATCAGTCGGCAGAGCTGGCTCAAATGCTATGGCCAATGTTCAGTAGCCATGGCAATCCTTTGATGTTGCCTCCAAGAGCCTCTTATCATAACTTTCATTACAGGTATGTTTGTTTTGTTCAAAGCTAGTGGGATGACATTCTTAATGCACCAGGCTAATGGAATACTCTTCAAACAACATTAAATGTTCTGATATCATCGTCAGTATAAAAAGGGAAAGAAATACATAGCGGATATTGATATATTCTAACACGAGGTCAACTGTAAATAGCCAGCCATTTCTAATATTTCAAGTACTCTAGCTCTGAGCATAGAGCATTTCTTAACAAACGTCAAAACAAACAGGTCCTATTGGCTAGATTTTGTGTGCATTGCAAACATGAAAATCAATGGCCCGGGGCCCAGAAAACAAATCCAATTCCTCTTGTAATTCTACTTCTGTCCTGTTTTGAGTTTGACCACCTTTCCTAGCAATATAGAAAGTGTCCTTTCATACTGCATCACGGTGTGGTATGCTGGTTTGACATCATCTGATAGGAAGTGCTTACAGAGGGTGGTGTATACAGCACAAGATATTATGGGCTGTCCCGTGAATCCACTGGATGAAATAGCGGAAGAACATTGCCTCAGGAGAGTGAGGAAAATTCTCAGGGATGATTCACAGCCTGGCTGGCACTTTCTTGATCTCCTGCCCTCAGGCAGAAGATATAGAAACATGATTAGTCGCACCAACAGGGTAAAGGACAGCTTCTATCCATGGGCTGCTGAATGAAAAGATACCAACAGGGCAACTGACTTTCAGGTTTGGTGGGTGTGCGTCAGTGAACAAGGGGAATTAAGACTAAGAGAGCTGAGTGGGGGGTGCTCGTGTAATCTCACTGTATACAAGTTGTACAAGTGACAATAAAGTACAGTGGTACCTCAGGTTAAGTACTTAATTCGTTCCAGAGGTCCGTTCTTAATCTGAAACTGTTCTTAACCTGAAGCACCACTTTAGTTAATGGGGCCTCCTGCTGCCGCTGCGCCGCCAGAGCACGATTTCTGTTCTCATCCTGAAGCAAAGTTCTTAACCTGAAGCACTATTTCTGGGTTAGCGGAGTCTGTAAGCTGAAGCGTATGTAACCTGAGGTACCACTGTATTTCAATATTCAACTAGTAGCTCATCTTGCATGGTTATCGGTTACATCCATCTGTCTCGGGAGACAACGGAGGAGTGTGCCATCAGGGGTGAAATCGAACCATTGGAGAGTTACAGCACCTGCTGTGGTTGTAGAAGCTGATAAGGGAGAGCCGTGTTTTGCTGCAGCTGGGGCAGATGGAGGCATCCTGTTGTGCTGATTGAGGTGCAGCATGGTGTTTATTGCTTCTGTGCTCCTCCCAGCGACCATTTGTCATAGGGGAGCTGGCAGCAAACACTCTTGACGAAGAGCAGAAGGAAACACACAGATCACTTCTGCTAGCAGCTCTTAGTGTCAACACGGAAACACACACAGATTCATGAAGTATCCTCCCGTATCATGAGCTGTTGCTCAGAATGTTTGCCCCCTCCCATACAGTCTATTTTCTACATCTCAAATCCCTCCCTCTGCCTATGGCAAGTCACCATGGACATTCTTTGCTTCTGCCTGGTTTTCTGTTCTGTTATGTGGACTGTTTGTCTTGTTTTAGGAGTGGCAGGTGATTCTGGCAGACTGTCAATGGAACGCTATAGGGACACGGGTGGTGCTGTGGTCTAAACAACTGAGCCCCTTGGGCTTGCAGATCGGAAGGTCAGCGGTTTGAATCCCCGCGACGGAGCGAATTCCCATTGCTTTGTCCCAGCTCCTGCCAACCTAGCAGTTCGAAAGCACGTCAAGTGCAAGTAGACAAATAGATGTACTACTGTGGCAGGAAGGTAAATGGCGTTTCCGTGCGCTCTGGCACTCGTCATGGTCCTCTGTGCGCCCGTAGCAGTTTAGTCCTGCTGGCCACATGACCCGGAAAACTTGTGGGCAAACGCTGGCTCCCTCGGCCTCAAAGCAAGATGAGTGCCGCAACCCCATAGTCTCCTTTGACTGGACTTAACCGTCCAGTGGTCCTTCACCTTTACCCATGGAACACTATCAGCTGGTGCTGCCTTTATCAAACCTGATTCCTGTTCTTGTTCAGGGCTGAGGCTTCTACTTATTCTCTCCTGTTCCTCATTCCCCACCCCACCCCAACTCCTGTTGTTGTTGTTTAGTCATTCAGTCATGTCCGACTCTTCGTGACCCCATGGACCAGAGCACGCCAGGCACTTCTGTCTTCCACCGCCTCCCGCAGTTTGGTCAGACTCATGTTCGTAGCTTCAAGAACATTGTCCAACCATCTCGTCCTCTGTTGTCCCCTTCTCCTTGCCCCCTCAATCTTTCCCAACATCAGGGTCTTTTCCAGGGAGTCTTCTCTTCTCATGAGGTGACCCCAGCTCCTAGTTTCCAGTACTTCCCACCTGTCCTCCTCTGAGGTGTGTCCTGTTTCCCACTACCACAAACCTAAGTCCAGCCTATCCTCTTCTGCAGGCCAGGCAGTCTCCACCACTCCTCATCTAGCCAGTCCCTGACATCATTCCTCCTTTGGTCACTGCTGTGGACACACCACCTGACTGATCGCCTCCAGGCACTGAGATAGTCTGCAAGGGATTTCCACACAGCAGAGTGAATGTTGCCAGATTTCATGTCATGTTTGCAGAGCTCTGTGTATTGCAGAGTTGGTCTGCCAATGGGCCTGATGCCTGAAGCCAGCTTGGGGATCCTGTCATCTTCCATTATGTGAGTATGGCCAATCCAGCCTAGATGGCGCTGAGACAGGAGTGTGAACATGCTGGGAATGTGGGCCCCAAACCTGATGCACTGTGTCAAGAAGATTTGGGGTCCCCAAAGACACATTCTACGAGGAGCTGGCTTCAAGCACCAGGCCTGTTGTCAGGCCAACTCTGCAATACACAGAGATCTGCAAATGTGGTTCTATACACCTATTCCTGCTAGGAATAGAGTGGTGTGGTATCACTCCATTAAAAAGATATGCCCCTGCCCCATTCTTGTGTGGGGACTTTTGTTAATGACTTACAATGCAATCCTAACAATGTCTACTCAGAAGTAGGTCCTGTTGAATTCAGTAGGGCTTACACCCAAGTTAGGATTGCAGCCTTAGGTATGCAGGGTTTCAGAACATTTGTTTGCAGTTTGATGTCCATTCTTAAGCAGACGATTACTAGAATGTCAATGCGTACATTCAGATACATCTATCTCTATACATCTGTATTCCAGACAATATGGCCAATGGAAAAGGATGATGGGAGTTGTAGTTTACCAACATCTGGAGGGCCAAAGTTCCTGATCCTTGATATAATGAATGGCATTTGGAGGGTATTTAAAAGCCAATCATTCGCTGCCACCTCCCTTCGCCTTCTGGAATGTGGCACCCAGCTCTCCCTCCAGCAGTGTGAGCTTAACTAGTCTCTATACTGGGGGTCAAGTAGGATTTTTTCATTTCTTTCTGCAACTGGCAGGCAGCAGGGAATAGATGCATTGGATGTTGATTATCTAGACTGATTGGTTTAAATTATTTGCTCACTTGGCAGGTGTATGTGCAGGAAAGGAAAGAGGTGGACTTAGATGGCAAGTACCATGCAGCAGTTTCAAGTGACTAGTGGTTCCAGAGGCTTGCATACAGGGTGCCAATGCAGTTCTTAAGTTATTATTTAACAAGGTGACCCTAGTTGATCCCACACATGGAGCTTTGGGTCTCTATTTTGGGTCTCTTAACGACTTGGAACCCTGAAGTTTGCAGTCTTAATCTAGAATTGTTTAATGGTCTCTACTAAACAGCTGGAGGAAGCAGCATTCAAAAATATGAATTCTGACGCAATATGGTTATGTGGTACTGTGTTGATCTGGAAAAATAATTAAAACATATGAGAGAAAGTTAAAGCAAGGCATTCTCAAAGAACCTAAATATAAATCCCAAGATTTCATCAAATGCTTCCAGCCATCAGACCATTTGCAAACTGAAGACAACCTGTTTGTTTCAGCTCTGCTTTATTCCCACATGCACATTAACCTAATTTCACAGCAGAAAACAAACATTAAATAAATAAGAATGATTACTACAAATACATTACCTTTCATCTCATGACTTTGGAGCCCAGCTGTTATCAGTTGCTTTTTATTGTGGAAGTGGGAAACTTCACAGGCCCCCAAATTAATGAACTGTCATAACACATCCATATTTATTTATTGGCATGTGTAGTCTGCCAATTGAAGTCACTGAACAAATCTGAAAGTGTGTTTAAATTCACAACAATTGTGCTAGAGGGAGATGCATCGAACCCCTTTTTAGTTAATCTCAGCTGGCACTTTATACATGCAAATAATGTACGAGATTGTCTGCATGTATGAAATAGCACCCTGTTTGTATAAAATCAAGGCCCCTAATTAACAAAAACCAGCATCTGTTTAAGATTCTGGGCTGATAAAATATGCCTTGTGAGTGCCATATCATTTGCATCGTGTAAATCTTCTGAACTTGCTCAGCCAAAAGTACAATTAACTTTTAATCTAGTTATGAAGTTAGTCTCACTTTATACATTATCAGCTCTAACACTGCTCATTAAATTGTTGCAGATACCGCAATCCAAAAGGATGGGAAAATCTCTGGAAAGTCATTACAGATTTTAGAACTCACTCTAGCTCCATAAAACTGCTGTTCATTCCATGTTTACCATTTGATTAAGCTTCTTGTTGCCAGATAGTTTGATGATGTCACGGAGCTAAGAGGATATGACTTGTAACGGGAAGCAGGTGAGGCAATTGCACATCCAAACATTTTTCAAAGACGGCCTCGAAACAGGACCATCTCATATTTAACATGACTTTGTGGGTGCCTAGGCATGAGTCTGTATCATAATAAGAGAGTAACAAAATGCCATCACCGTTATTTGTTGTAAAAGTATGAACTGCTTGCATTATAACTGCCAGCATTAAGGAATATGAAAGCTGCAAACAGAACATTTTTAAATAACTATAAAATTCCAAGCAAGATCTACAAAGGAAGGGTTTTATACAAAATTAATAAATAAAATAACTAAATAATATACCTTTGTGCAAATTAATTGAAACAAACCATGTTTTCTATCTTTCTCGTAGTCCCGTACTCAAAACAAACAGGGAAAGTTGGTTGATCATTATGGTGTCAGAAGCCTGCAGCCAATAGAAGGAATGATGCACTCGCCACAATATATTGAGGTTCTACGAGAGAGAGAGTTATTCCAGAGCTGGAAAAGAGGTATCCTGAAGGTACTGGGATATTGCAGCAGGACCTAGTCCCCCGTCACACATCAAAAGTGGTGAAGAAATTCAGGACAGAGCAGCAAATACAGGTACCTGATTGGCCAGGGAATTCCCTGGACGTAAATGCCACTGAGAATTTGTGGGCTATATGCAAAAGTTGCCCCCGTGCTGTAGACTGTACGACTATGGAGAAGCTCATTCAGGTGTTGATTCAAGTGTGGTACAGGGATCCGAAAATCAACAGGGACTGTTCAAAACTAGTAGACTCCATGCCAAACCATGTTCAAACACTGATTAAAAATAGCGGAGGTCATATCCATTACTAAAGTACGTATATGTGAATTTTGTACAATAAACTACATTATTTGTTTCAATTAATTTGCACAAGGGTGTAATATAGAGATTCTTACGAAACACAACTTCTGAGCCCACTGTCTTTGATATGTGCAGGAACTGCAGTCTTGATCTATGCTGTTCCAAGCAGAACTTATTTACATGGCTTTCCAGCACGCTCAGTTTGGCCCTGCCTTCCTCCCGCTTCTGAGAGCTGCAATTTAGCCCTTAATTTGGAATGGCAGGCTAAGGATAATTAATGAGGCTTCTTCTATTTTTATTCAATCACCAGGTAATTCAGAGGGGAATCACCAGCCCTCCAAACGCACCCTTTACCAGTTAAGCTGAATTCCTTTGTCTCAAAGATCGGCTTGCTTTCAGCAAATGAAGAGGGGAACTGAAGTCCAAAACAATGCCATTCTCTTTGCTGAGCTGCAGGCAATTATCCCTGTCTTTTTATACCAGAGTTAGGACAACCCAATTTCACACGAGACCCATAGGAGGAAAGCAGAACCTTATCTGTTTTGGCTTTCTGTCCATCAAGGAGAATAGTCTGTTCAGCTTCTCAATAATTTGCTCACACCTCAAATAAAGACATCTTTTTTTAACGCGTGCGTAGATCATACAAATATTTAACAGTATCGTTCACCAAGATTGTGGTGGGGAGGTGACAATGGTGGTTTTAAAACTACAATGAGAAGCCTTTTTTCAGTGCCTCCTATTATGGGGCTTAATTGCCATAAGTACTAGTCGTAAGATTTGTCAGCCATTGTGCCATAATACCAGCCCCACAATTTGTGTCTATATTGAAAAGATGAGCTCTCAAGTTAACTACTGGTAAGATTTACTAGAGGCCGACTTCTTGAAAGGCCTTCCTTATACATCACCATTTCCAGATTATATGATGATCACAGTAATCTAGTTTTGATCAAACTCAGCTCCGTTTTTCTAAACAGATACTCGTTTCTAGAACTACTGAAATTCTGTAAGAAAAGTGGAATTAGAGGGGGGTGTATGATGACATCACCAACTTTGCCCAAATTCAGCAGAAAAAAAATATTTTTATTCTTTTAGTAAAATATCCAGGTCCAAAGCCATGTGAGTATAGTTGTTTCTTTTAAAAAAAGAAGAGTGTGTGAGCTTTTATAGATTACATTAGTCAATGGCTCTGCTGTCGGGGGCTGATGGGAATTCTAGTCCAAAATATCTAGAGCAGAAGCTTCTCAATCCTTTCGCCCAAAATCCACATGAAAATTGCTGGGGGTCTTTGTGGACCACTCAATGATTTTTCCTCCTGTTGTTTCAATTGCAATGCGCTGTGCTGGATGCTTTTTAATTGATTTTTTTTTTTTTTGCTTCTTTTATTTCTTATATACTGCATTTTATTGCATTACAATCATAGCATTCAAACTGCAATGTAAGAAATAAAAGCAAGACAAATACAGTTAAAAATCAGAATGAATATTCAACGCAAATATTTAATCCTGTCTTGAACCACAAACCCACACACACACTGCAGACCACCTGAGCAAACCCTGAGGACTGCTGGTGGTTCACAGAAAACAGTTTGGGATCCCATTATCTAGAGGGCCCCAACTTGGTGAAGGCTGGACCTTTTGAAGTCTATGAAACCTCAAGCTCTCAGGATGAAATAAACTAGCCTTAGTTTAAAATGTTACGAAGTTTATTATTTTGTGTGTGTGATCTTTATGTCTAGCCCAAACCTTTCTGCAGGCCTGTGTTTAACAGCCCTGGCAGGAAGCTGTATGTAACCTTGCAAATAAATCAGGAATGTAACATCTTGCAGAGCCTCAATTCAATAGCGAAGGTTCAGCGGGCAATACGACATAATCCTGAAACAGATGGATGTGATTCAAATGCTAATCTCATAGAAACTGCCACTGGAAATGCACAACATGTAAAATAAATGGAAGAGCATTTAGCAGTTCTTTCTTTCTCTTTCGTTGCCTGACGTTTGGCCTTTGCTATGCTACATACAGCACTAACATGTGTATCTACAGCTAGGTCCTATGTAAGAAAGACGTGCCCTTTCTTTGCACCTCAAGTTTTCCAGCAAGTCTTCTTCTTCCTCCTTGCTATATTAGTCATGTAAAGAGGTGATCTAGCAATTAAATTAGAGGCCTCGTCGTCCTCTGCAATGTAAAGGGCAATTACTTATCACAGCAAATATAAAATTTTGCCTTGGTGGACACTTTCATTTCTTACCTGAACACGTTAAGAGACTTGGATGTATTCCTAATCTGGCAGATATCCATCAAGATTGGAATAGTTTGGCCATCACTGACCTAGACCAGGGGTCTGCAACCTTTAAGACAAAAAGAGCCACTTGGACCCATTTCCGAAGGAAAAAAAAACGGAGCCGCAAAACTCGTCATTATAAAAATAACTTTTTTGTCACTTTTTATTATTATTTCTTTGTTTGACCCCTCAGAATTACTCCTCCTCATAGAAATAAACGTTAAATTAACAAGTTACCTTTTTGTGTGTGTGTGTTCTTCACTCCCCTTCAAAACAGTGACCAGCTTACAATGTAGCGGGCGGGCGGGCAGGTGACGTCGGGACGGTGTGTGACTAACGCACACACTGCCCCCATGCGACGTCACAGCCAGTACAGCGCCCACCACAGTGGGGAGTGTTGGGGCGCACAATGCGCCTCCTCCCCTCGCTAGTATGCGCCCCGGAGCCGCGGCAAAGGTGTAAAAGAGCCACATGCGGCTCCGGAGCCGCGGGTTGCAGACCCCTGACCTAGACTTAAGGATCCAACCCAATGTCTTATCTGCCATCAAGTTGTGACAATTGCTATGAGGTCAGCAAAACTGCCCTTGTTTGGGGCATGAAATAGGTGTGATCAGTCAAATAAGTGTTCAGTTATAATATAAGAAGCACCAAGGGACTTTGATGATCCATCTGTCCCTTTGTTTGTTTTCATAGAAAGCATGCAATTCTGCATAGTCAAGTGTGTCATTATACTTTGCTACCATTTTCATCGATCTAATTGAAAATGCTTTGCATGTATTGGAAAATCCTAAAATTCACAAGGAAGGCGAGATTTGAGGCTTAGCAAATGCACTAGACTAAACAGCATGACAAAATAAAACAAATCCCTCCATTGATTTCAGAGGATAAAAACATCCCAAGGAAGTCAAATTAATTCAGGGGGAGGGGAACTGGAACTCATGTAAAGCCAGAAGAAGTTGTTGTGAACATTAATTTGATATTTTGCATTACATTAATGCAATTTTACTCAGGGATTACTCCTGGTTTTCTTCTCACAAGCCTTAACACCAGCGGTAAAGGAACACAGGTTTAAGAAAAAAAATGCAATTTCAAAGAAGAAGAAAAGTAAATGTAGTTCTCATTCTTACTAAGCTTAACCAACTACACTGTTGGCAAACCCACTGAGATACAAAACTTGCACTGTTCAAAAATATATTCCCCCCACCCCCCCAGGAATATTGAGAGGGATAGCATTTCACAAAACAGCAGGCCTTTGGATAAATTATGAAAAGATGAGAAAAGCTGTATAAAAACTAAAAGCAAGGAATACTGGCCTGCCTTACATAAAATTATGAGGCCTATCAAATTAAGCAGCTGATCTCCTGGATTTAAGCACAGTAAAAGAATGAATTTAGAGCTCTGCCTTTTAAGTAACATTAGAAATTCCATTTTTTTAAAGGTGACACTACTGGCTTGGGCAAAGACTATTGTTGGGCTGTACATAGACTTCTATAATTGAGGTGCTGACCAAAGTGGGCATTAGACCGGCGTATTATTAGAAACAGCCAAAATTCCAAACTGGCAAATTCCAAACTACAATCACAGCATGTTTTATATTGATTTTCCTTCCTAAGGTTGCAACTTTTATATTTAAATTTCTCATGATTCTGCTATTGCATAGATCAGTGACAGCCAAATGTGGTCTTCCAGCTGTTTTGGGGACTACAACTCCCATCATCCCTGACCACTGGTCCTGTTAGCTAGGGATGATGGGAGTTGTGGTCCCAAAACAGCTGGAGGGCCAAGTTTGGTCATCACTGGCATAGATGAATGGAGCTGGACTTACTTTGCATTTCCCACAATTGTTAAAAATAGGAAGGTCAGCTTTCAACAGCCTGGTCATCCTTTGTATGATGTTGGTCTCCACTTTTGATCACCATGGCCAATAGTCAAGAAAACAGCAGTTACATCCAAAACAAAAGGTTGTGAAGAGCTGGTAGGGATAATCAGATTTAAGAGTATGTTTGTCTCTTTGGTCTTTTATTCCATTTCATCTTACTACAAACTGCTTTGATGGCTTCCTGCTGCAAAAAGGTTTATTTTCATTTTTTTGTAGTAATTTTTATTGAATTTTTGAAAGTTCAGCATATATAAAAAGGTAAAGGGACCCCTGGCCATTAGGCCCAGTCATGACCGACTCTGGGGTTGCAGCGCTCATCTCGCTTTATTGGCCGAGGGAGTCGGCGTACAGCTTCCGGGTCATGTGGCCAGCATGACTAAGCCGCTTCTGGCGAACCAGAGCAGTGCACGGAAACGCCGTTTACTGTCCCGCAGGAGCAGTACCTATTTATCTACTTGCACTTTGACGTGTTTCCGTACTGCTAGGTTGGCAGGAGCAGGGACCGAGCAACAGGAGCTCACCCCGTCACGGGGATTCGAACCGCCGACCTTCTGATTGACAAGTCCTAGGCTCTGTGGTTTAACCCACAGTGCCACCCGTGTCCCTCAGCATATATACTTCAATACATAATTTATCTTTTATTGACTTCCTGCCCCATTTTCCATGACGTTTTAATTCCTCCCCCCCTCCCTGCTGCACAATACCTTCTATTTCTTACACCAACACACCAATACTGTATTTCTCTAATTCCTTCTGTGGCTCATATTTCAAATCCTGCTCTCGAGTTCCTCAAATGATAAAATTTCCTTAGACAGTCCGAAAAGGGCTTCCATTCTTTTCTTCCACAAAGCAATCAATATTAGATTTTCTTATTTTGGCTGTTAGCGTTGCCATTTCAGCATAGTCCATTTCAGCATATTCTTGTTTGGTGGAAACTTTTTCCTTTCATTTTTGTGTGTAGAGAATGCTGGCTGTTGTTACATACATAAGCAGCTGAATTATCTTTTTTTTGGTACTTCTGTTCCTATAATCCCTAAAAGAAGGGCTTCCTGTCCTTTTGGTATGATCATGAGATTTCTCCATCATAATTCTCCACCTCCACAGTCACCCTCCCTCCTTCCCTCCCTAATTTTCACAAAATAGGGGAACTCATCACTGGCCACTCAGAACTTCTTAGAAGAATGCTTAGAAGAATGTGTGTAAAAAAAATATAGACATGGTTTATGGTTTAATAATGCTGTTTTACAGACTTCAATAATGTAAAGATACGTATTTTCAACATATTGTTTCCATTGTATGTTAGAAATCCATGCAATTGTAAAAATGGATTCCGATTGTGTATTCCAAATCTGTAATAGGTTAGGATCTGGTGAAGTACAATAACAACCTTGTAAAATACAGTGGTACCTTGGTTTAGAATAGAATAGAATTTATTATTTATACCCCGCCCATCTGGCTGGGTTTCCCCAGCAACTCTGGGTGGCTTCCAACAAAGTATTAAAATACAGTAGTCCATTCCAGAAGTCTGTTAAACCAAAGTGTTCTTAAACTAAGGCATTCTTTCCCATAGCAGCGGGGGACTCAATTTACAAAGGGAACACACTCAACAGGAAGCAAAACATGTTCTTATTCCAAGGCAAAGTTCACAAACCAAAACACCTACTTCCGGGTTTGCAGCGTTCTTAATCCAAGTTCTTAAAACAAGGTACCACTGCATACCTTTTTTGGGGGGGTCCCCCCTCCCCCTTTATTCTCCCTTCTACATGGGCTCTGTTTCTCTGTTTTATTTACGCCTCACAATGTTTAGTGCACATATAATTATGTACTTTTTGAACTTTCAATAAAGATGTTGAAAATCTTTATTTTTTTTAAAAAAAAGTATAAAAGGGGGAGGGGGAAAGAAATGTCCGTGCACCAACAAGCAAATACTTGGGTAAACAGAAGTGGAAAAGAAGGGTAGCAAAATACAGCCCCCCCCTTTTTTCTTTGCTTTGTCCAACAGAGTAACAAATCTGCATATTTCTTCCCCATACTTGACTGTGAGAAGCAGGGGGGTGATGCATCACAGTGACAGAATGCCTGATGGCGGATAGAGGTGTCAGCCGGTCTCCTTTTTACAACATCCCCCCTCCTCCCTCCCCCCCCGGATATAATCTCTCATCTTTTCAAATGCGTTTAAAAGCAGAGCCGAAAGTGTGACAGGGCATACCAGCTTGTCATTTTGCCTGCCTCTTTCCTTCATTACTGTACTTTGATGAATGGAGCAGCCTCAAGCATGGGAGTTTGGGTGAACTTGCCACTTCAACACACTGCGCAAAAGCAAGGCTGGGTTCGCTATCCGGGCAAGTTAATGGGGAGCTGCAGCTAACTGTGGCTACAGGGCTGACCCGAGATCTTTTGCTGCCTGAGGTGAAGTAACAAGATGGCCGCCCCCTCCTCTTTCGATGCACAGTCATACCTTGGGTTGAAGCAGCTTCAAGTTAAGTATTTTGGGGTTGCGTTCTGCGGCGAGCTGGAAGTAACGGAGCACGTTACTTCCGGGTTTCGCTGCTCACGCATGCGCAGACGCTCAAAATGACGTCACACGGATGCGCTGAAGCGGCGAAACGCGACCTGCGCACAAGCATCTTACATTTACTTCAGGATGTGAACAGGGCTCCGGAATGGATTCTGTTCGTATCCAGAGGTACCACTGTACAGGACTGGCTGTTGAATCTTACTTCAACGTTAGGGACATGATGTCACCGTCTACTGCAACCGAAGCAGTGGACAGTGGTTATGGGAGGTGTAAACCATGTCCTCCAATAAATGGGAATAGCCAAGGCTCCTAACCCCCAGAAACTGCCACCTGAGGTGGTTTTCTCACTTTGTCTAATGGTAGGGCCAGCCCTGTGTCACTCTTTAATGAGCATAACATAGGTTTTTGTGTGTGTGTGTGTGTGTGTGCGCACACTTTGGATGAAGTCATCCTTAGCCACTGAAGTGGCTCTTTTGGGTCACTGAGGACATCTCCAAACATCATTTTTAAGCCAAGTATTCTTGACCATTTCCTAATTTGCTTTTGAAGGAACACTGGGCAAATATTGCAAATGTAGTAACAAGGAATGAACGTCCGTTCGTTCCCAACTTAAGAATGGAAAACGTAATGCCGGTGAACAACAAAAGAGGTTTAAAGACACTCTCGAGGCAAATCTAAAAGAATGCAGTATAAACACTGACAACTGGGAAACACCAGCCTGCAAGTGCTCCAGTTGGAGAACAGCCTTTGCCAATGGTGTCATGGGCTTTGAAGACACTCAAACTCAGGACAAAAGGGAGAAACGTGCTAAAAGGAAGGCACGCTTGGCAAATCCACACCGTGATCAACTCCTGCCCGGAAACCTATGTCCCCAAGGTGGAAGGATGTGTGGATCCAGTTTTAACAAACAGTATTTTTAAGAGAGGTAGTTCATCTGAGAGCCATTGAGTCATTGTGATAAGAAAGCAATATGCCGGCACGCATGAACCAATCTAGTATTTAACTTGGTCTATTTGTTACATACCAGTTTCACAGATACTCTGCACTTCCCCACCACTTCCTATGCATGGACATTCCTGCCCCATGCCTCAAACCATCCTACAGATGGAGAGCTAAGCTTGTGGGGTGGGTGTTTCATGTGGCAAGGGAACTCGTGAGGGAGGAGTGTGATCAGGTCCTAATGATTCATGTAGACTTGTGAGCCATTTGATCTTGGGCTTGTCAGTGTAGACACATTTTTAATCAAGTTCTAAAGAGATGATCTGTTGTCTCTAGGGCTCTCCATCTAAACTTGACAAAGGAAATGGAAGAAATGCAGAAGGAAAGAAGACAAGACAGAAATATATGGATGCTGTTCAGAAGCATCGATGACTACAAATTTAGATATGGTTTTGTAGAAGGATTTAATGTATTTAATGTATTTAAATACATTTATATTCATTGGTGATGGTGAACAAAGACACTTTCTTTCCATTTGGATGATTGATAATTTAAGATTAATGACTGATAATTTGAGATGAATGGATGACTCATGGATAGTGCCAGCTATATATTTACAGATTTATTAATGAGTTTCTGGGAAAATGGTGTTCAAGATTCCATTCAGAAACCTCATTCTACCTCTCTCTAGCTGTTTAGCCAAACTAAACACGCTGGAAACAGAGGGCTGTGTTTAGGGCTGGATGGATCAGTCTATTTTCCCTCTACACCACATTCAGATTCATTTATTTGTAAGTCCATTCTATTCCATTTCCCCATCCATCTGCAAATTCAGATACACTTGAAATTTCACATTATTTTAAATGTACGTTATCCTAAAACACACATCTGGAAAGCATTGTACCATGAAACACAAATTTCCCCTTAAAATATTTTAAGCTAAAATGCACAATTTCATACATATTTTGGTACTTTTTTTTTGAGCAGAGAATTATGTTGAAGATTCACAGTAGGAATGAAATCCAATGGGTAATTATGTGAAATGAACAAAATAATCAAACTTCCCTTGCTGAGATAGCAGGCAGCAAGTGTAATGGAGAAGAAAAAAGGAGCAGTCTGTTGTTGGAATAAGGATGGCAGATCCTTGCCTGAATTAAACTGCATTAAATGTCTGTGGCCCAAGATATTTTGATTCTAGAGGCAAAAGAAAAACCCACCTCCAAATGATGATTGATGGTAGCCAAGTTAAACGCTGAGGTTTTTAAAAAAGTGACAATTAGCTACTGCTTAATGGTAGTCCCATAATCTATAGTCTAAACTGGGACACCTCACCCCCAATAAAATGGTAGGGCCAGCTCTGCTTCTGATGGACAGTCTGGAGTTAGAACCAATAGCTGTGCTACTGTGATGGCCTGGGACTCGGGCTTGGACTCGGAATCAGAGGAGACTCAGTCTGCACCAGATCCTTTGCCTCAGGCATCATCTGAACCAAGTCTGGGGCCTGATCCTGAAGAGTCCCAGTCTGCACAGGTTTCCCTACAACAAACACCTGCTGGGCTGAGTCAGGAGCCTGAGCCTGCCCTGGCTCCAGATGTGGGGATGACCTCATTGCCTCTAGCTGGGCCATCACTTACAGCTGCTCCACTACCGGTTGGGTCAGGGGAGGCTGAGGCAGCCCCTGGGGCTAGTAACCCGCCGACTTATCCCAAGCTGCAGAGACTAAGGTCTGAGAGAAGGAGAGACTTGAGTACTCGCAGGAGGAGGGCTCGCCTTCGGGCGAGACAGGGAGGTGAGTCACCGGGGGATCAGGACCGGCCATTGCCCTGACAAAGATAAAAGGCTGTTAGACCCTGCTCCAGTTTGCGGGAGCAATATAGCTGTATGCCAGACCCTGCCTGAGATCCTGTGCCTGTCCTTGCCTGGTTTCCTGCCTCGTGTCCTGCCTTGACCCTGTCGGACTGACTCCCAGCGGAACCTTCGGATTCTGGACCGGTCCTGGACCATGTTTCATGGGTTACCCCCGGGCCCAGCACAGCTATGTTAGAGGCAAAGGACTTGCACACAAGTTCGCTGCAGCGATTGTGCAATTCTGAGAAAAAGAAACGGACCAGGAAGACTGTAACACAAAGAAGTCATAAAGAGCAATGAACAGAGATGGGGAGGGCAACGTACGGCGGTTGCATAAAGCAGCCCCTTCTGCAGCCAAGATAATGTGCTGTGTGGCAGCCTGAAGACCCAAACGGGAAGGAAGATTGCCTTCATCTCTTGCCATTTGGTTCATGTTTATTTTTCTCCTGCTCATTTCCCTGTATCAATTCCAGGATCATCATCCTCATGTGCTTTAGAAAGCATCCTTGATTCTGCTAGCTGCTCTTCCTCTAAAAATACATTCGGGTTGTGCCGACAACCCGAGACAGTGGCCCAAAAACAATGGAAGGGTGGTTGGTTGTGGAAAAGAGCACGTCACGACTGGAAATAGACAATTGTGGGTTAGTTTGTGGGTTTGTTTGAGGCTGGCATTGTAACAGAAACAGCACTCTGCAAATTGTGTAACAGAATCACCAAGTCTTGATGTAAAATAATGGGTTGTTGGACGGGGCTTTGGAACAAAACTGTGAATCAAGAAAGGATTAGAAGAAAAAGTCCAGCTGGTATGTCTTTATGTCAAGGTCAGCACAAAATTAGTCTGTTCATCTGAGGTGATTTTTTTTTTTTAAAATAATAATTAAACCATTTTAAGTAAATGGTTTAATTTCAAGATAGTGTCCCTAGGGAACCAAGGCACAGTGGCATGCGACAGATGTTTTATGAAAGGAGATGGAATCTTTGGAATAACACTTAGTGAACAGATGCCTCTGAAGGGGGGTGGGGGGGTCTTTTTTCACCTGTTGGAAGAGAAATTGAAATGTCCTCCATCCTCACCAATATGACCACAAGATGGTCCCCATCAAGAACAGGTTTGAAATAGGGCTATTGGCTGCTTGGAACTGCACAACACCTGGGCTACAAAACAATATGGAAGGAAGAAATGTAATGAAGAATGCCAAAAAGGTTCCACAAGACACATGGCATGGGTGGATCAATAATCTAAGCTGGTGCATCCTTGTGGGCAATAAAGCACATGGCTGCCATGATTTGTGCCCTCATGTTGGCTTTTCCTCAAGCTGCTGCTCTCCAAGACTTCTCACTCTTCTGGCCAGCCTGAGTCAAACACTCCTAGACAGTAGTCTAGGAATCAGTTGAGAGACAATAGCAGGTGGCAGTCAGGCGCCTCTCACAACGATCTCAACGCTCTCAGTTGCAAAGGTTGGTGTTCACGTGCCACGACCAGCAGGCAGTTCTCAACTGTCACTGCGATGGGCGCCCATAAATAGCACCAAACAATGCACAGGAACGTCTCCCCTCTGCTGCGTCTTTGTCTGAGAATATGCTGGAAGTGCCACATATCAGTTTTAAGTGGGTCGGTTCTTCACTCTCTGCTGAAGGGCTCTTGAGTCCCACACTTGGGCTCCTGCAGGCAGGCAAGCTTCCCATATGCATTTCAAGTGCATTTATAAAAACAAACACAACCATCACAAGTCACAGAGAAAACAGCCACTCTTTTCGTGGAGTGTTATTTCCTGACCTAAATCAGTCTTTTGCCTTTGAATCAGTTTATGTTGCTAGTTATTTAGTAGATTGATTGCTGCTATGGCAACTGCACATCCCGCCTGGCAGACATGAGCATTAGTCCTTGATGCGTTCCCAGGGAACGTTCCCTTCACCAAATGCTTCCCCCCCCCCTTCGCCTTTGCTCAAAATTAGAAAACATTTGGGGAATTAATTTGCTTTGACGTTGCTGATATCAAGCTCATATTGTTTTGCAAAGATAAAATGAGCCTTGAGGTGTTAGCCACCAAAAAAGAAAGAAAGAAAAGAAAAGAAAACGAACAGAAAAAAGGAAACTGCTTTTCTTTCCAAACAGCAGCAAGCAATCTGGGTGGAATTGAAAAAAAAGTACTGCCACATCAATTCTCCTTATCTTGGGTTTGCAAAAAATTCCAACCAACATGCCAAACTGGGAGTACACATCATAGAGACTGGATAAGACAGCACTGGCTCTTAAATATCACAAGTGCGTATCTTTTACTTCTCTTTCACACTAGTGAAAGGAAAATCGGCCTTTCCTGCCCTCTGCACTGCCCCTGGCATTATAGGGGCCATGGCTGAATGGGAGAACACACACACCCCACACATCCCAGGTACAGCTTCCCCAGCAAATAAGGGATGGGGAAGTTGTGGCCCTCTGGATAATGCTAGACTACATATTCCATCATCCTTGGCCATTAGACACGTTGATTTGGACTGATGGGAGTCAAACAATGTCTGGAAGCGATCCCTCACCCCTGAGTTGAAGAATCTCAGGTAGGATGCTAGAAAAGTCGTCCAACAGAGACCTTGGAGAGCTGCTGGCAACCAAAAGCTGGGCAAACAGAACAAGATTGCACTCTGCATCCTTGAGCAATTGATGTCACCAAGCACAACAAAGTGTTTCAAAGCTGACACACACAAAAGCTTTCATGCAGGTCTAATGACAACTTAGCTTTCTGTATGTTATATAATAATAATATAATAATAATTTATTATTTATACCCCGCCCATCTGGCTGGGTTTCCCCAGCCACTCTGGGCAGCTCCCAACAGAATATTAAACAGAACAAAACTTCAAACATTAAAAACTTCCCTAAACAGGGCTGCCTTCAGATGTTCACACAGGACACACATAACTGGCAAAACTTTGGAGAGTAGTGTGGAAAGCAGCCTACTAAAGGTTATCCTTGCCTAGCAGGGGGTTGCACTGCATCACCTTTTGGGTCCTCCCAGAGCTACAAAACTATAAAGCTTTTGGCTAAATAGATGTGCGGCACCCACTAGTAATGACACTGCTGTTTCTGGACAAGAAGTAGGCTGAGAAGCCAAAAACACAGGCTGCCCTTCTCTGGCCAGGCCATAAACCCCACCATCTGCTGGACTGAACAAGGCTTGGGGGAGACAGGTGTGTGCTGAGGCTCTAGCAGCAAATAGCTGGTATTCACGGTGCTAAACAATCAAGATGCTGTGATTGGCCGTGCAGGACCTGGGACAGCTCCCAGTGCGATTCCTAAGGAAAATATGCAGTGCTTCAAAAGGGATCTGAGTGCAGCTACTTGCATTAGATCATGGGTAGGCAAACTAAGGCCCGGGAGCCGGATCCTGCCCAATGGCCTGTGGACGGTCTGGGATTTTTTTTTTTTTACATGAGCAGAATGTGTGCTTTTATTTAAGATGCATCTCTGGGTTATTTGTGGGGCATAGGGATTTGTTAATATATTTTTTTTCAAAATATAGTCCACCGCCCCACAAGGTCTGAGGGACAGTGGGCTGGCCCCCTGCTGAAAAAGTTCACTGACCCCTGCATTAGATGGTACCTGCAAACACATTTCCAGGGGTGCAATTTCACCTAGACTTATTATAGCTTCCACAAGACTATCGAGAGTGCCAGCAGCTACACCAGAGATAAGAGAACATGCTCTAGCATCAGCATCCTTCTTGATTGCTCCACCACCCGGCGATACAAATTAAGGGCTATGTATTGTATTGCAATCAACGGCTGCATGACTCCTTGGAGAGATTTTGATTGAAAGGCAGTGCATAAATCTGTAAAATAAACATTGAGTGGGCGACTCCTGTGGGGAAGGGCCATAGCTCAGTTAGAGAACATAGGCTTTGCATGCCAAACCTCCAGGTTCAAACCCCGCCATCCCCTAGTAGGATTAGGAAAGACACCGGTTTAAAATTCTGCCACTCACTGCAGACAATACAGTTCCACCTTGGTACTCGAATGGCTTGGCTCCTGAACAAATCGGGTCCTGAACATCGAAAACCCGGAAGTAAGTGTTCCAGTTTGTGAATGGATTTTGGAAGCCGAATGTCTGACATGGTTTCTGCTTGAGTGTATTTTTAATCTTTGTTGGAAGCTGCCCAGAGTGGCTGGGGAAACCCAAATTATTATTATTATTTGCACGAAGATCCTGCAGCCAATCAGAAGTCATGCCTTGGTTTTCGAATGGTTTCAGGAGTCGAACGGACTCCCGGAATGGATTAAGTTTGAGAACCAAGGTACCACTGTACTGAGATGGATGGACCAATGGGATGTCATGTTGCAGGAATGTTCCCTATGTTCCACAGCACCAATGAAAGGGAAGGGAACCATTAGGTGTCACTGTCTCTAACGTGAAGGTCCGCTATCTTCCTTTGAGTACCCAAGTCCTACGCTGTAGATTGAAGCGAATGAGACCTGGGTTTCGAGAATTGTCCTTGGGCAGCTGGAGAAACATTGGAGTTATGAATTGTTTGTTTGTGTGATCCGAACCAATCCTTTAGCTGAGTAAAGCATTCAGTCTTTCGGAGGTATGGGTCAAAAACGTACGTTTCGGTTACCTAAAGCGCCCTTCCTTCCAAGTCTCACTTGTTTGTTTGTATTCTGTATTCCCCAGCAATTTAAAGAGGAGACTCACAGCTACCTGCAAGTTCCATGTTTTCCACCTAACTGGAATGACTTTTCAGATGTATGATAGCCTCACGAAAGCATCCGCCTTGCCAGATTCCAGACAGGTGAGAAACAAACTTTGTATTGGAAGGGATCATACAAGGAACACACAGACCCTGTTTGCTTCATGGACATACAGCTTTATTAAGAATGAATGCACATCCTCACTGCTATGTGCTCTTCCACATAGTCTGGTTGGAGTCTATTATATCTGCAAGGTATCTAATAATAATAATAATAATAATAATAATAATAATAATAATAATAGTAATACTTTATTTCTACCATGCCCATCTGGCTGGGTTTTCCCAGCCACTCTGGGAGGCTTCGAACAAAAGATTAAAAATACATTAAAACATCAGTCTCATCCACAGCCCCCCACCCCACACTGGACTTGCTGCCTGAGATGTTTGGGGCCATGGTGGTCATCAACCTGCATGAAGTGTTGGTGCTGACCTTTAAAGCCCTAAACGGCCTCGGCCTAATATACCTGAAGGAGCATCTCCACTCCCATCATTCAGCCCAGACACTGAGGTCCAGCTCCGAGGGCCTTCTGGCGGTTTGCTCGCTGTGAGAAGCGAAGTTACAGGGAACCAGGCAGAGGGCCTTCTTGGTGGTGGCACCCGCCCTGTGGAATGCCCTCCCACCAGTTGTCAAAGAGAAAAACAACTACCAGACTTTTAGAAGACATCTGAAGGCAGCCTTGTTCAGGGAAGCTTTTAATGTTTAATAGACTATTGTATTTTACTATTCTGTTGGAAACCGCCCAGAGTGGCAGAGGAAACCTAGCCAGATGGGCGGGGTATAAATAATAAATTATTATTATTATTATTATTATTATTATTATTATTATTATTATTAGTCTCCCTTTTAATCAGCTCAAACTGCTGCCAAACAGCAGCACTCCATTCCAGTTCAAGCTTGGCATACCATGCCAATAATACACACAAAATGTTGTTTTCTTTTCATCTTCCAAGAGCCCCACTGAGAAAGGCAGGTAGGCGATAGAGAGGCTGCAAAAGGCACAGGGAGACCAGAAATGCCTGCACATAATGAGATGGTGTGTTTCATTTGTGATTGCCTGAGTTTTCATCAGAGTGAAATCTATCCAGCTCAGGAAAACTGACATTAATTAAAATAATCCCATATATACCTGCAGCAAGCCTGTAGCAAGCGCATGTGAATGATGGATCTTTTAATTACTTGCTGTTGTTTTTTTTAAAAAAATCATTTCTGTTAAGACACACAAACACACAAACTCAGCAACTCCAATATAAGGGACTTACCCTGTTGCATCAGGAAGTATTTCAAATGCTTATATTTTTAAGTGAGAAATCCTTTCATTTGGTGTTTTGCTGTAATAAAAGCATTGGTGTTTATTGTAGTTTCGAAATCAGAGTACAAAGAGGAGGAAGGAAGAGAAAATTCCCCTAAGCCGGCTGCCTACTGCCTTTTATTTTGATCAAATACACTCTGCTACACACAAAACACACACACACACGAACACAACCCTTTGGAGAAATGCAATCTCCAAATAAGTTCCTCTGCTCTGTGACTTTCCTTGAAGAAGAAAAGAAAGCACGCAGCTGCCAAGTTATAAATAAACTGTATGGATAATTTCATAAATGCAATGATGGAACATGATGTTGCTGTGATCTGTTGTCCCTGCATGGAGTTAGAGAAGACCGGATAAAAACACAACTCAGTGAGAAAATTTGCTGAAGTAAAAATTGCCTCTCCCTGTGATATGGGGAGTGTTGTAAGGAATTCACATGTGTTGTAAGGAATGAGCACTCGTATAACAAGAAGCAGCAGCCATCTCTGTCTGCCTAGCCCCTTCTGGCAACTGTGCAGATTGCACTCAAAGGAAAAGGGGGAATAAATGGGAGGGAGGAGGAAGAGGAGGGGCATGTCAGGAGTTCAGCCTACACTTGAGTAGGACCCTGCCAGAGACAAATGCCCGACTGGCATGTTCTCTCTCTCCTGGTCTTTCATTTGGGAGCTTCAAAAGCTTTCTTCTGCCCGAAAATCACAGCGACCAATGCCAACCAACACCGGCACACTTAGGGATCCGCAGAGTCTTCGCAGCTTGCGTGACAGACCTCAGCAACTCAGCATTTTGGCTAATCTACTTTATTTACATATAAACACACACGGAGCACTGCAACATGGCTCCCTCTCTCTCAAGCATCAGACAGCAATGAGAAAGAACAAAGGACAATAGTCCCACTTCACAGCACACAGTAACACAAACATCCTGTCTCCGTCACTTCCCACTTTGTGGAGTCAAAACATACACCGTCATGTGATAGACAACAATCCCATGACTGCAATCACGGAGCAAGAATTCTAACAGGGTGCACTGAGGACATATTGCCCAAGCCACTCCCCCCCCCCCCAAATGAGTTGGCATTGTTTAGAGAGGTGCCAACACTAATTGCAAACTGGAAAAGTCCCGATTCAAATTCCATCTCAGCCCAAACCTAACTAGGAATTACATGATACATCCTAAACTGATTTTGATTAGAAAAAAAGTGGTTTGGAACAGTTTTTGGTTCAAATCCTAGACATTAAGGGCTCTTCCACACTTCTGCTTGCCCCATGCTTAGAAGCAATGGGTCCGAGGGGTTTTGCCTTTGCCTCACCCGCTTGTTTATTTGTCTTGATTTTTAATTCTTGAACTATTTTGTCTAGCTCCTTATTTTTTATTGTCAGGTCTTTTACCTGACCTTGGAGATCTATTATTATTTTTAAATATTGTTCAATCCTATTGTTCATTTGAATCCAGTTTATCATTTATATTTTTGATCATGTTAACTATCAAATCTTTCAAATCTGCATTGGGATCAATTTCTGCTATTGAATGTCTCCTACCTTGGGAGCTGGCAATAACAGTTATTTTAGATTTTATTTTCTTCTCAGCCAACTTGACCTTCCGTTTCTTTTTCTTATGTACACAGGTTAATATGCTTTGGCCCAGGTTTGGTTGGTGATGTCTTTAAATAAGACCAGAACCTCCAAGTCTGTAATATTTCAAACTGTTGGGATCCGTCAGGTTAAGAATCCTAAGTTTTTATTGCTCTTATTTCATTCATCCCCCCCCCCCCTAGAAAGCCCGCTCTTTAATGCTAAACTGGAAGAAACAGCAATCTGCAGAAAATTGCTGTTTGTTCTGATTCAACGCTAAATGGTGGGTTTTCCCTGGGGGAAAGAGGAGGGGTGCCTCTTCCTTCTGGAAGAAAGAGAGAGCTCACCCACCTGCCCCCGCTGGCAAGCGCTTTATCCACAGGGCTGCTGGCACCTTCGAGGGAAGAAAGAAGGAAGCAGCCTACTTGCCTCCCACTTCCCAGAAGATGGAGGGAGCCCTGAGGATGGAGCCTGACAGCTTCAAGTGCAATCACATGACGGTATATGTTTTGACTCCACAGAGTGGGAAGTGACAGAGACAGGATGTTTGTGTTACTGTGTTCTGTGAAGTGGGATTGTTGTCCTTTGTTCTTTCTCTCTTTGCTGTCTGATGCTAGAGAGAGTGGGAGCCATGTTGCAGTGCTCCGTGTGTGTTTATATGTAAATAAAGTAGATTAGCCAAAATGCTGAGTTGCTGAGGTCTGTTATGCAAGCTGTGAAGACTCTGTGGATCGCTAAGTATGCCGGTGTTGGTTGGCATCGGTCACTGTGATGTTCGGGCTGAAGAAAGCTTTTGAAGCTCCCAGACGATTGACCAGGAGGGAGAGAACATGCCAGTCAGGCATGTGTCTCTGCCAGGGTCCTACTCGAGTGTAGGCTGAACTCCTGACAAAAGCGCCTCAGCATCTGCAGTCAGAACTGTGCCAATTTCACCATATGTGTGTCACTGGCTGGGGCCAATGCATATTGTATCACCAAATTGTGATGTTTTGCTGGTGATACATCACAATGTTGAAAACCCGACATCGCTGAGCCCTACTCTGCAATCAAAATAAGCCACAACCCTCAGTCCTACTTCGCTAGACTAGATCTTGGTGTCATGGTTGGAAGGTTCCTAGTTAGGATATGTACATAAATCACACACACACAGAGCAGTTTTATGTGTGTAATTTTAATGGTTTTAATTGTTTCTCTAACTTGGGTCTCTAGCTGTTTTCAGACTACAATTCCCATCATCCATGGCCACTGGTCTTGCCACCTAGGGATGTTGGAAGCTGCAGTCAAAGGACAGCTGAAGGCCCAAGTTTGGGAAACACCGGTTTAACACATGCAAAGTATGTGTCTTGGTGTATATTTCTAAACATTTCTGGTGCGGGACATTTTATCATTTTGAAAGCAGCCCTTAGAAAGGAAGATTGGTTTTATTTTCCCTTACTCCGATCAGATCTCTAAGATATGTAAAGGGAGGGATAATCTTAATGGGGAGGACCAAAAGACCATCTGTTCAAATCCTCTGCTAGGAGCTGAGATGATCCATCCATCCATCCTTTGCAGAAGAAGCATGCAGCTGTGCGGCAGAATGCGCCCACAGAGCAAATCGCTTCAGGAAGACTCGGGGAAGCAAAGATGCAAATATCTGTAATACATCAGTCATCAGATGAGAGTCTGACACGCACACAGCACCAATTAAGCTCCTCAAAGCTGGTCTGACAGTTTTATTTTGCTGGTCCCACATCTATTCTGGCAGCAGTAAGAATCGCAAGCCCTGTTCAAGTCTGAAGGGGGCTTTTAAACACATTTGGCTGAATGCGCTTAGAAGACTCGCTGCAGTTGGGGGAACCAGCCTTATCAAGATTTGCAAGGAGGATTATTATTATTTTTTCAAATTATGCAAGGGGAATAATAATAATAATAATAATAATAATAATAATAATAATAATAATAATTTATTTCTACTCTGCCCATCTGGCTGGGTTTACCCAGCTACTCTGGGCGGCTTCCAACAAAAGATTAAAAATACATTAAAACATCAGTCATTAAAAACTTCCCTAAACAGGGTTGCCTTCAGATTTCTTCTAAATGTCAAATGGTGGTTAATTTCTTTGACATCTGATGGGAGGAAGTTCCACAGGGCAGGTGCCACTACTGAGAAGGCCCTCTGCCTGGTTCCCTGTAACTTCACTTCTCGCGGTGAGAGAACCGCCAGAAGGCCCTTGGAGCTGGACCTCAGTGTCCGGGCAGAACGATGGGGGTGGAGACACTCCTTTGGGTATAGTGGGCCAAGGCCATTTAGGGCTTTAAAGGTCAGTTTGGGAACACTTTGGAAACGTACTGGTTTGTAGTTGCATGCAACTACATGCAGCCCACTGCATTTAGGAAATTCCCTTTACACTGGCCTGCTCAACATGGACCAGGGGTAACATACCATATGGGAAACAGCCCTGCTAGAAAAGCTAAGCTACAAATTGAAAACAGCACAGGAACAAACCAAAGAGGATGCCTTCGCCTCGGTGTGGCTCCCCTTTATTACATACACAGCCCAACGAGACAACAAGAACCCACTAAGAGCATACAAATCAATTTGGCTAGCTTGACCCAACAACCCCATCCTCTCTTGTACATGCAAACCAAACTCACTGCAGTCCACTGAAGGCAACCAACCCTGAGTCCTAAATCTCTCTCACTACCAATGAAAACAGACGAATAGAAAATGTTGGCATGCACCCAAGGAAACAGGGCAATTGGCAGACCCCCAGCTGGCTCTCACCGACCAGCCGGTGTGCCGGGCAAACTCTGGTCCTTGGTGCAGCATAAATCTGTGACACAGGCTTTAGAAGCCTGTGCACACTGTTCAGCAGAGAAAACACCGCACAAACAGAAGTAGCACGAGCAGGTTTATTCAGCATAGATCAGGACAGAAAAACATGTCTGATCTCCTTCGTGTCCAAAGCAAAACAGCATAAGCAAAAGCTATACACAAAACGGAAGTTCCCAGCAAGCTGTGCTGGAATGTAAACAGACAGGTGAAATGCAACAATTCCACATGCCTGTTCCTTAAGGTGGAATGGAATTCTCAACAAACAGAACCTACCCATGAGATCCTGACAGAAAAACATCGCACATGCACTATGTGAAAGGATGAAAGTTTGCCATCACTCCTCTCCCTCCCCTAAACTTTATACTGTCTATAACATGAGTGTCTCACATCAAATATAACTGATCTGTAGACTCTATGAACTGAAAGCAGAGACACTGTATGTACTTTTGTAACCCAAGGAAATCGAAAAACTTTTTTTTTTTTAATGCTGCAGGTGACCTTCCCCTGCCGCCCCACACTTGGTGCCCTCAGCCTTTTAGGCTGAACACCTGAACAGGGTTTAAGTCCTTTCCCATTTCCCCTCATTCCTCAGCAGCATCAGACACAACAGATGTTCGGTATTTGCACTTTTATCAAAACCACAGAAGACGTTTTTGGTGGGGATGTATCTCAATGGCTTTACAGGCAGAAGCCCAATCTCCAGCCCTGCTTAAAATCCTACAGAGCTTACAACAGCTGCCTGACATGGTATATGCCCAAAGATGGAAAGAGCAAAAGAAGATTGCAGTCCCAGCAAAAGAAGATTGGCAAATAAAACTGATGGAGTACGTAGTGATGGTGAAACAGAAGAATAAGAGACCATGATGAGAGACTCTGTTTAACAGAACGGGGAAAATGTGTGGAATATATGAAGACAAATCGCAAACAATTAAAAATGTTAGCAGGACTGACATTAACACAAGCAGTAAAAAAAACAACTTATAGAGAGCAAAAATATTAAATTTATAAAGAGGCCAGAATTGGTTATGCAAGCAAGATTGTGATATAAAATAAGGAAATGCGGACAGGGAAGTAGAACAAAATGTTGGTTTTTGTCTAGGTGCCATTTTTGTGGTAGAAACATTGTAAAATGAATAACTGAAAATAATAATAAAATAAAATAAAATAAAATAAAATACCCGAGAGCTGCTGCCAGTGAGTCTGACTCAGTATAGGACAACTTTCTATGCTCCTATGTTTTGACCCCCTTTTTCAACTGGGTGTTCATTCTGCATTATTTCCAATGTGTTTGTTCTACCTTTAATTGTTGCTTTGTGTACTGTACGAAAAGCTATTCTTAGTTGTTGTTATGTACGTGACCTTGAGAAGAATGTGGAAGGCAATCCATAAACGGATGATGATGATTATAATTAGTATTGTTGGTGCAGAGGCAGAAATCTTCCTTGATATGAAACGGAGGAGATTTTTTCCCCATGCACACAGAAAATGCAGGACGGGGAAGAAAAGCCAGCTTATGCAAACTAATCGAACATCAGCCCCTCTCCTGCCAGCGTCCATGATCTATAAAAAGGCAGAGGTGAGCAGAGTGGGTCCTGCCCCGATTACTTGACCTCAGTGGTGTAGCGTGAGGTGGGGCAGGGGTGTTTGCCCTGGTGCAAAAATGTTAAGGGTGCAAAATGTCAACACCTGGTGCTGCCTCAGTACAGCTGTGCTGGGCTCCATTGAAAAAGAATTCTCCATGTGAACTAGGAAGTGACCTCTCCAGAAAATGGAACAACTCATCTTTTCTTATCTCTGTGGCTACGGTCTCCTGGGTGATGCAGACCCTGTTAGGCAGCTGAATGCACATGAGTACTGTGTCCATTTCCCTCCTTCCTTTTTGCACGGCCCCGGGGACGGGCAACCCATGCTAGGCCACTGCTTGACCTGAGGCACAGCTTTCTGTGCACACAATTATGAGCAGGGAAGTACAGTGGTACCTTGGGTTAAGTACTTAATTCATTCCGGAGGTCCGTTCTTAACCTGAAACTGTTCTTAACCTGAAGACCATTTTAGCTAATGGGGCCTCCTGCTGCTGCCGTGCCGCCGGAGCCTGATTTCTGTTCTTATCCTGAAGCAAAGTTCTTAACCTGAAGCACTATTTCTAGGTTAGCAGAGTGTGTAACCTGAAGCGTATGTAACCCGAGGTACCACTGTAGAGGGAACATGTTTTGCTTGCAGGCTTGTACACACGCATACTGGGCCTTTTGCCAAAACTGGGTCTTCTGGGTCTTCACCTGCATTGGAAGAACAGCAGATGGAAGGAAGGGGCAGCAGGTGTGATGGGCTGCCCCAGCCCTTGGCTCTTCTGTGCAGCCCTTCATGGAAGCTGCTTTAAGCATCTCCACCAGCCTGCATGATGGGCTCATTGCTTATCTCAGACAAGATGCTCTTAGGACTGCAAGGCTCCCTAAAGTGAAATGGGAAATTAAAAGTTTTAATGTTGATGTTGGGAAGCTCGTAAGGAAAGAGGCTTTATGCTTGATTAATGAGGCCTTCCTCTGAGAGCATCCCCCCACATGTAAGGGGGGGGGGATATAGCGGAGACATAGCTAAGAGCACATTTAGAAATCTTTCCCCGTTGCCGCTAAACCTACGAGGCAAAATGCAAAACATTGCTGGTAAAAGGCTGTCATATTAAATGAATGTTGCTAGCAACCCTTTTCCTGTTTTCTCTTGCTGAAAATGTTTGAGCGCATGGATTTACTGCAACTTTCACATACTGAATTTTAAGTACATATGGCAATGGCCATGGAAAATAAATTTATATTTTGTAACTGACACCCTATCGGTGTTTGAATGTGGAAAGGAAACACCTGTGGGTGGTGTTGTTGTTATGAGACACACCACAACACCTCACCAATTTGCCCCCACAAGGTGTCATTCAGCACACAATAAGAGCTCTGCTGAATCAAAGTATCCTGCTCTCAAGCCTATATAGTTAGATGTGATGGAAGCTACAGTACAATTTCTGCCTGGTCTAGTAGACACCTTGCTTCCTGGTCTGTCTTGTTATGAGACATGACTGAGTTTGAGCTAATGGTCAGCAGGGCAGCCCTCGGGCTCATCTATATTTAGACTTGCTGTGACCATAGTGGAAATCAGCCAGTGCCACCCAGGTGAGCAGAAGATGCCCCAACCTGCCAACCTGTTTATGTGCCCTATATGTCCCTTCCCATGGGCAACCTCTTCTGCTGGCTTGCTGGCTCACACTCTGCTTTCACGAGAGTTTAGTTTCCCTTCACAAAGACCAGAGGTAGCTAACATGGTGCTTTCCAGACATTGTGGACTACAACTCCCATTAGCCTTATCCTTGACCTTGCTGGCAGGGGACTGGATGATGGGAGTTGGAGTCCACAACATCTAGAAAGCACCATTTCGGCTACCTATGCCTTAGACGCTGGCCTTCAGTATGATTTGGATTTTAGATTGACTCTCCTGTGGATTTATTCCAGTGTTGCATATTCTGGTTCCTGTTTCGCTGGGGTGTGCTGCATTTCAGCTCCTCGTGAGCTTGGCTGCATGTCAGTACCCAGATTATTATGGTGAAGTGGGGGGTCCTTCATACAATCCACAATGCACACTTCCTGAATCCTAGTGCAGTGTAGTGGTTAAAGCGTTAGACCAGGACTTGGAAGACCAGATTCCACCCAGCCATGAAGCTCACTGGGTGACCTGGAGACAGTTTCTCTCTCTCAATCCAACCTACCTCACAGGGATGTTGTGAAAATAAAATTAATACAGTAGGGGGACCATGTGCACTACCTAGAGCTCATTGGAGGAAAGATGGATACAAATGTAATAAATAGTAAAATTTAGCCAAAATGTGGTTCCTGTAGCCTTCTAAAAACAATGATATCCAGTTCCCCACTATATAATTTGAGCACAGACTGATGAATAATTTATATAGGGGACTGAATTTTGAAGATGCGTGAATTGATGCTTTAGATCTGCTTTATATTCTGTCCTGTGATCATTTTGGGATAACATGCATTTTATAAATAATAAAGAAGATACAGATCCAACTTTCCATCTTTATAGCAATGAGAAATATCATTTTAAAAAACCCCAAACAAAAATACTTCAATTAAAAAGTGCTAAAAGGTGTCTGGAATAAATATGAAAGCACTGTTGGCTTTCCACATCCATGTGAAAGCTTTTTCCCCCATTAACAATACACAGCTGTGCCATTGGGCCATAAAGACGCCTCTATTAAAATATTTTGGCCTTGTTTGTTAATTAAGTCCAGAACTATTTCATTATCGCTTGGGTCTGATAAACCGACAGAGAAAATGGAAGGTTTCTAAGAGGGATAGCCTAGATCTTTTGTACGACGATTCGTTCCGGATCATTAGCCTTGATGGTACCAGCAGATCCTGGACACACTGTGGCAATGAATAGTATGGAAAATTTAAGACGGGGGGGGGGGACCCCATGTTCTCTGTCCATTCCATTATTTACAATTTACAATTACAATTTATATATTTACTATATAATAAGCTATCACCAAATTAAAGTCAGGCAGCACGTGTGGCACAAGGGAGACCTGTATTCTGCAGCCCTTGAAATGTGCAAAACCTAAGTCAAAATTCCTAGAGTGATCTTGCTCAGAGCTACAGGAAATGGCCACAGTGGCTCTCTCTCTGCATGTTTTCAATCTATGCCATTGTGGGCCAAATCAGGCATGCACTTCATTATTCTTTAATGAACAGTCACCACTGGGAGTGGATGGGCCATAAACTGAATAAGGACTGTGAAGTTATGGGAAGTTTGTTTAAGTCTTTGTCGCCCTCTATGGTTCTGACTGACAGTGAGAGATTTTACTTTCTTGGGCTCCATGATCACTGCAGATGGTGACAGTAGCCACGAAATTAAAAGACGCCTGCTTCTTGCCAGAAAAACAATGGCAAATCTAGACAGCATCTTAAAAAGTAGACATCACTTTGCCAACAACGGTCCGTATAGTAAAAGCTATGGTTTTCCCAGTAGTGATGTATGGAAGTGAGAGCTGGACCATAAAGAAGGCTGATCGCCAAAGAATTGATGCTTTTGAATTATGGTGCTGGAGGAGGAGACTCTTGAGAGTCCCATGGACTGCAAGAAGATCAAACCTCTCCATTCTTAAGGAAATCAGCCCTGAGTGCTCACTGGAAGAACAGATCGTGAAGCTGAGGCTTCAATACTTTGGCCACTTAATGAGAAGAGAAGACTCCCTGGAAAAGACCCTGATGTTGGAAAGATGGAAGGCACAAGGAGAAGGGGATGACAGAGGACGAGATGGTTGGATAGTGTTCTCGAAGCTACCAGCATGAGTTTGACCAAACTGCGGGAGGCAGTGGAAGACAGGAGTGCCTGGCGTGCTCTGGTCCACGGGGTCACAAAGAGTCAGACATGACTAAACGACTAAACAACAACAACAATGGTTCTGACTGCAATCACACACACACCCTATACTCTTACACAAGACACAAAGTCCTGCTATTTACAGTGAGAGGAAAGCTCCCATTGTTCCCCATGGAGGCTTTCCTCCTTGTTGCCAACGGAAGGGAGATTCTGACCCAGACCCCAATGCATTCAAAGTCTCTCCCCTCTGCAGAAGTCACAGCTCAGCATGAGGAAGCCACCATGAACTGTAAGAAGTTGACAGTCTAATAAGTCAATTCTGGTCATTCCTGTCCTCAATCCAAGCTGAAATTTTAGAAAGACTAGAAACATTAAGAAACAGACTGGCTGGGAAAGACGCATATAATGATACCTAAAGGAGGATGACCTAAAAAAGGGCCAGATTTCCTCCAAAATGATTCCTACAAAGGAATATAACTCAGCAGACTGTAAGAAGTTGGCGGCAGGACCCAAGAGCCCAGCAACGGTTATTGCATGTTACACAAACCATTCTGTACAATGTGTTGACACTCTGCATAGAAGACTTCTCGTCAGCAATTTTGGATAAGTTTCCAACGTACCATTTTCTAGCCCTGCAATCTACCCCAGGAAATACATCACAGACTGGACACTCAGAGCCATTATTATTATTATTATTATTATTATTATTATTATTATTATTTATATAAGATCTCAGGGCAGTTCACAGAATAAAATACAGGATAAAAACAACTAAGTAAAACAAAACAGCGCAACAATACCCTCCCCTTCCCCACAGAAATATTTAAAAGGCTGCAGGATATTAATCCGCCCAAGGCCTGGTTGGAGAGGTACGATTTCGCCTGGCGGACCTCCCTGGGGAGAGCATTTCACAAACGGGGAGCCACGACAGAAAAGGCCCATTCTCGTGTTGCCACCCTCTGCACCTCACACAGAGGAGGCCCGTGAATAATTTTACCTAGATTATTCACAGGATTTCTATCGCGCTTCGTTTATTCCACAAGATTACGAAGCAAAATCTGAGCCAAGCGTTGGAAGGCATAAATTGGAACTCACAAGGTTGGAACAATATAGTAATTAAATTGGGTCTCCCCCCCCCTCCTTTGCCTCTTTGTTCCAAATCCTGTATTATGATCAGGGCTTGCTCTAACTCCCAACATGCTGATGCTGTACATCAGTTGGTGGGCCGATGTCAGGCTGGAAGATGCAGTTACAGCCCCAAAGTCAATTTAGGAGCGTCTAATTGTGATGTAAAGGGACGCAGGTGGTGCTGTGGGTTAAACCACAGAGCCTAGGACTTGCCGATCAGAAGGTCTGCAGTTCGAATCCCCGTGACGGGGTGAGCTCCCATTGCCCGGTCCCAGCTCCTGCCAACCTAGCAGTTCGAAAGCACGTCAAAGTGCAAGTAGATAAATAGGTACCCCTCTGGTGGGAAGGTAAACGCCGTTTCCGTGCGCTGCTCTGGTTCGCCAGAAGCGGCTTAGTCATGCTGGCCACATGACCCGGAAGCTGTACGTCGGCTTCCTTGGCCAATAAAGCGAGATGAGCGCCGCAACCCCAGAGTCGGCTACGACTGGACCTAATGGTCAAGGGTCCCTTTACCTTTACCTAATTGTGATATGATGGTGAGACATTGGGTCACATTCTAAGGTTTGGTCCAATAGTGAGTAGAGAGTATAACGCAGGGAAGGGGAATTTGAGGCCCTCAGATAATCTCTCAGGTTCAGCCCCCTCCCCACCAAACACTAAATATGCATTATTCTTGGGAAAAACATCCCACTCCACTTAGCTGAAAGGGTCCAATGAGATCATATATTCCTATGGAAAGTGCAAGTCTAGGCAATTTTCGGTTTACTTGCCTTTTCTCGAACATGCCCGGATTTCAGGAATCAGGCGAATAGGAAAAAATAGAAGTAAGAAAAGCAACACCAGCTTCTGCATTTAAAAAACTTCTAGAGGCTGAGGAAGTGGGCAAGCTTAGGACATGTCTGCTGAATGCTGTCAAACTCATACTTTGATTAAACATAATAAAACTGAAGAGGCAAGATGCTAAAATGTTAATGAAGTGTTTTTGCTTTCCCAGTCATTGCCATCTAATAAAGTTGGCTTGATCTGTTTGCAAAATAAAGTCATATTACTTGGGGCTCAAGGGTAGTCTTTTGGCTGTGGGAGGTAATCGTATTCTAATTTAATAGCAAAATGGCATGCATAGCTAAAATATCTATTATGCGGGCTCTCCAGTTTCCAGAAAATTGCATATTGCAAAGGGATGGAGGCATGTCAGAGCTTGTTAAACTGTTGGAATTAACATGTTTAAACTTCATTTACAGCATACGCGATTTGATTCATTCTTCGAGAGCCCATTAACAGAAATAGCTTTTAATGAATACCTTAAATATGTTGCTGGAGAGGAAGCAGTCGGTTAGGCTCCCCAGACGCACATGAAAAACAGAAAAAGTTGCAGTAGTGTAAAAAAGTAATCAGAAGAAATGTATCTACACAGAAGCAATGCTATTTAAAATTTCTGTGTGTGCCTGTACATTCTCTCCTACTTTCCTTCTCTCTCTTTCTACACACACGCTATACAACGCTTCCCTAGCCACTCCATTATAATATAAATCAGCTTTCTATCTCTGTGTTGGGGTACCTGCTAACTTAGGGGGGAAAGTAAAAGTAAAGGTAAAGGACCCCAGGCAGTTAAGTCCAGTCGCAGTCAACTCTGGGGTTGCGGCGCTCATCTGGCTTTACAGGCTGAGGTAGCCAGCGTGTGTCCACAGACAGCTTTCCGGGTCATGTGGCCAGCATGACTAAGCCACTTCTGGCACAACAGAACACCGAAACCAGAGCAGTGCACGGAAACGCCATATACCTTCCCGCCAGAGCGGTACTTATTTATCTACTTGCACTTTGATGTGCTTTTGAAATGTTAGGTTGGCAGGAGCTGGGACAGAACAATGGGAGCTCACCCTGTCCCGGGGATTCGAACCGCCGACCTTCTGATCAGCAAGCCCAAGAGGCTCAGTCGTTTAGACTACAGCGCCACCCGCATCCCTAACTTAGGGAAGTAAGTCCTATTTAACTTAAATGGGACTTAAAGGGAGTAAACATGCTCAGATGTGCTCTGTGACACTGACACACACACACACCTGGTTAGGAGTTCACTGTGTTTTTTAAGCTGGTGGAGACGCTCCTTCAGGTATACTGGGCCGAGGCCATTTAGGTCAGCACCAACACTTTGATTTGTGCTCGGAAATGTACGAGTTTATGATCAGCCCTTCCCTGCCCCTGGAATGTCCTGTTCTGAGAAATCCCATGGGCTACAGTCAGTGGAAAATTCCACTCACCCTCTTGCTGAGCAAAATGGGATGCATCACATCAGAGATGTTGGCATCCTTCTTCTGGTGAAGGCCAATGGAGTTGATTTAAGGGTTCATGAACAGAGACCTTCAAACCAGCATGGGAGATCATGAGTTGGATTGCTATCTTTAACCTAGATGGAGTCACATACAGAATATCTATACAGTCATACCTCGGGTTACAGATGCTTCGGGCTGCGTGTTTTCGGGTTGTGCACCGCGCCGATCCCGGAAGTACCGGAATGGGTTACTTCCGGGTTTTGGCATGCGCATAAGCGCCAAATCACTACTTGTGCGTGCGCAGACACGGTGCTGCGTGTTGTGAACGTGCCTCCCGCACGGATCACATTTGCAACCCGAGCATCCACTGTATCTCCTTCCATTAATATTCATGCATTAGCATATTGCCAAATCCCTCTCAAAGATGCTTCAGGTATTCCCCTCCTAAGATCTGAATAGTTCCTGGTATCAAGTCCATGATAATCTTACACACCTCACTCAGAATAGTCTGATTACCTGAAATCAAAGACTCAAGTGGTGCATAAACGCTCAAGGGACCTGCAAGGCGATATGTTTGCAACATGCCAAACATGTCAGCACTGACATATCTGAAGTCAGCAGGCAACCAGCACTTCTTAAATATCCCCAGACCCCTATCAGCTACGACTTTGCATATTTCAGCTAAGTCATTATCTTCCCAAGACAGCATATTTCCCAATAAATCCCCATTTTTCAGTTTCCCATTATAATGGATTGATGTCAGTGGAGATAAACCTAGACTTTAGTTCTGTTTAAACATATACAAGAAAAAAAGAAATATAGGCTTCAGTATATGGAATAAATAGTCCTTTCCCTACTGCTAGAATACCAGTGTGTATGTTTAAAAGATGTCCCTATCTCCTGTTTCTCCAAAATCTTCAACCTATATTAAATGACCAAACCTTTCAAATGACCCAACATTGCTTCAGAGCAGTATTCCTTTATATGTGGAAGAGATAAAGTTACCTGCTCAATTTAATTTCTCAAAAGTGCTGGCTGTTACTCTGGCATTTTCTCATGCATTAAAATGAAGGTAATCTTTTCTGCCAAACATTGATGAGGTAACCTGTATTGGTGGAATCTGTAGAAACAAAACCAGAGTCTGTGGCAATATATGCATTTTCAAAGGTGAAATTCTACCTAGTCCAATTCGAATTGGATCCATTTAGGCAAATCTCATCTCAGACGTTTGTTATGATTGAATGGCCCTAATTCTAAGTTCTGGATTATCCAAATCCTGAGAAGTCAGAAGAAAACTTCTTTCCAGCAAATCTACATTTGCTCCAGCTATTCTGCCTTCATCAGTTTTATCCGTGTTAAATCTTTCCTACTAAGCTTTGGTAATTTCTACCTTGTGGCTTGGGATATGGAGATAATTGGTTTTGTCAATGAGCACCAATCGTTTGTGTCAGTTGAACCAGCACATAACCCATGTGCTTGGCTGGCAGTTCGGGAAGGAAGAGTTTAGAAATAGAAATAAAGTGTTGCTTTGGAGGGAAATTGATGCTGCCTTACAGGCCAGGAGCATCTGAGTGTTCCCTTTGTGCTCAACATACAGATTTGTAAAGGGGGTTCAGAAGAGTCTGTAGCATTTTCTCCATTCCAAGAATTCATCCCTGTACAGTCAGACCTCAGGTTACAGACGTTTCAGGTTGCGCCGAAACCCAGAAGTACTGGAACGGGTTACTTCCGGGTTTTGCGCATGCGCAGAAGCACTAAATCGCACTTTGCGCATGCGCAGAAGCGCTGAATCGCAACCCGCACGTGCGCAGACGCGCCACTGTGGGTTGCGAATGTCCATCCCGCACAGATAACGTTTGCAACCCGAGCGTCCACTAGACTATGTGAAGAAGTGGAAAAACACACACACACACACACACACACACACACACACAGTGTTGGACACTTGGTTAGTGTCCAACTAGGACCTGGGAATCCAGGGTTCAAATCTCCCCACAGCCACAAAACTCACTGGGTTACCTTGAGCCAGTCACTGCCCCTCAACCTAACTGACTTCACAGGGTTCTTGTGGGGATTAATTGAGGAGGGGGAGAGAACCACAGATGCCACCTTGAGCTCTTTGGAGGGAAGGCGGGATATAAATGCAATATTTTTATTTATTTTTTTAATGTGAGAAGACTGGGTCCCAAATATAAAGACCTTGCTTTGTATAAATACAGAATAATAAAAAACGCAACTAGTTCTTATTAAGGTTACCACAACCTGTGGCAAAATATTTTGTCCTACAGAGGGAAATCGGATCCCTGGAATATTAGAAATGAGCTGAACTCCTCACAAACACTTTTGTGCCCTGTAAAAAATGCCCCCCCCCCCCCCGCAATTTAACAAACTTTCAAGGTGACGGCGCTATGACCAGGGGCAAAAATATTCACCACTTCAGAGAGGGCTGGAAGAATTTCCCTCCTCCTTGGTTGAGTCAATGGTGTTGTTACGCACGCAAATCTGACTGGTTATCTGGTATTGTAGCATCCCTACCCTGGCTAGGTGATCATCCTTTACTGGATGGGACTATGAAACAAGAAGGGACGCGGGTGGCACTGTGGTCTAAACCACCAAGCCTCTTGGGCTTGCCGATCAGAAGGTCGGTGGTTCGAATCCCCGGGACAGGGTGAGCTCCCATTGTTCTGTCCCAGCTCCTGCCAACCTAACATTTCAAAAGCACACCAGCACAAGTAAATAGGTACCGCTGCGGTGGGAAGGTAAACGGTGTTTCCGTGCGCTGCTCTGGTGTCGGTGCTCCATTGCGCCAGAAGCAGTTTAGTCATGCTGGGCACATGACCCAAAAACTGTCTGTGGACAAATGCCAGCTCCCTCGGCCTTAAAGCGAAATGCGCGTTGCAACCCCATAGTCACCTTTGACTGTGCTTAACCATGCAGGGGTCCTTTACCTTTACCTATGAAACAAGAAGCTAAACACACGGGGCAAAGCAAATGCTGAAAGGGACACTGCAGAGATGGTTTAATGCTCAGTTGGGAATGTTCAGGCCAGCCCCACACCCCAATTCTTTGGTGCCTAAAATGTTCATCTGCAAACATTTGACACAGCCCCAAATGTTAGACACAAGCGCCTATCTGCCAGTGAAAACATTTGCCAACTCTGCAGAATGTATCTATACACACAGTTCCCTTTTGGCAAAGCGTTTAGAAAACAGCTCAGAACCTGACTAGCTAAATCCGTCTTTTCCCCTGCCATATTTCATATTTACATTGCATACAGAGTCAACACAGCATGTGTTCAGCTATTTTTCCTCACAAACCGAACATTTCTCCAATACCTACATACATTCCAATTCTTTCAGACCAATTAAAATGCATCGTTGAGTTGGCAGCAGCATGAATTATTGGTCAAGCAGCTAGCATATCATTACATTTTTACAGTTAAATGCAGGATTACTCTCGACCATAAATATTCACGATTAAGCTACGCCGGTTAATATTCATGCAGTCAGGCTTGGAGACAAGACTAAAAATTGGGAATCTTTAAGGATGACAAATGTTACATGACTATGTTGATATTCTCTGCGTCATCTCACTAAAGAGCATACAGCTTCAAGAGAAAATATCTGTACTTGTGGTGGACGACAGGTGAAACCAGAGCGCATAATGTACAGATACAAATGCGAATAAGGATATAATAATAATTTATTATTTGTACCCCGCCCATCTGGCTGGGCTTCCCCAGCCACTCTGGGCGGCTTCCAAAAAAATATTAAAATCCTCTAATACATCAAACATTAAAAGCTTCCCTAAACAGGGCTGCCTTCAGATGTCTTCTAAAAGTCTGGTAGTTGTTGTTCTCTTTGACATCTGGTGGGAGGGCGTTCCACAGGGAGGGCGCCACTACCGAGAAGGCCCTCTGCCTGGTTCCCTGTAACTTGGCTTCTTGCAGTGAGGGAACCGCCAGAAGGCCCTCGGCGCTGGATCTCAGTGTCCGGGCAGAACGATGGGGAGAACTGTGGCGAATAAGGAGAGGGCCACAGTTGTGGTGCACCTAAAGGCATTAAAGCAGAAAGAAACAGCGGGATGCAGATGCCCATTATCTGTCTACCACCGTTAACCATTGCCTGATGGTGTCTTCTCTTCTGGTCACACTAGAAGTCCCTGGTGACTTCCTTAAGGACCACAACTCTCCTTGAGGTTTGTCTGTGGCTGTCAGGATTCGGGGAATCAAATCCCTCCCCTGGTGGCAGTAAATAAGCAGATCAAATGAAAGGAGTGCAATCTTACCAGATAAGCTCTTTAATAATCACAGTGAGAGACAAAGGAATGCATATCTCTCTTAAAAAATGGCGTTGCTCCCAATAAAGGCTTACCCCCTCCGCCCCCATTAATCTACGTCACTCCTACATTGGGTAATCTGAGCTTGTTGCTGTTGCACTCCCTGTTCTATCAGCCTCAAAGCCCGCCTAGTCTTGGGCGAAGGGGAGTCAGAAATGCTGCCCAAGGACACTGAATCTGTCAGCTGTCTCCTGGTGCTTCCTCTTCTTGCTGCTCCTCCTCACCCAATATTTCCCAGCTTTTCCCCTCTGGACTATGCCCCTCTTCAACCCACTGTTCTAAATCAATACTGTCCTCCTGCCCTTGGGAAGGTTCAGAAAAAGGGGGACGGGACGGCTTCACCATTCCTCCGCAGTCCAGTCCCTGACAGTGGCCCATTAGGTTTTGGAAAGGGCCATGGCTCAGTGGTTTGCACACAGAAGGGAGACCAATCCCTGGTGTCTCTGGGTAGGACTGGGTGTGTATCCAGTCTGTGTATGTTGCCAGCAGTCAGTGTAGATGATACAGAACTAGCTGGACCAAGAGACTGACTTGGTATAAGCCCACGTTCCCTATCTATCCTTGCAATCTCCGCTTCATGGCAAAGCTTAAGTCAGGCAAGAAAAGTACCCAGCATACACGCATTGGGAGCCAGAGATGAGAACAGTTCCAGGAACCCAGCTGAGGTAACACAAAATCCCAGAAACATGCGGATCAGTTATGGGTTGCCATATTTCAAGAAGTAAAAATCTGGACGCAAAAAAGTTGCTTTTTTTTGTGTTTTTTTTGAGAAAGCTGTTGAGCTTTTGGGGGGTTTCCCCAGCCACTCTGGGAGGCTCCCAACAGAATATTAAAATACAATAGTCTATTAAACATTAAAAGCTTCCCCAAACAGGGCTGCCTTCAGATGTCTTCTAAAAGTCTGGTAGTTGTTTGTCTCTTTGACATCTGATGGGAGGGCATTCCACAGGGCGGGTGCCACTACTGAGAAGGCCCTCTGCCTGGTTCCCTGTAACTTCGCTTCTCGCAGTGAGGGAACCGCCAGAAGGCCCTCGGAACTGGACCTCAGCTTCCGGGCAGAATGATGGGGGTGGAGATGCTCCTTCAGGTATACTGGACCAATGCCGTTTAGGGATTTAAAGGTCAGCACTAACACTTTGAATTGTGCTCGGAAATGTGTAAGATGACCCCAACTTTTTAGCATGATTTTTACATAAATAAACATTCTTATACACGTAAAAGTACGGTGGATATGCAGATATCTGCGTCGGGGTGGGGCAGTGATCAATCTTAAATGGAGAGAGGACTCTGGAGGGTTTTTTTTTTTTAAAAAATAGCCTTTTAAACAAAATATATGGGCATTTATTTAGGTCTAATGCGCAAAGATGCCTTTATTTCTGTTACATGGCGCTTCAGTGAATTCTGTTTACATAGCAATACTTTCAGCTGCAATATTGCTAGCCTTTAGAAATAATCACATCTGACAAGTGCAGCAGAAATATATGTTCTCGACTATCACGCTCCCGACAGCCTTCTGCAAAAGCGCACTTGACCTAAAAAGTTAAATATAAGCTCTTTGGAAGCAAAATGCAAGCCTTTTGCCTTCCAATAAGGCACAAATATGCACAGCACATAGTAGGGTTGCCATATTTTGAAGAGCAAAAAAAGGAGGACGCCATGGTGACTCTCATTTCAAATATTCCTACTATATATTGGCCAGTGGTGTCCAAACTTTTTTCAAATAGGGCCAGATTTGATGAAGTGAAGGGCCGTGAGCCAAAGTTGTTAACTTTTTTTTAGGACTGAAATTGTTGAGCTTTTTTTATGATTTTACCCCAAGGTTCAAAATTGTTGAACTTTTTTAGGGTTGAAGTTGTTGAGCTTTATTTATGATTGTGGTATTTTTTTTAGGATTTTACCTCAGGAAATAAACTGCCTCAGGGTCAAGATTAAACCGACTGGCAGGCCAGGTTAGGCCCCTGAAACGGACTTTGGACATGCCTGTTATAGGCTACAGAAGCTGTGATATATTGCTGAGGGGGGCAAGAGAAGAGAAGAGGAAAGCAAGTCTTCAGCCACCAGTTATGTCTACGTCTCTTCCAGAAAGTATAGCCAGAGACATTTTGTCAAATGCAAAAAAAAACCCACCCAGACAGAAATTTCACACTTGAAAAAGAGGACATGTCCTGGAAAAAGAGGACACATGGCAACACGGCAAAGCCTGAGCACTATCATCGTGTGATTGATGGATCCTGCTCTGAGCACAAATACACCAGGAATCTGCAGTGTGTTTCCCATAGCCTTTTCCCAACACAAATATTGATAACAGTGTTGCTAAAAAGGTACGAGGGATTCTGCACAAGGGGAAGGTGAGTAAGAGACCATATGCTTTAAAAATTATCTCAAACTTAGAAGCCGACAGATTTCATACTACGCTGATTTCTGTTTGCTTGCATGGATTACAATTTCAATACTTTCAATAATAGGACAGTTTTATTTTATTCAATACTTTCAATAATAGGACAGCTTATTCAAGCACATTGGAAAACCAGAAGATGTCTGGGGTCAAACAAACACATGCGTCATCATGTCTCTGTTTTATTTGTCTATTTCCCAAAACTCTCTCTCTTTAAAATAGGCCTACATCATGCTGCTCATCCATAAAACTATCAAAATAAATAAATTATTATTATTATTATTATTATTATTATTATTATACCCCGCCCATCTGACTAGGCTGCCTCAGCCATTCTGGGCGGCTTGCAACATAATATAAAAACACAACTGAACAGCAAACATTAAAAACATGTGTGCTTTCATAAAACCTATAAGCTCTCCAAGTAAACCATTAGGAGCAAGCATGCAGCATGGAAACTAAAGTGGCACATCTGAGGACACAGGGATATTGGAAATTTTCTCCTATGAGCTTCAACATCTGCAGCTGGCAATATGCATTAAAAATGAAAGAACTGTATTTGGAAACAGCAAAACAACTCAACGCTCCCGTGATCAGTTGACTTATTGCTCTTATCCCTATTATTTAAAATGAACGTGATCATGACCCTTCTGAAAGAGGCAAGTTTTGCTTCTACGCCAAGGGTTGGGCCAGACATGTCTCCTGAAAAGAGGAGTTCCACAGCTGTGGCATCAAAAGAAGGACCTCTGCTTCTTCAAGCCCCTCACCCAGAGCTTTCCAAACTGTGCGTTGCAACACATTAGTGCATCGTGCAAACACTCCCCACACTCCTCCCAGGGCTGGAAAGGGGTTAATTTAACCTCTGATTTGCCAGTAAAACTGAATGGCTGTGTCGCGAAATGATGCATGTCTAAAAAGTGTGCAGCCAACGTGGAAAGCTTGGAAAGCTGTGCCCAAACCTAACCTCCAAAGACAGCAGCATGGAGAGCAAGGCTTCCCAAGAAAATCTTATGCGACGGAGTCCATATGGCCATGTTTCCTTGGTCTATATTCAACCAGAAAAGTGCAAAACCCGTGTTCAGATTAACCTTCCATCACATATTCTAGTCTAGACAGGTATTGTTTCAATCACAGCATTCCGTATTTGAATAAGATTTGCTTTTCCTTTAAGGAATCACACGAAAGCAAAAGAAAAAGAAAAAGAAAAAACACCCCCTTATACTCTTGAATATAACACGCACTAAGGACTGTATTTGCAGGCAAAAACATTCCACTCCTCCCAGACCTTTTGGCGAATTAAACGATCTATGTGTTGGAATTCTGCCTCGGTCAGAGGGATGTGCCAGTCTTCTAGGCACCGGCTGAATTCCTTTCTAACCTCCCTCCTGCGACTCCCGGCAGGAAACAGACGAGGTCCGTTTCGGCGATCTTTCCCAGACTGTGAGAAAAACACACCACTGCTTCTCCTCCTCCCTGCTCCCCAGGGAGGGGAATCAGACTCAGACAGAAACGTATTTACAGGTCTTTATTTCTGTCTTTCGCAGCCATACAGATAAAGATGTCTGCACTCTTTGAACAACAGAGAGAATCTCACTCCACCCATGTACATCCTGTACAGGTCATATGACTCACACTGAGCTCACATCCGGTGCTCAATAAGGAGAATGGACTGCCCCTTTGTTCCCATGGCAACAGTCACAAACATCCTGTTTGGCTTTCCAGCCACAAGCAGCTGACTGAGCTGCTAGAGCCTTTGCTTGCTGCTGCATTGCTGCTTTATGGCAACACTATGGCCCTGCGAGTTGGGGTATTGTTCTGTGTGTATTTTGGTCTTTTTATATTGCAAAATGCCCTGTGATCCTTGGATGAAGGGCTGTACAAGAATCTAACAGTCAGGCAACAGGCAGGCAGGCAGACAGACAACTAAGGATAGACCTAAGTTAGTCATGTCCATTAACTTCAGAGGGCTCGCTCTGGGAATAACCAACACTGCATACAAAGCTAGGTCATTGCATTCCCCCAACACAGGCCCATCTCTGCCAAAAATTTACCTGATGTTGCCGGGTGTACTGTATCCTCTCAACTGCTCACCATTGATGTGTTTGGGACAGTACCTGCAAGCCGTGTGAACACAAGAGATGCTGTAAACGGGGAAAAGAACGTTCCAAGGTGGGATTAGTATGAACATGTTACAAGAAGACTGGGTGGCATGTATTCAAGCAAAAAGCAAGAACCTACCTTCAAACAGCTGATGCAGCCATACCTTCAGAGTGGAAGTATCCCCGCCATGTTGGTATTTGAGGAACTGGAGACAGACAGATTTATCATACTGGATCTTCAACAGCATGATTCTCCTTGCGTTGCCTGATGTTTCGACAAAAGAGACTGAAGCAGAGACGCAGGCAAGTAGTTAAAAGCAGCAACAAACAAGGAAGGACCAGAAGGGAGAGCTCCAGTCTCAGTTCCCAGATCTTTAGGGTCCAGGCTGTGAGTGGGACAGGATAAGTAGATGGGAGATAGAGGAGGGCTAGGGAACGAGGGTCACTTCAACAACTTCTGCGTCATTGCTGACCATTGGCCATGCTGGTTGGGTTTGAAGGGAGCTGGAGTCCAGAAATATGGAAGGCTACAGGTTAGCCACTCCTGGGGCAGAGGAAGAAGACTATGGGCTCAGGTATTGAAAGTCTAGGTTCCCCGACTCTACGTCCAGTTGGAGCAGGCCAGTCCTGCACTGGAGGGGGTTCAACTCCCATGACCCTTGGGGGTTGCTTCCAACTCAACGATTTGATGATTCTAGGCTTCTTTTTCAGTCTCTAGCACCTGTGCGTCACTTTCTTGGTCGAGGTGAACTCAAAGGGAACAAATCAAGAGTCCCTGCTTTCTTTATAGTATCACAGAATTGTAGAGCCGGAAGAGACCACAAGGGTCATCTAGTTGAACCTCCTGCAACGTAGCCATCTCAACACGTGGTTTGCCCCGCTCCAATTTGACACCATACCAGACCTTGCTTAGCTTTGCAAATATGCCGACAGCTTTATTGCTGCACCACTGCTAGAAGGAAATTAAGCATTCAGGATTTTACTTTTTTTAGGATTAATATTGCATATTTTTAAAAAATGGCCGCTCAACCGCTTTCCCGGCTCTCCGCCTCCTTCCCGGCCGAATTCCCCTCGGCTGTTGCAAGCACAGGGGCGTGACCTCGGTCAGGATTAAGCGTATTTTATTTATTCACCCCCTTCTTTATCCCAACCTTATGCTGAGCAGCTCGGAATATGCAAATTGTATTTGCTTTAGCCTCGCAACATGGCAAAGTTGAGTTGCCCTGAGAGGAAGAAACTTGTCCGAAGATCAGCCTGTGAGCTTAGGGCTCAGCAGAGATTTGAACCCGGGTCTTCCTGGACTGCATCAAACACTCTGTCTGCTCCACAGTGTCAGCTCTCCAGTTTTACAGCACTGAACTGTTATCCAGTGTTTATACGCTCATGGATTCTGACAGAGACGGTGCACCAAAATATGGCACCCTGCTTAGTAACACATGCAAGGAGGGGGAAGAAATGTCTCTCGTTCAGGCACAAAGCAATCTGAATTTTAGCCTGGCTGCTGCATCTGTTAGCGACACATTTGGTTCGTCTCCCCTTGTCAGTGCTCTGAAACACACTGACAAAGAAATGCAGATCCTCAGAGCAAAACTGAAACAGAGGTGCAAATTAGAATCACACCTCCCCGTCTCATTTGGGTATCACTTCTCGTCTTGATAAACAACACTTAGTTTCACTTCCCTACTCAGTGGCAAGTAGCCATAGCTAACACATGCGTTTGGGATCAGTCACAACACATTACAGTTAAATATCTCTGAGTCAGGCATAGCAAAACCAAGAGGCCTCAGCTGGTCCGCGGATTTGGATAAACAATGTTTCTCGAAAGACAAGAGTTATCTGCTCTTATAAAGGAACATGCCGATCTGAAGAGCGATTCCGGAATAAGGAAAAGTTTATTGTTCTTGACAGCTTTAGGAAAAAGAAAACAACCAAAAGCAACCAAACAAAGAGAAAATGCTAGTTAAGGGTTGGATTTAGATACAAACATGACAACAGCAGCACAACAGCCAAACTGGCGTCCTCACAATTAATTGTGGCAAGCAGCTATTTATGTATGGCAGTCATGTCCAAAGTCCTAATCCGGCCCGCCGGTCGGTTTAATCCGGCCGCTGTGGCAGTTGATTTCCTGGGGTAAAATCCTAAATTCAATCCTAAAAAAAAGCTTGGTTGGCCCTTTGGTCGGCCCTCACGCATGCTCACTTCATCAAATCTGGCCCTCTTTGAGAAAAGTTTGGAAACGCCTGATGTATGGAATACATCCAATTAGCTGGTTGAAGGACTGGAAGATGCTCTCATGTGAGATGCCATTAAAATTCAAGACTTCGCTGTATACACATGCATTGGGGGCTCAACGATCACTGAAGTGGTCAACCTGGCTGGAGTGTGAGGCCAGGGTTCAAAGCGCCACTCAGCCATGAAGCTTACTGGGTGACCTTGGGCCAGTCATGGCCTCTCAGCGTAACCTACCTCATAGGGTTGTTGTGGGAATTAAATGAGGAGGGGGACCATATAAGCCTCCTTGAGTTCCATGGAGAAAAAGGTGGGGTACACATGGGGGAAAACATAATAAATACCTAAATAATGCTCTAATAATACAGTGGTACCTCAGAAGTTGAACGGAATCCTTTTGACTTCCAAAACGTTCGGAAACCAAGGGGCGGCTTCCGATGGGCTGCAGGAAGCTCCTGCAGCCTAACGGAAGTTGAGGAAGCCATGTTGGATGTTCAGGTTCCAAAGAAAGTTCACAAACCGGAACACACTCTCTTGGATTTGCGGTGTTTGGGAGCCAAAACACTTGAGTTGCAAGGCGTTCGTCAATGCAGTATGACAGTATCAGCAATATTACTAACAGTTGATAGAAAAATAGTCCATCAAAATAGCATGGTTGGTAGAGCATGAGACTCTTCAATCTCATGGCTCCATTGCAGGGAGTTGGACTAGATGCTCCTCGTGGTCCCTTCCAACTCTACCATTCTAGGCTTCTATGCCAATGATAAGGTATAAACACCATCTCCAACTCCTCAAAAGTTTCCATCAATGGTGTCTCTGAAAAATTTTACATATCACTTGGGAGGAAAGGTGAACCAATGTCAGTGTACTGGAAGAAGCAAAGATCACCAGTGTCAAAGCAATGATTCTTCAACATCAACTTTGTTGGACTCATCATGTTGTGCAGATGCCTGATGATCATCTTCCAAAGCAACTAACTCTATTCTGAACTTAAAAACGGAAAGCGTAATGCTGGTGGTCAACAAAAGAGGTTTAAAGACTCTCTCAAATCTTAAAAAATGTAGGATAAACACTGACAACTAGGAAACACTGGTCTGCGAGTGCTCCAGTTGGAGAACAGCCTTTACCAAAGGCGTCATGGACTTTGAAGACGCTTGAACTCAGGAAGAAAAGGGAGGCATGTGCCTAAGAGGAAGGCATGTTTGGCAAACCTTCACCGTGATGAACTCCCGCCCTGAAACCTATGTCCCCACTGTGGAAGGACGTGTGGATCCAGAATTGGCCTCCACAGTCACTTAAGGACTCAGTGTTAAGACCATGTCCATGGAAGACAATTTTACTCGGCTACGAGTGATCTCCAAAGAAGAAGGTCTGACTAAGCTTTCTCTTTACTGTGAGGTTTTCTTCTTTTAATACAACTTTTTGGTATAGAGGATCATTCACTCAAGATACCTCACTTGCAGTCTGAAGTGGGAGAGCTCATGAATGAGGATTAGGTCATCATGAGAGGGACTCACCGAGTTCTTAGATGAGCAGAAATTTGAACCAAGGATGCCTCAGCTCACAGCTCATGCTCTTCATTGCTTAATTCTGGCACATGCCAAGATAATTAGCAATGCTATTTTGTACACCTGCCAGTTGTTTGCTCAATAGGCAGGGAGATATAGAGGGGAAATATAGAGGGATATATATATATATATATAGAGAGAGAGAGAGAGAGAGAGAGAGAGAGAGAGAACCATTACTGAATTCTACTGAATCCAGAAATGAGTCATTTAGGGGCAGAAGGAAAAGAATTAGTTCTCTGAAAAGAAGTCACACAGAGGTTATTTCCGAAGAGGGCTCTGCAACATGCATTTCACATCAGCAAATACAAAGGCAGGCATCAAATGATGGCAATGTTCCTGAGCCGATGGACCAAGCTGTGTGTTTTGATTCCGAATGCACCTGCCGGTTGCCTTTCCGTGTTACCTTGAAGACGATGGGTATTTAAGAAAATCTTTTTTCCCCTTTTTGTAACTCTACACATTTGCACACATGTTGAAGGAGAACAACCCCCCCCCCCAAAAAAAAACCTTTATTATCACTGTTGGAGGGAAAGCCATCTAACAGCTGCGACAGCAACTGTTCCAGCTAATTGCTCCCAGCTACAAAAAGAACAAACAATCACTACGGGAAGATGCTTTAACCAGTGAAATATTAATACATCTTTCAAACGTTAAAGCCTTACTGTTTGAGCTGTTTTGCCCGCACAACAGAAAGACTTGGGAAGAGGGTGGGTCTGTCTCCCCCCAAAATCCACCAACACATTCCATCACTTGTCAACATCAGAGGATGCGGAGAGAGATTAATATCTGGCTTTCCATTTTCAGCCGTTCCTAGAAATGGTACTTCAGCTGCCGAGACAGAGCTATGTTAATCTGTTGCAGGCAGCAAATACAACAAGGCCATCCAGCAGCACTAGGAGGACTAAGAGGTTTATTCTGGTGTGTGTTTTTGGAAACAACAGCCCTGTTTAGTAACAGGAAGCTGGTGTATCCAGTTCAGTATTATCTACACAAGTGCCCTTCAGGCTTAGGTCGCCGGTTGTGGTAGGACTACAACTCCCATCATCCACTGCTAGCTAAGCCAATGGGTCAGGGATGATGGGAGTTGTAGTCCTACAGCATATGGGGACCCAAGGGTGAAGAACACTCATCTGCAGCGGAGATGGGGAACCTCATGTCTTGGTTCCCACTGGAGGAAGAACTGGAACGCACGCAGTGTTTTCTACCCAAATCTTTAATGTTCAAAACAGAGGAGTGCACAGGCAAAAATGAGGTCCAGGTGCACAGCAGGTGAAGACAACAGCAGCGCATCCCCTGCAACCCTGTTATAAGGAAAGAGGTCAGTGACCTGGACGATGGAGGAAGTGTTCCTGGACAGAACAGATGCAAGAGAGATCAGAACATTGGGTGGACAAGGAGGTCAACTATGGAAGCCAGCCAAGTCCCAGTGGACACACCTAAGCGACCATCACACCCAGTGGTTGCTGGGATTCCCACAAGCTGCTGCATTGGGTAGCTCTTGGTGTGAGATACCTTTTTTTAACACTTACAAGCCAAGAATGCACGTTTTGGGTCTCTTAACACAGGTCACTTGCGCCTTAGGTTTCCAGAGATCTCGAGCGCACACTTTTGATTTACAAATATAAATATCCACCGCGGGGATCGCAGTGTCTTTAAAAATACCACTCAGGAGTGACGCTACCTATCCCCTGCGAGGTATTTCTTCTTAAACCCTGTTATAAAGGAAAATGGGCTTTCTATTGACATGATAAATGCAGGGATTTAATGTTGCTCTTGCGTTATTTCACCTGAAGTGGGGTGCTTTATATCATACCCAGTAATTAGTGTTTAAAAAAAGATTTTTCCAGAACAGTACGCAGAGGAAAATGGAATGAGGAAAAGTACCAGTATGATAATTTCTCTTTATGCCTGGGTCCTGGGTGAAGTGTTAATCATGACTAAGCTTTTGTTCCCATCCAATCACCAAGGCAAGCACGATCATCATAAGAAAGTACCTGCACTCCACAGCAAACATAAGCAGGCAGAGCTATTCAGAGGACTGTCTTAATCATCCCAGTAAATATAATCGAATCGTTTTTGGGCCTACGCTCACCTTTTGCACTCATGTGCGTAGGCTGGAAGTGAGTGCTGTCAGCAGTCAGGCTCATGGCCCAGTTACTCTCATGCCTGAAGTTCTGCATGTGTGAATTGGCTCCTTGGCTCAATCCAAGTAATAATAATAATAATTAATAATAATAAATTTTATTTATACCGCGCCCTCCCTGGGCTCAGGGAGGCTAGCACCATTAAAATTTCAGTAAAAACATAATTGGGGGGGGGGGACCCAATTTAAAATACAGGTTACACTGCAATTTAAAATTCAGCCTCATTTTAAAAGTAGCCCATAGATCAAGACCATAAGGGGAGGGAAACATAAGGGTCAGACTGAGTCCAAACCAAAGGCCAGGTGGAACAGCTCTGTCTTGCAGGCCCTGCGGAAAGATGTCAAATCCCGCAGGGACCTAGTCTCTTGTGACAGAGTGTTCCACCAAGTCGGGGCTAGTACTGAAAAGGCCCTGGCCTTAGTTGAGACCAATCTAACCACCTTGCGACCTCGAAAATGTTGTCATTTGTGGACCTTAAGGTCCTCCACGGGACATACCAGGAGAGGCGGTCCCGTAGGTACGTGGGTCCTAGGCCGCATATGGCTTTAAAGGTCAAAACCAGCACCTTAAATCTGACTCTGTACTCCACCGTGTAATTGGTTGGTCTTTGCCAGAAGCACCACTGTGATGACCAAAGAAATACCTTCCTCCTCTGCAAAACTCCAGCCTGATGCGAGATATAACTCTGCACTGAATTGGCAGCACCACTAATGAACAAACAAACAAACAAAATGCAAAAAAAAAAAAAGTCTAAGGGCCGGCCCCCGAATGCCCCAAACCCGGAAGTGAGTGTTCCAGTTTGCGAACGCTCTTTGGAACCCGAACGTCTGATGCAGGTTCCGATTGGCTGCAGGAGTTTCCTGTAGCCAATCAGAAGCCACGCTTTGGTTTCTGAACATTTTGGAAGTCAAACGGACTTCCGGAACTGATTCCATTCAACTTCCAAGGTACCCCTGTATTGTCACCTGCCTTCTTTTCAGTAGATACATACCGTGAAAGGTATTTTGGATCCTGTAAAAGCTGCCACCAAGATTGGGGGTCAGGTTTTGTGCCACCTGGCGGTCAATAGGCAACATTGCAAGCTTGCAAAAAAACCACAAACAGGAAGCTGTCATCTTGCCTCCTCCTCACTCCTCCCTCCCTCAGTTTTCAGATAACAAGCCAGAAAGCAAGGAGATGTGGTATTAGTATAGTGTGGGAGACGGATTTCAACAGGAAAATGTTGCCTAAAAGATTCACTGAGACTCCCTGGTAAGAAAGGTAGAAAAGTGTGATGGAGAAGCTATCAGAAAATACATACAAGAGTAGCGGTACCACAGAATAAACAACTGCTGACGGCCCGAGTGGGCTCTGATGGCAGCTTTTATGGGATCCAGAAATACGTTTTCAGAGTAAGCCTTTTCTGGAGACCCCATAAAAGCTGAGGCCAAATTGGGATGTGCCTATAGAACCATGATATAGAAAGCTGATGTTTAGGTAACTGGAAGCACATACTGTAATGGCCTCCTGCAAAAGGCAGCCTCAGGGGAGGTGAAAGTGTCAATTATGTTGTGATAAAGGAATGTAATGTAAAGGTAAAGGACGGTTAAGTCCAGCCAAAGGCAACTATGGGGTTGCGGTGCTCATCTCGCTTTTAGGCTGAAGGAGCTGGCGTTTCCTGATAGTTTTCTAGGTCATGTGGCCAGCAGGACTAAACTGCTTCTGATGCAACGGAGCACCGTGATGGAAACCAGAGTGCACAGAAATGCCGTTTACCTTCTCGCCGAAGCGGTACCTGTTTATCTACTTGCACCGGTGTGCTTTCAAACTGCTAGGTTGGCAGGAGCTGAGACAGAGCAACGGGAGCTCACCATGTCGCGGGGATTCAAATTGCTGACCTTCTGATCGACAAGCCCAAGAGGCTCAGTGGTTTAGACCACAGTGCCACCCGTCGTGGAATGTGGCAACCATATGGGTGCTCTGCCAATCTATTATAGAGAGGAATTAAGGGACAGGGCCGCAGGGGTTGCCGTAGGCCTGGCCAAGTGAGCCTTGATTCCAATAGGTAGAGGGAAACGTAAGCCAACGAAATGGATCCTTTTAGCCATCTAGCTTGGATAGCAGACGAGACTCTTTTCCCCGTCAAGGGAGGAATAAAGGAGGTAAAGAGCGAGCTGGTCTGACATATGGATAGTTTATGATGTAGACCTCTCGTGTTCACTAAACAGTACTTTGTACTGTGTTCCCCATTGATCGCGGTAGTTAAAAAAGTGATCGTCCAGTTTCTCTTGAGTGATTGATATGCGCCCTGCCCCTGGCGCTCTGTCCCATCGGCGCCGCTGCTTTGAAAGGCTGTAGTCCCTGTGTTGGTGGCAGAGTTGGGGAAGATGTGCGGCGAGTAGACCGTGGCTTGCGACTTAATGCACTCCTCTCCCTAAAAAGCTGAATTGCTCTCCCCCCCCAAAAAACAACAACAACTCTGGTGTGTCCACCTAAAAAAAGCTCAACAACTATGGGCAATGACAATGGGTAGATTACTGCCAGTTTTATAATACTGGGAGTAGATTGCAGTCTCTACAGAGTTGAACATGCCTGATATATCACAATGCTGAAAGCCAGGTATCACTCAGCCCTAATACACACTCTTCGTATTGCCAACTGGAGAAAACAGCAATTTGGGTTTTGCCCGGATTGCCATTTGTTCCAATCTATCACTACTAAAGGGACACGGGTGGTGCTGTGGGTTAAACCACAGAGCCTAGGACTTGCTGATCAGAAGGTCGGCGGTTCGAATCTCCGTGACGGGGTGAGCTCCCGTTGCTCGGTCCCTGCTCCTGCCAACCTAGCAGTTCGAAAGCATGTCAAAGTACAAGTAGATAAATAGGTACCACTGCGGTGGGAAGGTAAACGGTGTTTCCGTGCGCTGCTCTGGTTTGCCCGAAGCGGCTTAGTCATGCTGGCCACATGACCCGGAAGCTGTACGCCCGCCGACTCCCTTGGCCAATAAAGCGAGATGAGTGCCATAACCCCAGAGTCCGTCACGACTGGACCTAATGGTCAGGGGTCGCTTTACCTTTACCACTACTAAAGAGAGGGATTTCCCTCAGAAAAGAGCTTGGACTTTTCTAGGCATGGCACAAGTGGAAATGTGGGCGAAAGCCACATCATAAAGACAAGAATCCCAGCACTCGACAGGTGGGTTCATTTAGGTGGGTTCACTAGGACTTGGGCTGGTGGGCACAGTTGACTGCCTGCCCATCTTTGCGTAGTCCAAGGTTCGGATCTCTCTTGCGACACAAAGAGTATTTTACTGAATCCTTTTACAAGGCTAGGAAGCTGGAATACAAAGGCTGTGCCCAAAATAAATGAGGGGGGGGGGAGAGATCCGCCAATATATCCTATAAGAAAGCTTATGTGTCAGAACTTTGAGGCGGCAACTCTTTTTCTCTCTTTACCTTGTTTGCCAACACCTTGTGGCAGGGATTTCTGTAAATTATGAATACTGAAAAAAGTAAGAGACAATGTGCAGGGTTCAGCGAACTTTTTAAGCAGGGGGCCAGTCCCCTTGTGGGGGCCCGAACTATATTTTTTTTTCTTTTTTGGGGGGAATGAACGTATTCCTATGCCCCACAAATACCCCAGAGATGCATTTTTAATAAAAGCACACATTCTACTCATGTAAAAACACGCTGATTCCCGGACCGTCCACGGGCCAGATTTAGAAGGCGATTGGGCCAGATCCAGCGCCTGGGCCTTAGTTTGCCTATCCATGGGTTAGGGGTTAAAGTAGGGAGATATTGCTCATGTTTATACAAGTGGGAGTTTCCCCTTCGGGTGACATTCTGGAGTCAATGAACACTGGATGAGACCCATTTATTGCAGTGGTTTAGAATTGGTTGGTGGCTCTCCAGACAGTTCGCCTATCATCTTTGACCACTGGCTATATGGGCTGGGGGAGATTTTGATTGCTGAAGAGCCATGCGCTCCACACCCCTGGTTTATTAAGAAGGGAAAGGATCTGTTGCTGTAACCATAAGGGTATCACTGCAAAAGAGAGTAAATTAAACAAGAGATTTTGGGAAAGGGGGGTAGGGAGTTCCTTTACTTTGCTAGCTGGATTTCATGTTTTTGTTTAACTAGTCAAGATCTATTTAGTTTTATGCGAGTGAAATGCTACTGAGCTAGATTTTTATTTTATTTTTTAAAAAGCCCTGTAAGCTACTTTAAACAATCCAAAAAGACATACATCGTTAAATAAATAAAATTACTATTTTCTAAAGCGGCCGCCAAGCAGCTTCATTTGATAAACAAGCATTAGTGTTAAAATGTATTATTCAAACCACTTACATCAAAATCTCAACAATGTTAAGCTAAAGAGCTCCAAATGCTTTAAGCCATTTCTCCCAGCCCCCGAAAGATGATCCACTCCCCCAAGCATTTTTATAGCTGATGTTTCCCATTTCTTCTCAAGTTGTATTCTATTCTTTGAAAGATATGAATATTTGGAATGGCAAACTAGCATTCTGATCATTGACATAATTTGTTGTTGCTTTTTTTAGGATAGTGAAGGGGGGTGCAAGACATCTTACACTTTTTTCAAAATAAAAGCTGCCACTCACTGTTTGGAGAGGCCATCTTCAGTATTTTCCTTTTCATTTCCTATCATTCTGACACACCGCCAGAAAAAAAAAATATCCTCAGCTTTCCATCTAATTAGAAGTGGCCTCTACCATTTCATAATCATATGAAAGCTTTAGTTATTAACCTGCTGATTAAAGACTGCAGTCCCAGTTTCAGCACACACTGCTGTGGGTTTACGCTGATGGTAAACAAACATGAAATAAATAGTAAGTACAAGTCAGATGTCTGCAGCAGTTCATGCACACATCAACATATGAAAACAAGGAACACTGTAATTTAGCACCTTTCTACAAAACAAGCCATTCACACTTCCGTTCCGATGAAAATGATCTCTTGTCTTTACAGTACTGAACATTTTTAGTGGGTAAGGATTATCTCGGTGGTAGAACACAGAGTGTGTGTGCAGAATGTCTGAAGTTCAACCCCTGGCACTAGGAGAGATCTCTGCCTGAAACTTGGTTTTAAAAGGCAGTCAACAAGTGTAGACAGTAAAGCGTGTTCTCCTTCATGGAGAGCATGTGGTACGGTGGGGTCTAACAGGACATCCCCTCTTGGTTACTGGGCAGGGCCGTTTGGATGGCCATGACTGTGATTGTGCCAACTTGGGTTGTTGGGGAGATTTTGATGCTACCATTTAGTGGGTTGGCCCAAAGGTTATACAGTATATTCATGGCACACAGCTCTTTTTAGTCACTTTTGCTGCGTGCATCGGATCACCCACCCACCCTCCCTGATTTAGGGCTGTAGTGTTTGACCTTGCTATGCCTGTCATGGGGTCGTCTGCTTTTGGGGCAGGGGCCTGGTAGGAATTTTGTCCATTTGGCAGATTGGCTGGTACCATTTGGTTTTTGCCTACTGCATAGCAAATTGTTAAAACTTGTAAGGTTGTGGATAGGCACTGGTTAAAATTTGGTTGGTGGAGGGGCATAGATTGGCTGTGCCTGCCCCTCCAATGCTGCTGCTGCAAGGGAATTCCGTTAAAGGAATCCAGGGGTTTGCCACACATTTGTCCGTATCCCCAGCAAGGGGCTAGGGCCGCGCAAGCCCCTGGAAGCATGCGGGGAGGGGTGACGGTATGGTGCCCAGCCCCATTCTCTCTCCAATATTGTTTTCCCTTACTGGCTTTCGCTGGAATCCGGAAGTCAGTTCTGTCTCCGGGGCGGGGACAGATAGTCGTAACCAATGCCTAAGCCCTAAGCAACCACTCACATTATGTATTTTAATAAAGTTGTGGCCAAAATTATGCCAAAAACTGTAAACAAAACTTATTGTGTGAATTGTGATTTATTTAGGGGGGTGGCTTGGGGACCTCGATATGCAATGAGATTGATGAATTAACAGCGTGTGTAAAGACAGCTTCCTCCCAGCAGCGGAGCAAGCCAATTGGGAGACTGGAGCGGGGCACTGCCCAGGGACGGGGCCAGCCGGGATAGGACTCTCCACGGGGCCTACGAGGAGTCTGTCTGCCACCTCCCACTCAGCCGTCCTACAGCTGAGGGGGAAGAGGCGGGCGGACCACTTGGGGCAACACGGAGCCTGTGGGTGCCCAAGCCACCGCATCACTCCCAGGGCGCTGCAGGCCCTGTGGTGAGAGCCGTGCGCCATTTTGTCACCCCCTCAGCGGGGACACCGGGGCGGACCACCCCCGCCGCCCCCTTCCTCCGCCTCTGCTTTCCTTGCTCCCAAAATTTAGCTCATCTCAGATTAGGACTGGGCAATATATCAAAATACCATCCAAAACCGATTTGAACTCCATAGTGTGATATCAGTTTCATAATTTTTGACATGGCTTTGGTTGTCGAACGCAGAAAACCTGCAAGTAAGTGCTTCCGTTTTCAAACTGTTTTGGGACCTGAACATGCGACATGGCTTCTGCTGAGTGCAAGAAGCTCTTGCAACCAATGGGAAGTCGCGCCTCGGTTTTCGGATGTTTCGGGCTTCTGGAACGGATTTCGTTCGAGAACCGAGGTACCACAGTATATCACGAATCATGATGTTTCTTAGGGCTGCGTGATATATCATCCAAAACCGGTTTGAAGTCCATATTGTGATAACGGTTTCATAATTTTTGACCTGGCAATATACGGAGAGTTGTGTGTGTGTGAAAGGAAGAGAGTCAGAGAGCTATGCAAAAATCACAACGTGAGGAAAACCATGAAGCTACTAGCCAATGCTTCTCTCGATTCCTGCACCCCCTTGTTAACTCTGCTGGCTTAGCAATCTCCTGCCTTATGCAAGGGGCAGCAAATCACAAGAGCAGCGCTGGCGAAAATCACAATGTGGGGAAATCTGTGAAGCCAGCCAATGCCTCTACGTAGTTCCATCTTTATTTCAGACATTGCGATATATCACAATGTTTAGCTGGTGACATATCATGATGCTGAAAACCAGGTATCGCCCAGCCCTATCTCAGATTTTTAACAATTATGGAGCGAGGCGATAGCTCATTTCCTTGTTGACTGCGCTTGTTGATGTCCACTAGACTCCTAGGTTCAAGGGGCTCAGCATGGTACCCATTCATCCATCCTATCTCTTAGACCCTCCCCACCATGCAAAGATTGCAGAAAATTGAGCAGGGGGATAGGTTCTGCTGCTTCTCTCGACTCAGTGTAAAAAAGTTGTTGTGGTGGTCAAAATAGCACCAACACATCGGCATACATTCTCCACTCTTTATTCTAGGACAGACCTGCAAGCCTTAAAAAGAAAGGAGACTTCTGTACTATATAAGCCTAATATAACACCTGCCATTGTTGTCTCTCTTCTTGGCTTTGACTTCAGGCTCAGCTTTGCTTTTTTACAAACAGCAGACAGCCACTCAGGTGCTCACCAGAGGAAATTTCTACTGCCTCGGGGGTTAGCAGGGAAAAATACCAGTTTTTATTTCAATACTGTAAACAGAGATTGGCACTGTATGTAATCACATCCACTTCTCTAGGCCCCCTTCCTAGCTTGTATTAACACCTGCCATCTTGAAGAAAACGCTTGGGAAGATGAGGATGCCAACTTGCCTGATTTGTGTGTGCATGTGAGTTTGTGGGACTGAAACACCCACTTTCCTCAAACCAATGGGTGTGTGTGTGTGTGTGTGAGACTGCTCTTATGCCCACGACAGCATACTCAAAAAATAAACAAAATTGGGTAAAGACCGCTGTACCACACTGTTCTTTCCCTTCAACTTTTGTTTATTGATGTACTGAACATGAAAAAGTACAAAGGATCCAAACACAAAAGAAAACATGTACAGCCTCTTTTTAAATACTCAACAGAATATATTTTTTTTCTACTCCAACAGATGTGAATTAAGTCATACTGTACAACTTCAAATAAATACCAGCCTTACATTTTATTAAGTGCTCTGATAAACAGTGCAAAGTGAAGCCCAACAGACACATGCCTTCTCATCAATGCCCCTTATTTGAGTGGATTTTTGAGTTTTATTTTCACTATAGTCGTATAAAGTGGCAAAGGTTGCAGGTACCAGGTGTTGGACCCACTCCAACCACCATCATCACCATGGAACTCCATCACCTTCTGAAGCACAGGGAATTTGTGTTAATGCAGATCCCAACAAGAGTGTGGGATTAGGATTAAGCCAATTGATCCGAAGAGCATTGAATGAGTCCGGCATGAGAAAAGTCGTTTGTCACTTTAGCACACTTTATTCTCTCACAGTTGTTTTTTTATGTACTGTACTATACTGAAAATTTTATAACTACAATTCTTTTCTTAAAAAATAAGAATCGGAAAGCAACTGCAAATATCATGTACAAGAATGTTATGCATAGCACATTGCTTGGTTCTAAGGGGAAGCAAATGAGCATCTCAGTTTATACAAAAAGCAGGACGGATCTATATAGTTTGTCAGTGCATCCTGGAAAAGGCTCTGCTGGCCTTCAGCTTTTTAAAAATTTATTATAAGCTAGATGCTAATCAGAAAATATTTGTACTTTTTTTGACCTTAAATTTCTTCCATACATGGTAAAGTCTTTATTATTTTCCCCAAATAAGTGTTTTTAAGCGTCATACAAAGTTAAATTTCAATAGCATACAGGTATTTATGATTCTGGTATGAAAAATGTAAGGAATTTGTTCAAAACCTATGGTTATACTCATTTTTTTTTTACCACAAACATATTTATAAACAAAAATGTAGCATCACCATAAACAGCTGAAGCTAGACTATCTACAGACAAAATTTGCAACGTATCTGATACACTGTAAATTCAAGTCCTCAGGACAACAGAAATGAATTAAGCAGACCTCAAGTAACAATCTTAATGCCATTTATACAAAGGAAAAGGAAACATACAAAAACATTCAGAATTTTGAACATCACTTGGCATGTTAAATAAGGGAAAACGAAAAAACCAGAAGGAAACTCAAAAGTTATCAGCTGAAAAGAGGTTCATAAAACAAAAAAGATATTATTTACATTACACAAAGCTCAGGTGTTAGCCTTGAACGTAACTTTCAAAATACCTTCAAATATATCCAACGCAAGACTGCTTCTTTCCTGGTCTGCCATTGGTGCAAACCGTGTGCAAACATCTTTTTTTTATTTTTTAAGACAAAACAATTCTTCAAACAATACTGGAAGTACATCACTAAACACCATGAGCTCTATCTGAAGGGAATTCTATAGGAAGAACAGATTTTTTCCCCTATCTCAGTTAATTTAAATTTCTTGCCTGCTCTTATATACTTTTAATTTTTTTTCTCCTTTTTGTTTCAAAACCACACAAGTTAATGTGAGCCACCTATCACATAGTAACCAGGATGTTCAGAGACTGCACAACGATTACAAAATCAAAACCAGCAGTGCATTTCTCAGTGATTCCAACTTCTTGTGTAACAAAGATCTCTAAAGAATTTCTACATCATAAATCTCTCTAAAGTGTTTTTTTCCCCCAACCACTGCAAATTTCCTGGTAAGTTTTAAAAGCTCACTAGGTGTCATATGAAGAGATTTCTCAAAGTATTCAAGTCAAAATATTTGTTCCAGGACCTGTAAAAAGTTTCTCCAAATTTTCTCTTTTTTATAAAAATAGATGCTTTGTTTTGTTTTTTTAAACCCACATCAAAGAGGCTCTTATCTCTTTGGCAAGGTACTGCTTTACGAAAAGTTCTCCATTAATCTTACAATAAGCTTTTATAATGCACCACCCCCCCTTCCCCCAGACCCAAATAATAATTACAAAATAAATACTTTCAAACTTTATAAATAAAAATGTAAACTTCGAAACACTTTTCTTGAACAGACTAAACTGCAAGGCATTAAAGTGTAAATCAAACACAACGTAAGACTAAACTAACTCAAGGATCGTTAACACAAAGCCTCAATTAACTACTCACAGGTTCAAGGCAGTCGTGTAAAAGAAATCGTCTTCCCTTAAGCTCAAACATTTTAAAAGGTTCCGCCTTCTTCAAAGAAGGCAATAGAATGCATTGTGACAGGTAAAAACCCTGTACCTCTTGTCCATATTCAAACATAAGATATTTAAGAAGTTTTTTTTTTTTAATTCAAATACTAGCAATAAAAAATCTCGCATATTTCTTAGGATGCTAGTCTTGTATCCCCTGCCCCCCCCATCTCAACACTGACTTACAAAGACATTTACTAATGTATAAAGTTTCTTTTAACTTGCCTTTGTCGAATAAGTTTTCAAATATAAACTGGGCCGAGGGCACCTCATTAGGCTTTGTGCGTTTTGTTTGTTTTAAACGAGACCTGCAAAACTCTGTCTCCAAGGCGGTATCCGTTCAGGCTGGCGATAGCCATGGCCGCCTCGTCATAGTTTGTCATAGTCACAAATCCAAAGCCTTTGCACTTGTTTGTGTTGAAGTCGCGGATGACCTTCACGTTGGTGACGGCCCCGAAGGGTCCAAACATTTGCCACAGGATGCTCTCGTCTGCATCGGGAGCTAAATTGTAAACAAAAATGCACCATCCGGTCCCCGCATGTCCCGGGATATTGATCCCAGCCAAACTGGTCATTCCATCAATGGTCATTGGAGAAAACCTACTAACCAACGGAGAGGGGCAAAGACACGAGAGAGAGAGAGAGAGAGAGAGAGAGAGAGAGAGAGAGAGAGAGAAGACAAAAAGGAATTTTTTTATTTTAAGGAGAAGGCAAGTTCAGAACTTGAATTTAAAAATGCAGTCTACTTCCACATGGTATCAGCATGCTGCACAAGTTTAAACTGAGAGCCTTTCTGCCTAGTTTTGTGCCTCAAGTATGCACTGATTTCAGTGCCTACAAAGCATGCGTTTGGGGGTGCCAACTTGAATGAAATATTGGGGAGGGCCAGCTAAGTCCTGCCACACATAGTCGATCGCGTGACACAGAACACACACACACACACCATTTGAATTGCAGTGGCCATCAACTTTAGGAGGCCCTGGCTCCTTCAAATGTTTTATTGGGGGGTAGGTGGTGGCGAAGGGATCTCGGCCCCTAGGAGTTGGCTCCTCTGCAAACATTCATTACTGCGACACAGCAGTTTTCAAACTAGGTAGAGTGCAGGACGCACGAGCCCAACTCAAGAAAAATGCATGGCAAGGAATTATCATTAAGGCTTTGGCCAGGCTTTATGGTTATCTAATCCTTTCTTCTGCAGTGAACTTATCTGCTGTGAGATGCCGGTCTTCCATTTACTGAATATTTTTGTTTTGTTCCTTTATTATAGCCTTGTGAACTATCGATCCCCCTTGTCATATTGTGCAGTATCTAGTTGGACCCCTGCTGCCCTAGTGAAACGTTAACAGTGACACATCTGATTAACAGCGGCACATTATTTAGTTTCTAGTTGTCCACACCTTTCCTTCCTGTCGGGACACTCAATGTGGCGTTTGCGGACTGGTCAAACTTTGCCTTAGCCACAAAAGCAAGAGCAAAAGTGTCCCTAAGACAACTGGGTATTAGAAATCCTAATACTTGTCTCTTTTTAAAAATGCAGACCTGCAATGAAATACCTACTTCAACTCTTCACTATTTGTGAAGCTTCAGTCCCCTAGCTGCAATACTAGCTGCAAAATATTATCACCCTGCAGGATGCTTTAAGATTTACCAAGATAATACATGTGAAGTACTTTTAGCACTAAAGAATTGCATCTGCGTTACATAGCCAATATCATTGCACCAAGTCAATTGGTTTGAGTGTGGCGCTCATGACTGCCAAGGTTACAGGCTTGGTCTGCTTATGGGACAATTGCATATTCCTGCATTGCAGGGGGTTGGACCAAATGATCCCCACAGGATCCCTTCCAATTCCATTGATCTATGACCATCTGCTGGCGCAGATACAATACTATTGGCACTGGTGGGAAAGGCTGAATAAGCAAAACTCTAGTACAGAAAGGCCCTAAGTTGTTGCAGAATGCTAGAAAGATACAATAGGCAATGCGATAAAGATTAATAAAATGCCAGCCATTAACTGAAAAAGACAAATACCACTGAAAATAATGCTGGAAGCTGTTGAAATTATGGATGTGATGACGAGAGAGAATGTGTTAAGTGATGTACTGAAATAAAAATAGCTTTTGTTTAATGTCTGAACATGCAGAGACAATGCAACATAAAATAAATTAGCTCCAAAGTATGTTCAACTCAAAACAGTATAATTTATTATTAGGAAGGGTTAAGCGTTATGGACCTAACACAATTCTTCATTACCTCTTTACTCCATAAGCCATATTGAGCAGATTGTCCAACCTGCAAAACACATTTAGCAAAGTGTTCAGTCTTTGGGTCGTCTACCTTCAAGTGCAAGTTGCTAGTTGGGTCTTGAAAGGCTTCTCACAGAACAGACTTACAAGGCTGAAGATGCACAATCAATATATATTACCTGCATCCTCCTCTGCCCTCCCCGCCCCCGCTACAGAGAGATCCTACAAAGCCAGCCTTGATTAAATTTCCATTAGGTATTTATGCAAAAGAGCAGCTCAGCCTCGGGAGGACATAAAACAAGGCTTTCCAATTCCACGCTACCAAGACAATTGGGTGTTGTTTTTTTTAAAAAAGTGACAGAACACACGTATTAAAATACTGGTTCAGAAAATGAATTTCACACAGAAGTCTTTACATGAGGGACCAGACCATTTTGTCCACATTCCCACTCCATTATCAGAAAGCCCTTTGGGCTGAAACACGTATTAAGTTACTCTGCACACGTTTCCTAAAGTCCGTTCCTCAAGATTTCCGATGGCAAGACATTACCTTCTCGTACCACAATTAAATAGTGTTTATAAATGTTATACCTTGCACAGAAACTTGCTTAACTGTCAACCGTGCTGCCACAAACTGCAAACATTTTCTCCCGTGCCAGCTTAACTTGCGCAATGACTGCTCCCCGCATAAAACGGGGGGCGACCTTTGCGTGGGCGAGCGCAGCCCCTGGATCTGGAGCGGCTCCATCAGCATAGGCTTGGCTTTGCCTTCCCTCAGGTGGGATACCTGGAGGTCTCCGCCTACCCCAGTCAGTTGTCCAATCCCACCTGGGGGAAGCGTTGCCAAGGAGATCAGGTCAGGTGGGGGAGGGATTACCTGCCCACACAATAGAGGGAGGATCTTACCTGGGAATCCTCACTTGGCTCCAGAGCTTCTCCCACCCTACCCACCCTCAGTTAATGCCTTCTTTTGCAGGTTAACTTTTCTTCATAGGTTTTGCAGGTTAACTTTTCTTACAGGTATGCGGGCGCTGCTACGTTAAGGTCGCTGTCAAAGGGCCGGAAAGGAATTTCCCTGCATTGGCAGGTTTCGCCTTTCCCGTAGCAAAACGTCACAACTTTGGCAGTATCAGGCATTGGGCGGAATCGTTTTGTCCATCTTCCTCTTTGCAGCGGCGATACCAGGGTTCCCCGTTAAAGGGGTTTCTGAAGGGAGGCTTTGACCGTACGCCGAAAGGTCGTCATTGCTCTCCCCTGCGGCAGCGGCGTAACAGGGGCGGCTATCTCTGCTTGAACATATGTTCTCCAGAGCCGGCCCATCCCCCACACAAACACTAGATAACCCTGATGCTCCCTAGGTCCCCGGCTGGGGACTGTGGAGGGAGAACGCCCAATGCCTGAGCCAGGGTCTACCCACATTTGAAATTTAATAAAGTTGTGGCCAATTTAATCCCATAGCACGTTGTCTTGAGTCATTATTCCACATGACGGGGGGGGGGGGGGCGCTCCGGACCTGGGGACTCCACCTGTCCACGCAAAGGAATGCCAATTTGATTTTACTTTTAACCCACCACGAAACATGAACATCTTATGCCAATCACGAAGTTTTATGCTCAATCAGAGTGATAGAGATACCCGATTGTGTCAATGCTGGTCCGTATCACTTATAGTTGAGAATTCAGAAGCCACACTTGAGAACATATACACTTACTGACCAGGAAAAAAAACCTCCTCCTGCCCATCCCATATTAACTATAGCTGAGTGCAGGCACAGGCAAACTGGGCCCTCCAAATGTTTTGGGACTACAACTCCCATCACCCCTAGCTACCAGGACTGGTGGTCAGGGATGATGGGAGTTGTAGTCCCAAAACATCTGGAGGGCCCAGTTTGCCTGTGTCCGGCTGAGTGAAAGGTTGGCACTAGCCGTTACTACAATTAATACTAAGTCACTTTAAACTGCTCTCAAAATGGATGTGGCAATTCGAGGACCAACTCTGCATTGCAAATGTGACACGGAAGGCTGGCAACATTAACCCCGCCATGTGGGAATCCCTTGCAGATGACCACAGGGCCTTGGAGACAATCAGTGAGGTCAGGTCTCCGCGCAGCAGTGACCAGAGGAGGAATGACCGCTGTGAGGAATGCAGAGAGAAGAAACACCATGATACGCTTGCACCAGCACAACAGGACGCCTTCGTCTCCCCGTCTGCAACAAAACATGTCCCTCCTGTATCGGTCTCCACAGTCACAGCAGGCGCCATAACTCTCCCAATAGTTTGACACTCTCTTCCATTTTCTCCTGAGGCAGATGGATGCCAACCAGCCAGCCAGCCAGCCAACCAACCAACCAACCAACGGGGAGGAACAGAAGTTAAAAGATTTGCCTTGTGTGTTGCCTTCTGCTCACAATGATGGATGCAAAACTAAGCTGGTGTTGACTTGGATTTTAAACAGACACGAACACACACACGTATTTCTGGGCTTTGACTAAAGCAGGAGTGGTTTTGAGAGTTGGCCAACCCTCACACACCAAGAGCTCTAGTAATCCTGCCGATTTCTTCAGAAGAGAGACAGTCATTCATGATCATCCTTGAGAACCGGCACTTCAGCGCCTCTCGAGAGTGATGGTGACAGGTCATCCCTCTTCGGAAGGAAGAGTTCATCTGAATACGGAAGGGCTAATGATCGTGCTGCTGAGAGCTTCACAGGCAGCTGAGAAGCACTGTTCATGAGTGGTGGAAACCAACACAAAGCACACACATACAACATGGAACTAAGCTACCCAAGTCTCTCTTTTTCTGCCGGGGGGCGGGGAGGGAAATCAATTGAAAAATCACCTGGGGGCCTTGATGAAGTCTAGGGAACCCATGTAAGGTACAAATCTGTGGGGAAAACTAAATATAAAGGATGCATATGGCCCACAAGTTTAGCCACCCCTGACCTAAAGGGCTTGTTTGTTAATTGAAGAGTAGACTTGGGGGTGGACAGGCCTGCAAAAGCACAGGAAAGAATGTGGCAGTCTTGAAGCAGAGCATCTAAACCAGGCATAGGCAAACTCGGCCCTCCAGATGTTTTGGGACTACAGCTCCCATCATCCCTGACCACTGGTCCTGTTAGCTAGGGATGGTGGGAGCTGTAGTCCCAAAACATCTGGAGGGCCGAGTTTGCCTATGCCTAGTCTAAACCCTGAGAATCAGAGGTGAGTGGTGAGGTCAGTAGCCTTTTCCTAAATGTAATGCTCTGTTTAGAAAATGTTTATTGCATCTCTGATTTATTTATTTATTTTGTATTGAAAAGCCACTCAGGAAATTCCGAGACGCAACATATAAATTTCTAAAATTAATAAATGATAAAACTTAAGTGGCAATATGTAACAAAATTGATTAGTTTTCATTCTGCCTTTCAAATCTTTCATTCTGCCTTTGCAAATGTGCTCACAATGGATGCCAGTTTTAAAAATATAAACTGGAAGCAGTGCCTTTTGAGTTTAATGAAAGATCCTGACTCCCTAAGCATAAAAGTGTGTGCTTTATTGGCTTCTTTTGAAGGAAATTTAATTTCCGTAACAAGGTAGTCATCTTAGGAGGAAGTGGCTCGTGGATCAAGCCTGCTTTAGTCCCATTATTTAGAAAAAGGAGCATCTACAGGCTACAAAATACATTGGTCTTTGTTCATATGATACATTCATCCAATTATCAAGCCAGCCACAAAGCAGAGGTTAGATGGCCATCTGTCACGGATGCTTTAGATTCCTGCATTGCAGAGGATTGGATAAAATAACTCTTGGATTCCCTTCCCAGTCCACAATTCTAGGATAGCAGCATTCATACAGTCGTACCTCGGAAGTCAAAAGGAATCCATTCCGAAAGTCCGTTTGACTTCTAAAACGTTCGGAAACCAAGGCGTGGCTTCTGATTGGCTGCAGGAAGCTCCTGCAGCCAATCGGAAGCCGCGTCAGACGTCCGGGTTCCAAAGTCCGTCTGTATGTGTTTGTACCCATAATTCCCTGTCCAACACAAGCCACTTTCACACTGAGCACGTCCACACTTTGACCCAATTTCCGCACCCAAAACTCCTAATAAGAAGCTCTGTTTTAGACCTAGCTATCACAACCTTCAAATATCTGTGGGTAATTATGCACAAACTCATTTGCACAATTATAGAAGTAAATGGAAGTCTATGTTAAGCACTTGATGTTATCAGCCTATGGAATAAATTACTTAATTACGTAAATTGTTCGAGTGAAGGGAAGTTGTCACTATGAAAACACTCTGATCACCTCAAGATGAGATGTATGAGCAGTGACATCGCCTTGGAATTAACATTTCTGCCTTTTTATGGAAAGAAATCCTCTGGAGATGAAAACACCATACAAAAACTAGAAGAGGTCCGAGAGGAACGCAGCTTCTCATGTCCCTCGGTTGCCTTTGGCGAAAACATGTCTTGAATAGCCTCTGAAACCACATTACACACTTCGATGTTGTTCTCATCTCATTGTTGCCCCTGGTGAGACTTTAAAAAACAACAACAACCCTGCGAACTACAGCTCCATTCAGACTAGACGTGATCGTGGGATGAGCAAGCAAATCATGAGCCCCATCTGGGTTTTAAAAATAATTTTTGCAAGCCATCACAATCTACTGCCTATGCTTGCCTTTCAGCAAATTTAATAGCTAAACTGACATGTGATTCATCAAAATCAAATGAAAGTTTTGTGAATGCCAAGAGATACAGATCTCTTCATTTGGGGGGTGGGGGCAAGGGGATGCACATGAATTCTGACAATTACGCGATTACAGTGGACCCTTGGTTCTCAAATGCCTTGGTTCTCAAACGACTTGGAACCCAAACACTGCAAACCCGGAAGTAAATGTTCCAGTTTGCAAACTTTCGGAAGCCGAATGTGCTCTGTTTTGAGTGCCACGCTTCCGTTTTGAGTGTTACACCGAGGTTTGTCTGTTTTTGCTATTTATTTTGCGTTTTTGTTTTTGCGGGTCTTTTGTTTTTGTGACTGTGTGGAACCCAGTTCAGCTACTCACTGATTGATTGATTGATTGATTGTGTGTGTGACTGCAGTACACTGTTTATCGCTTTCATTTTATGGATCAATGGTCTTGTTAGAAATTCATGTTAAATTGCTGTTTTATGGCTTGTTTTTAAAAGTCTGGATTGGATCAATCCATTTTGCATTACTTTCTATGGGAAAGCGCACCTTGGTTTTGGAACGCTTTGGTTTTGGAATGGATATATGGAACAGATTTGAGAACCAAGGTACCACTGTATCAGCATTTATTGGTGAAGATTTAAATTATTATTATTATTATTATTATTATTATTATTATTATTATTATTAATCATTTACTATTTCTACCCCGTCCATCTGGCTGGGTTTCCCCAGTCACTCTGGGCAGCTTTCAACAGAACATTAAAAACAGAATAAAACTTCAAACATTAAAAACATCCCTAAACAGAGCTGCCTTCAGATGTCTTCAAACATTCGTTGAATTAATCTGAGATTGTCAGTATGCAATTAACGACATGCACAAAGTTCTGGACATTTACATGGTCAGTGGCCACGGAGAGAGAATATTTGTAAGACTGAGTGTTTTTTGCTCTTGAATGCTTGCTTAAGTCTGTCTCAAAATCTGCCCCCTACAATCTTTCAACTCTTGCTATCACCCTTTTAGTTATAATCAGTGTAGCTATTTCGATTTGATAGTCTCTTAGTTCCAACTGCTCCCATTTTCCTGTGCTTTAATCCAAAACAGAGGGGCAAGAACAACACTATATTTGCAAACAAACACAATCCATGTATTTCTATAATGAAGACCATTATTCTGAACCCTGAAATTTCTATGTACTTGACACTCAAAACTTCTACATGGTATTTTAGCAGAAAAGAAATAACCTTGACTGATGCAGCCTACATGTTAATGCTTTGGGGGGGGGGGGTCGGGCCAATGGTAGCTGCATTAATGAATGCAGGATTCCCCCTTTTCCAAATCAAATTGAGACAGCCATTAAGATATCTCTTTAAGCATACAGTTTTAAAGCTTTATTTGCAAGTTCTATTTAAGGTTTCTATGCTTTATAATTAATTTACAATAATTATCATATTGCACTTTTTTGTTTACTAGCAATGAGTTGCACTGGGAACTAGGGCTGGGCGATGTATCAATAGATAGTCCAAAACTGCTTCAAAGTCCATTTCATGATATCAGTTTAAAGTTGATAATCAGTTTAAAGTCCGTATTGTGCTATAGATTTCATCATGTTTGACCTGACAATATATTGCAAATCATGGTGTGTGTGTGTGTGTGTGTGATGCAAAAATCACAATGTGGAAAAGCCAGCCAGTGCCTCTATATAGCTCCAGCCTTATTTCAGACATCGTGATGTATCAGTATTTCACGATGTTTACCTGGTGATATATCACAATGTTGAAAACCAGGTATCTCCCAGCCCTACTGGGGCGTTAAATTGATGTTGAAGGTACAGGTTTTAATCAAATAACGCAGGTGTACATGACCTTTACACGTGTCCTAACTGGGATGGGAGAGCCACTTCCGACTAAGGAGGAGGTGGGGTTGTGGGCTTCACGGCCCCTCCATGTGCGCGGCGGGCGGAGGCCCGCCCACACTACCGGGGGAGATTCCAGGCCGTGTCACCCCCTGGCCAGCCAATCAGCCTGCCCTTTTTGCCGCCCCCCAGCTGTTCCTGCTTTTTCCCACCCTCCCGCCCTATAAGGTTTTTGTTCCTTGACCTTGCTATGGACCTTGGTTGGTCGCCGTTGAGGGGCCTGGTAGGAATTTTTCCACTTGGCAAATTGGCACCAGCCACTTGGTTTTCGCCTACCTCGTAGCAAATCGTCACAACTTTCTGGGTATCGGCGGTTAGGCATTGGTATTGTTCTGTAGATGGAAGAGGGGAGGTAACGCCATCATCTGCCTCACATATTGAAGGGTAGTCCGTTAAAGGATTCTGGGGGGTGTGGCCCTGTCCAAAGCCTAAGGAGGTGAGGGTCCAAGGCACACCCCCTAGCAGTGACTCCCTGGGGGAGTTCCTAGTTGATTTGCATCAGCAGAACTCCCCCTACTGGTGGTTCGCCCTTCTTGGACTTCAAGCAGACGGGCTGGAGTCGGATATAGTCGGTTAGGACCAATGCCTAAGCCAATACCACTCATCACCTGTAACCAATAAAGTTGTGGCCTTTTTTAACCCATTAACCTTAATAATAGTGTTGTGTGTCATTATTTCCACCTGGGGGGGGGGGCAGGAACTTGCCTGGACCAGGACTATTTCCTAGACCTTTGGCGGCCCAGAAATTGAGCAGCTGAGTGGCAATTGGAGTATCTGAGAACTTGCAGAAAACTTATTAAGGCGAGGCAAAAGTGTATGTTATGTCTATTTTACTGTATTCTAAATATAACTTAAAATATAGCGTTCGTTAGGAGGTTAAGGTATAAATACTGCAGATCTAGACACTGCTATATGCACAGTGGGAATCCCCTAAAATCTTGGATAAGACCTCCACTTAGAAATGAGACCTCAGATTAAAAGAAACCAGCATAATTCTCAAATCACTTCAGAAGTAAGAGCAAGAGGCTACAGGACATTACGGATTCCAAAGGCTGCAAAACCTTTATGTGATGTGGAAAAGGGTAAGATGGACCATCCATTATCAAGGAGCTGTATTGTTCTGGCAACTTCCAGACAGCAAAAGTGCTGATACATTCATCCTGCTCTAGTAGAAAGCATGGAAAAACTTGCCTCGTGTTTTAATTAAGCCGTTGAGCAAAGTGTTTGGGTATGAAGTAATATGCCATCAGAAACATGGGTCCAAGTGAAACTGATTGTCTTAATTTTTAATTGAAATTTTAATTAAAATGGAAAAGTTTTAATTGAGGGAACTGAGTAAGAGGACATTTATCAACTTCTGTGACTAGTTATCTGTGCTAGAGGAGTTATACATAGGTGTAACAGTGTCGGGGGGGGGGGGGGAGCGGAATTCCAGTGCCAGATTGCAGCTGATTAAACACACCTGAAAATCTTCTGCATTGCATCATGAGCTATCCTATCCCTGCAGTGAATAGGCTACAAACCTGAGGACAGGCCCATGAGGAAGTTGTTTGAAGCCCAGAATGGGAGTCTTCTTAGAATACAGTTATAAACTCAAACGAAAAAGCAGCTGGTCCCTGGAGGGGAGTCCCCGGCCAGCTTAACCCTCCAAGTTCCGGGTCAAGTGTACCCGGCAGCCCCCGCCCTCTGCATGGGCTTACCGAAGGATGCAACCAGGAATTAACCCCCACTGAAAAATAGTCCCACTAGCTTCCGAGTCACAGGCAGTAGTGTCCAGAACTAGAATCAGAGGTGTGAAAAGCCTAAATTAAGCTAGAGGAAAACTTTGAAAGCTGCTGGGATCAAGTTCTGAGCCTTAAGTTCCCTGCCCGCTACCAGCCCATGCCATTCCACAAAACGGCAGTAGGAGCAGCAGTCAACACAGAGGGAAGGCAGTTTTGCCCCCCCCCCTTATTTCCACTTTGATACACTGAGTAGCAGTTACACTGGGTTGTAAGTCCCATAGGCCAGTGTAGCTACTGCACTTGCAGAAGTCCTAGAGAGAAACACATCCTTCTCCATTACTGTTTCCTGACATTGCTACTTGATGGAAGACAATGGAATGGGGGTTATGATTTTTTAACGGGCTCTGGGTTGGGTTCGGGAGAAAAGACTTCCAATTTGGGGGAAAGGACTTTGAAAATCTCCAAGTCCGTCTGGGGTGAGCCAGGGAGATCTTGCCCATCCTCTAGGTCAGGAATAGTCATCATCATCATCATCATCATCATTAATAAACTATGATTTATTGCCTATACCCCGCCCATCTGGCTGGGTTTCCCCAGCCACTCTGGGCGGCTTCCAGCAGAATATTAAAATACAATGATTCATCCAATATTAAAAACTTCCCCAAACAGGGCTGCCTTCAGACGTCTTCTAAAAGTCCGATAGTTGTTTATTTCTTTGACATCTGATGGGAGGGCGTTCCACAGGGCGGGCGCCACTACGGAGAAGACCCTCTGCCTGGTTCCCTGTAACTTTGCTTCTCGCAGTTGCCCACTCCATTTATTGTTGGACTACAACTCCCACTATCCCTAACCGCTGGCTCTGCGGACTGGGGATGATGGGAATTGGAGTCCCAACAACATCTAGAGGGCACCATCTCATTTGAAAACTTAATAGTGGGGTGAAACCACTCCGGTTCACAAAATTAGTGCTGAAGGATGCCTTGGCAACAAAGGCCAACATTCTCTCTCTCTCTTTTTCAAACTGTGAGAAAGGTACAGTGGTCAAAGCAAGCCTATTCTGGAAGTGGTTAATAATAATAATAATAATAATAATAATAATAATAATAATAATAATTTATTATTAGTATCCCGCCCATCTGGCTGGGTTTCCCCAGCCACTCTGGGCGGCTTCCAACAGAGATGAAAAATACACTAAAATTAAGGAATGCAGGCGCAGCTCTCGGAATTCATCCCAACATCTCCCAACAAGTATTGTGTATTCCAGCACACACGCCACATTCCCCCTTCAGATCCAGCTGCCGCCACTCAAAACACAATGAATACCACTCACAATTTATAAGCTTACAGGTGATCTAGGGGACAGCTGGGCTGCTGGGATTTTGGAGAAAGACTGCTCCGGGGGTTTGAAAAGGCCACGGGGCATTGTGTATGTCGCCATTTCTGCAGGAGTTTATTTACCTCTTTTTTCATGTCAGTGCAGTCATTCCCCAATGGCCTTAACTTCAGGCACAGGGCATTCTGGGGTTCCTCTTCTGAGCAGTGCTACCTCTGCCCCGGCACTCAGTACTGGAGCAGGCATTCTGCCTATGGAGAAAGGGCAAGTCTACTTTTATTCAATATTCAGCGGCTTGACAAGAGTATCCTTTGATGAGAAAAACACAAAAACCAAAAGAAAACCTCTAGGAAAATTAGAAAAATCCACTGAATACTGAATAAAAACAACTGCCTTTGTCTGCTCAGATAGAAGAGCTCGCCAGGACAAACGCTTTTAAGGGTGAACAAAGTTAATGGAACAAAATGCAAAGAAGTTGCCCGGATTTCGTTTAAATATGCCATTGGCCAGGTGCATAATTGAAACATTAAAATTAAAGTCCTGGCAAAGCCTAGGTTTTTCTCTCCCCAATGTGAGTATTCTGCTTCTCTTTGAAGGAAAACCAACTCATCCGATTCTGTTTTTGCTCTACTTTGCAGCGATTCTCTGCTGACTCCAACTCTTTATAACCTTTCTGGAAAACCTGGAATCTAGTGCAAGCCAGAGTCAAAGTTCAGAGCATGCATGTGCAAGTGTGCATATGCACATAACACAAAATCTCTCATAGCACGGCGCTAAATAGAAAACCCTAAAGCAGCTACTGAATGTAGATCAACACAGTATTTGTTTCAATTCACACCATCTGTCCTTTTCAGTACACTAAAATATCACAAGAGAAAAACATATGGCTGCAAAGCTCTGTGCCACAGGAACAGAGACCCACACAAAAAACTGTGCAAACTACTTTTTAAAAAAACAAAACATTTTTTTCCACAGGAAAAAAATAAGAAAAAGGGCAAGGTTAGAAGGACGATCCGGAAAGTAGAGAAGAATGGACAATGTCCAAGGCAAACTTTTAAATAAAGAGAATTGTATGGTTGAGAAAGATGTCTGATTTAGTAGAATTATTTACTCTAGAAGTTTAAAAATAACCCTAAAACCCTGGTTGGAAAAACAATGTTTCCCCATTTCTTTAAGCGCTACTAATTAGCGGCTTAAACTCTTCTGTTTATAGCTGCTGACAGATTGCAGTGCTGTTAAATAAGTGTTGACTGCTATGCCTTCCAGACACACACAAAAGTTTAAGAAACTCAACAACTCTCATATGAGGAAATGCAATTCCTACCAGAGAGAGGACAACCTGGTTCAAAGGAAAACTCGGACCGAATGGTTGGGGTCTCAAGAGGGTTCCTATATATTTCCACTTACCTAAAACGTTGAGCCTGCTGAGCTAGAGGTCCTGGGTACCTTCTGTTTGGAGACTGGTACAGCTGGGAAAGGATGGCCTGGTTTGTTTTTTGGCTTGGATTGTTGGCGAACTTTACAGTGATTGGCTCTGTGGCACTCGGCGGTTTCTGTCCGTTCAAGCCTTTGATGGCTTCTTCTGCCTCAATCCGCTTGTCAAACCGGATGAAGCCCACACCCCTTGAAACTCCTGCATAAAGGTAGAAGGCTCGTTCACTGCTCTCTTCCAAGACAATGCCGACACACCCAGAACCCCCATTTTCACAGCTACATGTAAGCCAACAAGCCGTATGAAGCAACGGAGGACAAGACCAGCCGCAGAAAAACAATGCTGTCCAGGGTTGTAAAGACTGCAGAGAGAATAATTGGGTGCACTCTTCCCACCTTGGATCAAATCTACGCTTCCAGGTGCCACAAGAAAGCTGCAGAGATAGCGCAGGATAGTGCACACCCTGGAAATTATCTCTTTCAGCTTCTGCCTTCTGGAAGAAGGTACAGGGTTATAAAGACTAGGACTAGCCGCCTGAGAAACAGTTTCTATCCAAATGCGATTTTGGTTTTAAACGCAGTGTTAGGAGTCTCTATGGGAGTGTATTGTATTTTTAAAAATGGGGTATCAGAGTTTTAGGGGGCTAACCAGGCTGAGATAGAAGGCTTGTTGGTTTTGAATGTCTTATGTAGATTTATTCCCCCCCCCCCCATTTCGTTGTTCTGTATGGGACAATGACAATAAAGATTACTTGTGTCCCAAACTCGGGTCTCTGGCTGTTTTTGGACTACAACTCCCATCATCCCTAGTTAGCAAGGCCAGTGGGTCATGGAAGATGGGAACTGTAGTGCAAAAGAGTGGCTGGGGAAGCCCAGCCAGATGGGCAGGGTATAAATATTATTATTATTATTATTATTATTATTATTATTAGCTGGAGAGCCAAGTCTGGGAAACCCTGTTGTTGTAGGAACAGGAGTCAAGGGGCAGGACCTAACAAATGGATACACAACCTTTTCTGCGGTGGCCCCGTGCTTTAGGGGCAAGAACAAAGGGTGACCTGAAAAAACAAATGCGGTGCTGAAAATTCTGTTCACCACCATATCCAATCCGCTGTAGCCTGGTCCTGTTTGTGTGCAGCAACAGCTGGAATGCTGGAGGCAACACAACTGCGGGAAGCTCAAGGAAGCCCCATCAACTGTGGTGCCTTCCCCAAAAAAGCAAGCCTAGAGTGAGAGACTAGGGCAGGCATTGCCAAACTTGGCCCTCCATTTTGGAACTACAATTCCCATCATCCCTGACCACTGGGTCCTGTTAGCTAGGGATGATGGGAGTTGTAGCCCCAAAACAGCTGGAGGGCCGAGTTTGGCCATGTCTGGACTAGGTTGAAGTCAGCAGGTTCCAGGAACCCTCTTCAACGCACATTTTTGGGTGTGATCTGTGGGTCTGTGCAGGACCTGGTGAGAGCCAGGAAAGTTGGGTGGAGTCTTAAAGAAGCGCCAGCAGGTGGAAATATCTTCAGAGGGGAGGTGTGTCAGAAGGATGAGGATGTGTGTGTGTTGCATTAATTGTTTTATTGCATAATTTTGGAACATTTGTTCTTCTTGTTTAGTTCTCTGGACACTGTTTGGAGCAGTGTTTCCTAAAGTGGGCAAAACCACCCTCTTGGGGGGCAGGCGGGCGCTGGAACAATCCAGGGGGGCAGTAGTAGCCTTGGAAGCAATTGGCAGGCGTTGAATAAATACAAGGGGGAGGTGGTAGCATAAGGAAAGAAAAATTTGGGGGAGAAAACTGTTCTTACATGTTTCACCAGTTGTGTAATGACGTTTACCGTCAGGTCAGGAGGTGTTGCGAGACAGCAACAATACCTCCCCTGGATTCGGCAGTCATGCTGGAGGCAAGGGGTTTCCAAGGCTTGGGGGAACCCTTTTCAGCTTCCCCCAGGCCCGAGAAGTGGATTGTAGCCTGCCTGCCTATTTGGCCAATGGCAGGTGGGCTGCGGCACCAGCCCCACCCTTGGGGCAGATGGGACTGAGCCATCAGGCTTGATTTCCAGGGCGGCACTGAGTCATTTTTTCCTGAAAAGGGGGCGGTAGGCCAAACAAGTTTGGAAACTTCTGGTTTAGAGGTATTTCTGCCTATTAAGCGGCACACAAATTGCTTCACACACAACGTAATGTTAACACTTAAGTTTAAGGGATCAAAGAAGACAACAGCCTTCTGGAGCCACAGAAGGCCCCCAGGTTCAAACTCTGGAATCTCCAGGTAGGGATGGGCAAAAAACATACCATCTGAATCTCTTGAAAGCTGCTGTTTAATTAGCACAACATAAGGCATTGGTATTAGGCAACTTGGTTAATTTGCAGGATCAGGCACTTCTACTCAAAACCGCGCCATTTTGCTTTTTTGCGTGTGAATTTTTTATTTTTTGCCTCCCGCTTTTCCACACATCAAAACTCTGCTATACGCTGGCACCAATCTGTGTGTGGTTGAGAGGGAGAATTCTCTGGACCTGCCTTTCCTAGGTTCAAGCTATTCCTGACTTTGCACACACCGCTATGAGCAGCGAGATGCAAAATCACACGTGTCATATGGAAGGACTGGATTAATGCATACGGCAGGGGAGAAGACAACACAAAACAGCACGACCCTACCTAGAGCCCTAGTAAGTGGCTATGTTATGTTGCAGCTGTAGCTACCCTCCTTCAGAACTAATTTTAATGTGGATTTCCATACCGCAATGTTAACTGGGAGTACGCCCTAATCAGCAACAAGTGCAATGAAATTTCAGAGTCTACCAAAGCACAAGAAAACTTTACAACCCTCCCCCCCCCAACTGAATGCATATTTTAGAAACACACATTGTTTTTAAGTAACAGCCCTGGAAGGGGCTGTTGTTTTTGAAGAGGGAATTTTAGGGAACACTGAAAAAACTCATTATAAAGGGGCAATTCCCATGTAATACTGTGACGATGCATCTTTTTTTAAAGCAGACAAACAGCAGGTATGTGGATAATGCGTCCTTCTCTACAAAGTATGTCTGCATAACCATGGTTATGTTGACAGTGGCAAAAACAAACCCCTGTGTTGCAATACAGAATAATCTACTCAAATACAGCAGCAACCATGGTTATGAACATAACTAATACGTGGTGCTCTAACCTTGCCTCTTGGGTTTACCACAGTCCAATGGGATGCTGGTCTAAGACATGCTTTTGGGTGATCCATCAGTATGGTAATGTTCTTACATACCGTATTTTTCTGTGTATAACACACCCCGTGTATAAGACACCCTCTATTTTGGGGGACTCCAAATTAAGAAAACCCCCCTATGCACTATCTGTGTATAAGACGAGCCCCAAATTTTAACACAATTATTTAATATAAAAAAAACCTAGTCTTATACACGGAGAAGTACGGTACTTAGCCTTTGCCTTTGTACATATGCAGTTCCACGGCTTTAACTGGGACCCATGCACAGAAACCTACTTTCTGTTCAAATCAAAACCTTGGTTTAGCAAAAGCAGCTGATAGTCACAAAATCACCAGGTCTATTTAAAATTTTGTTCGTGGCATTGAAGAAAACACTATCTAGCTTGGAAATTATGGTAGAATAATAGAACAGCCTGCTGTATATTTTCCTAGGATTTTGAAATGCGTTGGGAGAAAACAGAAGATTCCTGAACCCTTAATAACGAGAAAGGGTGCTCCATTCTCCAGCCCCTCTAATGGATTAGTCTACTTCATTGAGATTATATTATATCAGAAACAGAAAAAAATATGGAGCAATATGCTCACTAGGATGGCAGTGCCTGGAGAGTTAAGACTGAGTTTAATATTTATGCATCAAATCAATATGCCTTTCAGACTTGTTTTTTTAAACCCGTGGGATTTGTTTTCCTCTAGATCTCAGCAGTTAATATTCTTCAGCACGAGGATAATGCAACATTATATATATAAAAAAATCTGTGTAGCAATTACTAGTTTGCATTTCATGTAGACTTAGCCTAAGATAACAGCAGAGCACTTCCGTGTAAGATTTTGCTTTCCTTATTTTATTTTTAAGACTGTTTATTAGCACTTTATAAGGAGTACAGGGACTATTTTCACTCGGCGGCTTGGAAATGAGGATTATAGCAGCTGTAAATTTATTACAAGGCATGAAACAGGCTTCAAAACCTGCACCTTCGAGGTGGAAATGACTCAGGGCTGGCTGACTACACACTACAATCTATTTTAGTCCATGCATATTTATGAAAAACTCCGGCAGAAAATTGTTTTTTCTGGCCCATATATACCTTTGATATATTCTGAAGGCAGGCTTGCTGTATTGGAAGATGGAATCTCTCACAACCTGCCAGGCTGAGAAAAGCGAGAGAGATAGTAGGGCGCAGCTGTCGACTTACCAGTGACTTGGTCCACTAGAATACGAGAAGTAATGATACGTCCATACTGGGAGAATAGCTGCTCCAATTCTTTCTGGGTCATAGTTTTTGGGAGACCACTGACATACAGATTTGCATCTCTAATGGAAGCTGAACTTGGTCGCGCATAGGAAACCTGTGGGAAGAGAATAAAGCGTTTGCTGTTCCGTCATGCAAATGGCCATACAAGAAGAACGGAAAGATTGAACAGTGCAAAGGCTAGTTTTCCTTTCAAAACCAGATGGGCAATCTAAACCAAGAACCTTGCATCCTCTGCAATTGGTACCGTGCCGATCGGATAGGTTATCCAATGCCAGCAAACTATACCAAATAACTTAGAAGTATATTTAAATGCCCTTGTTTTTCGCGATTGCTCTCTAAATTGTGTGTTGAGACACAACGGTTACAGAAGTCGTTGATGCCATTTCCTTCATCTTCAGCGTTAATAAATAAATATGGGCCGATTACACCAAAATGAAATCAAATCAAAAGCCATCATCGACAAAAAAGGATCAATTAGTTAGGGAAGGGAGAAACCTGGACACGTCTAGGGAGGGCAAAATGATAATCAGTCAAAGGCAAGTACCCCTTCGCCACAGCGATGCGTGATTCGTTGGGGGTTAGTATAATAATACACTACTGTTAGTCAGTGTTAGAAACTCAGATATGCAAGCTAGGTGCCAAATGGCTCCTTAAACCAGGATTAAAGGTAAAGGTAAAGGGACCCCTGACCATGAGGTCCAGTCGTGGCTGACTCTGGGGTTGCGGCGCTATCTCGCTTTATTGGCCAAGGGAGCCAGCATACAGCTTCCGGGTCATGTGGCCAGCATGACTAAGCCGCTTCTGGCAAACCAGAGCAGCGCACAGAAACGCCTTTTACCTTCCCATTGGAGCGGTACCTATTTATCTACTTGCACTTTGACGTGCTTTTGAACTGCTAGGTTGGCAGGAGCTGGGACTGAGCAACGGGAGCTCACCCCATCGCGGGGATTCGAACCGCCGACCTTCTGATTGGCAAGTCCTAGACTCTGTGGTTGATACCACAGCGCCACCCACGTCCCCAAACCAGGATTACTGTGGCCTAAACTGAATGCTTAGTTGCCATTTGGAGGAGCAATATGACCTGTCGCCTGGGTATCTTTACTTGGCCACAAGTGACCAATAGCCAGGTGCAAAATGCCTTGCAAATTTTGAACTCTGCTGTTAGTAATAAAAGTTATAATCAGAAGCTGTACTATGATCTCATTTAGCCAAAGCAAAAGATATATTTCCCTTTTTCTTTTCTTTTTTACAATTTCCAGAACCATCAACAGGGGAGGACGAGAAGTACAGCAGCAGCAGCACCCGCTTTCTGCCCCCAGAGCCCTCAATGCTTGTGACACATGAATTGAGTATTTGGGGCGTCTACTGAGAAGAGAATCACAGACTTGTAGAGTTTCATGGATTATGTTTTCCATCACCCTCGCAGGCTGCAACAAGGACCCAGCTGGCAGCGTTTAAGCCAATGCTGGTCCTGCCATTTCACCCAACGAAAGGCTAGCCCTGTCATCCAAGACAAAAAGCACAAATCACTGATGTGTTATTAGAGACTGCGCTGTAATTAAAATAACAACAGTTGCAAAGCTGGCAGGCCAATACTTGTGATTCCAGGAATGGGTCCCACGGTGATCACACAGTGATCAAATCTGAGGTTTTGTCAAGAGGACAGAAACAAACCTACCAACTGAGCCAATAACAGATAACCAACAAGCAGAAAGGCCCTAAATCAGGCATAGGCAAACTCGGCCCTCCAGATGCTTTGGGACTACAGTTCCCATCATCCCTGACCACTGGTCCTGTTAGCTAGGGATGATGGGAGTTGTAGTCCCAAAACATCTGGAGGGCCAAGTTTGCCTATGCCTGCCCTAAATCCTCCTTTCACTTGTGGCAATGGCAGTGCCCCGTAGTTGCAGAAATGCATCTGGTTCTTGCATCTTTTATGATTTATACCCTGCCCATAGTTTTCCTGACGGTTTTCCTTTCCCCTTGCCTTCACACCTGCAGACTGGCTCCATGTCTGAATGCTGCTCACGAAAACACCACTATTTGCTGCATGACATGGAGAGAGTTGGCCTTGCGCGAGACCAACATGCTGCCTTGGTTTCAATTCCGCTGCTGTAATGGACTTTACTACGATTAAAACTAATCAAATTTATTTCCTCCTGTTGATATCTCAGTGATTTGGACTAGAGCGAGCAAGAGGTTTGCAAGCTAAACGTGTTGAAACAATATCAAATTGCTTTTCGTAGGTTATGGGAAATTTCAAGCTGTGTTGTTTTTTCCAGCTTGCCAATGTGCAAAGGCATTGGCAATTATCTCTAAACTATCTCTAAATTATCTCTTTCCATAAGTGCAAAGGCACTTATGCAGGGTGCAGAGATCAGATGCTTCTCACCAGCCTCCAAGTGTTTTTGCCGGCCTGGAAGGCGTGGCTGAAATTCAGTGATGCCTCATGCCTGCAAGGATGGAACAATGTATTTTGTGTGCGTAGGTCGAACTCCAATGTGTGTGGGGTCTACTGTATTAAGTCGTATGGATTGCTCTACTCAAAAGGCTGCCCACGAGGGAGGCCTCTGCTTAAAAATCGGGTCCTCCCTTAAAGAGGGCACGTATTGCGGTGAGACCTCGAAAACCGACACCCTGTGTTGTGGGTGGGCACGATTGTTCGCCCACAACACCCAATTGGTAGGTTCCTCGAAGCTGGGTGCAATCTGGCCAATGGGACGCAGCCCAAACGGCCTGTGCTTCAAAACCTTCAAGCAAGGAGAGTCCGCAACCTCCTGAGGAAAACGGTTCCACTGTCAAACACCTCTTATTCCAGCATAGCCTAACAGTCAGGATGATAGGAGTTGTAGTACAGCAATATCTTGAGAGCTATTGGTTCCCCGACTCTGGCTTATACACTGCTTTCACGCATTCACGCTCAAGACAGTTCACAAGAAATCAGGGTGGATAAAAATAAATGATTTTTTTAAAATTTTAAAAAATCGGATTTTTAAAATTTAAATCGGGTTTCTTATTTAAATCAGATTTTTAAAATAAAAATTTTTTGGAGGAAAAAAATCTTTTAGAGATAGTTTTCTATTTAAGTTACATTATAGTCCAAAGGCTATTCATCAGTAAATAAGGAATGTTTTAAGTTTTTCATCTGTGTTAAAACTCAGTTTGTTTGTTTTTAAATCGTTTAAACCACATAAGTTAACAAACATGGAAACATATGCTATAATGTTATTGTTTTAGTTAAATAAATTGTTTAAATTGTTATTAAGGAAATGATTATTTTTCTCCTTCCAATAAATTACAGCAGAAAAGTTGTCCAAATATAAACAATCATTTCATGATTATCTGTCTATGTATTTCTAGTTACAGATAGGTAGCCGTGTTGGTCTGCCATAGTCAAAACAAAAAAAATTCCTTCCAGTAGCACCTTAAAGACCAACTAAGTTAGTTCTTGGTATGAGCTTTCGTGTGCATGCACACTTCTTCAGAAGGTATCTGAAGAAGTGTGCATGCACACGAAAGCTCATACCAAGAACTAATTTAGTTGGTCTTTAAGGTGCTACTGGAAGGAATTTTTTTTGTTTTGACTATGTATTTCTAGTATAACCAAATCAGTAATTTTTGATAGAACTGTAAAAACCACTCTGAAAAGTTATTATTCCAAAAATGAAACCTTCATCTAGTTGTAAATTTTAAGATTATACCAGGAAGAATGAGTCTCTGTAAAAAAAAAAAAAAATCAAAAAAATCAAGTCTTGCTGGCTGACTAGTGATTTAAATCGTGATTTAAATCCATTTGATTTAAATCAAATCCACCCTGCAAGAAATGTAAATAAATTGTTTCATGGATGCTTATGACAATATTTTTGTTATATCAAACCCATTTTCCATCAGGGTGGGGGAACCATTTGCGTGTTCAGACCCAAAAACCTCCCCCCTAAATAAATTCACACTTGACCCAAAATTTTGGTTTTGGTTTTTGGCAGAATTTAGGCCACAACTTTATTGATTACAGAAAGTGACTGGTTGCATAGGCTCTGGTTCGAGTAGCTCCCTGCCATGCAGGTAGCGCTGACCCAGGGCACCAGCATAGGTCAGCCAAGTGTGAACACCTGGATAAGCGGAAAGACGGGAATGGGCTATCTCTGCCACCCACATGTCTCCCTGGACTCAGACACAGGCACAACCTACTCTCAGGGGTTGACCAAACCATCGAGTCCCTGGATTCCTTTAACGGAATACCCTTCACATAGGGATGGCGAGAGCGTTCTCCCATCCCTATCACCTGAACCAGAGCCTATCCGCAACCTTACAAGTTGTGACAATTTGCTACGTGGCAGGCGAAACCCAAATGGCAGCCGCAAATCAGCCAAGTGGGGAAAATTCCTGCCGTGCCCCTGTCCCAACGACAGATGACACACGACGGCATAGCAAGGTCAACCGCAAAGCCCTAAAAGTAGGGGGAGGTGGGCGGGTGTTCCAAATGCACACGCCGAAAGAGGAAGCTCTGGGTCATGTGCATGGGCAGAAATAGGTCCCTCGAACCGTTTGGACTGCGTCCCATTGGCCAGATTGCACCCAGCTTCGAGGGACCTACCAACCGGGTGTTGTGGCTGACCAATCATACCCACCCACAACACAGGGTGTCGGTTTTCCAGGTCTCACCGCAATACGTGCCCTCTTTAAGGGAAGACCCGATTTCTAGAAAAATAGCAGCGATATGACTGATATTTGCTATCAGTCCAAACAATTCTGATCACAATTTTTAAAACCCGTGTAGACAATTTAGAAAGGGACCTAGACTTTTTTTTTTTTTTTTTTTTTTTTTTTTTGGTCCCAACACAAATTGTTATTCTCCCTCACATCTGCAGAACCACTTCACTTTATCTTGAGAGTACAGTCCTGTGGTATTTAATTACCCTGTCAAGAGCACTAAATGGTTTGGCACCGAGCCCTTTCCCTCAATCTCCGCTGATTGATAGCATCAATAAAATTCACTCACTTTAATTAAACCTCCAAATAGGACCTTCTTTTGCCACTCACTAGGATCAATGTTCTTTAATATGGAAAGTACAACTGCAGAGGTTGCAAAGGGGGCTCCTTCCTCACCTTCACAGTTCATTTCCTTCAGATGTTCTAAGGGGATTTTTATACAATGCATACATATTTCACCGTTCTCTTGACACATTGGTTAATGGAAAAGATCACCATTAAAAACTGACGTCTACCAAGCCGTACTTCTCAGTTGCATAAGATTTTCTGCGGCTGTTTTTTCTCTTCTTCAAATATGCACACTGGAAAGAGGCAGTGCTACTTTCCTGCAAAGTATATTTGGTTATCTATATTTTCTAACGTCGGACAACTGTAGTTCAAGCATTTATCCCGTTCTGAAAAGCACGTTCATAAGTTTGCAGAATACAGGTGGCACCGGAACAATTTATTACACCAGAATATGTGTTTCGAAGTAGCCGTTGCTACCAAGTGCTGAGAAGCAAGGGGACAAACCGACGTTTGCAGGATTGCAACGCCTTCCTTAAATATAGAAGCCTATTTAAGTGCAATGTGACTTTTAAGCATGTGCATTCCAACTTCTCTGCTGCCTGCATTTTTAGGTTTACCTAGAAATAAAAACCCTTGGCAAGAAACATCAGTCTTGCTACCAAAGAGGCAAGTCGGTTTTAAACTCAAAAGCAGCTTGTCTCTTCAACAGTAAGAGTGGTTGCAATTGGAAACAAAAAGCAAAGCAAAATAAATGTAGGCCTGTGAGGTTTGATACCCTTTAAAAATCAAGTTCCTTAATCGGACTCTTATATGAACCAATATTTGAATTCACAACCAGGTGTGGAAATATATAATTTCAGTAACTGGGACAGTTATTGCATAGGTAACTATTAAAACTTTAGAGCAGTTGCGTAAAAAAATAAAAAATGTTTCAAATCCTACTTGCCAACACCTCCGTAATGGCAATACATTTATGATTTTTTTAAATACTGCTGAGTGGGAAGAAAACCTACAGAGTTAAAATCAAGGTTGGTGGTTTATTTTTTATTTTTTAAAAAAAGCTATATTCCTCTGACAGGTGATAATTATACATATACACATTAATTGACAATTCAGGAGAAATGTCATGTCAAGAAATCTTCCATGAAAGAAAAACAGAATATTTGGCTAGCCTTTGTCCTGTGCGGAATTAATTCCAACTTGCACTGTGGATTTAAAGACATGGTTGTTGTTTTTTTATTAGCCAACAAACAAACAAATAGAAAGCGTTGTGTTCTATGAGAATTTTGTAAATGCAATTCACAAAAGCCCCAATTTGCTTTATCTTACCATAACATGTCCTGCCTAGAGGTGACAACAACTAAGTAGGTTAGTGAAGTCTAGTAAATTTAATTAGATTCCTCTATTTTTTTCTGAGAGAGCAGGGAGGACAAATTGCTTTGGCTGAGGAAGCAAGGCGTTTCTCTCCTGTTATCATCTCTGGTTGCCCACCTCACTTCACAATGTGTGGTTGTGACTAAAAATGTACCCAATGTTATGCTTTTCTCTTCAGAAAGCATAGTATCCCACTGTTTAAAGTCTGGTGACCATGTGCATCAAATCCACCAAGGGCCAGGGATGCCTAAAAAGTAGCCTTCTGGCTTCTACTTCTCATGTAGCATTGAGGTCTTTGCACCAAGTCCACCTTCTCCATCAATATTTGCTCTTCTCCATCACCGTATCAGAAGGCACGCAGTGTAACGCTGCCATGTCAAGAAGGGATTAGACAGAGGTCTGCCCATAACTTTGGAAACCAAGAGGTATGATCAGCAGGGAGGGTAAAGGTAAAGGACCCCAGACGATTATAAGTCCAGTCAAAGGCGACAATGGGGTTGCGGCGCTCATCTCGCTTTCAGGCCGAGGGAGCCAGCGTTTGTCCACAGACAGCTTTCCGGGTCATGTGGCCAGCATGACTACAACGCCTCTGGTAAAACAGAACACCATGACGGAAACCAGAGCGCAGGGAAATGCCATTTACCTTCCCGTCACAGCGGTACCTGTGACTTTCGAACTGCTAGGTTGGCAGGAACTGGGACAGAGTAAAGGGAGCTCACATCGTGGGGATTTGAACCCCCAACCTTCCGCTCGGCAAACCCAAGAGGCTCAGTGGTTTAGACCACAGCGCCACCCACATCCCTCAGTAGGGAGGAGGAAGTGGTTAATTACTAAGGCAATGTCTTAGTTTAAGTCCTGATGAGAATACAAGTGTGACCACACTGCCAAGGCCACTATACGCATTGAAGAGGAATAGGTGGCATCCTGCAGGCAACACACAAGCACATTGTACTCAGAAAGCTTCGTGCTTGGCTCCAGGTCATGGGTAGGCAAACTAAGGCCCGGATCCGGCCCAATCGCCTTCTATATCCGACCCATGGCCTGGGAATCAGCATGTTTTTACATAAGTAGAATGTGTGCTTTTATTTAAAATGCATCTCTTGGTTATTTGTGGGGCATAGGAATTCGTTCATTCAACCCTTCAAAATATAGTCCGGCCCCCCACAAGGTCTGAGGGACAGTGGACTGGCCCCCTACCGAAAAAGTCTGCTGACCCCTGCTCCAGGTAATAACCGGACAAAAATTCCCAGGAATGGATTCCAAAATAGTGTAGCACATTCAAGGAAGGTGACCCTCAGTTAACAGTAGCAGGCTGGTGGGGTGTTTACAACTGCAGTCAAACCAACTGTGCATGTTTGCTAGAAAGGCGCATGAAGTGTACAAAGTTCCACAGTAAGTTTGAGGGGGAAGGCGTAGCCACATATAACCTCCACACCTGGCCAGGCCACTTTGTCCTCTCATCACCAAGCCATAAATGTGAGAACCATCTGCATGCCTGAGCTCCATTGCTCAGACACCATTTTAAGCTAGTTTTAAGCATGTCTTATGTGACGCGGGTGGCGCTGTGGGTTAAACCACAGAGCCTAGGACTTGCCAATCAGAAGGTCGGCGGTTCGAACCCCCACGACAGGGTGAGCTCCCATTGCTCAGTCCCTGCTCCTGCCAACCTAGCAGTTCAAAAGCACGTCAAAGTGCAAGTAGATAAATAGGTACCGCTCTGGTGGGAAGGTAAACGGCATTTCCGTGTGCTGCTATGGTTCGCCAGAAGTAGCCTAATGGTCAGGGGTCCCTTTACCTTTACAGCATGTCTTTGCGACCGAATTGCCATTTTAAGCCTTCCAGAACAAAGCTGCTGTACTTGTTACTCTTCAACGAGTATTCTGAGTGAGTACGTGCTATTTTTACCTTTTGCAAGATTTGTTTGTGCGATTATTGCTTTAAGGTGAAAATACCTTAAAGCATCCTGGATAATGTAAACAGAAAGGCTACAATGAGCCCATCTAAGCTTCCCTTTTAAGATGCAAAGGGATGCACTCTGCTGAACTCACGAATGTGAGGAAGGAAGGATCATATCTAATAAATATACTGTATTTCACTGCATAATGGTCCTGTTTTTAATGCTGAATTTTCTTTTCAAAAAAAGGGGGTGCGACCATCATACAAGGAAAAAAGGGGGGATGATAGTAGGTGGAGCCGAGGGAGTGTATTTCTGTAACACACCACTTGAGATGACCGCAGGGAGAGGAAATGGAAAGACTTTCCGTATGGAAATAACTTTCTGCAAAAGCAAAGCCTTCCTTCTCTTGTTCAGTCTACTGACTCAAGAGAGGCGTCCCTCATCTAACGGAATCTCTATGGCAAACAAAACCTCTCTATACTTTGCATTGCAAGAACGGAACAGCCGCTTCAAGTTTGGACAGGAAGTTCTGGCGAGGAATGCTGTGAGAACAGAAAACGAGTGGCTATGGCACCACCTGCCGCCAGGTCTGCTAGCGCCCGCCACATCTTCCCTTGGCCCACAGAACCCAGCTGACCCCAGCATCGGTTTCCGCCAAAACGGTGATAAAAATAAGGAAGATGGGGAGAAAGGTTCCCACCTGCTCCGCTTCCCCTAGGAGCTCGTGGCTGAGGAGGAAAGGAAGGGGGCCTGAAGTTTAGCAGAGTTTATGCAGTAAATGCTTTGGGGCCGATTTTAGGGCTTGGGAAAAAATGGGGTCCGACTATTATGCGGCGGCAATGATTATGTGGTTAAACACATTATCCTCTCCTAGCATCTATGCATTAGAACACTATGTAAATTACGAAGTGTAAGGATGCCATTTTAGAATATTTGCAAATGCCTGCTATGGAGGTAAAAACTTGTCCTGAATATCCTTGCATATGCAAACTAGTAGTATAGGCCCGAGGAATTAAAGACTTGTGAATAAACCACCAACTCAAAGGCCAGGTATAGCCTTTGGAAACACATAGAACAAATAGCAATGTGCACTTAATTTCCCCCATAAAAATTCTACATACTTTTATTGTTTTGGTTTGAAGTCTCAATCCATTCAGAGTATTGATCGCCTTTTCAGCATCCTTAGGGTCAATGTAGTTCACAAATCCATACCCCAAGCTTTGTCCTGATTGTAAAAAAGAAAAAAGAGAAGGGGGAAGAAAAATATTATTACCCAACGATGCAAGCAACTACATTTGTATCTTAACCCTTTATTAGCAAGAGGTAGATAAGCTATTTTACACTGAAGACAAAATAAAAGACAGCCTAAGTAACTTTAAAAATAATTTACAGTTGCCGACTAATCTACTTTCCAAGTACTCACTGAAGCATGCAAACAAACTATGCTATTGTCAGAAGAACAGCAATAGTGCAAGTTGTCACAAAACATTAAACAGATGCAGGTACACAACGCTTGGAATTTCTGAAGCACAAGTTAGCATACAGCAAATATACTTAGATATAAGGCAGGTATTCTATTCAGGGAGCCTGGGAAAATGGATCCAAGCTTTCTGTGGGTGAGCTCTTCTCATGAGATATGAAACATTTTCTATCAGGGTGGGGGTCCCATTTTTAACCAGAGGCCAGGGCCTTCTCCCTCACAGACTGCCTTCTGAGTGGAGTAATCCATATGACTTAATACAGTACATTGGTACCTCGGGTTAGAGACGCTTCAGGTTACAGACTCTGCTAACCCAGAAATAGTACCTCAGATTAAGAACTTTGCTTCAGGATGAGAACAGAAATCATGCAGCAGCAGTGGGAGGCCCCATTAGCTAAAGTGGTATCTCAGGTTAAGAACAGTTTCAGGTTAAGAACGGACCTCTAGAACAAATTAAGTTCTTAAACTGAGGTACCACTGTAGACACCACAGACATCGGAGGACATTTCTCCATCCTTGCGGCCATGAGGAATCACTGAACGTCAACATCGCATTCCAGGCAGGCAAACACACCTGGAGGCTGGTGAGAGGTACCTGCTTACTATGTAGTTAGCTACCATGTTAGGCTACAGTCGCATATAATAAATACTGATAATTGGCATAGCGTGTATGTCCTTTCTGATACACTGGTTTTTTACTTGTGAACACATGCATGTTCCCATCAATTCCCTCTTTTTCCCCAAAGCCTCCTGCACTCTCCAAAAATATGATTTTGGAGGGTTCATCCCAGAGAACCGTAAGGCTTGTTGCGAGGGTTACTTCCAGCTTTCGCCGCTCGCGCCTGCATAGGAGCACCAAATTGTGTCGCGCGCCTGCAGCGCTTCAAGTTGCGGGCATTTCATGTTACGGACGGGGCTCTGGAACGGATCCCATCCGTAATACGACGTACCACTGTAGTCCCTTTTCTTTCTACCAGTGGGAGCCACCATTGTATCAAATGCTGTTTTGTTTACCTGTGAGCATAGCAAATAGGAAAGCAGACTGTCACCATAAAAGACCTATAAACTATTAATATGTATTATATTGATGGTGACATAAAGTCAGACGTGAAAGATGCTACATAGCAGGACCACTACATGTGGAGCGGAGGGAAGCAGCCCAGCCTCTCTGCTGCTTAGAGGGATGGGGCGGGGTCTTGTGGTTGCGCCGATGGAAGGACTAATAGCAGAAAGGGGCTCCCAAGAGTCCTACGGCATGTTCCCACCCCAGCTACATAGTAAATGAGATTAACAATTCTATATACAGTGGTGCCTCGCAAGACGAAATTAATCCATTCCGTGAGGCTCTTCGTATAGCGGTTTTTTCGTCTTGCGAAGCAAGCCCATTGACAGCTTAGCGGAGTAGCGCTATTAGCGGTTTAGCGATCAGCTGTTAAGTGGCTTATCAGCGGATCAGCTGATAAGCGGCTTAGTGGCTTAGGAAAAGGGGGGGAGGGGGAAAAAACCACAGGAACTCGCAAGACATTTTCGTCTTGCGAAGCAAGCCCATAGGGAAATTTGTTTTGCGAAGCGCCTCCAAAACGGAAAACCCTTTCGTCTAGCGGGTTTTCCGTCTTGCGAGGCGTTCGTCTTGCGGGGCACCACTGTAGTGTGAAAAAATACGCAAGAATACAAAAATGCATTGCAATCATACCAGGGTTTATTTTATCCCATGCAAAGTATGCTCTAGCACAGTGGTTCTCAAAGGGTGTGGTACGCCACACTTGTGGGGCAGTAGAGCACAGAAAGAGGGGTGGGAAGATTCAAAAACAATCAATGGAACATTTAAATATTTCTTAAAAAAAATATATTTAAATATTTCAACATACAGTGGTACCTCAGGTTACATACACTTCAGGTTACAGACTCCGCTAACCCAGAAACAACAACAACAATTTCCTTTATTCGACCGATAGAAATAAAACATTACACAATACTTATAAACTATAACATCATAGGGGTACATAAATAAGGTAGGGCCACAGTACTAGACCTCTCACAGATAACCCACATCAAAGCATTCAGTTATACGTTTCCAACACTTGAGTGCCAGGAAAAGGAATTTAGCCACTGACAAAGTTGTTTTCCCAGAAGACTCATTTAGCAGATATGCTGTCTGCTCTCCTCTTTGTCGGGAACTGAGCTGGGGTAAGTATGGAGCTATAAGAGACTGTCTTAAATTGTTGTAGAAGGGACAGCTGAGTAAAATGTGCTCTGTGGATTCTACCTCACCCAATGCACAGTGGCATAGTCTCTGGTCATATGGGACTCCTCCATATCTTCCCTTCAGAACCGCCGAGTCAAGAACATTCAACCTAGCCGCAGTAAATAGTCTGCGGTATTCCACGTAGTGGATATCAGCCAGGTAGCGAGCTGGAGCAGCCCGATACAACTGCTCCCCCAGAAACAACCCAGATTTCACACGGGCTATGTCCTCCTATCTGGCAATATCCCTTAATCTTTGGGCGATCACCGCCTTTGCGTGGCTATACGTCATGGACTCTATATAAAGGGAGGACAACCCGCACTTCTGCACTTCCTCCACTATCTCCCCTTCCCATGGAGATTTAAAGTTATCCCTCAGAATCAAGGGGGCCAAACCCACCGGTCTGAAACAGAGCTTGAGCCATAGCCATAACTCCGCTTTCAGGGCCACATACCTAAAGGCTTGACAACCGGTTTCCAATCTCATGATCGTGCCTGCCACGGAGGGGGGGATCCTAAGTATGGCCCTGAGGAATTGGGTTTGGATAGATTCCAATTTTTCAAAGTCAATTTTTCAAACCCAGAAATAATGCTTCAGGTTAAGTACTTTGCTTCAGGACGAGAACAAAAATCGTGCTCCGGCGGCACGGCAGCAGCAGGAGGCCCCATTAGCTAAAGTGGTGCTTCAGGTTAAGAACAGTTTCAGGTTAAGAACGGACCTCTGGAACGAATTAAGTACTTAACCCGAGGCACCACTGTAGTGCAGTATAGTATCAAAATTATTATTTTTATTTGCAGAATATGGATTGATTTGTCCCAAAATGAGAACAAGAGCATTGGAGGTGTGCCTGGATAGCTCAGTTAGTACAACATCAGACTTGATCTCAGGGTTTTGGGTTTGAGCCCCATGTTGGGCAAAATATTTTTGCATTGCAGGGGGTTGGACAGGACAAACCTTGTGGTCCCTTCCAACTCTACAATTCTACGACTCTAAGTGATATTGAGGGCAATCCTAGTCGTCGTTTAAAATTATATATTGGGAATGGTTCATGTTCTTATGTAGCTACATTGTTTCATACTTTTGGGATGACCAATGATCATATTATAAAGTAGTTACGTTTTATGTTATAAATCAGGGGTCAGCAAACGTTTTCAGCAGGGTGCCGGTCCACCATCCCTCAGACCTTGTGGGGGCCAGACTATATTTTGGAGAGAGAGAGAAAAAAGAACGAATTCCCATGCCCCACAAATAACCCAGAGATTCATTTTAAATAAAAGCACACATTCTACTCATGTAAAAACACGCTGATTCCCGGACCGTCCGTGGGCCGGATTTAGAAGGCAATTGGACCGGATCCGGCCCCTGGGCCTACCAATATAAATCAAGCATTGCTAAGAGTTCTTTTTTCCCCCCCCAGGGTATTTCGTATCTCTGAAAAATTATGTGTGGCGTGAAGCAAATTTTTATTCTGAAAGCCAAGAGAAAAAAGTTTGGGAACCACAGCTCTAGCATTTGCTGAGGCAACTGAAATGGCAACCAACAACCAGTGGTTGCTAGCAAAAGGAGAACGAGACAGGAGCCATTCCCTGGAAGGATACTTCATTCGCCCCCAAGTGCATCGCTAAACTTAAGGTAACGGTATAAAATTAAAGTAGAGATGCAATCCAGTTGGATCAATGTCTCTTCAGGAAAAGCACTTCACTGTCGATTTAGCTCATGCATATTCCACTGTGAAGTATGGTATATTAGATATATATATATAATATATTGTAAGTCACCTCAAAACTACTTTTAGTAGTAGGCATCTACCAACAGCACTGTTACACAGTGGGCAAAGAGGCAGGTATCTAAGACATAGCTATCAACTTTTCCCTTTTCTTGCAAGGAATCCTATTCAGAATAAGGGAATTTCCCTTTAAAAAAGGGAAACGTTGATAGTTATTGATCAAAGAATGTCCTCAACTACGCTCAATGCCACAGACATGCAAGGTGCAAAGTGACCTTCCAAAATTCTAGTACAAACCAGTCCAAATAGGAAGGATGCAAACCTTCTCCCTCAAAGAGCACAACGATGACACTGTCAAGGAATCACCCGACATCACCATGACACTTGGCAAAGAGCTTTCCTTTGTTCGCGATGCTTGATTTCAAGCTGCACAGGCAAAAGAAGCATTTCCCCGACTTGCTGAGGAACAATCGGAAGCAGACTTCAAGGCTTCGTGTTGCTCCTTTGCAGCCGTGCCCTTACCTGACATCACATACACCATGGGTAGGCAAACTAAGGCCGGATCAGGCCCCACTGCCTTCTAAATCCGGTCCGTGGACGGTCCGGGAATCAGCGTGTTTCTACATGAGTAGAATGTGTACTTTTATTTAAAATGTATCTCTGGGTTATTTGTGGGGCATAGGAATTTGTTCATCCCCCCAAAAAAATATAGTCGTTTACCTTTCCGCCGGTGCGGTCCCTGTTTATCTACTTGCACTTTGACGTGCTTTCGAACTGCTAGGTTGGCAGGAGCAGGGACCGAGCAACGGGAGCTCACCCCGTCACGGGGATTCGAACCAACGACCTTCTGATCGGCAAGTCCTAGGCTCTGTGGTTTAACCCACAGCGCCACCCGCGTCCCTTAACTTGACATTAGAATGTATCAATTTGATACTCTCCCTCACACACACCATGGTGGCGCCTCTTCTCTCCCTTCTTCTGGCTTCTCCCCGCCCTGCCTAGAGGAGGAAGGGGGCTGGGCTGAGCTGGCTGAGCGCCATTTTAAGCAGCCCCTCTCCGGAGCCAGCCCTTTCGCACCACTCGTCTTCCCTCCGCCGTCGCCGGGCTGGTGCTCCTGTGGGCCAGAGAGCGGAGCGGACGAGCTCTCTCTGCCCACCCACAAGAAGCAACGGGGAAGGTAAGCGCAGCAACTGGGGCTGGGAAGCAGGACTACTTGTCCCTCTTGCCTCTTCTTCCAGCTCCTCCCCCCCCCCCCCGGTGCCACTACTCCGGCCCGCCACAAGATCTGAGGGACAGTGGACCAGCCCGTACCTAAAAAAAATTGCCATCCCCTGAGCTAGGCTAAGTAAGATTAGAATGCGCCTCAGTTGCTCTAATCAAAGTTTTCTGCCACCTCTTCAAAATCAAGAATTATATACCCCCCCAACTGCACCTTTACTTGAACAAGTGAGAATAATAATAATAATAATAATAATAACAACAATAATTTATTTATACCCCGCCCATCTGGCTGGGTCCCCCCAGCACCTCTGGGCGGCTTCCAACAAAACACTAAAATACAATAACCTATTAAACATTAAAAGGTTCCCTAAACAGGTCTGGCTTCAGATGTGTTCTAAAAGTTTGGTAGTTATTTTTCTCTTTGACAACTGGTGGGAGGGCGTTCCGCAGGGCAGGCGCCACTACCGAAAAGGCCCTCTGCCTGGTTCCCTGTATCTTGGCTTCTCGCAGCGAGGGAACTGCCAGAAGGCCCTCGGAGGTGGACCTCAGTGTCCGGGCAGAACGATGGAAGTGGAGACGTTCCTTCTGGTATACTGGACCAAGAGGAGGAAGTATATTAACTATACAAAAGCTAAAATGTGCAGGTTCAGCTACAGACAGATAAGCCATTTAGAATTACGACAGCCAAGTGTTGGTGTTGGCTGGTTGGTTGAACAGACAATTACGGAGCTGTTTGCAATAGGGATGCAGCTCCTATGTTATCTGGGGATCAAGAGAAGACGGCTAGCAACTGCACAAGAGAGACTGGCGGATCTTCTTCACACCGTGTTGCCACTGCCAGCCAGAAGATACCGAAGGAACTCTGCCAACTGACACTCAATACGTGGGGGACATGACAAGGCCTCGCATCTATGAGGCTGTTTTCTCATCTGAAAACCACCCAGTGAAGAAGCCAGAAACCATTCTGAAGCACAAGCTTTGTGACTTGTGCAAGAGAGTGAAGAATGTAAGGAGGGGTTTCTGGATTAGTCCTCCATCCTGGTCTCATCCATGCATTAATCTCATCCAAGTTGGTGGCCCTTACTTGCTCCTTTGGGAGAAGATGCGCACTGTGTGAGGAAGGTCTGTTCTCTTGCCTGAATTGAATCATCCAATGCTCAGTGGTTCTCTCTAGCGTTAAGAGAGAAGGAGAAAAGATTTCCTTCTGTTTAGGGAAGTTGTTAATGACTGAGGTTTTAATATATTTAATGTATCTTTTGTTGGAAGCTACCCAGTGACTGGGGAAACCCAGCCAGATGGGAGGGGTAGAAATAATAAATTTATTATTATTAATTGTTGTTGTTGTTGTTGTTGTTGTTATTCTATCCACTTACTGCTCCACCATGTGTAATTTTAGATACTTCAAGTACACATCCTCTTACCTTTTCTCTAAAGATACTCAAATGCCCTAACCCAGGCACCCCCAAACCCGGCCCTCCAGCTGTTTGGGGACTACAATTCCCATCATCCCTGACCACTGGTCCTGTTAGCTAGGGATGATGGGAGCTGTAGTCCCAAAACATCTGGAGGGCTGAGTTTGGGGGTGCCTGCCCTAACCTTTCGTGATCCATCCCCTTGATCATTTGGGTGGTGTGATGAAGGCATGATGACATCGGAAGCTTTCAAATCAATGCTTCCCACATGCACACCAAAAGCATTCGCCTTTTTCACAGCTGCCAAACATGGGGGATAAACCTTCATGGAGCTGTCCGCTGCCACCCCAAGGTGCCTTGTTGTATACATGGATAGTGAATGGGGTGGACAGGTGATTGGTGGCAGCTACGAGCAGGAGCTTGTTAGCGACACTTGTTGGTTGCTTTGGATTGGCTGTTCCTTCTCTAATTGGGTTGGTGATTGGTTTCTGCAGCAATCACTGCTGTGGATTGGCTGTCGCTGCTGTTCTGGGACATGCACTATCAGAGCCGTCTTTCCTGTAGGGCTTAGTGGTTCGTTGCGCCAGGGCGCCAGCCTCTCAGGGGCGCCCAGCGAGTAAGGGAGCTGCGTGGCTTTTCCAGCGGCCTCCCCTTTCCCTGAATGCCCGCCAGCTGCGCCCCGTCAACCATATGGCTGGCGGGCATGCAGCTTACCTCCCAAGCCTCCGCGGGAGGAGAGCGGTCCCTGCAGAGGCTTAGGATGGAAGCTGAGCCCTGCCAACTATATGCCTGGCTGCTGCACAGCTTTCCTCCCAAGCATCTGCAAGGATTACTCTCCTGCAGCGGCATGGGGGACAGTTGCGCCCCCCAATGGCTGGCAGTGCACAGCTTCCCCCCCACTATCTGTGGTAATTTGGGGGCGTTGGGCGGATATTTGCACCCAAACGCCACATCTTCTAAAGACGGTTCTGTGCATGATTGCCAGCGGACAGATTTTCTCAGTCGTGTAAGAGATTTTTTCTGAGAAAGGGTCTGTTTGCAATTGGCTGTCGCTGTGACAAGTGGGCGATTGTCGGCGACCGGCGATTGTCAGCGTCAATGCTGCATGTGAGCGATTTTTGGCAATTCTTCCCCCCCCCCCCAGCTGTAAAACTTTGGGCGATCCTCCGCAGTTCAGACCCCATGTATGTTTATGTGAAAGTAAGATATATATTTTTTGCTTTACTGTGCCTCACTTTTGACTTGCTTACAATGAATTGTGTTTGCCATATTGATGCCCATTCACCCGGGGTGGAGAGATCCTTTTAAAACTCTCTTTCAGGTTGAGACTTAAAGTTTTAAATGAACTATTAAGATAAGTTGGAGCCTGGACCAAATGGAAGTGATCCACTTCTTTGAAAAGTGGCTCCCATCCTGCAAACACACCCCTGCTAGACAAAGCCCCAAAACCATACAACACGAAGGCTGAATTGTTAACAAATTCCACACATGCGTATGGAAGTGGACAACTGCCAAGAAAGTCTGGCACATTCACATCTGAATTCCAAAGAAGAAACATCTCAAAAATGAGGGGGATTGGTAAAACAAAAGTTGAAAGGAAGTCAAGAAGCAGATCTCTTCAGAATGCATGGGAATTATTCAAAGTCACAATTACAGCTCGGCTAGAATATAACCTCAAATTTGGAAAGGCACCACCAAACCCAAGAGGACTTCAACGTGATTAACAAAAAGAGTCAAGGAATCTATTACAGGCAAAGGTTTCCTTCAGAAAATGGAAGTTGACTTGTTCAAATGAGGAGAATGAAAAGGAATACAGTTTTGGAGGGCATGCACACACACAAAGCCAGGCAGACAACAAGGGATGCAAACATAGTAGTAGTAGTAGTAATAATAATAATAATAATAATAATAATAATAATAATGGAGCATATCGCTAAAGATATGCAACCCACATAAAACATATTTAAATACAACAAACAAGAAACTGGCTAGAGATGCAGTTGGATGAGGATGGAGTCAAATACGAGCTAAGAGAATGATGAGGAGATTGTAGACTACTTGCTGAAGATATTGGACAGGTAATAATAAAATAAAAATAAAAATAAAAATAAAAATAATAAAAAATTTATAGCCCACCCATCTGGCTGGGTTTCCCCAGCCACTCTGGGCAGCTTCCAGTCAAATATTAAAATACAATGATTCATCAAATATTAAAAGCTTCCCTAAGCAGGGCTGCCTTCAGATGTCTTCTAAAAGTCTAATAGTTGTTTATTTCCTTGACATTTAATGGGAGGGCGTTCCACAGGGCGGGTGCCACTACTGAGAAGGTCCTCTGCCTGGTTCCCTGTAACTTGGCTTCTCGCAGGGAGGGAACCGCCAGAAGACCCTGAGAGCTGGACCTTAGTGTCTGGGCAATTCACATACCTTAACTGAACTTCTGTCAGAAAGGGAGTGTGAGGAACAGATAAAATTAGTGGAAACAGGGATTGTTTTAGGCCTTATTGACAAAAGAGAAATGTACAAGTCCCTGGTTTTGGATGTGTAGGCATGCACAATGCATTTAATTAGGGAATGAAGCCAATGATGTTTTTTTAAGGTGAATATTCATCAAACTAAAGAAACTAAAACTGAACTAAACTTTTTTTTTTAATGAAGAACTAAATTTTACTTATGTAATACATACTGGCTCCTTTTCACTTGCTTGTCACGAAAGCAGTCCCTTAGCCCCTTAGATGTCTCTCCACAAAAAGTTGGTGAGTCATAAGACTGGCAGGCAGGCAAAAGAAAATGGCTGGAATGGATCTTCTGCTTGATCCACTCCAGATCCAGTCTTTTTCTTCTGCCTGCATCTCTCGCCGTCTGCTTCCTTCCTCTCTTCTGTCTTTGTCTCTCCCATTTCCCTATATGCCAGGACCACTGAGAACGCTGAGTTGCTGCGCCATACGCTCCACACACACACCGCCATGATCCTTGGTTTTTTGAAATACTAGGGTGTGTCAGGGCCACTGTAAAGCTTTATTGAGAAATAGTCGTAACAGTGCCATGTTTGCTATTCTCTGTGTTGAGTTTTACACCATTTGTGCTCTATAGCAGACATCTGATCAGATTCATCATTTGCAACAGCTCCCTGGAAAACCAAGGAGCATTGGGGGATCTGTAACCAAGAAGGAACTTGGGAGCATTCTTGCATCTTGCAAATATTCACTGTTTAGAAAGTCAAGTCTTTGGAAATCTGATGAAAGTTGTTTTCGAACAATCAATAGATTTCTTGGGATACTGTGTTTTCCAGACTTCCTTTGTGCATGCGAACTTCTACGGCATCTCAAAGATGCCACATCAACTACACGTTGTCATGTTATGTGGAAATGCAGCCATATCATTGCAACTTGCGCAAGATCCCACTATTGCATTAAACATCATCACGCAAAAGCAACACGATTAGTGTTTCCTCTTTCTGTGCCGAGGAACTAACACGTAAGGGCCAGCCTGTGAATCGTGAATTCGCCCCATAAAGTGACCAGGGAATTCCCAGGGAAACCCTTCACACAAACCTTCAGATCCCATTTCCATAGTCTCATAAAAGAGGCATAAAAATAAAGGTGGCAGCCATCTTCCCCAATTCTTTAGTATTAAGAAGAGATGAAGTGTGGAACAGAACAATCTCAAAGAGGCAGACAGAGACCTTGTTTTCCAATGAGCTAAGCAATACAGCCAGATGGGCAAGGTACTACATTATTATTATTATTATTATTATTATTGATATTCCATTATGTGAGCACACACCTGTACTCTGAAGTAGTATAGCCTAGAGACAGTGCAAAAGTTACGCAAAAGTTAGGCTCAAAGTAAAGTTTGTCAAGGGGCAGACTTTGCCCTTCGCCAATTTATCCAATCTTGCTTAATAAAAGCATGGGAACTTGCTATATACAGTGGTACCTCTGGCTACGTAATTAATTGGTTCCGGCAGTCCGTTCTTAACCTGAAACTGTTCTTAACCTGAAGCACCACTTTAGGTAATGGGGCCTCCTGCTGCCGCCGGAACTCGATTTCTGTTCTCATCCTGAAGCAAAGTTCTTAACCCGAGCTACTATTTCTGGGTTAGCGGAGTCTGTAACCTGAAGTGTATGTAACCTGAAGCATATGTAACCTGAGGTACCACTGTACTTGTTAATGAAAAATGCGAGCAGTTTACTTCATGCCCTGTGTGCTTGAATATCAGCTCATTCGAATTTCATCAATTAAGGACGCAGAACAATGACAAAAAGGAAGCTTTTATAACGCACACTACTGAATGGACTTGCCTTCTCAGTCTATAAAGCTCTGATGAACCTCAAGTCATCTTCAGAGTCAAGTTTCAGCGATTCCATGGGACGCAAAGGCATACCATTCCATAGAGGTACAAGTCATTTTATTATGGTCAATTACCAATCTCAAGACAGTGAACACCAATGGCAAATTTTAAAAGCTTGAAAGAGGAAAAAATGATGTAAAATCACATAGACATAAAAGCGGTTCTAGGTGGTCATCTATCTGTCAAAAAGGAAACCCTTCTCACCTAGGACTGTCTTATCGGTCAATATATTATACTAATCCAGGATGATACCTGCTACAATTGCTGACAATAAAGGAGTGGGGCATACCCAGATCAGTTTGGCATTCTAGGTCATACGTTGCCCGATGGCTGGTTGAGCCTGACCAAAACCCATTCTGAGCAAATGATCAAGGGGAAAACCCAGGGCTAAAATTTCAGTTATAACTGCCTGAGACCATGCAGATTGAAATTCACCCTTAAGGACAAGGGGAGCTAGCCGAGTAGGAAAGAATGATAATCTTAGCTAATAGTTGAGTATAGGCATCCATACTCTGGCTCCCATAAAGGTACAGAAATTGGGGTAACGGTTCTGGAAGAGCTGAGCTACTTTGCACACAATATAACGAGTCGCAATGCAAATTTAAGTATCTGAAGACGTGTGCATGCACACGAAAGCTTATACCCAGGACAAACTTAGTTGGGCTCTAAGGTGCTACTGGACATTCTCATATATACATATATATAAATATGTGTGTGTGTGTGTGTGTGTGTGTATACCGTATTTTTCGCCCTATAGGACGCACCGGCACATAGGACGCACCTAGTTTTTTGGGGGGGAAATCAAGGGGAAAAATTTTTTTCCCGCCCAGGTTTGCGCAGCCATCCCCAAGCTAGAAGAGGGAGACGGAGCGCTCCGTCTCCCTCTTCTGCCTTCAGGGACAGCTTCTCTAGCCTCCGTGGGGCAGCGGCTTGCCCTGCTGTCCCCCGAGCTGGTGGGGCTGGTGATGGGGAGAAGCTTGCTTCTCCCCCCCCCCCCGCCCGCCAGCCTCCAGACCAGGTCCGGGAATAGCGGGGTGGCAGCGCTCCGCCTCCCTGCTATCCCCCGAGCTTGTGGGGCTGGCGATGCGGAGAAGTAAGCTTGCTTCTCCCCATCGCCAGCCTCCAGATCAGGTCGGGGAATAGCGGGGTGGCGGCCCTCCGCCTCCCCGCTATCCCCCGAGCTTGTGGGGATGGCGATGCGGAGAAGTAAGCTTGCTTCTCCCCCCCCCCCGCCAGCCTCCAGATCAGGTCGGGGAATAGCGGGGTGGTGGCGCTCCGCCCCCCCGCTGTCCCCAGAGCTTGTGGGGCTGTTGGGGGGGAGAAGCAAGCTTGCTTCTCCCCATCGCCAGCCTCCAGACCAGGTCGGGGAATAGCAGGGTGGCGGCGCTGCGCCTCCCCGCTGTCCCCCGAGCTTGTGGGCTGCAGGCTGCTGCCCGCAAGCCTTGCGAGCCCGCGGGACCTCCCGCCAGGCTTGCAAGGCTTGCGGATAGCTTTCTGAAGCCTGGAGAGCGAGAGGGGTCGGTGCGCGCCAACCCCTCTCGCTCTCCAGGCTTCAGCGAAAGCCTGCATTCGCCCCATAGGACGCACACACATTTCCCCTTCATTTTTGGAGGGGAAAGAGTGCGTCCTATAGGGCGAAAAATACGGTATATACACAGAGAGAGACACACACATATACATATACACATATACATTACACACACACACACACACACCTCTCTCTCTATATATATATCTATATAGATAGATAGATGTAGATATAGATATAGATATAGATAACTCAAATGTAACAGTAACAGATAAAGGACTTGGAAGTGCCCCTGGGAAACTTGGAGATCAGATTCACTCTTCCTTGTTTCCAACATTGCCACCAACAGGTTATTTCATCAAGCATAAACTGAAAACTACAGTTACAAATAAAAGATTACAATATGGGGAATTTTCTTTCAAAATATACTTATTTTTTACCACTGCATAATGCGAAGCAAAACATGCAGAAATCCTAGCTGCCTATTTTGTAAGTTTTATTTCTGGTAGTTTCTAAATCTGGTCTTTTGGTTTGCTTCACTCTATTACAATTGCTAAAACTAATAATCAGTTGAGGCCCTAATGTCCACAGCACAGGATTCTGTTAACAGGCTACAAATTTTGACAGATCTCTCCCTAGAGATTTTCAATGACCATACTGCAAGTCAGAAATACCTACATCCGCCCTCGCCGTCTCCCTCAACGTTCCCAGAACAACAAGAGGCAGAACAGGAAATTCGCAATTTGCCATGGCAATTCAGAACTGATTTCAGTCGGGGTCTCAAAAGCTACTGAGCTAGTTCAGCCTTTTCCCACCACAGTGGTGGTGCATGAACTTTCTTAGCCAACGAGCGAGCCCAGCATGCTTTGCTCTGATAAGGGCCTCCTCTGCCCCTTCTTCAGACAGAGGAACTGGGGAGGTGGTGGAAGCCAACAGAATGGTACAATCCTTTCCCTTGGCCCTAGAAGAAAGTATTCTCTATGCTCCGCACCTCACTTCAGTGGGGGGCCATTGGTTCTATACACAGCCTCTTAAACCCAGGCTTATTGCTTTATCCATTGCAGAAACTGTGACAGGAGTCCCCCTCAAAACTCCTAAGTACAATTTACTTGAATTGCAATTCTTGATTTTCCAAAAAAGATACTCTTACATTATCAAGAGAGCTGGACCATAAAGAAGGCTGATCGCCGAAGAATTGATGCTTTTGAATTATGGTGCTGGAGGAGACTCTTGAGAATCCCATGGACTGCAAAAAGATCAAACCTATCCATTCTGAAGGAAATCAGCCCTGGGTGCTCACTGGAAGGACAGATTCTGAAGCTGAGGCTCCAATACTTTGGCCACCTCATAAGAAGAGAAGACTCCCTGGAAAAGACCCTGATGTTGGGAAAGATGGAGGGCACAAGGAGAAGGGGATGACAGAGGACGAGATGGTTGGATAGTGTTCTCGAAGCTACCAACATGAGTTTGACCAAACTGCGGGAGGCAGTGGAAGAGAGGAGTGCCTGGCGTGCTCTGGTCCATGGGGTTACTAAGAGTCAGACATGACTAAACGACTAAACAACAACATTATCAATTACAAGCAGTGTAGAACCTGGGAGCAGGTTCCAAGACTTAGCAAGGGCCACATACTTTCCATTCCCTTCCATAAAGTGTATTAAGCCAAACCATGCCCACCCACCCTCCCCAAAAAATCACTTAAGTGGCTAACTTTTTATATACTGCTAATTACTCAACCCAACTTTCCAGCTGCAAGTGCAATTCGTTTCAAGCACTGGAGAGTCACAACAACTAAGCTCCCTTGCTGCCTTTTTTGACCCGAAAGCTCAGGAGAGATTCCAAGTTCCAAGTGTCAATATGGCAGCCAACTATGGAACAGGGTGATAAATGGGAACAAAGAGGGGGAAAGATGGAACGCAATACTTGGACGCTGCCAAGAGAATAATGCAAATGCAGAACCTTGAGACAAATTCGGAGTGGGGGCAGGACTTTGTCGAACTATCAGCACATGAACAAACTTCGGTTTCACTGCCAAGGGTGACCCATAATGAACTGGAAAAGTACAGGATGGATTCAGTGCCTTGAAGTCGATGGACTTTGCTGCACTTGAGATAGACCTGCAAATTCTTCATGTTATGTACCGTATTTTTCCATGTATAAAAGGCCCCCATGTATAAGACGAACCCTATTATTTGAGCCAAAAATTAACTGCAACATTCCATGTATGAGACGACACCCAATTTTAAACTTTAAAAAAACTGGGGGAACTATAGTCTTATACACGGAAAAATACAGTATTTCACGTGGTCTACTTCTGTGAGCAGAAAACAGCTGGGGGTGTTTAGTACCACGTGGCTTCCTCAACTGGGACTAAAATACTGATAACTGTTCCTTACGGTTCACTGGGCATCTGTACCTGTAAACTGTTTTGACGTTTTCTGATCCTAAATTCCACTTTTATTTAAGACCTTTATTTTACTAACCCAAAAGTGGCACCGTTGGGTTTCTTAAAGAAAAAATTTATTCAGCTCCGCATTGCTAGCGTTGCGCTCTGCACTGGTTGTGAAGGATCAAGGGATCTAAGGCCAATTTTAAAAGTTTCCCGAAACGTCCACACATGATTCATTTGATCTTTTTCTCAGAACATTTAAGGTGAATTGCAAAGGTCAGCTTCACTTTCTGGTGTTTTCCCGTCACCCTCACCCCATGACAACAATTAAGTTAGAAGCAGGCAGTTTTAAAATCTGTCAAGACTTCATTTTTCTGTAGTGAAAACCAAGAATTGCTAAGAAGATGAACATGCATGTTGCCTTGGCGACAAAATATTGCTCTACAAAAGCCTTTGCAAACTATTCTTTGATATTAAGCTTTCTATTTCTCACATTACAGATGAGATAAAACACCACGTTCCCCATCACCACCCTTGAAATTCAGAAGTAATGCAATTCAGACTCCTGTTTAAGCAGTAACATATACGTGTCGGTGCCTATGCAAAAACCTGGTGCTTACGTACCTGTTATTTTGTCTCTTACAAGTTTGCAGGATTCTATCTCGCCAATGCTCCCGAACAGACTTTTGAGCTCCTCCTGTGTCATATTCTGAGGAAGATAGTTGACTATTAAATTGGTTTTGCTGTCCTCCGTGTTTCCAGAGTCAACTGGTGATGAGCAGTTGTTGTTTATGGTAGTAGGACCATTGGCTGTGTTATTGCAAGTTGGCCCATTAGACAGTTGTGTTTCCATGGCAGCAATTACCTGCTAAAAACAGAGAAAATGGGAACTGTCAGAATTCATATTTCAGAATCTATTAGCGATTCTAGCCAAGAATTTAAAGCTTTGTCACTATAAAACAGTGCCCAACTGTCAGGTCTGCAATAATGGTCTTAACAATAAAATGAAATAGTTTTAATTATCTAGCAATAAAATCCATTTAGAAGTTTTTTTTTAAAAAAAAAACAACAACAAAGGTTCTACTGAAAGATTTTATAAGTTAGGGCGGCGGGGGGGGGGGGAATCCCATGAGCTTTAACTGACAGCAAGGGATTAGAAATATTTTTTCCCCCTAAGCCAGTGCTGTTATTTCAGTAAATCCTAAGATTTAACTGTGCAAATACAAAATTCAGATGAAGCCCCAGAGTTGTTCAGCTAAGGAAAACACAAACTAGAAATTTCAATGGTGATTGCAAAAGCTAAATTAACAATGGCAATCAATGGCAGACTTTACGAAAGGCATTACTAGAAGCAATGTACTGTTTTGGTTACTTTTGCAGTATTGAAGAGAGTTGGCCGCATTGGCCACAATGGTGGCAAAATACAAATTTCTGTTCCAAAATGTTGCACATTTAAGTGAGGATTAAAGTAGAGTGGGCGTTTGCCTTCTGACATAAGCCCTTTTTTGCCGGTGACTCTACGATAGGAAAAGGTGTACCCATCAATTATTACGCCAGTATTTTGACATCTCCTGCTCTTCCTAATGTTCCCAGAGATCTTTGTATCTATGCTTCTAGTTAAACTGGACTAACCTCAAATATTGTCCACCAGAAGAACTGGGGTTGCTCATATAAGATATGACTATTCTGAATGTGTGTATTCATTTCAATGTAAGGTTTGCTACTGCTTGGCAATCGTTGGGTACTGCTGACATCTTACAGCTCAGATATTTCAATCAAATCTGACAAATTTCATCAATTTAAAGAATTTCAATTAATTTTTTCCCAATACAAAACACAAACCCTATTTCAAGTTGCGCCAGTAAAACTGTTCTCTACCCTAAAGCTCCACAAAGGAACCTCCAGCTTAAGAGTCAGCAATTTGCCTTTTGGCAAAACGTGCCTTTTTTCTGCCTTTGGGAAGTTCAAGAAGACTTACAATTGTATATTGACAATAATGGGAATAAGTCTGTATTTACATTAATTGCACATATTTTGCGAAGGGATGAGAGGATTATGGATTAACCCAGGAGATAACTGGGTTCCAGGAAAAAAAGAGAAAATCTCTTCAGTGTGTATTTTTAAAGAACCACATCTTCACGATAAGCAATCCTTTCACTTCAACCAACATAAACTCTACACAAAAGGCTCTAAGCAAAACTAAACTGCCTGTGCACAAAATGATCAAGAACATTTTAAGCAATTCACTGTTCAAATATTCCTGCTATACCTGCCAGAAGTTGAATAACTGTTGGGCCAAAACATTGTCCTCAGACTAAAGCTTTCTTAAAATAAATATGTTTTTTAAGCATCCGTTGTTTGAAAACAATTTTTAAAAGGCTTCTTCAAACAAAAAAACAACCACCACGGTATCATCATATAGCTGCATATTGTATTTTCATATTCAGACAGCAAGAATGAAATCCTAGACCATCATTCAAATGAACAGATTCAGGAGTCTGGATTCCTTGGAACCGCTCAATCATTAGATAATGAGATTTTAATCTGAGGGTTGTGGGTTTGAGCCCCACGTGGGGCAAAAGGTTCCTGAATTGCAGCGGGTTGGACTAGATGACCCTAGTGGTCCCTTTATGATTCTATTTCTGTAATTATGTCTAAGCTACAAGACCATCTGCGCTGTTCCAAATAAAGCAATGCTATTAAACAGGGCTTTTTTTGCCAGAGCTCACCGCAGCACCTCTCAGGTGAGTGCCATTGGCATTCTAAGAGAACAAGGGAGAAGTTCATGGTGAGAGCCATCATTTTTTTCTAGAAAAATAACACTGCTAATAAATCTGTATTTTAACACATAGTTCCTATCCCACTGAAGGTGTCAGAATAAAAACTTAGCTGTCACCTGATACAGAACAGGCTTTTCAACAGTTCCTGAAATAAATATATTTTTTCCTCTCTTTTTCTTTTTATTACCGGCCAAAGTAATTTGAATGGAATTCTATTAATTTCATCAGTAACCAAAAAAATACACAACATTAATAATTCCCCCCTCCAAAGTTACTGTTATTCAGCATTCAGACCATACCAAATAAAAGCTTTAATGCAAGCTTTGCTCTTTTGAAATCAAATGTTGACTTGGGTGTTCAACTCCAGTATACTATGAGGAAAGTCGGGGGGACTTTATTCGAGGAAGTCACTTGTATATTTTACAAGTTCAGAGGATGCCGTGAGAGCCCCCGTCCCCCAAAACCAGGGATACAGACTGATTCCTGCACCAAAACTTAAAAGAGAAGGTGTGGTATGAAGAGGTATTCCGAATATAATTTGAAGGGTTTGGTATGGCCTCAGCACTACTTTTTAACATGTCGAAAATTATCCTACAGAATTTAATAAAAAAAATCCCACAGACCCCAGTCCAAGGCTCTGCTGCCCACGAACCACTTCTAAGCAGAGAAGCCACATCACACAGTCTGACTGCCATGTTAGTTTGGAGTTGCCGGCTGCAATATGGACACAAAAAGTACCGTATGTTAGATGAGCAAAAGATAATGCAACAAATCAGTTTGTACAAATTTACCGTTAATTGTCTTTATTATTCCCAGCACGTCCATGCAGTGTGGCTTAATAGAATTTTCAGGCAATTCCAATCTAATCTCTTTCAAATTCGTTTAATGTGCCGCTGCCGTTGCTTTGCATGAATTAAGACACTTTTTTTTTAGAAGCTTGGTTTTTTTTAAAAAAAAAAGGTGGCACAAGCTAGCTTCATTTGCACCCAAGCCTTAAACCCAGTGCTTCCCCCCCCCAAAAAAAATTTAGGGGTGCTCTCATTTTGACTCAAGAAAACCACCATTTTATAGTTCAAATTGGGAAAAATAAATACAGTAAATTGGACAAAAGTACAAAGATTCATAAAATGTTTAGGGGGTATGCGTACCCCTGCGTACCCCCCAGAAAAAAGCACTGCTTAAATGTATAATAAATGCATGTGTTGTAGACAAGTGTCTACGATGAGCACATAGGGGCAGGCAGGGAGAGGGAATTAAATGCCTAGTGGAGACAGGTAGAAGGAGAAAATGTAGCTGAATTGTGTGTCCATGGGCTATTTTATACATATTCCCCTTAATAAAAGCCTTCTAAATTACATATCAGTTGCCGTCTAGCTCTGTTAGAATCCACCCTGTTCATAAATAATATCCTTAGTAGGATATAAGTTGCTTTGTTCAATTTGATGTTGTAATAGCACCCTCATTCAGTGTGTTATTTATTGGGAAGCATTAGTGAGAGCTGAAAAGCATTACAGAGATGGAACAACAGAGCCACTATAAAGAAATGGTCTTCAATAATGCGTTGTTCCCAGGCACACAGAGAAATTAAGTTAGGCCCCATGCAAATTGTAAACCTGCCAGGATTCAAAATTTTGCAAAACTAGGCAGTGACAAATATTGCTAATTACAGCTTTCTGAACTTGGGTCAGCGCCGGCAGGATAGTCAAGGCAGGACGGAAGTAATTTTTTGAATACACAAAGCGATCTTTGCTAACTCTTCCAAGCTGGATTCATTTGCCTAAATACGATTGTATGCCAATCTGTCCTGTTAAAACATAGATACATGTATGTAAACACAGCATCGGGGGGGGGGGGGGGAGAGACTGCCTTTTGGAGCAAATTCATTCTTCGGGGAAATTATTTTTGGCTTTCAATCACACACAGGCCAAACTGAAGAGAGCTTAGCTCAGTTTTGCAAAGAGAGTTCCACAAAAATTCCTAGCTAACGGGAAAGGAGTTACTGAACATCACAGCTTTCGTTCGGTTATTTGTAGCACAACAAGAGCTTGAAATAAAATATTATCTTCCAATTTACAAAGAAGGGGGGAATCCCACTTTATCACGTACACAATGCAAGTGCTACAGACAACCATGTACGCGGCAGGTTTAAACTTTCATATTGCAGACATTATTTGGTCAAAAGTTCAAAATCGTTAAGATTAAAATGCAGCCGTTGCAAAATTAAGTATATTAATAGTCAACTAGCTCACTGGATTGCTTGCAAATCTGCACCACTACGTATACAGCCTCAATTAAGCGCTAAGGCACCTAAGCTGTAGATTTTTCTCTATCCACTGCAAAAAGCACACACTCTGCTATAAAACAGTGAATCCTCCAAGGACAGAATTATCAAGTTACAAGTTGAATATGAATGAGATAAGCTGGGAAAAATTCAACACGAGATGGAACACATACTGAACAGCAATGACATTTATTAGCTGTTCATGTAATACCTTGACAAACCTGATAAAAGCAGTGGTACAGGATACATTTAGTGTCATGTCATTGTACACATTCACTAGAAGACACATCACACTTCACTATATCATAAAAAAAAAAAATCTCCTACATTCTTCCAAAGGAATAAAAGATGTCAGCAGCTTCAGTGGTACTGTGAACTTTTAATACAATGGTAAGCAAAGACGAAAAGGCTGTGCTCTTTCTGGGCTAAGCCAGAAGATGATGGTTGCTTACGACTATTATCCAGACCTTCAACAGGGGAGGGCAGGCTACACAACCAGTGTTGGAAACTCAGCTATATAAAGCCAGGCGCCAAATGGCTCATTAAACCAGGGTTACGGTTGCCAAACCAGAATGTCTAGTGGACATTTTGGGACCGGACGGCTCAAAAGTTGAATTTTCCAATACAATGGTTTGGGTTCCTGAAATTTGTTCTGATTGTGCAGGTAAGATATAACAGATGGAATTCTACAGGATGCGTTGCTAGTGTGTGAAAACAGTCGTCAAGATCCAAAGATCTCCAGAAGGTGGAGATGTCAAGGTGCCGTCCTGGCGCCTGGGCATCTACCTTCACTTGGTGGCAATTGGCCAATACCCAGGTGCAAAATGCGCCTGGTGAAATTGTTGTACACAACCAGTCTTTCCTTTCCCCTGAAGCCCACACCTCAAATAGCCTTTCCGGAGGGCAGAAGGAGACCTATCAAATATCAAAGGGTACCAATACAAAATATTTGGCAAAGAAATAGGATGGCCTGAAACTGACTACCTCTATCTCTGCGTTCTCGCTACTGTGCCCTGTAATAATATGCAACGTGTGAGATAGCGTGTTCTCCTTCATGGAGAGCACGTGTTGCGGTGGGGTCTATCAAGACATCCCACTGTTGCCAGGTGGGTGAAGGTAGTTGGCCACTGCTGTGAATGGGCTCCTCTTGTCATTGGGGTGAAGTTGATGTTGCCATTTTGTGACTGACAGAATTCTTAAATTTCCTGCGCGCAGTGTTGAGCTTCCTCTTTTCGCTGCGCGCTTCAGATCACCCGCCCACTCTCCCTATATTGACCTTGCTATGCCTGTCATGGGGTCATCTGCTTTTGGGGAAGGGCCCGGTAGGAATTTTGTCCATTTGGCTGACTGGCTAGTGCCATTTGGTTTTTGCCTACTGCGTAGCAAATCGTCACAACTTGTAAGGTTGCGGTTAGGCATTGGTTTTATGAATTGGTTGGCTTTGCCTGCCCCTCCAATGCTGCTGCTGCAACGGTATTCCATTAAAGGAATCCAGGGGCTCACCATGCTTTTGTCCGAACCCCTATCAAGGGGCTAGGGCCACACAAGAGCCCCTGGGAGCATTTCGGGAGAGGTGAGGCCCAGCTCCATTCTCTCCCCAAATGTCAGTCTGTCCCCATGCAGGGTCAGATAGTCGCAACCAATGCCTAAGCAACCACTCACATTTTTTTGTATTTTAATAAAGTTGTGGCCAAAATTATGCCAAAAACATTAAACAAAAATTCTGTGTGAATTGTGTTTTATTGGGGTGGCTTGGGGACCTAGACACGCACATCTTTCTCACTATTAAGACAACACAGAGCTCCTTCAAAGGAAACCACTCCTCTACAAATTGCCAAGGAAATTTCCCAGGAATAAGGGGAAGTGGAAATGAAAAACTTCAAGAGAACTATTGTACATACTCTTAATGTGCACAGAAGCAACACGGGCCATTTAAGATTAAAGGGAAATTGTCTCAAGAATAAACTGCAGCCTTTGGAAAAATCCCTCTTCTAACATCACAAAAACACCCTCTCAATCGGAATGCAAACCAAGCAATTAATGTACAGAGATTTGAGGTTTGTATGGAAGCACAGCGGACATGGCAGAGACAAGCAAGTCATTGGAAGGAGGACAGCAGACATTCCAAGCACCACTCTGGTCAGCGACCGAAATAAATCGATTTAACAAGAACATTGGAAACTTTTAGGATGTGTTCCAACCCTAGGAACAAGTAATGGTGTGTTCTTGAATCAGAACCACCATTGTTTACACACAGAAAAATGTCCTACCTTGACATTTAAGAAACAAAGTGAATCGCCTTTTAGCGATACGAAAACGGCAGGTTATGGCAAGCGACAATAAATGCAACATTAGGCCCACGGTAGAAATACACAACACTCACAAGAGGACTGGCAAATCCCACATTCTTTCAGTATTATTTAAGCCAAGGAATGAGCCTATGTTTATCCCTATTTCTGCCAGTGGAAGCCCATGAAGGGGCACTGGGAAAAATAGGGATAAGCATGGACTCATTACAGGCAGAGGGGAAGAAAACATTTTGATAGGCCCGTGACTAGTAAAGGTAAAGGTAAAGGTAAAGGTAAAGGGACCCCTGACCATTAGGTCCAGTCGTGACCGACTCTGGGGTTGTGGCGCTCATCTCGCTTTATTGGCTGAGGGAGCCGGCGTACAGCTTCCGGGTCATGTGGCCAGCATGACTAAGCCGCTTCTGGCAAACCAGAGCAGCACACGGAAATGCCGTTTACCTTCCCGCCGGAGCGGTACCTGTTTATCTACTTGCACTTTTGACGTCCTTTCGAACTGCTAGGTTGGCAGGAGCAGGGACCAAGCAATGGGAGCTCACCCCATCGCCGGGATTCGAACCGCCGACCTTCTGATCGGCAAGTCCTAGGTTTAACCCACAGCGCCACCCGCATCCCAGGCCCGTGACTAGTATGGTTCATAATGAAATTTCAGTTTTGTTTCGTTTTTACGCAGGTAATGGAGATTGTCTGCACCAATTCAACATGCCCAATTATCCTTAGACTTTAGCTACCTCGACACAAAATTTTAAGTATCAGCTGCACGCAACCCAAACATAAAAACGAAAGTCGAAATAAAAGTTCTCACAAGGACAGTCAGCCTATTTTTAGATTGCTTGCATCTAGCATACCTTTTAACACCCCCCACGCCCCCATTTTATGTACCTGCATATCCATGGGCAGAAATGGAACAATAATGTAAATTCAAGCTAAGAGTATAAGCTAATTATTTTATTTTATTCTAGCCTGCTGTTTCATTAAACACAAAGCTTTGTAGTATCATAGAATCATGAGTTGTCCTATACGGGGATCAAACTTGCAACACTGGCACTATCAGGACCACGCCCAAACCAGCTGAGCTATCCAGGTTATTTCACTTTTTACTTGCAACTCAAAAGAATGGCACCAAGTTTAACATGGCCCACAGCCAATGCCCAGCCAGACGGCAAAACACTGCCCATCCAGCAGGGTGTGTGTGTGCGATTATTGGCCCTTTTGATGCCAGCATTTTGGTGGGGAAATCCCCCCTTCCTTGATTCTACCAGGCAGGGAATTCCCCTAAGGCAGGGGTCAGCAAACTTTTCAGCAGGGGGCCAGTCAACCTCCCCTCAGACCTTGTGGGGGGCCCGACTTTATTTTGAAGGGGGGGAAATGAACGAATTCCTATGCCCCACAAATAACCCAGAGATGCATTTTAAATAAAAGCACACATTCTACTTGTGTAAAAACACGCTGATTCCTGGACCGTCTGCGGGCCAGATTTAGAAGGCGATTGGGCTGGATCTGGCCCCCAGGCCTTAGTTTGCCTACCCATGACCTAAGGGCTGGCAAGACATGTGGGCTCTTGTTGCTGGGGATGGTGGACAGAGGTGAGGTCCACACATAGCTGCCAACCTTCCCCTTTTTTTGCAGGAAATTCCCTTATTCCAGCACTGTTTCCCACTGCTATCCCAGATTCTTAGATATCCCGTAGATCAGGGGTGTCAAACTCAAATTCATCGAGGGCCGCATCAGCAGTTTGTTCACCCTCAAAGGGCCGGTTGTATCTATAGGACTATGTGTCCACTCTTTATTACCATAAATTATTGCCACTGCATTCAATTATTACTGTTTTTTGTAATAATGTAAGTAATAACTAGCTCTGAAAGCAGAAACATAGTCGGAATAATGGCAAGTAGATATTCAAATGTACAATGCGCTCAATATAAAAACAAGTGCATGCGCTCAATATAAAAACAAGTGGAGGTTTCCTGAATGTATGTAAAGTGGAGGTTTCCTGTGTAGAACGGCCAGCGCCGCTAGAGGGCAGACGTTCTCTAGCTTGTAGGCTGCCGCACATGCGCTAAAGAGGCGGCTTTCTTGTGTCAAAAAACAAAACAAAACCAAGAATAAAAGGTGAAGGCTGGCGGCCAGCAGCGGCTACACGGGCCACGCACTGGCTGGCTCTGCAGATTTTCCCACATTGTGATTTTTGCATGGAGCAAATGCATACACGTACATCATGATTCACAATATATTGCCGAGTCAAAAATTATGAAACCGATATCACAATATGGGACTTCAAACCGGTTTGGGGCGACGTACAGCTGGGTCATGTGGCCAGCAGGACTAAGCCGGTTCTGGTGAACCAGAGCAGCGCATGGAAATGCCGTTTACGTTCCCACCAGAGTGGTACCTATTTATCTACTTGCATTTTGACGTGCTAGGTTGGCAGGAGCTGGCATTGAGCAACGGGAGCTCACCCCATCACGGGGATTCGAACCGCTAACCTTTTGACCAGCAAGCCCTAGGCTCAGTGGTTTAGACCACAGCGCCATCCGCGTCCCTACAAGCTGCAATAAAAAGCATGAAATCACTACGCAACTCCGAGTATATTTCAGTTACATTCGCCAAAATGGAAAGCCTAGTTGCCATTTTGGGGGCAAGAGGACTCCAATGTCTCATATTTCAAATGGCACATTGACTGCGACTGATTCTCAGTTGAACATCTGGCTAATTCAGATGACAACCCTGAGCTAGGTTAAGAGCTCTGAGAACTAAAAGAAGAAAAGGCACTTGATCCAGGGACAGCCCATGTATATCTTGGCCTCTTCCGACCTCTTTTTCTTAATGGTGACTGCTCCTGCTCCAGCTGCACAGAAAAAACAAATTGGCTCCAGAAATTCATTCCGATTGTGCAGATAAAATGTAACTGATAGGATTTCACAGGCTGTGGTGTGTGCATGTGACTAGTCCAGATCCAACGATCCCCAGATAGTGGAGAGGTCAGGCGCCACTTGGTTGAAAGTGGTTGAAAGTCAGGTGCAAAATGCGCCTGGCGCCTGGCTAATTTCGAACACTGCTTTATTGAACTAGCCTACTGTCTTTCCTCCTCTGAAGAAGACAGGGGTTCAGTTAAAAATGACAGCACACGTTGGTGCTAATGAGTAGGTCCTAGGTGAGTCACAAAATTACACCACCTATTTAACATGTACATTCACACAGTTTACACCAATATACCCCAACACATATAGTTACTTTACTATTGCTATAAAAGTATATTGGCACAAAGGAGGATAGGATTTGTGTCAAATATTTGCAACATGTTTTAAATAAGTTACCTGAGGAATATCACACAACTTCAAAGGAACACAAAGTAGAGGGAAAAACTAATAAACGTGGTCCACAAATAATCCTTCACACACACACACACACACACACACACACACACACACACAGGCTAACTTAAAAGGGTACCAAAGGATGCAGAATAAAGAGTGGGAAGAATCCTTCAGAAACAAGACAGATACACAAAATACTACTTCTAAAAATTGGCATGAAAAGCACATTGACACATACAGTATTTTGTGCCTACCATTCTAATGCAGACAACAACATCCACAAGCCAGATCCTGCTCTGCAAAGAACATGTTACCACTGTGAGCTTTTAAGTCTCAGGCCCTATTTTTGCTAGAAGGAGACTTAAAAAGGTATTGTTAAAGGGATCAGACAGCAAGGCATTCATAAATGAATCCTGAGTTGCAGGCTTTCTTAGTCCAATGCTGCAGCAGGGACATTCTTTGATGCACATCTTCTCAGCCTAAGAACCACCAGCAATTTATACAGCTCAATGAAACTTCATGCATTATAGGTTCTCGTTTATTTGCTTCTGCAGGTTTTAGTTATGAAAGGTCTTGTCCATCAATCTTAACTCTTCAGACTGGAGTCTGTCAATAATATAGTAATAGTAATAGTAATAGTAATAGTAATAGTAATAGTAATAGTAATAATAATAATAATAATAATAATAATTCATTTATACCCCACCTATCTGGGTGGGTTTCCCCAGTCACTCTGGGTGGCTCCCAACAGAACATTAAAAACATGATAAAAGAGCAAACATTAAAAACTTCCCTAAACAGGGCTGCCTTCAAATGTCTTCTAAGAGTCAGATAGTTGTTTATTTCCTTGACATCTGATGGGAGGGTATTCCACAGGCCAGGCACTGCTACCAAGAAGGCCCTCTGCCTGGTTCCTTGTAACTTGGCTTCTCACAGTGAGGGAACCACCAGAATGCCCTTGGAGCTGGACCTCGGTGTCCAGGCAGAATGATGGGGGTGGAGATGCTCCTTCAGGTACTGGGCTGAGGCCATATAGGGCTTTAAAGGTCAGCACCAACACTTTGAATTGTGCTCAGAAACGTACTGGGAACCAATGGAGGTCTTTCAGGACCGGTGTTATATGGTCTAGGTACAAACCACAGTGTGCAACCTTTCTTTTTTTAAAAAAATAGGACTTACAAGGAGCCACATTAACAATAACGCATCCTCAGTGAGACTTTCAGAATGCCTTCAGACCACTGCATAAAGTTCTGTGCCTGAGAATTTTGCATTAAAACATTTGGATGCTCCATGGGAATACTTTTATCCGCATTTCTACAAAGCCCGGCTATATTTCGTCAATAGCCCATGTAGGGTTCTTACAATCGTTTAAACAAGAGGTCCTTTTGTATGGCTGAAATGGGGGGGGGGTGTCTTAATTTTCTTTTCTTTTTAATTATTTTTTATTAGGGTTCATGAAGAAAAATACAAAGATTATTGTCTAATATCTTCTTCTTCTTTTTTGTCCAAACTAAAAGATGAATCCAGAGGCAAAAAGAGAGAAAGAAGAAAAGGGAAAGGAAAAAGATAAAGAAAAATGAATATAAAAATAAACAGTAGAGCTGGGCGATAATATTGCTTAATTGTCTGAAACAGGTATAGCTTCCAGATCGCGATACCAGTTTCAGACCATTTGAGATGGCAATACATCGCGCACAAACTCTCAAATTCCTTCCCCTTTAGCATCTCACTATTCCGGAAGGTAAAGTATTTATATAAGTAGTCAAACACATGTGATCATAACCTCAGGAAAAGATGCCTCAAGACCAAGAGGAAAGGAAAAGCAGAAGATCGAGGTTTGCTTGTTAAGGGGCACACAACCGAGAAGTGTGTTGTCTCATGCAGCACACTTTTTCACCAAAGGTGTTTCATTTACACCTAAAAATGTGAAGCGTGGATGCAAACAGCTGCTGTTTGCAAACACTTGCAATACAGATTTTATTAATATCGTAGGCTTATATTCTTTCCATTTACATCCCGTCTTTCCTCCAAGCAGCCTAAGGTGGCATGCGTGGTTTGCTCCCTTTCGATTTTATCCTCAAACCAACCCTGTGAGGTTGTGGTTAGTCTGTATGATGGTGACTGGCCCAAGGTTACACAATGAGCTTCATGGCGGAGTGTGGAAATGAACTCTGATCTCCTAGGTCCTTAATTCAATGCTAACCACCATGCCACACTAGGGCTGGGCGATATACAGTGGTACCCCCAGTTACGAACTTAAGCTGAAACCGTTCTTAACATGAGGTGTGTTTTCGCTAATGGCACTTTCCAACGCGCAACTTACGCTCGCATCCTGAGGCAAAGTTTGCAACAAGGGGCATCTACCTCTGGGTTGGCGGGTCTCGTAACCCGCAGCGTTCGCAAGGAGGATGGTACGTAACACAAGGTTCTACTGTATCGATATATCATCCAAAACCTGTTTGAAGTCCATATTGTGATATTGGTTTCATGATTGTTGACCTGCCAATATATCGCAAATCATGTATATGTGTGTATGTATGTGTTATGCAAAAGTCAAGATGTTGGAGGGTAGGACGTGAAGCTAGCCAATGCCTCTATATAGATAGCGCCATCCTTATTTCAGACATTGTGATTTATCCATGTACTGCGATGTTTAGTTGGTGGCATATCACAACGTAGAAAACCAGGTATCTCCCAGTCCTACACCATACTGGTATATATCCCAACCTTCCAATAAAAAATCAGTGTGCCTTTCAAAACACCAGAGTAACACATTACAGAATATGAATTTTCAGTAAGAAATCTAAAGCTGCTGAAAACCAGATCCATTTCCAATTTAGATTTTTTTTTAAATATAAACAGAAAGTTCACACTTATCTCCGCTGAAAAGTTTAGCTAACAATATGTATTTCAGCTACTGTTGTGGTCTCAGTTTTTGTTTGTAATGCTACCCCGAGAACTTTGCTAAGGGGATGGGCTTACCCTTCTTAAAAACAACTAAAATTTAAAACAAAATGCCTTCACCTTGTTCCAAAATGATAATACAGGTGACCCTCTTTGAAAGCATTTTGTAGGCAGCACTCTACCACAAGGAAGTCTCCTCTCACTGTACCTCAATTGGTACTGGCACCTGAAGAACCACTTCCAACAATGGCCTTACAATACAAGAAGATGATCCTACAAGATGTGACTGACAGCTAAGGCTCAATTTTCTTTCTTTTGTGTAATGGATTTTATTAAACCTTCCAAATTATTACATAAATCCAATCATATCTATCTATCTATCTATATCTATATATCTATATCTATCTATCATCTATCTATCTATCTATCATCTATCTATCTATCATCTACCTATCTATATATAATCTGTATGTGGCTTTTTTTGTTATACCTTTTCTTCTTGACTTCCTTCCCCCCCAAAAAATCCCCCTCAATAGTTGCATTAAAACACATCTACATTTATTTTCTAAGCCCCCAAAATCCATTCTCTACATTTTCTGTTCCTCCATTCTCAAATCCTGCACGTGATTTCATATGAGTGATAATTTGATAGGTTGCCCACCAATGGGCCTCCATCTTTCTATGAAAATATCATCATGTTGTCCTCTTGGTTTTAAGCAGTCGGTTTCGCCATTTCTGCACAGGCTGAGGTTCGAATTTATTCCAAATATCCAGATGAGCTCACTTAGAACTTCATAGCATAAATACCAGGGAGCAGATATCTAGTGCCACCTTCTGGAATCAGATGTAGTAAAGAAACCACTGTGAAACGTGTCCCCAATTTCCAACCCAGAGAGGCTGTCTGGAAGAGGACTGTGGCTGATAGTATCTAAAATACAGCGGTCCCTTTGTTCTCAAATACCCTTGGTACTCAAACAACTTGGAACCCAACAATGCAAACCCGTGAGTAAGTGTTCTGGTTTGCAAACTTTTTTCAGAAGCCAAACGTGCTCCTTTTTGAGTGCCACACTTCCGTTTTGAGTGTTACGCTGAGGTCTGTCTGCTTTTGCTATTTATTTTGCATTTTTGTGGCTTTTTTTGTTTTGTCTTTGTGACTGTGTGGAACCCAGTTCAGCTACTGATGGAATGATTGTGTGGCTGCAGTACATTGTTTATTCCTTTCATTATATGGATCAATGATCTCGTTAAGATAGTAAAATTGTTAAATTGCTGTTTTAAGGGTTGTTTTTAAAAGTCTGGAAAGGATTAATCCATTTTGCATTACTTTCTATGGGAAAGCACGCCTTGGTTTTGGAACGCTTTGGTTTTGGAATAAACTTCCAGAACGGATTAAGTTTGAGAACCAAGGTCCCACTGTATCCACAAAAAGATAAGCAGGGATCTCACTGCCCTGTCCTTTTCTTAGCAAAGGCCATTCATCAGAACCACCAGGGCTATTTTGGTACCAAAGCTGGACTTAAAGTCCACGTGAAATTATGCAGAAGACACCAGGATTGGCAGCTGACCCTTGCCAGGTGTGCACTGAGTGATAAAACACCCAGGTTTACCCATTGTGCGACATACAGAAGAGCAAGAGAATTCTCACTGCAGGAAACAGAAGCTACTTAGAATGCCTTGCATTTTTGGTTGTAGAAACACAGTAAAGCAAGCAAACCTGGGTACCTGATGGTTTAACCTTTTAAAATAATCTTAAAAGCTCTAATTTTACTTTCTGCAAGTAAGGTAAGGCATGGGTGGCTAACTTGATGTTTCTGAACTCACCCAACATCCATGTACATTAGCCATTCTGGATGATAATGATGGGAATGGTAGTCTAACAGGATCCAGGGGCCGCCAATTAAGTTGCCTTTGATTTAGGGGGTGATGCACTATAAAGCATGTCAGCAATGAAAATAATTAGCTAAATGATTCATGCACTGTAAGCCCCATACAGGGGCTTGAATACCCTGCCCACCACCAGCATCACAAATCTCAAGGAAACACCTGCTAAATACAGAACATGGCCCACTAGAGATAGGTAAGACTGGGTAGTTAATCTCCAGTGTTGTGGATCCGTTCCGACCCAAAGGCCGAAACAGTACAACTACTTCAATTCTGTGTTGACTTAAATATGCGAACAAGAAAAGGGGTGCGCCAAGTCATATCTAAATTCTCTGGACTCTGAAAAACGCAGAGACCATGAAAAGCACTGAAAGAGAGCTTGCACCAGTATTACAGACCCTTTCATCTTCCAAAATATAAATTCTGCTGATTTCAGGGGAACACGTTTCCAAATGAATTTTATAGTAAGAGAAATCCTAAGCTAATTCTCCAAGTGCTGTAAATTTAAGAGTGCTTAGTGACTTAAGTTGCTTGAGGACCACAAATTAGCAGCTTAACCCCAGATCAAAAGGTTTGCTATCGAAAAGTAGAAGGAACTGAATAAACATAATGTACATGCCCTATATAATTCCACAACAGATTTATTTGAGCTTGTTTTGCACCAGGGTGAGAAACCATCAAGCAGACAGCAGAAAGTTGACTACACAAAGAGCCTATTGGGTTTGTAACAGCCACTTATCTGCTCACCTGGGGCTAGGGCAAAGGGGTCTCAAGCAAGCAGGTATTGACCCACCATATTGACCCATGTTACAGGTTTCCAGTGCAAACCCACCTCTTCTAAAGACCGGCATGTAAATGAGTCAGCTTTAATTGCTTGTGCATGGATCATAAGAGGCACCACGTCTAATTACAGCCTCTTACTACTTTGTTCAAGGCATGTCTCCTGAATCTTCGCTTCACGGTTAACTGCAATGGTAGAAGTCCACTAGATTGTTCCATCTTGAAAATTGGAAATCCCAAGAAATAGCAACAGTGGAAGATGGCAGATGAAGATGTTAGACTTTTTGGAGCTGGCTGACCTTACTGGAAGAATCCGCGATCAGAAAGAGAAGAAATATCAAGAAGCTTGGAAGAAATTTAAGGAATATCTAGCTAAATATTATCATATTATATAAGTGGAAATACTTGCAAGTATTAAATTGGATTAGGATTAAAATATGTTGAATTGTATAATATTATGGATTGAGATCATGATGAAAAGAAAGGAAGTTAGTAATTCGAACTAGTTAATTATATTAGAAAATGAATATTGGAAAATTGCTAAAATGAGACCTAATGAAAATCAGTTAGGAAAGATTTGAGGAAGTCACTTAACAATGGAGATTAGCTTGGATTTTGATTGGAAGAAATTTTCTATGTTTGTTTTTTTTTTGTTTGTTTTTTGTGTTATGTTGTATTTGTTAAAAACTTGGAAAATTAATTTGAAATTTTTTTTGGGGGGGGGGATAGATTGTTCCATCTTGGCTCAAAGTCCTGGAGGACCTGCTTAAGGACCCCTGGACGGTTAAGTCTAGTCAATGGTGACTATGAGATTGTGGCGCTCATCTCGCTTTCAGGCCGAGGGAGTCAGCGTTTATTTAAATCAGATTTTGAAAATAAAATGCTTCTGGAGGAAAAATCTTTCTAAAGATAGTTTTCTATTTAAGTTACATTATAGTCCAAAGGCTTTTCATCAGGAAATAAAGATTTGCTTTAAGTTTTTCATGTCTGCTAAAACTCTGTCTAAGGTGGTTGGTTTTTTTTTAAAAAAAATTGTTTAACCACATCACTTAATGAACATGGATACATATGTTATAATGTTATTGTTTCAGTTAAATAAATGGTTTAAATTGTTATTAAGGCAATGATGATTTTTCTCCTTCCAATAAAGTACAGCAGAAAAGTTGTCCAAATATAAAGAGTTAACTTATTGAACCTCACAATCATGTCATAATTATCTGTGAATGTATTTCTAACAGTATAACCAAATCAGTAATTTTTGATGTAAAAGTAAAAACTATTCTAAACATTTATTATTCCAAAAATGAAATCTTCATCTGGTTGCAAATATTAAGATTACACCAGCAAGAATGAGACTTTCTGCAAAAAATATAATAAATTGATTTGATTTAAATGAAATACACCCTGGCTAGAACCCACAGAAAGATGCCAGAAGAACACACGTCCTGTTTTGGGATGTTTGCATGTCGAGGACCCCATAGCCACCCTCAGATAAAAACAGAATTCACACAGAATTTTTGTTTAAGGTTTTTGGCATAATTTTTGGCCACAACTTTATTGATCACAGCATGTGAGTGGTTGCTTAGGCATTGGTTCATGACTATCTGTTCCCGTCTAGAGGCAGGAACAGAACTGACATCCGCAAACCTGCGAAAGTCAGTAAGGGAGAACATTTTGGGGGAGATCGTAGAGCTGGGCGCCAGGCCCTCCCCTCTCCCCAAATGCTCCCAGGAGCTCTTGCATGGCCCTAGCCCCTTGACAGGGGTTAGGACAAAAGCATGGCGAGCCCCTGGATTCCTTTAATGGAATTCCCTTGCAGCAGCAGCATTGTAGGGGCAGGCACAGCCAACCATGCCCCCTCCACCAACCAAATATAACCAATGCCTAACCGCAACCTTACAAGTTGTGACGATTTGCTACGCAGTAGGCAAAAACCAAATGGCACCAGCCAATCAGCCAAATGGCAGCAAAAAGAGGCAGCTCAACGCTGCGCACAGGAAATAAATAGCCCCTCAGCTGTCAATCATAAATTGCAACATCAAATTCTTCCCAACGACCAAGTGGTGCCCATTCGTGACCATCCAAACTAACCTGCCCAGCAACAGAGGGATGTCTTGTTTGCCCTCACAGCAAAACGTGCTCTCCATGAAGGAGAACACACTCTGTAGCTCTTGTTTTTCAGTTCAGTTCAGGTTTCTGATTCTCGTTTACAAACCAGTATTACAAATCAATTACAAACCATCGTTTGTCAATTCAGACAGCATGGGGTACGATTTCTGTGACTGAATCTGAATTGAGCCTGGTTAGGTTTAATAGATGATTGCACACAAATATTGCAGATGCAACTTTTATAGGGAGGGTTGGTGGGTGATCCAATGCGCACAGCGAAAAGAGGAAGCTCAGCGCTGCGCGCAGGGAATAAATAGCCCCTCAACAGTCACTCATAAAATTGCTACACCAAATTCTCCCCAACGACTGAGGGGTGCCCAGTCAGATTCGTGGTTATCTATACTAACCCACCCAGCAAAAGAGGGGTGTCTTCGTTGCCCCGCAACACGTGATCTCCATGATGGAGAATACGCTTTCTCAGAACAGCTGTTTTCTTCTCACAGGTTTAAGCGGAAAACTGAGCCTTCCAGAAACTTCTCCTGCACCCCAAGTTGACTGGGATTCAATTGAGATGGTCAGACATATTTTGCAAACAAAACTGATGTTAATCTGCATATGGTATAAAACCTCTCAAGTGCTTTTCTAATACCCAAAAGCACACACACCGAAATGGCCGATTAGGTAAAGTGTCAAGAAGTGTACAGTGTGTTTTAGTGTCATAGTCCAACTAATGTTAATCTTTAGAAGTTATCTTTAACAGCATGCTTGTAAAATATTTACAAAATGTGAGAAATTCAACAGCATGCTTCTTTGTGTTTTAGGATAGAAGGAAGTCACTTAAATTTTTATGTTAGGTTGTTGTTGTTTTTACTTCATGCTATGCATTAATATTTAACCTGCATGGAAGGTTCGCAGGAATAAGCCCTTAAAAAAAATTAAAAATTAAATGTTTTAAAATGCTGGTTTACTGATGTATTTAAAGGTTGTGAAAGGACACCAGGACTGAGTTATATCAGATCCTAACAGTGAAAATCAGCCAACTTGCAAAATTCTTTAGGTACCCTGCCTCGAATTACTTGTTCCACATGCATAAATAAATAATAATAATAATAATAATAATAATAATAATAATAATTTAAACCCCCTCCCCAGCCAAGGCCGGGCTCAGGGCGGCTAACAAGCAATAATAAAAACAAGTTGAATGAATACAACTTAAAAACAAGATTAAAATGTTAACCAAAAATTCCAGAAAGGAAGGAAGAATAAAAGTCTAAAACTAACCAATTAACGGGGGGGGGGGGGGGGAGCCCATTGGATTTTTCTCTGAAAAAATTTGGTCAAAGCCAACATGACGGGTGTCAGTGGAGTAACTCCAGTAAACAGATATGTGGATATTAGGAAGAGAGAAAGAGAGTAAAGAGAAACTGGAAATGGTTTATTTTTGAAGATTTCAGGTGGTGCACTGAATTAAGCAGCAGCAGCAGCACATGGAGAGCTTTTAAATTTTACACAACCCTCCACAAGGGGGACGGAAAGGTTTTCTTCAGCTCCAATTCAAAAAAACACACCAAACCCAGCTAAGTTAATTCAAATTGTAAAAAGAGCAATTGAGCAAGTCAGCCACCTTATTATTTTTTTGGGGGGGGGAGGAGGCAGATATCAAGTCTGTTCTTCCTGTTGGACTTGCCACTGATTGCTTATCTATTTAAATAACAAACCTATCTTGTTTTGCATCCCGCTTAGTTTAAGCAGCATATAGGTAAAGGTAAAGGTACCCCTGCCCATACGGGCCAGTCTTGCCAGACTCTAGGGTTGTGCGCTCATCTCACTCTAGAGACCGGGAGCCAGCGCTGTCCGCAGACACTTCCGAGTCACGTGGCCAGCGTGACAAGCTGCATCTGGCGAGCCAGCGCAGCACACGGAACGCCGTTTACCTTCCTGCTGGTAAGCGGTCCCTATTTATCTACTTGCACCCGGAGGTGCTTTCGAACTGCTAGGTTGGCAGGCGCTGGGACCGAACGACGGGAGCGCACCCCACCGCGGGGATTCGAACCGCTGACCATACGGTCGGCAAGTCCTAGGTGCTGAGGTTTTACCCACAGCACCACCCGCATCCCTAAGCAGCATATAATACATTCAAAACAGACACAAATCCCAACGAATGGTTGTAACTGCAACATCAGCAGCCATCCTCAAATACCTGAAGGGCTGTCACATGGAGGATGGCACAAAGCCTGTTTTCTCCTGCTCTGGAGGTTAGGACATGAACCACCAGTGGATTCAAGTCACCGAGAAAGGAGATCCCGACTAAACGTGCGGAAGAACTTTCCGACAGTTAAGAGCTGTTTGCCGGTGGAACAGATTCTTGGAGGTTTCTAAGCAGAGGTTGGATGGTTGTCCACTATGGATGCTTTAATGGAAATTCCTGCATTGCAGGAGGTTGGACTACAAATGACTTGTGGTCCCTGTGGTCTAAACCACTGAGCCTCTTGGGCTTGCTGATCGGAAGGTCGACGGTTCGAATCCCCGCGACGGGGTGAGCTCCCATTGCTCTGTCCCAGCTCCTGCCAACCTAGCAGCTCAAAAGCATACCAGTGCAAGTAGATAAATACAGACCACAGCAGAGGGAAGGTAAACGGCATGTCCATGTGCTCTGGTTTCCGTCCCGGTGTCCCATTGCGCCAGAAGCGGTTTAGTCCTGCTGGCCCCATCACCCAAAAAACTTGTCTGTGGACAAACGCCAGTTCCCTCGGCCTGAAAGCGAGATGAGCACCACAACCCCATAGTCGTCTTTGATTGGACTTAACCATCCCTTTACCTTTTCCCCTTTAATACTATGATTCTATTCCTCTTCTCCCTCCACTTCAAACAGATGCTGCTTGACCCTGCACCCCTCGTAACTAGGAACAGCTGAAGTGTGGGCACAAAACTGCAGTATGCAGGCATCCAGCTGTGAATGTCTTGTTAAGATTTAGATTCCCCCACACTGAGTCAGCCTGGAAAGTAATAGGGGGTCTAGTACAACGGCCACGTTACAGGTGGAATAGGTTACTGCTGCTGCATTCTGCATCCATCAGTTTCAAATGAAGCACTGATAGTCAATGTACAACATTGTACTGGAAGAAGCAAAGATCACCAGCGTTGAAGCAATGATTCTTCAACATCAAATTTGTTGGACTGGTCATGTTGTGCGGATGCCTGATGATTGTCTTCCAAAGCAACTACTCTATTCCGAACTTAAAAATGGAAAGCGTAATGCTGGTGGTCAACAAAAGAGCTTTAAAGACTGTCTCAAGGCAAATCTAAAAAAATGTAGTATAAACACCATCAATTGGGAAACACTGGCCTGCGAGAGCTCCAATTGGAGAACAGCCTTTACCAAAGGTGTCATGGGCTTTGAAGACACTCACACTCAGGACGCAAGAGAGAGATGTGCTAAGAGGAAGGCACGCTTGGCAAATCCACACTGTGATCAACTCACACCCAGAAACTAATGTGCGGACTGTGGAAGGACATGGGGATCCAGAATTGGCTTCCACAGTCACTTACAGACTCAATGTTAAAACCTTGTTTATGCAAGACAATCTTACTCGCCTACGAGTGATCTCAGAAGAAGAAGAAGAAGAAATCTGATGGCTAATGTACAACAACTGCTAGAAGTGCATGGAAAGCCATATAAAGGTATCTGCTTTACACTAGGCAAAGCAAGTATTATCTGGCAAAGCAAGTATTAAATGCTAAGACACTTCCTAGTCACAGCTACAACTGAGCTGTATCCAACACTTGCGTTTCCACACAAACAACAAACTTCCCCTTCCTTCCCACTGAAACTCACAAACCCATGTTAGCCAGTGGGTTCAACTCTTGAGTAGTGCTAGCATTGAATGCCACCCTGTGTTCTCCTTCTACACTCATTTCCATAGAAAGAAGTGCAAAAAAAGAAGAAGGGAGAGTCAAGGCTCAATGAATACTACATGAAATTTAAGGTGTTTTGTTTTCTGAACAATCACTATCGGTTTCTGCTTTTGTATTTGTCGTCATAGTTATAGACTTCTTAAAGCACGCTTCTCAACACTTTCACACGCCATAGTCCAACGTTCCACCCAAAGGGGTGTTTTCCTTCTACATCCCGTCCCTGCCGCTGCCCAGGCCCTCACATCTCTATATGTGCTCAGTCATGAAAACTGCTTTTTCTATGTAAAAAATGGCATGCTGCAGCTACCTTAATATCAGGCGCTAGAGTCGGGATCAGGTTAGCAATATAACACCCAACATCAGTGAAGTGAACTCTTTATTCCAGGAATCCAAGATAGCTCAGACCTAGTGCTCACGGAAATATTCCCAGTGGATTTTGCCCCAGTGAGGCAGTTACGAGGAATGATGGTCCCTACCTTCCCACCACTCTGAGTCTTCCCCCAGGGTACTTTCCCAGCACCTTGAGGTGCCTTCTCTTGCCTTCCTTTGCTCTACCCTCTTCATACCTCGTCTTGTTCTGGGAGACCAGAGAGGAGGGGAGCTGGTTGCAGTAGGAGGGGGAGACCTCCCAGCTTCTTCTGCATCCTGGCTCATCTCTGCCTCAACCCCTCTTCCTCCTCTCCTCTATTCTGGACTGCTCTCTGCCCCAGCCTCTTCTTGCTCACTAAACCCTGTTCCCTTTTCAGCTTCCAGCACCTCCTCCTTCCAGTCTGCTCCCTCTTCTCCCTCATCATCGTCCCACCACCAAACCCTTGCCTCTGAGTGTTCTTCCCTTGGGGGTTCCCCAGCTGATGCCTCCTCCCACCCCCAGCATCCAGCCGGTCCATGACACTCCAATAATCAGGTTAGAAACAGGTCAATGGAAGTTGTCTCATGTGTTAATGCATTGCACTGGTCCATCACATGCTCACGCATCAGTCCCTGTAACGCAGCCCTGTATCAGGAAGTTTATATATGTTTGATGTTTTATTACATTTTTATTTTATTTTTATTTTATTACGTTTTTATTTTGCTGGAAGCCTCCCAGAAAGGAGAGGGTGTTGTTAGCCAGATGGGTAGGGTATTGTTATTAATTATTATTATTATTATTATTATTATTAGTCTGAGCAGGTTGTTGTGCCAAAAAAATCAGACTGAAGGAACAGAAGAATTGACAATTTGCTCAGAAACAGACCAAGATACTCTGGCAAGCCCAAGTGGCTCAGTGGTTTAGACCACAGTGCCACCCACGTCCCTACATTCACAAGGTAAGTACCCAACAAACGTAACAAAACGGCCCCACTTTCCCCAAAGCCATTTGACAACGCAATCAAAAAGCTTGCTATTCTAGGATTCTGAAAGCATCCCTTCCCGAAACACCTATGAAAGCATTTAACTAAATGTGCCCCGTATACTTAAGCTTGCATTCATGCTCCATTTTGTTTGTCATCCATTACCTTCAGAGAACAGAACGTTTACATCACTGCCACAATTCTCAAGAGCCCATCTCTCGGTTCTGCTCAGCGCAAGCTCCCAAAGTTACCAAACTGAAAAGAGTTTGGAGGGAAACGGAAGATGCTGTAATATTTATCAAATTTAAACTGCCTAACACTTCAAGGAACTATAGATCCATTATGAATACCTTAACAGCGCACACGACTTCGTGGTACATTTGTGAATAAAAATTGTTTTTCCCCAAAATAATAAATACACGCATTGTGCAAGCTTCTGCAACTGTACATGTCTTTGCCAAACAAGAAAGGAGCACAGAAACAAGACAACATTGATAACACGATAAGAAAGATGTTAGATTTGGGCTTAGAGCTACCATACAAGCCTTAGTACTAAAAACATGGAAGAAAGCTAATGGGTGTTTTGTTTGTTTTTTAAGATGGGGAAAATCTTTAATCTAAGAATAGTGGCAGGTGTGTGTTTGCTCTTTAAGGCGTTTTAGTGTTTTTAAAACACTCTTTCGCTCATTCTGAAATTACACCTTATAGAAGAATGTTAGTTTTTATGGTGGGAAGCACTGAGAAGATATCTGGCAAGAAGAAAATATTTTTATGTGCACGGGACTTTTTCTGTGTGCATTCTAGGGCTTTCTCATCTCCCGACAAATTATAGTGTCAAGTACAATTTCTGCATTTCAAATAAAAGGACACAACTAATTCTATGTTGTGTAGTATGTTTCAGCCCCTTGATATCTGCTGATCATAATATGCTGCTAGTGACTGCTAGAATAAAATTTTCTTTAACTTGAATTTTACATTCTGCTGAGCTTTCTCACCTGCCTCAGATTTTCAACAACTGTAAAGAATCTAATAAAAAGTCTGGTAACCCACACAATCTATCGACAAATTAGCATGTGAAGTAGAGATGCTTTTTTCGAATCATGCCATTTTCCATGTTGTAAAGTTTCTGTGAACATGGAAGTTTTAGAATCAAAAGGTTTGCATCGTTCAGAAAGATGCACACATGTTTGATAGGATAAACCTATGGAGTGCAGACAGACCCGAGTCACAATATGATCATTTGGACCAAGAATCAAACCTTGGTTTGTTGTAGTAAATGAGGATCAGAAGTCATGAATCACCGCAACAAGGCATAAAGACCTTCAGGATTCATAAACGCAATGCCAAACTATGGCTTAGCGTCATAAATGGGGCTCCACCAGTTCTGAGTCATTAAAGGTGAGTTATGTTAGTATTTTTAAGATGGGATATGCATCAAGTAAATAAGGATTCAGTTTAGCTAAGTTGTCTATGTTTACCTTAACATCTGAAGTCTGACCCTACTGACCCATTTTTACTGAAAAGGAAGTCCCACTGAGTTCAGTAGGCTTGACTTACAATTAAACATAGTGCAGCAGGTATATAATGACAACATTCTATTGATTTTAACCAAGTATTTTCTCAGCTCTCCCATTTCTAAATACAGAATTTTGTTGTAATTTGCTAGATGTTTTAACTGTTTGTTCCATTGTTTCACAGCAACATTTGAAATGCTTGTTTTGTAATCCTTATAAAAGTATCAAACTTGTTGAACAAAAAAGGATAATATTACTGCTTTAGGAGTAACTGACTTATATTTGACTGGTCTACTGACCAAATATTTTACCACTAGTCTATGTCTACTCCCAAGTCACAAGGGATGTCAGAACAGACATATAAGTATCTTAATTTTGTGTACACATGTTTATCAAAAATACCTGATCAAGGCCTTACCAATATTCAATCATTTAGAAATCTTAACATTGTTTTGCCCTGCTGTTCCACGTTATCAGATACATCTTCATGCATCTTCCATGCCCACAAAGGAACTACAGTGGTGCCTCGCAAGATGAAAAGAAGCCGTTCCGCGATTCTCTTTGTCTAGCGGTTTTTTCGTCTTGCAAAGCAAGCCCATTGACAGCTTAGCAGATTAGCGCTATTAGCGGTCTAGCGGCTTTTAGCGATCAGCTGTTAAGTGGCTTATCAGCGGATCAGCTGTTAAGCGGCTTAGCGGCTTAGGAAAGGGGGAGAAAGTGAAAAAACCCGTGGGAACCCGCAAGATTTTTTCGTCTTGCGAAGCAAGCCCATAGGGAAATTCGTTTTGCGAAGCGTCTCCAAAACAGAAAACCCTTTCGTCTAGCGGGTTTTCCGTCTTGCGAGGCGTTTGTCTTGCGGGGCACCACTGTATCAAGTGGGTTCCCAATCTCAGCACCCAAGACGGTCTCGAAGGAGATGCTCTTCCAGATATTTGGGGCCTCAGTCATTTAAGCACCAACACTGAATTGGGCCTGGAAACAAGCTGGCAACCAGGGCAGCTGTTTTAAGACAGGGGTTATATGTTATCTAAATGGAACCCCCAGCCAATAAACCGGCTGCTGCATTTTGGACTAACTGAAGTTTCTGGGTCGTCTTCAAGGACAGCCCCATGTAGAGTGCATTGCAATAATCCAATCTGGAAGTTACCAGAGCATGGAGTACAGAGGCCAGCTCACTTCTGTCCAAAATGGGTCATACCTGGCGATCCATCTAGAGTTGGAAAAAAGAAACTCCTAGCCACCAATAATAATAATAATAATAATAATAATAATAATAATAATAATAATAATAATAATAATAATAATTTATTATTTATACCCCGCCCATCTGGCTGAGTTTCCCCAGCCACTCTGGGCAGCTCCCAATCGAGTGTTAAAAACAATACAGCATTAAATATTAAAAACTTCCCTAAACAGGGCTGTCTTCAGATGTCTTTTAAAAATAAGATAGCTGCTTATTTCCTTGACATCTGATGGAGGGCGTTCCACAGGGCGGGTGCCACTACCCAGATGGCCCTCTGTCTGGTTTCTTGTAACCTCACTTCTCGCAGTGAAGGAACCGCCAGAAGGCCCTCGGTGCTAGATCTCAGTGTCCGAACCAAGACCTCCTGAGCCTCTAGTGACCGCGTTGAATCCAGGAGAACCCCAACGAGTTGTGAACCCAACAGGATGAGTGCAAACCAATCCAGGGCAGGCAATCCCCCCAGCTCCTGGACACTGGAGCTGGGAAATATCTGGGTTTTCAGCATCACAGCTGAACATTGGGGTATACTGATATATCATAACGTCTGAAATAAGGATGGAGCTATGTAGAGACATTGGCTGGCTTCACGGTTTTTCCCACACTGTGATTTTTGCAAAGCACACACAACACACATCATGATTCGCGATATATTGCCAGGTCAAAATTTTTGAAACCAGTATCACGATACAGACTTCAAACCGGTTTTGGACGATGCACCAATATATCACCCAGCCCTACTGGGCATGAGACCCTGGGGCACATAACACCTCTGACTTTTCAGGGTTCAGCTTCAGTTTATTGGCCCGCATCCAACCCACCACTACTTCCTGAGATGCTGGGTTCCTTATAGTTCAAAGAAAGTCCTCCCTCCAATTGCAACAGGAAACGTAAAAAGCAAATTCAACTGGTAATTATTGCCTGAGTGACCCGTACTTTTCCTGTTATCAAACATGGTAATTTTATAGGAAACTAAATTATACATACATGTTGTGTTCTGAAAGTAACAAAGTTATTTTCTCTGTATAAGAATGCTTAACAACAACCACAAGAAGACTATTGCATAGTCTGTTATTGCAAAATGTCTGCAAAAAAAAAAAAGTTTTCCATGGCTTCAGAATATCCAGGAATTTTTACATCTGTAAAAGAGACTGAAGGACAGAACTGTGCCCAAAGCAGAGAGAGGTATTTTTAGCAGGTGAAGGGGACAGGTAGCTATGCCTCAATACATGCAACTTCATTTCTATGTATCATCTGCATATAGATGGCCTCACATTCTCAATCTTCTGATGAACTCTCCCAGCAGCTATATATATGTGTGTTTGTGTGTGTGCACGCACGCATGGGACACAGGATGGAATCCTGAGAAACCCCACTACACAATTTCCATGAGACCAAGCAAACGTCTCCTCATGCTTCACTTTAGGGGCAATCTTACAGCTAGAAGCAGAACAAGTACTGTCACTGTATTTCCAATTCTCATCCCACAAAGTCTCTCCCCAGAGGATACCATGGTCAACAGTATCAAAAGTCGCTGAGAAATCAACAAGACTCAACCAAGGACACGCTCCTCCTGTCTTTCTCCAGAGCACCCGGGTGATCAAAGATCATTTCAGTGCCAAAGCTAGGCCTGAAGCCAGACTGAAACAGACCGAGAGAATCTCATTCTTCTGAAGTTGCATTCTGAAGTCGCATAGCTGTGTTATCACTCTACCCTGAAATAAAGATATCCATTCTGTATGCAACTTACTCAATGTTTAGCTTTGCAATCACTTTTCTGTAACAGTCCAGCAGTGTCTTCTACTGTGTTTGCTGATATACGTTTATTTTCATTTATATATGAAGTATTTATGTACAAACGCACATGTGCATATACAGTGGTACCTCGGTTTAAGAACAGCCCTGTTTACGAACTACAGATTCGGTTTACGAATTCCACAAAACCGGAAGTAGTGTCCTGGTTTGCAAACTTTACCTCAGTCTAAGAACGGAATCCAAACAGTGGAAGGGCCCCGGCAGTGGGAGGCCTCATTTGGGAAATCACGCCTCAGTTTAAGAACTGTTTCAGCTTAAGAACGGACTTCTGGAACGGATTAAGTTCGTAAACCGAGGTACCACTACATGTGTATTTAATAAGGGACTGTGTTATTCTGCTGGCTGTTCTCAGGACACCCCGATTAAAACTTGGGCAGGGGGTGCTGAGACAAAGCATGAGACAAGAGCATGAGACAAAGAGCATGAGACAAAGAGGCTGCACCCACTCTGTATAGGTACTTCAAGCCACAGGAGTCTTAATTTAATAGCGTTGCCCTAATTTGCATCAGTAGAAGCTCTGGGAATTGCTAGTCTAACTCTTTAAAAGGAGACACAGTGCACAGAACTGGTCCCCACCCCCCAAATGCACTAGCATCATCACCTACTTGAAGCCTTGTGGTGCACTTTGCCAGCAATGCTATCCAAAAGCTGTAGACCCCTTCAAAGGCAATATGATGCCAAGTCAATAACTGGAATTACCAATTTCTACTTCTCAATTTCTTCTTCTCAATTTCTACTCCTCTCCACACTCTGGCAACTTGGTTGTTGTGTATCCAGTTGGCTGCAGATAGTTGGAGAAACCCCAAGTCCCTTCAGCCAGTGGTCTCAAATTCTTCCCCATTGTTGACTTGAATAATGTAGAACAGAAAAGGTCAACGGGGAGATGGGGGGGTTCTCCAGGTTTTGGAGCTGGGAGGGAAAAGATGACCCCACAACTGCCAAGACATTCTCTGCCCACCCCTGTAGCTCAAAATTGGTAGAATGGCCACTCACTGAGGGCAGGAAACAGTCCACTGGTATCCTTACTGCAGTATCAAGACTGACAGCAACGCAAATCACCTAGCCAAGCTGCATGTTAGGTTAAGAGTGTGTGTCTTAAGTTTCCATCTATTTACTTTAAAAATTGCAACTGCTTGAGGGAAGAGAGCAATATGAATCAGAATCACTTTGTGCATGGGAAAGGGCTTAAAATCCCACCAAGTTGCTATACGTACCAATGCATGGTTTTCCCAGTAGTGATGTATGGAAGTGAGTCTATAAAGAAGGCTGATCGCCGAATAATTGATGCTTTTGAATTATGGTGCTGGAGGAGACTCTTGAGAGTCCCATGGACTACAAGAAGATCAAACCTCTCCATTCTGAAGGAAATCAGCCCTGAGTGCTCACTGGAAGGACAGATCCTGAAGTTGAGGCTCCAAGACTTTGGCCACCTAGTGAGAAGAGAAGACTCCCTGGAAAAGATCCTGATGTTGGGAAAGATGGAGGGTGCAAGGAGAAGGGGACGACAGAGGACGAGATGGTTGGATAGTGTTCTCAAAGCTACTAACATGAGTTTGACCAGTGGAAGACAGGAGTGCCTGGTGTGCTCTGGTCCATGGGGCCACGAAGAGTTGGAGATGACTAAACGACTAAACAACACAAATAAGAGTAGGGCTACTGAAATTAATAAATAATAATAATAACTTATTTCTACCCCGCCCATCTGGCTGGGTTTCCCCAGCCACTCTGGGCGGCTCCAACAGAATATTAAAAGCACAATAAAACATCAAACATTAAAAGCTTCCCTGAACAGGGCTGCCTCCAGATGTCTTCAAAAAGTCAGGTAATTGTTTATTTCCTTGACATCTGATGGGAAGGCATTCCACAGGGTGGGCGCCACCACCGAGAAGACCCTCGGTAGGGAACATTTATTCCTGAATTAAATTTAGTATAATACAGTACAAGGGTTTTTTTCAGCCGGAACTCAGTTCCGGCACCTCTCAGGTGGGCGCCATTGCCATTAGAAGAGAACAAGGGAGGTGTTCACTATGGCTTCCAATACCTCTTTTTCGACAGAGAGACAGCTATGACAGCCATCAGCATTTCCCCTCCCAGGCAGCTTCATGAGGGATTTGCTGCAGGGGAAAAGGGGAATAAACCCATTTTGTTCTTTTAACACCCCCCCCCCCGCCGCCTTAAAATTGAATATTTATCAAACTCGGCCCTCCAGCTGTTTTGAGACTACAATTCCCAGCATCCCTGACTACTGGTCCTGCTAGCTAGGGATCATGGGAGTTGTAGGCCAAAAACATCTGGAGTGCTGAGGTTGAGGAAGCCTGCTCTGAAGGGTATCCCAGTTGTGTCAGGAAAGGATCTTCGTTCCAAAGGCAGCTTCTGTAAAATAAATACAGATATGGCTTGCACAAATCCCCTCTTTATTCCTGAAGCCCACCACACTGTTCTGAGGAGTCCTATCCACCCCCTTTTTTGTGGGGGGCTGCCTTTTCCCTCCAGTCCAAAGCCGCCTCTTCTACACCACAGACACAACCCATTGAACACCATATGCAGTGACGCCGACAGATTTACTGCTGAAGGAGTGGGAAATAGGTGTGTCTTAAAAGTAATTCAGTTTCAGCATTCAAAATAGAGCTAATTTGGAGCGACAAGCTCCCTTCCACTAAAAAATACAGATTCCCAACTTTAAATAGAAACCGTGCGTGCAGTCAGCTCCCAAGAGTGAAGCACTTAAATCCTTTTATTACGGTTCTGTGAAAGTATTGTTGGTTACAGTTATCAAATCCCCACTGAATATAGCAGGGTCCCAATCCTTCTACTGCGTTGCAGCAGAGGGGTTGCAGGACTTCCTCAGCTATGAAGCCAGAACGGATCCTGTTTGCAACCAGAGGTACCACTGTATTCTCAAACGAGCAAGAAGGGGGCTTCATCTTCCAATCTCAGCGCTGTGTGCTGTGCACTAAAACAGGAAGATTAAAAACATATCACAAAAGCAGGCAGAGAGATATTATCCCCCCCCCCAGCACCATCTCAGTGCTGAGTTCAGGAGATAATATTGCAGCATCTGGAGAAGGCTGTAGGCCACAGGTTAGCATTACAAAATGCTCTCAACACCGAAGCCCCAATGACAAACTTGTTAATTTATTGTATGTCATTACTGTGGGATATGGAGCAGTCAAGTACAACATTCCTTGTTTTCCTAGAGTGGACATGCAGGGGAATGTTTGGTCCAGCCAGTCGAAAACTTCCTGTTTCCTCCTGGCTGGGAAATCCTTCCTTTGCATGTGACTATAGGTGGGTGTGACCTTACCTGTGCAGGTAACAAAAGGACAAGGAACACAGCACACACACACACTTTGACTTCCTCCATCACTGGAGCAGCTTTTAAGCTAGAAATACCCTGTTAGCTTTCAGCCAACAGAGGACACTGGGATTATTCCCATATGGGATAGACTCACATGTATATATCTGTAACTAAACCTGCCTTCAGCGATCCCACTGCAAACTGATGTGAGTGAACTTTTATATACTTTAAACAAGATTGTGGCATGTTTATTCTTTTTAAGAGGGATATAAGGGATCTTACCAGGAACATACAATTCAATACTGAATTGTATGGGAGAGAGGCTAACAGAAGCCTGCAACCAGCTATCCGCTGTGCATTTAAAAGGAGAATGTAAAACTTTGCTAAGTAAAAACTTGCTAGCGCAAGTTAGGAAGGATATTAATAGACAATATATCCTTCATAAAGAAGGCTGATCGCCAAAGAATTGATGCTTTTGAATTATGGCGCTTGAGGAAATTCTTGAGAGTCCCATGAACTGCAAGAAGATCAAACCTATCCATTTGAAGGAAATCAGCCCTGAGTCCTCACCGGAAGGACAGATCCTGAAGCTGAGGCTCCAATACTTTGGCCTCCTCATGAGAAGAGAAGACTCCCTGGAAATGACCCTGATGTTGGGAAAGATGGAGGGCACAAGGAGAAGGGGACGACAGAGGACGAGATGGTTGGATAGTGTTCTCGAAGCTACCAGCATGAGTTTGACCAAACTGCGGGAGGCAGTGGAAGACAGGAGTGCCTGGCGTGCTCTGGTCCATGGGGTCATGAAGAGTCAGACACAACTAAACAACAACAATCCTTCTCCTGCCTCCTTGAATATTCCCACAATTACCATGCACTAAAGGGGTCTCAGGGATGTGGGTGGCGCTAGGACTTGCTGATCAGAAGGTCGGCGGTTTGGATCCCCGTGACGGGGTGAGCTCCCGTTGCTCGGTCCCTGCTCCTGCCAACCTAGCAGTTCGAAAGCGTGTGAAAGTCAAGTAGATAAATAGGTACTGCTCTGGCGGGAAGGTAAACAGCGTTTCCGTGCACTGCTCTGGTTTGCTAGAAGCAGCTTAGTCATGCTGGCCACATGACCCGGAAGCTGTACACCGGCTCCCTCGGCCAATAAAGCGAGATGAGCGCTGCAACCCCAGAGTCGGCCACGACTGGACCTAAGAGTCAGGGGTCCCTTTACCTTTATCTTAAAGGGGTCTCAATGGACTCAGATCAAATGCTCCAAGTGGACCTCCTGCGTTCATATCATCCCCCTTCTGGCAGTTCAAAACTATAAGGAGAAAGCAGGTAGCTCTGTTTAGAATGACTGAAGAGACTCTGTTTGTAATGTAAGTAGGATATGAATGTGGCAGGGAGGGGCATATAGCATCATGCAACTGTCAAGCTGGAGGGGCCACGGCGGTCATCTGGTCCAGGCCCCCGCAATGGAGGAATCTTTTGCCCAATGTGGGGCTCAGACCCATGACCCTGAGAATAAGAATCTCATGCTCTACCAACTGCTAAAATCACTCAGTATCTTTCAGCCACATGGTTGCAGTACTCATAAGCAGGGATGGGGACTAATTTGGACTTTATGAAACTATTCGCAAGCCAAAACACAGCCAACTTTCAAAATTCACACATCACCAAATTTTGCAAGGTGGTCGTCCGGCCATGTACTATGTTAAAAAATGCACACACAAATGCATATTGAAGATAGCATGCAAAAAGGTCCCACTTTCCAAACACAGTGCGTTCCCATTCAGGAAAGTTTATTAGGAGAAAGTTGGCATAACAAGTTAATTGTTTCCATTATTTCCTACAGAAATGTTTCTAATCTGTGATTTGTCCATCGTCTCTCCTTCCCCTCCATGGTTTCTGCCCGAAACTGCTAGAGCCAGTCAACAAAAACCGAACAAAGGAAAAACTGATTTCTCCGATCTCTCACCCTCCCTCTCCATGGTTTTCTGCCTGAAATGGCTGACCAGCGAAACACAAACAAGGAAGGAAGTAGGCATATTCCAGCTGTTTGGATTTTTTAATCAGCTGCTTGTGGAGCAAGGTTTGGGTAGAATTCTTTGGGAATGGATAACTCAGATTTCAGATAACAAGTGTTCAGATAGTGGGATTTGCACGTACTGGGAGAAATTCACACTAAAATGCTTATTTTCACGAGGATTTTTTTTTTAAAGAAAAGTTTGAAAATTGATACAGAAATATGGCAAACAGAATTTAAGATTGGAAATATGAGAAATCCAAGAAAACCTGAAACGGACAGATTTGCTCCTCTTTAGCCAGGAGAGTCACGGTAGACTCAAGACACTTTCTTCCCTAATGCCTGAAGCATGAAGAATAAGCTAGGCAGCTGTTGTGGCCAAAGGTATCCAATGTCCCCATTCTAGAACAGCAAGGGATGTGTGCTAACAGAACTTCCCTCTCTGCAGCCCCCCCCCCAACTCAAAATCAGCTCCAGAGGGTTGGGGGCACACTCTGAAGAAAATGCCGGCCAAGGAGGACCAGATGAAACTTAAGTGCGGCTACACCAGCAGAAATCCACCAGCGCCGATGCAGCCATAGGTCATGGCAGCAATGCACAATGCCAAATCTACAACCAGCTGCTTCCGTCAAGTCATGGAGAGCAGACCTCAGCAATGGGGCCAATCAATTTAGCTACGTCTTCCCATACAAAACAAAGAGTTGGAAGCTCTGCGCAAACACTAGATGAAATCCATTTAAGAAGGATGAGCAAGCTCTGCACAAAGGAAAAAATATCAGGAAGGTATTTTTCATCCCTATCAATTAATTATTATTATTATTATTATTATTATTATTATTATTACATTGAAAAGAAGAAATAACCATTCTCCTTAAGTGCAAGGTGTCCCAGCTTCTTAATCCAGTTTCAATAGGCAGGTACAGAAACAGCAGCGTGTTTAACAACCCAAAACCCACTTTAGAAAGCAATTTCAGGGCACCTCAAAGAATTATCTCTTTGGCATTACTAATGAATGGGTTTTTGGATTTTTTTTATCCTACAGATGAGGCATATTAGGAGAATATGTTAACGGGATCAGGCTGTAGCAAATCCTATAGACGTAAACAGGGTCAAATACTACCTGCAAAGTTATTTGCACACTTTGGTCCATCTATCCTCCTTTCTTACATTCCAGCCAGGCTCAAATCAGATTCTTTTCCTTGGCTTATGAGGTAGATCGACTACGACAAAGCTAAAAAACCCCAAACCCAGCGCACTATTCTGATGAAACTCTTTTCCTCAAGGCCGTTCTTCTGTGGCAGTTTCCTTATCAGAAGGCAGCAGACATAACACATTGCGCCTCTCCTGAAGCATTGAAAGCAAATGCATCCTTACAGGAAAAAGCTAAAGGATTGGAAAGGCAGAATATATACAGTATATATATATATGCTTTCATAGAGTCTACCTTTGCTAGACAGTGCAAAACTAGAGAGGGAGGAGGAGGAGAACAGATTATTTGGAGTCCATTTCAAAACAAATACTTAATCTCAGGAGTTCCTGAAGTCTCATGGCAAGAACCATAGACAAGGAAGAAGAGAATCAAAGGCTGTGGAGAGGCCCAAGCATGATTTGAAGTTCATACAAAGTAAGGAACTGCTACAGCATTCCCTGTGGGCTCCCTGTGGAAGACCGCCTGGGGTTTTGTAGGCAAGTATTTTGTCCTCCCAAATATTGGCTGGACCAGAAGCCAATAGTTAATTCATTTCCCACATGGGGAAAGTCACTGAGCTACATATATGGTGCCAGCTTGGGTAAGGTAAAGGTAGAGGACCCCTGGACAGGTAAGCCCAGTTGGATTTGACTATGGGGTGCAGCGCTCATCTCTGCTTTTAGGCCGAGGGAGCCGGCATTTGTCCACAGACAGCTTTCCTGGTGATGCGGCCAGCAGGACTAAACTACTTCTGGAGCAACAGGACACCGTGACTGAAACCAGAGCACACAGAAACACCATTTCCCTTCCCATTGCAGCAGTACCTATTTATCTACTTGCACTGGTGTGCTTTCGAACTGCCAGGTTGGCAGGAGCTGGGACAGAGCAACGGGAGTTCACCCCATTGCAGGCATTCAAACTGCCGGCCTTCCAATTGGCAAGTCCAAGTGGCTATGGGGTTTAGACCACAGCGCCACCCACATCCCTCACTTGGGTAGGGAAGAGCCAAGCACCCCACTTTTTGTCTTGGCCACACAAAAATACAATCGTACCTTGGTTGTCGAATGCCTTGGTACGTGGACTTTTTCGATCCTAAACAACACAAACCCGGAAGTGAGTGTTCCGTTTTGCAAACGTTTTTCGGAAGCTGAACGTCTGACACTGCTTCCGGATAAGTGCAGGAAGCTCCTACAACCAATCGGAAGCCACGCCTTTGTTTTCGAACCATTCCAGGAGTCAAAATGATTCCCGGAATGGATTAAGTTTGACAACCAAGGTAGCACTATATCAATGCACTAGGGGAGATTAATCATTGGTCACGCTGGCTGTGGTGGATAAGAACCAACATTATTATTTATTGCATTTATATACTGTCCTTCATCAAAAGATCTCAGGGTGGTTCACAAAATAAAATACAGGATAAAACACAAGCAAATAATTAAACCAAAACAATAACCCCTCCTTCCCACAAATACATGTAAAAGGCTGTAGGATATTCATCAGCCCAAGGTCTGGTTGAAGAGGAATGTTTTTGCCTGGTGCCTAAAAATACATAATGAAGGTGCCAGGCGAACCTCCCTGAGGAGAGCATTCCACAAATGGGGAGCCACTGCAGAGAAGGCCCTGTTCTCATGTTGCCACCCTCCGGACCTCACAAGGAGGTGGCACAGGAAGAAGGACCTCAGAAAATAATCTCAGGGTCCAGGTAGGTTTATATGGAAAGAGGCAGTCCATGCGTTCCTGAGCCATTAAAGGCTTTATAGATCAAAGCCAGCATGTTGAATTGGGCCCGGAACACCACCCAACACCTGCCGCCATAGAAGCAGAACAACCACAAAATGATTTATTAGACAGCATTTAGCTTTTTTAAGGAAAAAAAAAATCTAGCCTGTATTTTCAAGTGACTCCTTTGTAGCCTAAAAAGAGAACCACCACATCTTCAGGAAAGCATTTCTGTCTGGGTACCCAAGAAAGAAATGTGATTCTTACTTGCCACAGATAGAGATGGGGGTGAAATTTGATTCAGTTGACATTTAAAGGCAACCCGACCTAATTTGCCCTTTCCGAAACAATACACTAAATGAAAACACAGCCATCCTTCAAAATTCACGCTTCCCTGAATTTTGCAATGAAGTTTTCAATCCAAATAATGTGTACAAAAATGCATACTGTTAGCGAAGATAAAATTGCATTATGTTAGAGTAGATTGCTTTGCGAAAACATGCACATTTAGCAAAATTGCCTACAAAAATGTTTAAATAAGGAGAAATATGCACTAAAGTGCTGACAAGTTCTCATGAGGATTTTTTTTTTTAAGCAAAACTGTTCTGCAAGTATGAACAACTCAAGAGCAGAAAAATGAGGAACCGAGAAAACCAAATTGACATATCAACCCATCACTAGGCAACCTTGGAGATTTTTCATGTTTTTAATGTAACGCTTTCATTTACATAATATATTTATATATGTAATATTCTTATTTATTTTTATTTAACTTGTTTTAAACTGTTTTTAATATTGTGTTTTCCATTGTCATGCACTAGGGTGAAGGGTGGGCAATTAATAACAGTAGTAGTAATAATAACAGTGATTAACAAATGTTAGTATCTGTCCATCAGTCAGTTAAAGTGCAAGCACAATCTCGAGGGCCACATGTTTATTAATTAGAAGTGCTTATCGTCTTCCCTTCACTCGGAGGTCCCATGGCAGATATACACTGACTTCAGTATCAAACTTAAGCAAGCATAACTAAAGTAGGAAGCCAAAATACAAAATCAAATAACAGCAACAGCTGCTATCAAAACATATACCATATTTTTCGCTCTATAAGACGCACCAGAGCACAAGACGCACCTAGTTTTTGGAGGAGGAAAACAAGAAAAAAAAATACTCTGAATCTCAGAAGCCAGAACAGCAAGAGGGATCGCTGCGCAGTGAAAGCAGCAATCCCTCTTGTTGTTCTGGCTTCTGGGATAGCTGCGCAGCCTGCATTCACTCCATAAGACGCACACACCTTCCCCCTTTTTAGGAGGGAAAAAGTGAGACTTATAGAGCAAAAAATACGGTATATATCTCCAATATACCTCACCCATTCCCCAAAACCCTGGGTAAAAAGTTACATCTTCATCTGTCACCAAAATGAAAGACGATGGCAAAGATGCTCTGAAGTTATGTTCCATTATATTGCCTTGCCTATTCCTTTTTTGGGGGTTACATTCTGTTATTTTGTTAAGCCATTTTCCTTATGTTCACCAGGGCGGCCCAACCATGGGCAAGGTGAGGCAGCCACCTCAGGCAGTAGGATCCACAGGGGCAGCAGAATCCAATGTAGATCTTTACTGCCCCCTTGTTCCCAACGTAATCTTTATTCACCCCTTCTTCCCCGGCAGGGAGAGGGAGGCCATTTTGTGGTTCGCTTCAGGTGTCAAAATGTCTTGGTCCGTCCCTGATCACCATTCAGGGGTCAGTAATATTTGAGTTGTCCTATGTCGATCAATAGGGACGCGGGTGGCGCTGTGGGTAAAGGCCTCAGCACCTAGGACTTGCCGATCGTATGGTCGGCGATTCGAATCCCTGCGGCGGGATGCGCTCCCGTCGCTCGGTCCCAGCGCCTGCCAATCTAGCAGTTCGAAAGCACCCTTGGGTGCAAGTAGATAAATAGGGATCGCTTACCAGCGGGAAGGTAAACGGCGTTCCGTGTGCTGCGCTGGCTCGCCAGATGCAGCTTGTCACACTGGCCACGTGACCCGGAAATGTCTGCGGACAGCGCTGGCTCCCAGCCTCTAGAGTGAGATGAGCGCACAACCCTAGAGTCTGACAAGACTGGCCCATACGGGCAGGGGTACCTTTACCTTTTATGTCGATCAATCAATCAATAATAAATAAAATCAGGACGTCTTGGTTATCATTCACAGGCCAGCTTTCGAGAATGGCTTTGAGCATTTCACTTCCATCAAAATGCCTCTTCTTTGAGCCTAGCATGTTGTTCTTTTCTCAGATGACAAAGCTCTCAAGTCTGGAGTGCCCTCTCCCTCTAGCACTGCAGAACACACAACAGCAATGTTTGGAGACATTGCCTTTCCGAGCACAAACATAACCAGATGGGCAACGAAGGGCACCTTTGCGGGGAAGTGTGAACAGAAGGAAAGGAAGAAGATGCCAGCCAATCGAGACACCACCAGCGGAGCCTGTCAGAGAGGCAGCTTAGGAGGCTGAAGATGGAGAGTCAGCAACTGAACATTTGACTAGTGTTATTGCTCATCAATGAAGAATACGGTCCACAAAGCTGGCAATCTCACGGCATTACGCAAAATACTGCTTTCAGCACTTGTGAGATGCACCAGTGTTCAAACTTAAGTGGAAAATGCTCCACTTTGAGGAGCCCAGGCAAAAAAAGGCACCTGCAATTTTTGGTTGTGTGTCAAGACCCTGAAGCCACCCTCTCGTCGATGAATAAGACACAAGGACACGGATATTAGCTCAATGGTTATTGGGCAAATTTAGGCCACAGCTTTATTGGTTTCAGAATGTGAGCGGTATTGGCTTAGGCATTGGAATTGACCCGACTATATCTGACTCCTGCCCATCATGCAGGGAGGTCAGTAAGGGTCAACCACCGGGAGCCCCGGCGATGCAAACCAACTTGAGCTCCCCCTGGGTTCCTGACGGGGTTGTGGCATGGCCCTAGCTCTGCCCCGGGCTCCGGACAAGATCCACACACCCTGATTCCTTTAAGGGAATACCCTTAAGCTTGGAGGGGCAGGTGAAGGCCGCACCTCCCCTCCCCCATCATAAGATCAACCAATGCCTAACCACCACTCAAGCCCAAAGCTCGCCACCAAATACCCTCACACCTGCAACAAATCTTTTATGCCTTCTGCAATATTATCTGTTAAGTGGGAAATCCTCCACTGTGAAGAACCCAGGCAAAAAGGCACCTGAGATTTTTGGTTGTAGTTGCTGTCAACTTGACCAATCGGAAGAGATGATGAAAGGCAGTTTGGGTCCTTTGATGATTAAGTACAGTGGTACCTCGGGTTACATACGCTTCAGGTTACATACGCTTCAGGTTACAGACTCTGCTCACCCAGAAATATTACCTCAGGTTAAGAACTTTGCTTCAGGATGAGAACAGAAATTGTGCTCCGGCAGCGCGGCGGCAGCAGCAGGAGGCCCCATTAGCTAAAGTGGTGCTTCAGATTAAGAACAGTTTCAGGTTAAGAACAGACCTCTGGAAAGAATTAAGTCCTTAACCTGAGGTACCAATGCACAATACTACTGCAGAAGTACTAAGTTGCTTGCAAGGGTTTGTATTCTCAACAGATCATAGGGCCTGCTGAAGACCTTGATTTTGTCTGAATTCAAAAGTTATTACTTGGAAAGCTTTCACACCCACTCACTAGAAAATCAGTGTGGGAAACTCAGATATAAGCTAGGCGCCAAATGGCTCCTTAAACCAGGGTTACAGTCGCCAAAACAGAATGCTTAGGGGCCAGACACCTCGAAAGTCCTGTTTCCCCCAATACTTTTAGGTTCCTGAAATTCATTCTGATTATGCAGATAAAATATCACGGATAGAATTCTACAGGATGCAAAATGCGCCTGGGGAATTCTGAGCGCTGTTCTGAATGCAATTGCTGCAAAGTGTCAAACTAAACTTGGGGTCCAGAAGATGGATTATGCTACAGTTTTTCATCAAGCCTGTAGTTGTCTCACAAACAGATAAGGCTACAGGTGGGTCCACGTTTCTTAGAAAGGATCCCGACAAGCAGAAGAGAGAATATAAAGAGGATATAAAGTCGACACGAGGTTCCCCTGATTATTGAGAGATGGGGTTGGAGAGAACTATGAAAGCAAATACAGTGGTACCTTGGTTCTCAAACAACTTGGAACTCAAACAACCTGGAACCCAAACACTGCAAACCCAGAAGCAAGTGTTCCGGTTTGCGAACTTTTTTCAGAAGCCAAACGTGCTCCGTTTTGAGTGCCACACTTACACATTTTGAGTGTTACGCTGAAGTCTGTCTGGTACTGCTATTTATTTTTATTTTTTGTTTTTGCGGCTCTTTTTTGTTTTTGTTTTTTTGTGTGACTGTGTGGAACCCAGTTCAGCTACTGATTGATTGATTGATTGTAGTATATTGTTTTATTGCTTTCATTTTATGGCTCATTGGTCTCGTTAGATAGTAAAATTCATGTTAATTTGCTGTTTTAGGGGTTGTTTTTAAAAACCTGGAACGGATTAATCCGTTTTGCATTACTTTTTATGGGAAAGCGCGCCTTGGTTTTGGAATGCTTTGGTTTTGGAACGGACTTCCAGAATGGATTAAGTTTGAGAACCACTGTACTGATAACCCAAATAAGGGAGAAAAAAGGATTGCAAACTCGTGCAGCTGTCAAATGATAACCGAATATTACTCCAGCATACCAAGGCACAGTAAACTTATGAAGGGTTATTGTTCTGGGAATCACACCTAAAGCTAAAATTGCATATAGTCATAACACATTGTGTTCAATGGAAGGGTGGAGGGGCTTGCCAGAAAAAAAAATTCCCTGGATATCCACTCTTTTTGATTTTATTTTTTTTAATTGCCAAGCATGTGAATCTGAATGTGCACATGTTAAATGTGCGCAACTTGCAGGCTCAAGACTCAAGGTGAGGGAGGACAGAGATGCAATTCTTATACAACAATCCCAGAGTTGGGCTTCTGCATAAAGGAAGAAGGCAGGGAATCAGGCAGAGGGCCTTCTTGGTAGTGGCACCCACCCTGTGGAACGGCCTCCCATCAGAAGTCAAGGAAATAGACAGCTATCTGACTTTTAGAAGACAGATATTATTGTCCTTTTTAGAAGCATATGGCCTCAGATATAATGAATGCAAGTTGCAGTCCCATAAGCTTTGAGTCATTCATACAACAAGCACCAGTTAAAGAAAATGACTTTGTCATGTGATAGGACACAAACCCCAAGCAATATTAGGCATTTCCCCAGCAGAGACGTGGGGTGAATTTTTTTCTAGTGTTTTGTTTAAGCACTTTTGTAAGTTTATTGGTAAGAATGCAGTATCAGTCAAGCTTTACAGTTTCATAGTTTTTGGCTTTGTTTACTAGATCACCCTTCTCCAGGGCATCAGAATATTTTGCAATGCAAAACCGAACATTATCTCATGGAAATCACCTTATGCAAATTGGTCTGATTTGCATAAAGGTTTCCCGGAGAACCCACACATTACTTTACTTTAGCTTGTTTCCAGAGCAAGAAGTCAGGTCTGGAGGAATTGATTATTCAGGGCAAATTTACACAACAGCCCCAAAGAAAGTCACCCCATAATTAACAGGCCACAAGTCAATAAAGCTTAATGCAAAAAGCTGTAAGCAAGGACACTTTCTATGGAAGTTACCAAGTTTATAACAAAACACCATAGGGAAAGATGGAAACCCAGCGCTATTTCCTAATATATGGCAAACGTTTTAACCCTACAGCTGGAAGCTTGACCCTGAAGTATTTAAATACATCAGGATAGCTTGGTTGTTAACTTTACAACAATTTATTGTAATCGTTAAGAGTGAATTTCTGTTTAATTATTATTTGCTGAGGTTTCGAGAGTCAATTTTATTGTGTATAGTCTAATAGATTATTATTACTTTATTTGATATACGTTGTTCAATTTTAAAGTTATGCTTTATTACGACTTTTTGTATTGGATCAGATTACTATTAGGTGTGTGTAAAGTGCCGTGTGTGTATATGTAGTAATATAGAAAAGCGGTCTACAGATTAAAAGTGAAATGAAAAATGAAATGAAATTGAGACTAGGTGGGAGGTAGAAGTAAGGTTTAAGGAATGCACTTATCTCAGCTGTTTTACTATAGAACTCAAGTTTTCAAGACTAGCAAGGGAGCAATGAGACACCACTGGGCAAAACACTGAACAGCATGTGCCCTGCTATTTTTTCTAGGAAAGAGGTGCCAGAACTCATCATGAACATCTCCCTTGTTCTCTTAAAATGGCAATGGCACCCACCTGAGAGGTGCCAGATCTGAGTTCTGGCAGGGGGGAAAAATCAGTACAGTGGTACCTTGGTTCTCGAACACCTCCGTTGTCGTATGTTTCGGTTCTCGACCACACAAACCCAGAAGTAAATGCTTCCATTTTCAAACTTTTTTTGGAAACCGAATGTGCGATGCAGCTTCCAATGAGTGCAAGAAGCTCTTGCAACCAATGGGAAGCCGCACCTCAGTTTTCAATCGTTTTGGAACCCGAACGGGCTTCCGGAACCGATTTCGTTCGAGAACCGAGATACCACTGTATGTATATTTCATTCATTCATTCATTCATTCATTCATTCATGTGTATTTATTCCCCAAAGAGCTTAAACATCCTAAACATGTGTAAAAAAAAGGTAAAGGACCCCTGACAGTTAAGTCCAGTCGCGAACGACTCCGGGGTTGCAGTGCTCATCTCGCTTTACTGGCCGAGGGACCTGTCATTTGTCTGCAGACAGTTTTTCAGGTCATGTGGCCAGCATGACTAAGCCGCTTCTGGCAAAACCAGAGCAGCGCACGGAAACGCTGTTTACCTTCCCGCCGGAGCGGTACCCATTTATCTACTTGCACTTTTTTTGATGTGCTTTCGAACTGCTAGGTTGGCAGGAACTGGGACAGAGCAACGGGAGCTCACTCCATTGTGGGGATTTGAACCGCCGACCTTCTGACTGGCAAGTCCGATTGGCAAGCCCAAGAGGCTCAGTGGTTTAGACCACAGCACCACCTGCAGGTACTTCTTAATAAATTATACTATGTCCAACAACCCTACCAGATAGGTCATTCTTCAGTGAAGCCACTGAACATTCCCCCCACTCACATGTTAGCATCTCCTTTAATACAAACCTTATCTTTAACAGCCCAAGACTTGAGAAGCCGGGTCTCTCTAAAGAGGGAATAACCAATACATGGCTGGAATGTGTACTACAAAGTGCACTGCAAGACCAATTAATTCTTCTAACATCATTATTCTGCTCTAAGCCACAATAAAGAAACACATCGGATCCGAGCAAACAAGCCAAAGCAACCCAAGGACACTTCACTTTCGTCAGAACATTGTCAGGAACAATTCCTCCCAGTGCACAATTACGAATTTGTCATCTCTGCAGACTCAAGTTCTTAACATGCAGTGCAGCTCTTTGCAGTGAAATTTAAGCATCTCCCTCCTAAAAAGTTAGCATCCACTTATATTACCACTTGCACTGTTGAAAAATGGCCAGCTTTACAAGATAACTCTTTTTTTCCAATATGACTTTTTTCTGCCTGAAATTCATTCCGATTGTGCAGGTAACATTTAACAGATAAAATTCCACAGGATGTGCTGCTGGTGTGTGAGAACAGTCAAGACCCAAGGATCCCCAGGCATGCGACTCTAGATGGTGGAGACGTGAGGCGCCATCCTGGCATCTTCACTTGGTCGCAAGTGGCCAACAGCCAGGTGCAAAATGCGCCTGGCTCCTAGCTAATTTCGAACGCTGCCAACAGAGTATACTATGCTTACCAAAGTAGTCCAATATTTATGGATAAGTGAGATGGCATGGCAATGTGGTATAATACAAAAGAGCCCCCCTCCTGGCAGAAAAACCCACCCAATTTATTGTATGAGTTCTATAGGTGTTAAGCATCGTTCCTGCAACTTTTAAACTTCTCTTCTTCCCCAGAGCCACAGCTTTGTTTCAATGAACGAAAGAAAACAGTTGGCACAATATAAGCAAGAAAGCAAACAGTAAAAATCTTACATTGGGAAGGACTCACGCATCACTAAATTCCTACATTTGCCTTGTACATTTCACTTAACAGCTTAATAACCCCAGTCTAGAACTCAATCCTGGGTACTGGCTAGGTAGGTCAACCAAAATGTTTTGACAACTGCCTTATAGAGATGAATGTTTGCTTCCAAACACCTACCTAATTAGGACCATTTGGTTTCTACCAAACAATAAACAGGTACAACCCTGGCTCCGACAATGAAATAAACCCCCAGAAGTCTTAGTTCAATACAGCTCCTTAACTGAATATTTAAATCAGGCCTATAAACACTAAGAAAAGCAATACTGCCTGCTCCATAAATGCAACCTACTGCCAATTCTGCATAGCAATTTTAAGGGAACAAGAACTGGCTTCCATCTGACCTGCCAGTTAAGACATCACTTAACTCTATATCCATGCCATTATGTTGCTGTACAGTGGTACCTCGGGTTACATACGCTTCAGGTTACATACACTTCAGGTTACAGACACCGCTAACCCAGAAATAGTACCTCAGGTTAAGAACTTTGCTTCAGGAAGAGAACAGAAATCGTGCTCCAGTGGCATGGCAACAGGAGGAGGCCCCATTAGCTAAAGTGGTGCTTCAGGTTAAGAACAGTTTCAGGTTAAGAATGGACCTCCGGTACCACTGTATTATTTACAGGCCCATCACCACATGGGGGAGCCATTTTCAGAAATGCCAGCCCGACAAGAGATCATGAGAATTGTCTCATGGTGGCCTAAGGAGCCTACAGAAAACCCCTCCCTCCTTTGCCAGCCTAGTAAGTAACCTGCTTGCATGAAACTCCTTGTCACCTGTGGCATCTAGACTAGTTGCTAAAAACAAGGATGCATCGTGTCAATATATGATTAAGGAAAATAAACTAGATTTGGGTGTGAAGTCAACACAATTCAAAGTCTTGGTGCTGACCTTCAAAGCCCTAAAATGGCTTTGGCCCTGTATATCTGAAGGAGCATCTCCACCCCCATTTTTTCAGCCCAGACACTGAGGTCTGCATCCATGAACTCAACAGGTACACTTTATCATGGAGCTACAGTAACAGGAGCTACACCTGATGAATTTCTGTGTTAGATTGTCCCTAGCCATGTACCTTATTGAGGTGTGTAAATGGTAACTTGATCTATGTTTATACCATGTATTGACTTGTGGAATAAAGCCTTCAGGAGTCAAACAATATTTAATAATATTAATTAGAATAATAATAATAATATATCCCCCCTGCTTATCTAGCCTGAAGAGTTCTGGGCTCAAAATGCTTGCCTGCTATTTAGTGACATTTTAGCTGACCCTAATAGAAAAAAAGTATTGCACGGATGAGAGCAGGCGAGAAGGTATTATTTAACTTCCATAGTTGCCCTGCATAGATAACCCAAGTTTTGTTTCATGTTTCGAACTTCGGAACGCAGACCTTTCATGAAAGCGTCCCAAGAATACAGTGCGGAGAGATTAATAGCATCTCTGCAGTTGCCCTTTTGATCCACGCTAAACAGTTTCAACTAGAAAATCACTTTTCTTTCTCACTAACAAAAGCCACTGAAGAGAACCTACTTTGGTGAATTAACATTTGAAGTTGACAGCTTTTTAATTAAAAAAAAAAAAAGGCAGAGCAAACTAGAATGGTGAACAGTTACTAATTAATTGTTTGCAATACAGACATTTATAAACCTGCCAGAAAACAAGAACCCAAATCTTTCCTGTAACTAAAGGGTCCATCCCAGCAGTTTTTGCATGTCCCACGTACCAGAAACAATCTCACGGAAAGATGAACGAGGCCACTGGGCAACACTGCACCTATTATAACAGCGCTGGATTTCGGTTGGATGAGGCCCTAAGCTACTGAAGGTAACGGGGGCCCTTGATATGTCCAGCTGTCCTTTGTCAATGACAAATTGTCGCTTTTTTGTGTTGGATATATACTATATGATAGTTTATGGACCTAATAGGTATCTCAAGCCATTTGCACATGCAGAATGTAGGCACCCTATACATAGAAATGAGCAAGCCAGTGATACTATAGGGAGCAGGCTAGCAGACAGGTCCCATGACTTACATCCTGGGAGCCTACACAACACAAAACACTGTTGTTGTATGTAGGTTTTATTTTTTTATCTTATAGTTTGGAAATGTACATCCAGTTTTTTTTCCTTTAAATTTTTTGGGGGCTCCCAAGAGAGTGGGGCCCTAAGCTATAGCTTGCTTAGCTTATACAGAAATCCGGCACTGATTATAAAGTACTCTAAAAACAACCATATGAACCTCTAGGTGCCAGAGCTTTACAATCCTTATCTGTTCAAAAAAGAAAAAAAAAACCTTAGTCCCATTTTACAGATGGGAACTCAGATGAAGTGATGTAGATAGGTTTAGGTAGCTGCTGATAAGCCTACTGTTCAGCCACATTTTAAGGCACCAATTGGATTCAAGTCTAATCGCATTAATCCCAGGTGGAAGGAGGAGGCAGAAAGGAGCTCTCGGTTCACTAGTATTTATAGAGTAAAATGTGATTATCTTCGAATTGCCGCCTTGGGGTAACCTGCTCAAACAGTCCCGCAAAGTAATTACTCAGCCTGCAATTATGCTTTATGTCCATTACCACAGTTCTCAATTTTACCTACTTTGGTTCCCCCCCCCCCCGACACACACACAAAGGATGCCAAATATTTGCTCCCAACCCCAAATGGTCTTGCATATTGTGAGCTGATTTGTGTTGACAAGGGCCTTCTGGACACACAACCCATTGAGGTTCCACAATCCACTTGAACATTCAAGTGGCAGGTTGAATAGATGGGCAAAGAAGGTCATCTTTCAAGGACTTCCACTAGGACCCCCAAAACTTTATCCTTTCAAGGAAGCGAATTTTATTTCTATCAGGATCGAATCAAGCAAGAGCTCGTTCCAGACTACCGGCATACACAATATTCAACTGGGGGTTGTTTCAAAAGTTTGACTTTTTTTTTCATGCAACCGTCAAAGAAAAACGCTGCACAAAAGCCATGTTGAGATGCACAGACAAGCTCCCAAACAGACAAACCAAACCCCAGGTAGTTGTCATACATGTTCCCCTTTTTCTACTTTTACCATTGCTTCTCATCAACTGCCATTACAGCCAGTATTAAAGGTAAAGGGACCCCTGACCATTAGGTCCAGTCGTGACCAACTCTGGTTTTGCGGCGCTCATCTCGCTTTATTGGCCAAGGGAGCCAGTGTACAGCTTCCGGGTCATGTGGCCAGCATGACTAAGCTGCTTCTGGCGAACCAGAGCAGCGCACGGAAACGGCGTTTACCTTCCCGCTGGAGCGGTACCTATTTATCTATTTGCACTTTGACGTGCTTTCAAACTGCTAGGTTGGTTCTCATCAACTGCCATTACAGCCAGTATTACGCCAAGGCAAAATCTCCATATTCGTTTCAATGAACAAGCCAAGATTAACCAACATTTGTCCAAGTTAAAACAAGCAAACAAACGAAAACACTGTTATTTGAAAATGGAAGCAAAAGCTTCTGATCTCTTTCTCACAGCCATTTCAGAGGGATGTGTAGGGGGGGGGCACCCAGGCCCATGCGGTTAGCTTTCCATGCGAATCAGACCCCCTGCCTAAGTCCTGTGTTGATTCCAGCACTGAGGAAGATACACCCATCTGCTCTCCCCAGTTCTCTGCAATTCAGGGAGAGAGGGAAAGCACTCACCACTGGGGGAAAAGCAAAGAGACCTTCAAAACCATTCTGAAAAGGTCAAACGCAAAGAAGCCTTTTCAGAAAGGCTCTCCGGCTACTGCACTTGCCTTGGAAACGCTCCAATATACAGCATGTTATAGTGAGGCATTTTGCCAACATAAGGTGATGGCTGCTACTCAAATATGGCGCAAGAGAGGTGCAAAAGAGCCACTGCTCTTCCCAAGGTAGGTTAATTCTGTGTCCAGGGCAGTGTTTACCAGCTCCACCTGGTACGCAGGCTGAGACCCTACCTGCCTGCAGGCTGTCTTGCCAGAGTGGTGCATGCTCTGTTTGTCTCCCACATGGACTACTGCAACGCGCTCTACGTGGGGCTACCTTTGAAGGTGACTCGGAAACTGCAATTAATCCAGAATGTGGCAGCTAGACTGTTGACTGGGAGCAACCGCCAAGACCGTATAACACCGGTCCTGAAAGATCTTCATTGGCTCCCAGTATGTTTCCGAGCACATTTCAAAGTGTTGGTGCTGACCTTTAAAGCCCTAAATGGCCTCGGTCCAGTATACCTGAAGGAGCATCTCCACCGCCATCGTTCTGCCCGGACACTGAGGTCCAGCACCAAGGGCCTTCTGACGGTTCCCTCGGCATGAGAAGTGAAGTTACAGGGAACCAGGCAGAGGGCCTTCTTGGTTGTGGCGCCTGCCCTGTGGAAAGCTCTCCCACCAGGTGTCAAGGCAATAAACTACTATTTTACTTTTAAAAGACACCTGAAGGCAGGGAAGTTTTTAATGTCTGACACTGTATTGTTTTCGATACTTGGTTGGAAGATGCCCAAAGTGGCTGGGGAGACCCAGTCAGATGGGCGGGGTATAAATAATAAATTATTATTATTATATTATAAGGCTAGCTCTCACCTTGCGCCAATGAAACGGGAAGCCTTAGATCAAGTAAATGATAATAAAATCCTAAACCATCAGTGCAACGTAGAATTTCACTGGGAGAGGGGGGGTCTGGCTTTGTGGTGGCTATCACACCACAACGTGGTGGATTTTCACAGCAAGGTGTTCTTGTTTTTACACGTTCTCAGAGTTTTGTGCATCACCAGTGCTGTGATTGGAGGAATTATAGGCGGCCGGTTGCCGGCAAGCGACAGCTGGAGGACAGTGATGCAATTTCCCGTGGCCTAAAGGCCAGGGCGCATTGCCTGCTACGTTGCAGAAAGGGAAACTCAAGACAGAATTTAAAAGAAAAATGCAAATCACGAACCCAGAACGGGATACCGTCCTACTTGTGTTGTTGTTTTTACTGCGAGGTCACTCGTTGAAAGCAAAGCTGAACATACGTATTGCAGTATCGCTAAACTGATTTTCAATTTGCAAAAAGGTAATTTATTACTACGTCGTGTTAAATAGCAAAGCTAACCTATACCTAAGCAGTGTGTCTATTCTAAGCAGAGGTGCCAAGGAAGCTCGTCAAGCTGGCCCAGATAGGAACTAAGAGGGCTGGTGAAGAGGAAAATTCCCCATTACCAGGGTGGATTTGATTTAAACCGAATCAATTTAAATCACGATTTAAATTACTAGTCAGTAAGGCTTGATTTAAATCATTTTTACAGAAAGCTTCAACCTTGCTGGCATCCTCTTAATAGCTACAACCATACAAAGGTTTCATTTTTGGAATAATAAATTTTCAGAGTAGTTTTTACAGTTATATCAAAAACTACTGATTTGGTTATACTATCAGAAATACATAGGCAGATAATTTTGAAATTATTGTTTATATCTGGACAGCTTTTCTGCTGTACTTTATTGGAAGAAAAAAATAATGATGTCTTTAATAACCATTTCAACAATTTATTTAACTAAAACAATAACATTATAGCAATTTATCCATGTTTGTTAACCAATGTGCTAGAAAAAACAAACAAACTTAGGACTGAGTTTTAGCACACATGAAAAACTTTAAACAAATCCTTATTTGCTGATGAAAAGCCTTTGGACTATAACGTAACTTAAATAGAAAACTATCTTTAGAAAGGTTTTAGCTCCAAGAGCATTTTATTTTAAATAATCAGATTTAAATAATAAAAAAATCAGATTTTTTTTTTAAAAAAATCTTTGCTTTTTATCCACCCTGCCTGTTACTCAATTTCTCCCCTGTTTGGGCTTTCAGATTTTAATCCAGTAAGAACAGCTTGTTTAATCCAACTGCCCCAGAAAACCACCCTGGAGCAAAACGTTTTTTGGGGTGAGAGCCACTAGCAGTTTTCAGGGACACATCCTCTCTGTCTCCCTAGTTCATTCAAGCTGCTTATTGCCACCAACTGTACCAGCAAGCAAGCCAGATTTAAAATGAAGGGACAAACACATTTTATGATGGAAGGAGGTACTGAATTAATCTGAATGGCTCAGAAACAAGCAGAGCTGCACCTCTGTGGTGGTTTTTTTGTGGTGGTTTTGGAAACACTAGGCTCTTTCCGAGCCAATATAAACAGAGCCGACCTTTATCTAATTCAAAGTGTAGAGTATCTGTATGTTTAGACTTGTGCATGCAGAAAAAAGACTGCCAGCCCTTTTCCTGATATACCCAAATCCTTTAGCTCCACTGAAAAACTAAGCAACATTCTGCCAAGTATTTCAACAATACAGTGGTACCTCTGATTGCAGACACAATCCGTTCCGGGGTGCCATTCACACCCCAAAAAGTCCATAACCAGAGCAGGGCTTCTGCGCATGTGCGAAGTGTGATAGAGCACTTCTGCACGTGTGGCGAAACCCGGAAGTAAACACTTCCAGGTATGCCGCGTTCTTAACCCGAAAAAACGCAACATGAAGCGTTCGCAAGAGGTATGACTGTATATTGTTAAAAACTGGGAAGGTTCAGGAAGAAGTCAGATGAAAATATGTCTGATGATTACAGAAGAAACTAACCTTTGCTAGTTCATTTCACAACTGAAATATTACTGTGGGTGTTTTAATTAACAGAAATTTACATAGTACAGTGGTACCTCGGGTTAAGTACTTAATTTGTTCTGGAGGTCCGTTCTTAACCTGAAACACCACTTTAGCTAACGGGGCCTCCTGCTGCCGCCACACCGCCGGAGCACGATTTCTGTTCTCATCCTGAAGCAAAGTTCTTAACCTGAAGCACTATTTCTGGGTTAGCAGAGTCTGTAACCTGAAGCGTATGTAACCTGGAGCGTATGTAACTTGAGGTACCACTGTAGTGGCAATGTTTCTGGTATGGAATAAGAATACAGTTGTACCTCAGAAGTCAAATGCCTTGCAAGTCAAACATTTTGGCTCCCGAATACTGCAAAACTGGAAGTGGGTGTTCTAGTTTGCAAACATTCTTTGGGACCCGAACATCCGCCACAGGTTCCTCAGCTTCTGATTGGCTGCAGGAACTTCCTGCAGCCAATCAGAAGCCACGCCTTGGTTTCCAAACGTTTTGGAAGTCGAATAGACTTCCGGAACGTATTCCGCTAAGACTTCCAAGGTACAACTATAGTAGTTAGGCACTCACATCTGAAGTGTGCAAATTCAGCAATGTAATCTCTCCAAACCAGGGTTGCCTGGTTGCACAAGACCCACTTGTCAGCTATCGCCTGGGAGGATAGCTTTCTCCATGTCTCATTCTGTATTTATATAGAGAGGAAAAAGCAAAAGAGTGGTAGCAACCACATCGGTAGGCATTAAAACTTTGGGACAGAAACTGCACAAGCCAGAAAGCCAAACTCTGGCTCACAAAGAGTCATTTGCCAAAGGCAAACAGATACAGTGATACCTCTAGTTGCAGACTTAATCAGTTTCGAGATGTCGTTCGCACCCCGAAAAGTCCACACTTACAGCGCCTCTTCCATGCATGTGCGCAGCACAATCAAGCGCTTTTGCGCATGCGCAAAGTGCACAGATCGCTTTTGTGCATGTGCAAGGAATGCTTCTGTGCATGCACGCGTGATGAACTTCCGGGTGTTTACTTCCGGGTTTGCTGAATTCGTAAGCTGAAAGTCCGTAACGAAAGAGGAATGCAACTACAGGTACCACTGCACTGTCCCCAGATTTTCACTGCGCTTCCAAACCCCAAATGTAGCCATAGGGCAGGAGGGGAGGCTTCGCACATAACTCAATTCAGAAGCAGCTAGAAGAGAAGGAGAGGGTGAAGAAAGAGCTGGGGGGGGCCTTTCCCCATCCTTTGAACCCCCCCCCCAGGAAACCCAACAAACCTGCTGTACCTGGAACTGGTTTTGGAGACTGCACCTTTAAAGGGACACCTGAGTGGGCAGCCTGAAGGAAGAACCACGCACCTTGCGCCTGTCCGTAAAAAGCAAGTCTAGAGTGAGAGATTAGGGTGATGACTCTTGTTCCCAGAAACTCTTCTTATTGCAAGACTTTTGTGGGCGAGCTGAGAGTTTGCATAGACTCTGAGTGAGAACCTGGGAGATTAAGAGGGAGGGTGTTTCTGAAAGAAAATGGACCAGCGTTGATTTGCATATATTAGTTGCCTTGTATTAATGTGACATGTTTATATGCAACTGTGTGTTTTTGTAATGTTTTGCTTAAGTTGTGCGTTTTCTTCTTGGGGGTTTTTTGTATACCGCTTAGAGGTATTTTTAATATATTAAGCAGTCGAGAAAATAAATAAGAGAGCAATTTTAGGACACTTGGGCTGGATTATGTATCAATACACCATCCCCAAATCAGTCTGAAGTCCACATCGTAGCAACGGTTTCACAATATTCGGCATGGCGATATAGCGCAAATCACGATATGTGTGTCTGTGCTATGTAAAAAATTGTGGTATGGGAAAAACCATGAAGCCATCCATCGCTTTTCTCATGATTCCTGATGCCCCTGTGTACTATAAAGTAACAATTGTAATATAGTATTTTAAAGGTAAGTAAAAATGTATCAGTTTTGGACCCCTAAGTAGCATCAGTTGCCAGAACATTGCCCCGTTCGCCTCTACATCCTTATTTCAAACATCATGATATATCGGTATATCGTGATGTTTTGCTGCCGATGTATCACAACGTTGAAAACCAGACACCCCTCAGCCCTATAGAACACATAATCCTTTCCCTACAGGAAGGGTTTCGCTTTGCTTTTCGAAAAGTTTGCATCGTTATTACACTCAATCCAGATAAAACATGCCAAATTAAGCCTTGAATTGAAACTGCATACATGTTTGCCTGGGAGTGTGGGCTTATCAACACTTCTTGACCTGTTGCTTCCACCCCAGGGAAAAATGCACTTTTAGCACTCAAGCAGAGCAAATGGCAATTCGGACTTCTGCCGCCACCACTGATTGCCATTTGTTCCAAACTGTCGCTAAAGAAGGGACACAGGTGGCGCTGTGGGTTAAACTACAGCGCCTAGGACTTGCCAATCAGAAGGTCAGCGGTTCAAATCCCCACAACGGGGTGAGCTCCCGTTGCTTGGTCCCAGCTCCTGCCAACCTAGCAGTTCAAAAGCATGTCAAAGTGCAAGTAGATAAATAGGTACCACTCCGGCGGGAAGGTAAACGGCGTTTCCGTGCGCTGCTCTGGTTCTCCAGAAGCGGCTTAGTCATGCTGGCCACATAACCCGGAAGCTGTACGCCGGTTCCCTCGGCCAATAAAGCGAGATGAGCGCTGCAACCCCAGAGTCGGTCACGACTGGACCTAACGGTCAGGGGTCCCTTTACCTTTATCGCTAAAGAGCAAGTTTTCCCTTGGAAAGGAGCAAAGGACGGAAACTGGTCGGAACCGTACTTTCTAAGCACACCACAAGCGGAAATGTAGATAATGCTTTAGGCTCACTGAGATGAGCAGGGCTTCCTTTTGAGTAAGTTCCTAATGTTTGATGTTGGTATTGTGTTTTAATTTGTTGGAAACTGCCCAGAGTGGCTGGGGAAAACCAGTCAGTTGGGCGCCATATAAATAAATTATTATTATTATTAAGGTTGTCTTTTCCAATGTTGTCTCTGATCACCCTGTCTGAGAAAGAAAGAAAACTTTCCTTTTCAAGGAAAGTTGAAAAGTGTTTTGGTCCTTTTTTAGGTTTTCTTGTGGGGGGGGGGGGAGATGTGTGAAACTTTGAATAGCACCAAGGAAACAGGCAGGGAGAATCCTCTCTCATGACAGAGCTCACGGTTACCCAATGAACTGCAGTATTTCACACCAAGGACAAAAGGGAAGAATTTCTCAAAACATGCATTTGTTAAGTTCACTGCCATGGGATATGGTCATGTTCAGACGGGTTTAAGGTTAAGGTAAAGGTAAAGGTACCCCTGCCCGTACGGGCCAGTCTTGCCAGACTCTAGGGTTGTGCGCTCATCTCACTCTAGAGGCCGGGAGCCAGCGCTGTCCACAGACACTTCCGGGTCACGTGGCCAGCGTGACAAGCTGCATCTGGCGAGCCAGCGCAGCACACGGAATGCCGTTTACCTTCCCGCTGGTAAGCGGTCCCTATTTATCTACTTGCACCCGAGGGTGCTTTCGAACTGCTAGGTTGGCAGGCGCTGGGACCGAACGACAGGAGTGCACCCCACCGCAGGGATTCGAACCGCCGACCATGCGATCAGCAAGTCCTAGGTGCTGAGGTTTTACCCACAGCGCCACCCGCATCCCTCAGATGGGTTTAGGAGAGGTTTAAACCAATATGTGGATGATAGGTCTACTAGAAGTTATTATCCGCAGCAACTAAGTGCAACTGCCACACTTGAAAATAGTATATTTCTATCATCATAAGCAGTGTTAGAAACTCTAGATATACAGTAGTACCTCAGGTTACATACGCTTCAGGTTACAGACTCCGCTAACCCAGAAATATTACCTCAGGTTAAGTACTTTGCTTCAGGATGAGAACAGAAATCATGCTCCGGCGGCACGGCGGCAGCGAGAGACCCCATTAACTAAAGTGGTGCTTCAGGTTAAGAACAGTTTCAGGTTAAGAACGGACCTCCGGAACGAATTAAGTACTTAACCCGAGGTACCACTGTATAAGCTAGGCGCCAAATGGCTGCCAGTCGCCAAAACAGAACGTTGTATTTTTCAGTATGACTTTTTGCTTCCTGAAATTCATTCCGATTGTGCAAACAAAATATAATGGAATTCTACAGGATGTGTTGCTAGTGTGTGAAAACAGTCAAAATCTAAGAATGGACCTCCAGATGGTGGAGACATCATCCTGGCGTCCGTGCATCTTCACCTGGTCGCAAGTGGCCTATAAAGGTAAAGGTACCCCTGCCCGTACGGGCCAGTCTTGACAGACTCTGGGGTTGTGCGCCCATCTCACTCAAGAGGCCAGGGGCCAGCGCTGTCCGGAGACACTTCCGGGTCACGTGGCCAGCGTGACATCGCTGCTCTGGCGAGCCAGAGCCGCACACGGAAACGCCGTTTACCTTCCTGCTGGTAAGCGGTCCCTATTTATCTACTTGCACCCGGAGGTGCTTTCGAACTGCTAGGTTGGCAGGCGCTGGGACCGAGCAGCGGGAGCGCACCCCGCCGCAGGGATTCGAACCGCCGACCTTTCGATCGGCAAGTCCTAGGCGCTGAGGCTTTAACCCACAGCGCCACCTGCGTCCCTCCATAGTGGCCTATAGCCATGTGCAAAAAGCGCCTGGCAAAATTCCAGCGCTGGTCATGAGCAGCATGCACTAACTATGCTGCTTGTTCGTATTATTTGATTTTAATTACGACTGAATGCAAACCAGACCAAAATCCCCAAGCCCAACAGGACAGCTGAAATCCCTCATCATGAGCTCCAACAAAATTGTCTCGCTTAAGAAGCTGTACTCCAAAAATGAGCCCAAAAAAAGGGGGGGGAGGTATGCAAAAACCAATTACAAAACTTACAGTTTAATCACTGGATAACCCAAATGACTAACACGCTCTGAAAGGCGCTGCTTTTTAAAAAGTGTTTAGAAACTTTCACCCGGAGACGAGGAATCTGTGGCCATGAGACGTTTGTTGGAGGAGTGATAAAAACTTGGCAGACGTCCCTGTTTCCTCACAACAGGCTAGACTGACCACAGAGACTCCTCAGTGATTAAACCTTTTGCTGAGATTGCGGGCCGCATTTTGCACATTTTAAATGCAAGACTCTTTTTCAGTAGGTTTTATTCCTGCTTGCCTTTTGCATTTAAACAGCCTAGATGCACAGGCCTGCACCAGACTCTCTACTGTGAGGGAGAGCCGAAAATATCGAAGCGTGGTGCCAATAAGAGATGGAAATTTGCTTGCCATTCTTGAATATAAAAGAGTGTTCTGCTTTTATTATCAGTTTGATGACACCGCAGATGCATCACTTTTCAAACTACTTTTAACTTCAGTCCTTGACATGGGCATGGTAAAAGGACTTCAGTAGCTACGACGCTTTTCATTTCCTCTCCCCAAACTGCTATAAGAATTTTTTTTTTCAATACAGGAAAACTGTGAGGCTTTTCTAACGGAAAATTTTAGAGACTGGAATTTTGTACACCCTTGATTAGACAGATACAAAAAGGTTGTTGAAAATGGCAAGGGAATCCATTATTATGTTAGTTGCAAGTTAATGGCAGGTGGAAGCTGTTAATATGAGCCCGCTGTGCATTTCAGACTCTGGGGGGGGGGGGGAAATACTAGATAAAATTATAGAATACCCGCCTCCTACCTTTTAATTGATTATGCTTGCAGGTTCAAAATTTACAGTGAATTGTACATATAGAAAAAAGTGAATCAAGTCTTAAATATCTTTCTCCGCCTTGCAATTAGGTCATATAAAATGTTTTGCTAATGCAGGGAAAAGTCAAAATATTTATCTTCCTAGCTTTGCGTGTCGAGGTCCCCAGGGCCGCCCCAATAACTCACACATCACACAGAAAGTTTTGTTTAAGATTTTTGGCATAATTTTGGCCACAACTTTATTGAAATACAAATTTGTGAGTGGTTGCTTAGGCATTGGTTGCGACTATCTGCCCCCACCATGGGGGACAGACTGACATTCCGCACGATGCAAAAGTCAGAATGGGGGAATACACTTGGGGGTTACGCGGAGCAGGGAACCTGCCCTCACCCCAAATGCAACCAGGAGCTCATTGCTATGGCCCGAGCCCCCTTGACAGAGTGGACAAGCAATAGTTAGCCCCCAATTCCTTTAATGGAATCCCTTGCAGCAGCAGCAGCATTAGAGGGGCAGGCACTCAACCTACCAAGGGCAGGCACTCAACCACTTCCCCTCAACCAACCAAACCATAAACCAATGCCTAACTGCAACCTTACAAGTTGTGACGATTTGCTACGCAGTAGGCAAAAACCAAATGGCCCCAGCCAATCAGCCAGATGGACAAAATTACTACCAGGCCCCCGCTCCAAAGCAGACGACCCCATGACAGGCATAGCAAGGTCAAAGCGAACAACCCTATTCTAGGGAGGGAGGGACGGGCAAGCCGATGCACGGGCGAAAAGAGGAAGCCCTAGCCTCGTGCAAGGAGTTTTAGCATTTCTGGCTGCCAATCAACAAATGGCAACATTAACTAGATCCCAACAACAAGGGAAGCCCCAATCGCATCAGTGGCCAACGAACAATTAGCCCGCCCCCAACTTTGGAGTGTCCTGGCGGCCCCCACCGCAACACGTGCTCTCCATGAAGGAGAACACGCTTTCTGGGAGCGAAACATGTTTAAATTGGACCCGCACTGGAGGAACTAGAACAGGCATCCCCAAACTCGGCTCTCCAGATGTTTTGGGACTACAACTCCCATCATCCCTAGTTACCAGGACCAGTGGTCAGGGATGATGGGAGTTGCAGTCCCAAAACATCTGGAGGGCCGAGTTTGGGGATGCCTGAACTAGAAGCTTCTTCCACAAAACTGTCCAAAATGCCCCTTGAAGTTCCAATGTTCACCGCTGTAAGGCACACAATCATCACTTGGGTTTGAAATGCAACATAATGCACATGGTCAAATGAGCTTTAGATACTATTCTTTGCAGTTTGCAGTCTTGGTGAAACATTAAGCTAATTTATTCCACCCTACAATGTTCTTCCGGTTTCTCTCAGCACAGCGGCATCCAATTCCCTGTCCCAGGGTTTCTTTCTGAGCACCCACACACTATTCTGTGCTTCCTTCTCTGCAGTCTCAAGACACTATAAACAGCAAGCGACTCAAAGATGTTATCTTGGAGCTGCTGCACCAAAGACCATTTCAGAACCCTCTAGCCATACATGCAGTAAGTATATAAGCATATCAGTGTGCTACAAACCAGCACCAAATGCTTCAGGACACATTCGTCAGAACAACCGAAGTGTTTTTCAAGAGCAAAAGCTGGTTCCAAAATGTATTAATATACTAACATCCTACAGAGCGTTCCAGCCAGATCCTAGCCCTGATTGCATGAGAACACAGCCTTATACAAGCACGTTAATCTCCAAGTACATTTCCATTCCCTAATACTAAACTAGCTTGCATAAAAGCATATATTTTTTTAAATTGTTCACATCAAAATGCTTCACTCATTTTATAAGAAAAAAATATATTTCATAGGTGTGGTTTTCTTTAAGTACTCCTGAAGACACTTTGTAGACATTTATAGTACGTTTCTGAGCACAATTCAATGTGTTGGTGTTGACCTTTAAAGCCCTAAACGGCCTCGGTCCAGTATACCTGAAGGAGCATCTTCAGCCCGGACACTGAGGTCCAGCTCCTTATGGCAGTTCCCTCACCGCAAGAAGCAAAGTTACAGGGAACCAGGCAGGTGGCCTTCTCGGTGGTGGCGCCCGCCCTGTGGAACACCCTCCCATCAGATGTCAAGGAAATAAACAACTACAGTGGTACCTCAGGTTACAGACGCTTCAGGTTACAGACTCCGCTAACCCAGAAATAGTACCTCGGGTTAAGAACTTTGCTTCAGGATGAGAACAGAAATCGTGCTCCAGCGGCACGGCAGCAGGTCTCATTAGCTAAAGTGATGCTTCAGGTTAAGAACAGTTTCAGATTAAGAATGGACCTCTGGAACGAATTAAGTTCTTAACCCGAGGTACCTCTGTATCCGACTTTCAGAAGACACGGGAAGGCAGCCCTGTTTAGGGAAGTTTTTAATGTTTGATGTTTTATTCTGTTTTTAATGTTCTGTTGGAAGCCACCCAGAGTGGCTGTGGAAACCAAGCCAGATGGGCGGGGTAGAGATAAATTATTATTATTATTATTATTATTATTATTATTATTATTATTACAGCCCCTATGAGGCAGTTGTGGGGAACAAAGGTCCCCGCTTTCCCAGGAAATCTAAGACTATGTTGACGCATCTGTCTTTGGCTCTGCCCTCTTCATACCTCTTCTTGTTCTGGAAGACCAGGGGTGGTGGTGGAAGATGGCTCCAGTAGGAGGAGGAGACCTCCCAGCTTCTTCTGCATCCTGGCTCATCTCTGCCTCTTGACCCCTTCCTCCTCCTCCTCTCCTGCCTCTATTCTGGACTGCTCTCTGCCCCAGCCTCTTCCTACTCACTAAACCCTGTTGCCCCTTCCACTTCCAACACCTCCTCCTTCTAGTCTGCTCCCTCTTCTCCCTCATCATCATCATCATCCCACCCTCACTCCCCAGGGCTCTGAGCCTTCTTCTCTCAGGGGTTCCCCAGCTGATGCCCCCCACCCACCCCATAGCATCCGGCCGGTCCATGATGCTTAAACAGATCCAATACTCAGGTTAGAAACAGGTCAATGGAAGTTGTCTCATGCGTTAATGCATTGCACTGTTCCATCACATGCTCAGATATCAGCCCCTGTAACGCAGCCCTGTATCAGGAAGTTTATATGTGTTTGATGTTTTATTATGCCTTTATATTTTGCTGGAAGCCACCCAGAGGTGGGTGGGGTATTATTAGTATTAGTCTGAGCTGCTCTCTTCTCCTTCGTCATCATCCCACCACCAATCCCTTGGCTCTGAGACCTCTTCCCTTGGCAGGTTCCCAAGCTGGCGCCTCCCCCACCCCCCACCCCTCAGCATCCAGCTGGCCCATGACCCCCCAAAATGGATGGGACTAGCATGAAGTTACGTAAACAGCAAATGACACCTTCGTTTTCAGCACGCATCTTATTGATATCTGTGCAACTCAATTTCTAAGTATGCATATCGTATCTCTAAGCCAAACAATTATTTGAGGTACTTGGTTGTAGCCCAGGCATAGGCAAACTCGGCCCTCCAAATGTTTTGGGACTACAACTCCCACCATCCCTAGCTAACAGGACCAGTGGTCAGGGATGATGGGAGCTGTAGTCCCCAAAAAACTGGAGGGCCGAGTTTGCCTGTGCCTATTGTAGCCCAAGCCTGACTACAGCTTAAGAGTCTGGAGATCTCTGCAAATAATGTATATAAAAAATCATTGTAAGCAGGCCAAAATATTAGCAGGATTTTAAATACACTTGTAACGTAACAGAATGCATAGGTAACTTAGGAAGATGAAAAATTGGAGAAGTATTGATATGCACTTGAAAATAGAACTAAAAGAACCCAGGGAAGGGATGGAGGTAAGCCAGGAGATTCAGAGTAATCTTGATATTTGGATTCTGTACTGTTTTTTGTTGCATGTTTATATTTTTTGAAAATTGTATAAAAATGATTTACACACACACACACACAGTGGTACATCTAGTTACGTACTTAATTCGTTCCGGAGGTCCGTTCTTAACCTGAAACTGTTCTTAACCTGAAGCACCACTTTAGCTAATGGGGCCTCCTGCCGCAGCCGCGCAATTTCTGTTCTCATCCTGGAGCAAAGTTCTTAACCCGAGGTACTATTTCTGGGTTAGCGGAATCTGTAACCTGAAGCGTATGTAACCTGCAGTACCACTGTGTGTGTGTGTGTGTGTGTGTGTGTGTGTGTGTGTGTGTATGTATATGTATGTGTGTGTGTATATATATATATATATTATTGTTATTATTATTATATTATAATTATTTTATTATTTGTACCCTGCCCATCTGACCGGGTTGCCCCAGCCACACTGGGTGCCTAAGAAAGCACAGAAACAAAAGTACCAAAGGTTGGGCATTTCATATTTTCTTCTTCAATTTGGTCTGCAAATTGCTTGGGACAGGGATCTGGGACAGGGATCTCTGTCTTTTGCTTTTTCTTATTTGCAGGACACCCTGCACACTCCTGGTGCTAAAACCATCGATCTATTTTAAGGATGTGCCTGCAGGATGAGCAGAACTGAATTCCAAGTTATAATTAAAATTATAAATTAAAGCCTTTTCCATTGGAATCATTTGTAAGCCGTAATTACTTCCACGGCAGACCCATGCAACACAAACACTGCTTAGCATAAATAAATTTCCAGAGGGGCAGTCATGTCAGTCCACTGCAGCACAGAGAGTCTTTTGCAGCATGTTAAAGATTAACACATTTATTATGACTTTTGTAGGTTTAAAATTCACATAAAGTAAAATCCCAAACCAGAAAGCATTATTTATACACACAGAATTATAAATTGGGGGGTGAAGAAGGGAAGGGAGAACAGAGAGGAGTCAGGCCAGCGGATAACAAAATGCAAAAAGGACAGAAACAATATCCATCACCGGTGCTTGAATTGAAATTACAGACTTTACAGGATGTTTGTGTTATCAGCAACACAGCCTGGTTTATTGTCACTAATTTGCTGTTACTTATCACTGTGTTCTTCCTTTCTGTTTTTGCATTTTGTTTTCCTCTGCCTCCCCCCCCCCCCCGCAACGCCTCTCCATCCTCTCACCATGTGTGCATATATGCCTGGCAATGTGGGATTATATCATATGTCTGATGAAGCGAGCGCTCAAAAAAGCTTATGCCAAAATAAACGTGTTAGCTTAAGGCGCTGCAAGACTCCTTGCTGTTTTCACTTAGCATAAAAGCAAGGATGGGTGTTGTTGGCACTCCCACACCAGCCAACGTGGCCAAAGGTCAGGGATGGGCAAAAACTGTAAATCCAGGGACATCTGCGATGGCCATGGGTACCCCGTTCCCAACATCAAGGTCTTAAGTGCCAAAAAAAGTGTTCTCCCTAGCAGAGAGCACGTGTTGCGGTGGGGGATACAAGCCACCCCAGTGTTGCTGGACAGATTTGCAGAGTGACCCAGGCAGTGAATTGGTTAACTGGGTCGCTGGGGAGAATTGCTTGTTGCCAATTTTGAAGGAGAGGTCAGAGGTTTTAAATATTAGACACCCAACTTTGGGCGTCCCCTTGGCTCCTTGCACCGGATCACCTGCCCACCCTCCCTGTATTGGGGGGTTTGTTCGCTTGACCTTGCTATGCCTGTCATGAGGTCGTCTGCTTTGAGGCAAGGGCCTGGTAGGAATTTTGCCCATTTGGCTGATTGGCTGGTGCCATTTGGTTTTGCCTACTGCGTAGCAAATCGTCACAACTTGTAAGGTTGGCGGTTAGGCATTGGTTCAAATGGTTGGTGGAGGGGTAAGTGCCTACACCTCCAATGGTGGTGTGGAAAGAGAATTCCGTTAAAGGAATCCAGGGGCTTGCCATTCTGTTCGTCCTTGTCCCTGGCATCGGACTTGGGCCGTGCAAGCCACCAGGAGCATGAGGGTGTGAAGTGAGGGACTGAGGCCCAGCTTCATTTTCTCCCCAAAATTGTTTCCCTCACTGGCTTCCGCTGGAATCCGGAAGTCAGTTCTGTCCCTGGGCAAGGACAGATAGTTGGAACGAATGCCTAAGCAACCACCCATTTGTGTGTATTTAAATAAAGTTGTGGCCAAAATCTTGCCAAAAACCCAAACCAAAATTGATGTGTGAATTATTGGGGGGTGGCTTGCGGACCTCGACACGCAACACTCACTCAATCAATCAATGCAAACTAACCTTATCGCCGCATCCCTTAGAGCAGGCCTGCCCAAGCGGTTGATCACGATCTACCTGTCGATTGCGGGCTGCCCTTGGTAGATCGACCTATCCCCAAAAAGTTCAACAACTCTGGTCTCTCTGCAGCTTTTGGCGGGGGAGCAGGAGACACTCTAAAGCCGCATTTCCCAAACTTGGCCCTCCCGCTGTTTTGGGACTACAATTCCCACCATCCCTGACCACTGTTCCTGCTAGCTGGGGATGATGGGAGTTGTAGTCCCAAAACATCTGGAGGGCCAAGTTTGGGGATGCCTGTGCGGGTCCAATTTAAACGTTTCCCTCCCAGAAAGCTAGGAAGATAAATATTTTGACTTTTCCCTGCATTAGCAAAACATTTTATACATCCTAATTTTGGGAAACCCCTACTTAAAGAGGGTTGGAATGCCCTCTAGGATTCCAGCAAACATTTGTGTTTTTTTAAAGCAAACAAACAGGAACTCCAAGGACTGTAACTAGGTTCTGTACTTAACAGCATTGGCTCCCAGTACGTTTCCAAGCACAATTCAAAGTGTTGGTGCTGACCTTTAAAGCCCTAAATGGCCTTGGTCCTGTATACCTGAAGGAGCGTCTCCACCCGATCGTTCAGCCCGGACACTGAGGTCTAGCTCTGAGGACCTTATGGCAGTTCCCTCACCGCAAGAAGCAAAGTTACAGGGAACCAGGCAGAGGGCCTTCTCAGTAGTGGCCCCGCCCTGTGGAACGCCCTCCCTTCAGATGTGAAAGAAATAAGCAGCTATCTTCTCTTAAAAAGATATCTGAAGGCAGCCTTGTTTAGGGAAGTTTTTAATATTTAATGCTGTATTGTTTTTAACACTTGATTGGAAACTTAATAATAATAATAATAATAATAATAATAATAATAATAATAATAATATTATTATTATTATTATTATTATTATTATTATTTTGACAGTTGCTCCCATACACTTACACTGCAACACATTTCGAGTTTCCAGCAAGTTTAGTGCTTAGTCACTATATATTGTGGAAGCAAACGCCATTGTTTTAACAATGTGCTGTGCACACTTCCTTTGCCTGTTCTGAATCTTCCAACAGAACAGGGTCCTAAGAGACGTCTGCCAAACATTTTCTGGAGCTTTATACACCCAAAGTGGCTTTTAAGTCGAACCTCTCTTTACTCTGGGATAGCATTAACGCACCTGAAGGCTACTTAAAATCTCAGCTGCACACCACAAAAGGCGCAGATTATATTAACACTACTGTGGAGTCTGAAGAGCTGAAATGAAAATCTTGCAGGAAACTGTGTTTTTATATTACAAACCGCCCTGTGATCTTCAGATGAAGGGCAGTATAGAAATTTAATAACAACAACAACAACAACAACACCTCGCCAAATGCCACAGAAACCTAAGCGTATTTATTTTGAACCAACCCTGCTGCCCATTCCCCAAGCCCAACAGGACTTACTTCCTAAGAATGCATGCTCGAAAATTGCAGGCCAAACCTGAATGTTACTTGCTAAAACTATCTGTGTCGAGCAAGGCAGAATAGCAAGCCTGCAGTTGCTTTCTGTTTGTGTAATTTGGCAGATATTACAGAAGTCTAGCTCCAGTTGTAATCCATTAGATGCTGGAGTCCCAGCAATTTGACAACAACGCCTGCTGGGCTAGTAGCATCGGATGATCTTCAAATACTGGCAGCATAATGGCAATTTCTCTCTCCAGAAAGGGATAAAATATCAGTCCCTGCTCTCCAGCACACCCATGTGGTTTTTTGTTTTGCTTTTAACTACCGTATCTTCCATTGTTTTAAAGCAAATGTTTGGGGTACAATATTGTGGTCCGCTTAAAAAGCTACTTTCTGCTTCAGTAGCCTGGTGACAGAAACACACAGGCATTCCAACCAGAAAGTGTAATCTAGATAATTCACATACACACACCCCGAACAAGAACAGAACTGAATTCAAAATTCGGTTTTGGGTTCCTCTTCCGTAATACTTCATGCAATGTTTAAAACTCACAAGAAAGAAAGCTCTGTGTTTATTTGTGCCCAGGGCAAACAAAAGAAGCAAAGAATGGTCATCGCTGTCAAGGATACAGAACAGAAACTTTAACATCTAGAAGGTTTAACCATTTGCAGAAAACAAAATATTCACCCGGAGAAGAGAAACAGCCATGGATACTTAAAATGCAAGTAAAACCATCTGTCAACTGCAGTTTCTCTCACCAGGAGAGATCAGCAAAGCAGGTCAAAAGAAAAAAAAAACCTTCAGCAGGCAATCCAGCAAAGCATGCAATATTTTAAAATGGGTGGTAAAGAATGTGCAAGAGAAATTCCCTTCTCAGTATGGCTGCAAATTCTGAAGTACAACTAATTATTTTGTGTTCACAACAAAGCAGAACGTAAGAGGAAGGGGGAATACCATGCCTTGGGTCTGGACAAGTTTGTCATGCACTTTTAGGAGCCATTTCAAAGAGGAATCAAAAAGTATACCATGTGTCTCAATGCTAATTGTAACAGGAAGTTCATGAGGGAGACTACAAATTTCAGGCAACAGTCTCAGGATTTATCTGAATGTCAGAAGCTTTCCGCTTCACAAGAGAGAACGGAGCTTGCACCAAAACTCACAGAGCATAACACAAACAGCAAAGTGTGCAAAATGTGGAGCCGGGCATGGAATTTAGCATCCTGAAAATTGCACGTTTCCTTGAAGAGCCCTTATGGCTGAGAAGATATATTTAAGAGTTCATGTAGGCAATACTTGGAAGGGAATGCTGAGCAAAACTCCCAGTTTAAGCATGGAGATTTTCTGCTTTACACACTACCAATCCCCATAGCTGGGGGGGGGGGGAGAGATGTAATTATGCAAAATGTAAAAATTATGTGCGTGTCTTTAATTTGCATAATATAAACAGGTTACAGAATTGAGCTTTTTATTGTAGTTTTTTTTGGTACAGGGTGGTATTCAACTGTGTTTTACTCAGAGCTGACCCACTGAAATTAATACGACAATGTTAGGTCCATTAACTTTAAATGGTCTACTCTGAGCAAGATTTAACTGCGTACCACCCACAGGTTACACACAAACCTGACTAATAAAGGAGAGACTTGTTCAAATGTCAATTGGCATTTTATTTATTTATTTTTTAAAAAACCAGGCTTTCTGGCTGCACTGAAGACTAATTTTTTGCAGTGCCGAAGCAGAATAAAAAGCCTTTTTTTTATTCACACACAAATCCACTACAGCTGACAAGCATCACCATAAAAGAAAACATCAGTTCAAGTGTATATACAAAACGGCTTTTGTAAGGGGAAATTTAAAGGGTATTTCAAACCCTTTAAATGACAATACAACTCTTTTCCATCCTCAAGGTCATTGACAATTGATCTCACTTGCCACACAGAGAAATATTAAAAGCAGCGACATAGGAAGTTGACTTACACCTGAAACACCAATGGAGTCTATTCATTCGGCTTTTAGACATAAGATTACTTAACAAGCAAATACCTTTTCATTCAGGTATCTCACTCCATCTGCTCAAGAGCTTCGGAAAACATTTGATCTAGGGGTGAATTTACTATTATTATTATTTTCAAACTGGAAACAGATGCCTCTCAATCTTTGTTTAAATGTTTGCCCTCACAACTCAACTATTTACACATATAGTCCCACCCTCTCTCACCCCCCACCCCCGTCCAAACATTTGATTCATCTTGCAAAGATCTGAAATTGTATGGGCATCACACATGACATCTGTCAGGTAAGGTGTACAAACCGAGTGCAGCAAAAGGCCAAATGCATTTTGTCAACAGTATGCATATATCCTCACCCATCTGCATAAATGGAAATTCCATGCTTAATTATGCAGGGGGGCACTTGCAGAATAATTGCACACACACAAAATTCAGTTCTGAGCAGATCTGAAGGTCATTTGTTTTTTTATCCTTGACTAATACAGTAGCAATCGTGTGATGATCTTAACTGGCCACTAAAGCTGCAATCACCTTTACACGACTTTGAATTTAACAGACCTTCTGACTACTCATGCATTGGATTGAGCTGCAAGTCCATCAGTTTTGCTAAAATTTAAAATGGTTGCTCAAACACAGGCGTTTGGTGGAAGCAATTCGAAAATTAAACTTTTGCGCAATAAAACCAATGTTTAGAAAAAGCAGCTGGCACATTAAAAACCAGTGCAGTGGTACCTCGGGTTACATACGCTTCAGGTTAAAGACTCCGCTAACCCACAAATATTACCTCGGGTTAAGAAATTTGCTTCAGGAAGACAACAGAAATCGTGCTCTGGCGGCGCGGCAGCGGCAGGAGGCCCCATTAGCTAAAGTGGTGCTTCAGGTTAAGAACAGTTTCAGGTTAAGAACGGACCTCCAGAACAAATTAAGTACTTAACCCGAGGTACCACTGTATGGGGAAAAGAAGGATAGTAAAATCTGAATTGAAGAGCTGTAAGGAACCATGAGAGTCGTTTAGTCCAACAATACAGGAATTTTTTGCCTAATGTAGGTCTCTAACTCACTATCTTGAGATTAAGAATCTCACACTCTACCAACAGAAGAGGACAAATATTCATACTTCATCACCCCCCCAGTCCAAAATGCATTTCTTTCTTTTTTTCTGAAAAAGATTTCCTCCTAAGTAAAAGTCGTCGTTCTGTTATATTCTCTTTATATTAATCCTTTCTTGATTTTATTTTTTTAGCTGGGCGGGGGGGGGGGGGAAATATGACAGAAATGAAGTTAAATACCCATTACCAATCACCTCATGTTGTTTATTTTAGTTTGCTGGTATCCTCCGCTTTTGTTTTAAATTTCACCTTTGACCACTTCTGCTATCCGAAACATAAACCTACCATTCATTTTACGCTGCTTGGGGTGCTCCTGCTGCCAGTAAACTATTACAGTGGTACCTCTACTTACGAACGCGATCTGTTCCAAGGTGCCATTCGCACCCTGAAAAGTACATAAGTAGTGTCGCTACTGCGCGTGCGCAAAGCGCACCTATCGCTTCTGCAGATGTGTGAAGCGCGTAGATCGCTTCTGCGCGTGCAGCGAACCCAGAAGTAAACACTTCCAGATTTGCTGCGTTCATAACCTGAAAGTTACGTAACTAGAGGTATGACTGTATTTGAATCCCAGAAACAGGGTAGAGGCACATACTTCAGGTTTGTGGGATACACTTTGAGGTTTCTTGTTTTACTAGAACCCCAAAACAGAGTCAGCGGCAAAAGACACGCTAAAGAATTCAGAGCTCGGGAATTTGTGTTGAATACCGGAACTGAGCCCCAACCTTTCTTAATTTCAGAAGCACAACTTGTGAGGAAAGGGGTCATTTTATCAGGTGTTGTTTTAAAACAACTGGGAGTCAGAATCTGGGCCTGAATCCGCAGCAAAATACCCGGAGATTGTCCAATAGGCAAACAGAGCAAAAGGCACTGGATTCACCAGAACACCAAGATGACCAATTCTGGTTCAGCTTTGCAAATGGAATGCAACATTTTTGTGCAAGAATAAAAGTATGGCAGCTTGCAAATTGGAGTTATTGCTTCGTTTCAGGGGTAGATCTTATCAGTTCAAGGTTTCTGTGTACATAACCTTGGGAACTTTCAATTCCTTGTCCTGTTCCCCATATGTATTAAGTCCCCATGTTGCACTTAAACAGACACACAAGTTCCTCCCCCCTTTGAATTATCTGCCTCTATTCTCTACCTCTTCTCAGAGAGCCAAAGGTCCACCTTAATTTTAGTAATACAGGCTTGGTGTGGGCAGAAGGCAGATTTGTGTCTACTGGCAATTTCCTCCTCTTCAAATCCAGCTCCGACTGCTTGCTTTCTTTGCAACGTGGCATTTTCAATTTCTGCTCACTGCCAAGCCAATAACCTCTCCTCTGTGATTCATTTCTCTAAAGCAAGGCTGTAGGAGTGGTTGAGGGTAATGAGTCAAACTCTCAGCAGTAGACGTTAACAAAGTTGAGCCACTTGCTTCAACCAGTTGAAAGGCAAAAGAAGATGTCAACCGGCTATTTCCCCATTTATATTAGGAAAATAAAGATTCCATTCCTCTGGCTCTGCAAATTGACACATTACTCATCATGCTCTCACTTGTACATTATGGCAAGCTCAGATTACTTTATACAGGCACCCAAGTGCTGTTTTTCTAGAAAAAGAGGTTCCAGAACTCACCCCTTGTTCTCTTATAATAGCAATGGAACCCACCTGAGAAGCGCCGAAATTGAGTTCTGGCTTGGAGGGGAGCCATGAAGGCATCCCATAAATTGTGTCAGTAGCTCTGCTTAAGATGCCTTTTACCAATAGAAGAGAGCCTTTCTTACAGGACTTGCCATTCGAAAGGTTCCCCTTCTTACTTGAAATGCAAGCCGCACTCCATAATCTTGCTTGCAGAGCAGGCCAAACACAACCCTCCAACCTTAAACATTGCGGTCTGCCAGCTTGACAATACCGCCCACAGGTGGCAGAAAACAACATTTCTTGGAAGACTCCCAATTCACAGCTGCTGGGCTGAATTTCGGTCTTGCAGGCGACAAGTAATGAAACCCGGTTCTGGAGCTTGCTCCAAGTTTGCCCTTTAACACTTCAAATGCTGTGAACCACTTTTCTAAAATCAAAGATACATGATGGAATCATTTAAACAGCAAGCGTTGACCGCGACAAAGCAGTCTAAGGGGATTTTTTTGCAATATAAAATTATGAAACCCTAATAAACTGGCACTCTAGATCTGCACTCTAGATCAGTGTTTCCCAAACTTAGATCTCCAGCTGTTTTTGGACTACAATCCCCATCATCCTTGGCCGCTGGTCCTGCTAGCTAGGGATGATGGCAGTTGTAGTCCAAAAAACAGCTGGAAACACTGCTCCGATGCCAAAGTTTGTGGGAAATGAGAGTCCAGATTTCTAGGAATATCCTTCCCCTTGCAAAGAATTACTGTAGGATTTAAAGCAATGATAGGGAATGTGTGGCCCGCCAGATGTTGCTGGACTCATCAGTCCCAGCCAGCTTGGCCAATGGTAAGTTCAAATTTGAATCCAGAAACATCTTCAAGGCCCAAGTTTCCCATTGCTAATTTAAAGTTACAGAGGAAGTCTATCCTGAGGGAAATATGCTGGCTGAAGTGATATAAATTTAATGGAAGTGTGCTATGTGTCACGAGAGAAGCAGATATAACACAAAAGTTGGGGGGGGGGGTGTTTTCACATTCATCCCTGACTACCATTTCTTACCAGTTAGCTAAGAACAGGCGTGAAGACCTTTGGGCTTCCAGCTGTTACTGAGCAACTCCCACCATCCCTGGCTATTGGATATGCCAGCTACGGTCAAGAGTTGTAGTTCAGAAACATCTGGATGATCAGATGTTGCTGTCATAGAGGAAGGGCAGTGCTTTAAAGAAGACTTGCCTCATCAGCTGCACAATCTGACGGATGCTAAATAATGCTCACTGCTTTCAATGAAATTTAGGCCCAAGCCAGAAAGGCAAATGAGGAAGGAAGGTGAAGTTGTTCTCCAAAACTTTTGGCAAGCTGTTGTGAGGCTGTTCTCCGGAGCTAACGAACAATGTCAGTTCAGATCAACAGAACTTGACTTTAGAATACGCCCCATTGACTATACAGTTTTGGAAAAGACACCACCAGTTTTGTGGCCAAGCATTGAAACGCAGTCCTCCTGCAGACTTGAGAAGACGCTATCTTTCCCATGCAAGCTCGTTCACTCAAATATTGCCTCCAATCCAAGACTCTAGCAAACCTCATCTCTTTGTGATCTTAAGCCATCTGCCTCTCCTGAACTCTACTTCCAATTATGCTGAATGGTTTTCAGCTGTACTGAAAGAAACCTGCATATTTTCCCATACCCAAAGCAGAAGACCTGAGAAAGCCCCAGTCTCAAAAGGTCTAACTACAATAATTTCCCCCTAAAAGGAAATTAAAGCTCAGCACCTGCATCCGCAGCCTTTAGCAAGAGATTCCTTCTAACATCAGTAAGGACTGAAAGTCAATGTGGATTTCTGGAGTAATTTCAGCAAGATGGCACTTAGGAATAGTACACTTGCCTCTCTAGAAGCAAATGTGTGCAGCCACACACACAGGGAGAATTTGCCTCCACCTGAAAGAAAAAGGAAAAAACTCCCCCCCCCCCAACGTTCAGCTCGTATTTTAAAAGAATACCCAAGTCTTTTGATGGAAGGAAAAAATCTGCACACAGAATTTTAAACCTGCTCCTGTCTTTCAATATTGTGATCGGCAAGCACAACAAGCGTTAGGATGACTTGGGATTTTTCAAGCATGTCTCCTCAGAAGGAAGCCCCACTGACGCTTATCTCCAAGCCCAAGGTTGCAACCTTAATGTCATTAAGAATTGCACTGAATACATTAAACACCTTCATTCTCAAGGTTCTGAGTCAAACAGCAGTTAATAATAGCTAATGTTGACTATTAGCTGCTTTGCTTTGATTCCCGATAGCAAAATAATAATAATCATTAAGTTGTTGCAAAGGGCCTATGGGGCTGCACGCAAAGAGCTGTTCACACAAGAGTGCAATCTGACGGACTACAGCCTCCTCTTTGAAGTTTAGAGTGCACCTCCTTGAGCTCTCATTCCAGCTTTGCCCAATGTGCTGATGAATATATATATATAATTCTGGAAATCTGAAATACTTGGTCTCCACATACTGTAATGCCAACACAGCATTCTGCAGGGGGGGAGAATCAGGAATTCTGCACGTACAGAGAACGCTGCCTTTCACAAAGTGGAGACTATTTGTTTTATTTCTCTACAATAACTGGCACCAGCTCTGCAGAATATCTGGCAAGAGCTTCTGCCAGTCCGACTTGGAAGTTGCAAAGGGGTTAGACCTGGGATTTTCCACGTGCAAAGCATGCATTCTTACCAAAGATTTACAGCCCTTCCTGGAATATGTGCAAATGAACATATGCCCTCTGATTTGCATACCAGCTTACAACTCTGGCACTCCCAGAAGCCACACGTTCACACGAAATCCTGATTTTCAAATGCACCTTTACCCAAGCCACTAGCAAAGAGAACGACCTTCACCAAGAGAAAGAAAAAGCAAGGAAACAGAAACTTTAAAATCGCCATCCCCTTCTCAACCCCTCCCCAACCCACCAACACGCCCCCTCGCCCCCCAGGAAACAAAAGGGGGGGACCAGCCATTCACAGCTCCACACAAACAGGCTTGTTGGCTAGCTGGAAAGAAATGAAACATTAACTTCTCGAGGATAAACAGCTAACCTGACCAAAGTCAAAAAAGGCGACGGTCTTCTTCCGACGTTCTGGCGCCCTTCCGAAGGAACCCTGCGGAGGACGCGGGGCGGCGCGCGCGCACCTGCCTTTACCCTACCGCAGCCAACTGCTTGCAGCTGCGGCCGCCTCACCTCACACCTGCGCGCGCGCGCGCTGCTAAGGAGGAAAGGGAGGGCGCTAATCAGAGGCGCCAGGCGCGCCAGCGGAACCACGCGCGCGGCCACTTTAGCCCTTGGGCTGGGCTCCTCCGCCCCGCCTTTCCTCCACGTGCAACCCCAGGAAGGGCGCAAACGACTCCCTGCAAGCGGAGACCTGTTACTTTCGCACCAACGTTTAAAATCGCCCCGGTTTTGCAAACCCGACGAGAGCCCCGCGGCTACTACGAGAAAGGAAGAAGAAAAAGCATTGCCCAAGCAAGGTTTCGTTTGCAACGACTTTATGACCTCCCTGTTTAAGTTCTCCTAGCCAGGCAGCCGTTGCAAGCTGTCTCCGGGAGGCCCCGCCGAGCTCGGCACGGCCTGCTCTCCAGAAACTGCACATGCGGTCCCATTATAACTGTGCAAGTTAACGCGAGGTCGGTGGGGCTTTTCGTTTCGAAGAAACGCTGTCCATTAACACCTGCATCTGACCAGATCCGGATGGAGTTACGCACTGCACGGAACCTTGCGGACTTGGTTTAGATTTCGCGTCTGCAAACGGTCCGACGCCACTGCAATGCCAGCGACGTTTTCCAAATTAAGTACGACATAAACCTATATGCAGCCTTACTCTCCGGTAGACGTCGAGGATTGCAAACTAAAACCGTGTCCCCAACGCATACTGCTTTGAAAGGCCTACTGAAAGAAGCGAGGTGTCTTTGCAAGTGCGCACAGGATTGGCCTAAAATCCTGTTTCGCTTTCAGTACAGATAAATAGTATGTATGTCGATGTACGACAACCCCCTGCCTCTTAAAAAGCAATCCAAGACTTAATGCAATATACTAACTTTGCAGTGTCTGGTAGCGGTCATCACAGCCGGTCGTGCACCCTTGCAGAAATAAAATAAAATCTGGCCTCCGGCGTTTTTAGTGCAAGAATACTCTCGGTGCAAGCGAGCAACGTCCTAGCACAGAACTCCAGTCGGGCGCCGGCGGGAAAAATAAAATAAATGAACGGCCCCCGGAGCAGTTTTTGAGTGACAACAGGGGGTGCTCTCGAAGTGCGCCTGCGCCACTGTGGGGAAGGCGGGCTCAATCCAACCCCAAGTTAATCTCCATATTTAAACTTGAAAGACAGGTTGTGGGGGGCGGGTTGGAGTCCCCCCCCCCTTAGTGTAGGAATTAGGAGACCTTTAACTCTGGACCTAGTGCAACAGCAGCTCCATTTCGAGAGCCTAATGTGATGCTCTGTAATTTCTGGAAGCCTTGGCGCCGAGTTTATTTCTGCTGATGCCGCAGACGACCATTGATATCACAGGCTCGTCAAATGGGTGGGACGCAACCAGCTTCCAGCCTGATGCCCCCCCCCCCCCTACAACTTGCTGCCCTCCAGATGTTAAGACACCAACTCCCATCAGCTCCAGCTAGGATGATCAATGAGAGTTGTAAGTCCCAAGTTAGGTGGGGAGATGCGCCAGGTTGGGGGGGGGGGGGGGAACCGACCAATTCTATGTACGCTTGCTAGAAAATAAATCCTGCTGAAATTAATGGTGTCAGATGGTGAATATGGTCGTGGGCTTGCTCGGAAACAATTTCCTTTGTTTGCCATAGGAATTAATTGCACATGGCAACAGTGTAATAAATAAAATCAATGGCTTTACTTCTGGGAGAAGGTGGAATAGGATCGGGTTGTTAGAAGGCCATCCGAAGCTCCGGGGGTGCCAACTTGAATGAAATATTGGGGGGACCAGGCAAGCTCCGCCCCACAGAATCAATCACATGACAAGGACACCATTTGAATAGCAATGTCCATTACAACTTTTAGAAGACCTCTGAAGGCCGCCCTGTATGGGGAAGGTTTTAATGTTTGACGTTTTATTATGTGTTTATATTTTGCTGAAAGCCACCCCAAGTGGCTGGGGAAACCCAGCCAGATGGGCGGGGTATTAATAATAATAATAATTTCTACTACTGTAGTAGTAGTACTACTACTACTACTATTAGGGACCGGCCCCCTAAAATACTTTATTGGGGGGACCTCGGCCCCTAGGAGTTGGCTCCTATGCTAAGCTCACAGCCATACATACTTGGAGGAAAATATTTCCGAGTTACATGGCGCTTACTCGCAGTTGGAGGTACGGAGGGTTACAGCCATGGAATAATATGCGCAATTATAAGGAAGCCAACCCCGTTGGAACTAATGCGGGCGGCCCAATCCTAGGCATGCAGGCGTGGTGAGCACAAGTCCCACTAAACTCATTAGCACCGACTTCCAAGTGCACAGAATCGGGCTGCGCGGCTGTATAACCGAACGCTTGGTACAATTTAGTGTGCACACTTCTTTGGGAGTAATGCGCCCCTATACTCGACGAGACTTCCTTCAGCTTAAGCACGGGAAGCCAGTAAGCAGCTAGACCTGATTTTGGAAGCCGTCCTCCTACAACTCAAGTCAATGACTCCGGAGTAAACTGTGTCGAACGAGCGCCTTTTTGGCTGCAATCCACCAAGCCTCTTAACTCTGCAGAACATCTCGTGAAAGATTAATGGGAGACTATGGAGCTACGTGAAGGGAAATCGTTGGTGGCTCTCGTCCATAAAGCACTTAAGCCGTCATGCCAAGATTCGCCGGTCTGAACAAAAGAGGGGGGCGGGTTGCAAGCATCCTGCCTTAAAAACATGTTTAGCTTTCAGCTGCCTTAAGTGCTTTCTAGATAGGTGTGGTCATGGCCCTGTGCGCAGTCTTTCTCACCAGCGACTTCTAAGGAGTTGGAAAAGGCGTTTGACTGTCTTCAAGGGCATTGTGGAGACCTCCGTCCTTGTCCAACCCTCCGAATACGGAACAGCAGCGCCCCTCAGATCCAGAAAGCAGGAGCCGAACTGCAGCCTCGACGCCCCCCCCCCTCTCTCTCCAAGGACCGCGTGCAGCAGCCCACTTCACCGGGAAGCAAGCCCCACCGAGTTCAGTGGGGCCTGGGCCCACCACGGAAAATGATGGCAGTCTCGCCTAGGCGAAGGCAGCAGCTTGGGCTGACTCCTTTGGGGGGCAACGGGCCTAAAGCTCGGTTGAAATTCAAGAAGGGCCGGATTAAGTGGCTTCAGGATTGCGCGCGCTCCGCGCCTGCTGGACCGCACCTAGAGCGGGCCGTCGGCGCAGGAAATCACGGGAGACAAATTCAGAAGGGCAGCTTTGTAGCGATTCAATAAATCGGCAGCAGCTCTCGTAAACGCGGAACGACCGAGTCCTGCCCTCGAGGCAGCTCTAAATCCCACCGACTACAACAAGCATTATTTGCTACCGGCTTCCGCCATACATAGCTTGACCTTCACCAGACAATTAGGTGGCATTGCTCGCACCTGCCCCCCTAGCGGAGTACTTCCTTCCTCTGCCAGGAGGCTAATCTCCTTCACCTGCAGCCTTGCGCAGGGGAGGTTTAGCCGGCGCAGAGCCGGGATGGAGGCTCCCTTAAAGCGGCGCGCCCTTGAAGCCCCCGAGACGCGCTCAGCGCAGGCCTACAGCCCGGTTTTATTAGGAAGAGCTGCTTCGGAGTCACCTTGGCCATCTTACTCCCCCAAGCAGAGCTGCTTCTGTTGGGTGGTGGAGAGAGGAGGGCAGATAAGGTCCGCGTGGCTTCTTGGGGAGGGAGGGGGGTCTACCCAGAGGCCATCTGCTCCCACCCACCACAGAAAAAGAAACAAGTAGCTCCTTAGGAAGCTGCCTCGCCCAGGCAGTCTGCCATGGGTCCCATCTTGGCCAGTGTTGCTCACATTGACAGGTAGCGGCTTTCCAGAGTTTCAGACACGCCCGACCTCCTGATGAAGGGCTTGAACGGGGAACTTTCGAGCGTGCAAAACATTTGCCCTATAGCACTTCCACCTGGCCTTCTTCCGTAGCATATATAAGCTTTCCACGTTTTTACTGCAACTACTGATGGTGACCACCCGTCTCCCAACCATCTGTATTGGGGTGGTTGTACCCCTACGTAGCCCCAGTACTCCAAATATTAAGTACGCTCGGTTGTAAGTGCCAACGGTCACGCTGAGTTTGGATTCTATACCTCCCTCTCTCTTTCTCTAAAAAAGCGTGCCTTCCACAAAGAGAGCAGCTCAACTTCTCAGCGTTGAGTGCCTGGCAATGTCACTTTGCAGCGTGGCCTGAAAAGGAGAGATTTAAAAGCCAGCCGAGCTGGCGCAGGGAGACGAAAGACCAAGCGGGGTTTTTTTTGGGGGGGGGGGCACCACCAACACGAAGCACGTTCCAAACCCCTCCAGAAGAAGGTTCCTTATTACACTGATCCTCGTTTAAAGTAAGAAGGGCGGAGAGACCCTCTTGGGAATTCTGACGCTGCCAAACCCCTCAGCCACTTGCTCCAGATGAGTCCCACTAATGTCTCCCCCCATCGCCGCGGCCAGAGCTTTGAACACTGCAGCCTTGCGCGCGCCTGAGCGCATCTCGAGGCCGTGCAGGGCGAATAAAACGTCGTCTGATATTCTGAGCAATATCTGATAAGCAGGCTCCAAGGCATGCAAGGGGTGTGCTTCAGAAATATAACACACTGACTATACCTGGGTTTCTCTCTCTAGCTCTACGTAGTCGCCCCCGCAAAAAAATCCCACAACACCACAAAACCCACCCACCCTGAAGGCAGCTGGTTAAAAAACACAAACCCCACCACCCTTCAACTGTTAATTAAATCTCGGCGCTTCGATCCCAATTTCCTTTGCTGCCCAGTTGGAACAAACCAAAGGGAAACAGGGCGCCCAGGCTACCGATTTGTTCAGAGTGATAGAGCTCTACTGTTAAATGCTTCCCGGAAGCGAAATAGGTGGATACATACACACATACATACATACATACATACATACACACATAGCAACGTGCTGGGCATAAATTAAGCTACAACAGCAAGCCGGAGCCGCTCCTAGCCGAAATCCAAGGCCCCGGGGCGAGCCTGCGGCCACTCACACATAACCAAAAAACGACACACACACAGAGAGAGAAAGAGAGACTGCCACAATCTCATCGCCCCATGTCCCCCCACCTTTTGCCACCAACTTCTTCCATGCAATATTCAAGGACGCGGAGGGAGTGGTGTGTGTGTCCTTCATTAAACCATAGGAGCAGACGCTTTCTCCCCCAAATGCTGACACCAGGCGAAACGAGAGCGGGCTGGGGACTACGAACGCCTCGCCTCCTCTCCAGCATGGTATCAGTTTCACAATAGGAGGGGACTGTGGGAGGACTGTCTCGTCGCCCGGCTGATTCTACGCTTTCTCGCCTTCAGGGGACCGATTTCTGGTTCCTGGGCTCTCGAGCCGGCCGCCCTCGCAGCCGCAGTTTCAGGACCAAGGACAGCGACGCGAGGAAACGCTTCGCTCTCCGCCCAAGCAAGGTACGCGAGCCGGGCTGCCAGCGAGGACGTCTTTCGGCTGCATCAAGAGCTGAAGCATCTTTCTCTCCCCCCCCCCCCCCAACTCACCACCCTTCTCAGCTTCCTCAGAACAAAGAAAATCGTGTCTCCCGGATATAAAAGCGGAACTCTCCCTGCAGAGCGCTATAATTGTCATTGGAAGGTTGTTTAAAAGTCTGGTTCTCCCACCCTGCTGCCACCTCCCCATTTTAATACACACACACACACAAATATATATATATATATATATATATATATATATATATACTGGCACATCTCCAGCCAGCAGCTCTGACAACTAACACACACCAGGATCTGCAAATTTTCGCCAATATCAAGCTACTGCTTCTCCCATCTCGTCTCTTGTCTGCTGTGTGTGCGCGCCTCTGTCTCTCCTACCCACCCACCTCCCCGCCCGCCGCCGCCGTTTCCACCTTCTCTTTCTTTCCAAGCCACCCAATGCTATTTGGTTAATGCAATTACAGCGGCGAGCTTATCCCGTCTGATCTGCAAACGCCGGGTTTAAGCTCCTCAAAGCGATGCTCATTCCATTCATTCATCCTCATGCCCTGTGTGTTGGGTACTTTCCGCTGGTCCAACGCGAGAGACGCGTTTCACGATCAGAGGTGGGTTTTTTTTGTTTTTTTTGTTTTTTTAAAAAAGACTGTGAACTTTACACCTCCAGCTAAGCTGCTGTATTTTTCTCCAGCGTTTTGCTCCCTGTGAGCACCTAGCTGCCTAAACGCAAGTAATATACATATATAACGTATATCATCTACCAACTGCTCTATCTCATGCAGATATTTCTACAACGGTGCAGCGGGTCTCTAACCCTATTAGCAGGGGGCACCAAGCGCTGAAAACCGAGCACAGAAGTGTGTGTGTGCGGTAAACTTAATTGTCTACGACTTTTGGTCCTCCTCCCTCTGTGGGCGAGGTAGCCGCCCTAAGGGCGAGCAGAGACACGAAACAGCAAGAGTAATAATAATAATAATAATAATAATAATAATAATAATAATAATAATAATATAGTAACAAAAAAGCGCAACTTACCTTTCTCGCTTCAGTTTTGAAAAAGAAAAAGAAAAAAGAAAAAAAGGGGGAAAAGGTAGCGGTGTCCCAATAAAGATGAGTAAGAAGCAAAAGGGGGAAGGTCTCACGACAACACCCAAAACCTAAATTGTGGACAGTTGTAAACAGAAGAAAATAAAAAATGGAGGGAGGGGGGCGGAGAAATGTAAAAGAAGATTGAAATATATATATATATATATATATATATTGTTATTATTATTTTTAAAAGCTGCTTTCTTTCTCCGCTCCCACAGCGCGGGAAGAAATTTGGGAAGGGGGGGATGAAAAAATAAAGAAAGGGGGAAGAACTTAAAAAAAATAAGGAGCGTGGCAAGAGCGAAGGTTCCCCTGTTACAACACAACTAAACAGAAAAAGGGGGGGAGGGGAGGATAAATAAAAGGTAGGAACAAAGGAAAGAAGGGATGAAAGGAGGGTTTCCTAAAGGGCTGCCTCCCTCTCTCTGCCTCCTTCGCTCTAGCAGCTCCCAATCGAAGTGGGCTGCTGCATCTCTTTAAGTGAGAACAGGCACGAGGGGGGAGGACGCCTTAAATGGGAGGCGAAGTGGAGCACAGATTTATAGGAACCGTATCACCCGGCGCTCCTCTGCTTCCGCACGAGGGTGCGCGCCTATGTGTCTCTGCAGCCGCGCCAGGCTCTCCCACCTATCCCGAGTGCCACGCGCGGAAGTATACGCCGGAGCCAGGGACAGCTAAGCTTGCTCGCAGGCCTTGCGGAGCCCCCGATTGGTCCGGCAGGCTCCGGCAGGCACCGCCCCGGCGGAGAGGCTGCTCCGGATTGGCCGCAGGGCCGTGTCACTCCGGAGGGCTCAATGGAGTCCCGTTTCAAGGGTGCGTTGCGCCGAGCAGGGCAGGCAAGGCAGAGAGAGAGAGAGAGGGGAGAGGCAGCGCAGGAAGCGAGCAGCGCAGGGATTGAGCGAAGTTGCCTCTCCTCCCCTTGTCCTTCTCTTGCCCAGCACCCGCCCTCCCTTTCTGTCTGTCTTTCTCTCTCTTTTGGAGAGGAACTTCCACACGCCAGACGAAATGCAAGACGTTGGCAATGCTTGCCACATTTTTTTTTTGCAACAGCAGGCTGAATCACTGCTCGATCGGCTGGGTTTAGGTCGGATGCTGCCGCCACGATTCTTTAGACGGAGGAAGGAGGTCTGATCTAACCCGCTTTTGGGGGGGGGTTGTCACGAGTTCTCTTTACCAAAGAGTAGGCACCCCTCTCTTACACAGAGATACACAATTAGATGTTCACCACCCCCTTCCAGTACACACGGTCTGCCACTATGTAGGTCAGCCAACTGAAGAGAAGGAAGCAAGGAAGCACACCTTGAAGACTTGTAGGGACTTGTGTTCACCGGGAGAACACAAAATTCTTTCTTTAAAAGGGGGGGGGGGTAAAAGCAGCTCCATCCCAACTGCAGAGTCTTTTGCACTTGCCATGCGTTTGAATTTCACAGGGCGTCTACCGGTCTTCCCTTTGAGGAGGAAGAAGCCTGTTAAGCTGAATCTGCCCCCCTCCCAGGCTGCCTAAGAAGCGTTTTTCAGGGTCCTGCCTCCCACCTCCCGCCCTCAACTTCCCTCCTCTCCAGGAAAGTTGCTCGCCATCCTTCCAAGATGCTCTCCTAAGCTGCTAGGGCGGAGAGAGGGATGCTGATGGTGGCGGTAGCGGCGGCGGCGGGGGGTGGGTGGGGGGAAGCAAAGACTCCCCCCCCCCCACCTCCACTCGACCTCCTTGCCGATTGTTCTGACTTAATTCTGTTTGAGAATGGTTTTTTTCCTCCTACCTCCCCCGGTGGGTACACCGCAGCAGCTTTCCGTGCCTTTGCCCTTCCGTGTCCTTCTCTTGTACTTCAATCTCTCTCGCTCTCTCTCCAATCGGAAATGCCTTCTAGACTATATTTGGTGGGAGAGGGAAGGAGGAAGGGGCGAACCGCTACGTGTAACATCTAAGCACTCTATGCCCCCGGGGGAGGCGGTATTATATGCCCATCCCTCTCCTCCCCCCCAAACGAAGTACAACCGAAGATTTTGCATGTGGAGAGGAGTGCCAGAAAGTAGGTAGGGACCGTGAGATTAATGTTAATTTGGGACCCCCGGGAGTGTGTCCTTAAGTGTTTACAGGGGATGAAAGGGACGGATGCCAGAGCCGTCGGTTATCCGACTATTTGGTCCCTACAATATCAGGATTCAATCGACGTCAGATGGAGGGTGTGTGTGTGTTCATTTCTACACCGCCTAGCCGCCTTCAGGTGAACTAAAATGGGCGCTTCATCCTCAAACGAACCTTTCCCCTTGGGCTGAAGTTGGTACTGTGAAGCATTGGGATAACGCTAACTCCTTAAACGCTGTCTGCCTCTTTGGGGGGAATGTGGGATGGGATGGATCCTGAAACCCTAAAACAGAAGAGGTGGGGGAGGGAGGAACAGAACAGTGCTGTCTTTATGACTGATGCCTTAGTTAGGTTTTAAAAGGATACCCACCTCGACGATGAACGTGGGGTTACATTTACAACGTTGGGGTCCCGTAAAAAACCAGGACTTTTTGTTTGTTGCTTTTGAGATTTTAGATGTGGGCTCTGCCTAATTATGACCACCTTTGTTTCACTAGTGATGCCATCATTAGAACAAGAAAGGCAGGCTGTTTTTTGTTCCCTTTAACGCTCTAGCCATGTGTTATAGACACGCCCCTCATTCAGGAGCATCTCTTGATGAAGCCAGCTATTATATGTCAAATCGGCGTTTGAAGGACGAGTTGGGGTGGAGGAGGAGGAAGAATGGAGAGCAGCGGCAACCTGGACTATTGATAGGCTAAAAGAAGTAAGACCAAACTCTCTTTGGAGTTGCCTAAGTGACTAACTTGGGGGGAGATGTTTTAAGGGGAGAGTTGGCAGCCTTGGAGAAGAAAGGAAGGAGAGTAACCTTGCGAAATGCCAGAGCTGATTAAAACGTGCAGCAAAGTGGCATTCTGTCTTCAGTGGAATCGATTAAAAACAACACTCTTGCTAAGTTTTCAAAAGCAGCTGCTCTAGAGAAATCCCTCGAAGGTGTGTATCTTTTCTCTCTCTCTCTGTTTTAACTTAAGAAATGGGGTTTCGTCAACTTTCCCCAAGGACTACCAGGAGATTCTAGAAAAAGACGCCACATGCCAACCTTGTACACAGTGCAAATGCCATGTTAACCGCTAGTTTGAACTCATTTCTTTTCTTTTTTTTAAAAAGGCACCCGTAAGTTTACAAACACTTAGCAAAGTAGCAAGTGAAATTAAGCAGATGTTCTCATCCATCAGACTGACCTGAAGGTCTTACCGCCAGGTCCCTCCCCTGTCCCATTCCTGTTTAGGCAAAAGATGGTCCTCATCTTTTTTTCTTTTCTTTTAATCTTTTGATTTTTTTAAACTTTGCAGACATCGACGTTTGACACATAACACAAAGAAATAAATAAAGAGACTCTTTTTCTGTTTACACAGCTGCTTTTTCTAGGTAAGAACACAGCGACAAAAAGAAAAAGTAACACACACAACAGTGCTCTTCAAAAATAACAGGACCATCACTTTTCGGACGCGGGCAACATACTTTTTAGAGTTGAGTAGGTCCTGCTACCACCCAGTCACTCGCAAACCAAACTCAATAATTTAGGAAGTTAGCAATTTCAAGAAAACAACAACAACAACAAATAAACAAGTTGTTTTTAACGCGCCTGCCCGGGAAGGTACATTTCATGTGGCAGAAGAACACTTTTTGGGGGCTGGACGGGGTGGGGAAAACAAAGGAACCATCCCCAAATCTCGGCAATCTCTTAATCTCCAGTTTCCACTCTAAAACTAAAGTTGGGGAGTTTCAGGACCATGGACAGAGGCGCCCAACGCTCCTTAGCCAAAGCAGCTCACTTCTTTCTCCTTGCTTTATCAGCCATCTCCCACGGTCGGCGAACGAGGAAGTCACACAGCAGCTAAGAGCCAAGTTGAAACACACACAAATTCTCTTTTTAGAAAACCATTGTTTCACAAGAGCTGTAAAGCGCGTCGGTTAGAAAGAGAGGCTCGCTTGTCCACGCTCAAACAGGGAGCGGGGACGGGAAGGGGGACTTCAGCAGAAAAATATATATCTGAGATGTAACTGTCTATTCCGTTTGGAAAGCATGTTATCTCAAGGCGATAGTGCTGCCCATGTGTGAAATTGTGCGAGTTGAGAGATCGGTCTTTAAAAGAGCTTCTTTTTGAAAGGGCTCTCATAAGGTCATGTTTACTGGGCGTGCTCCCTAAACGCAAAAGAAGTATATAATAAACGGGAGGGCTCCAGCGCACGAAATGGTCTAGGCGTTGCTTAATTCAACACACTGCCTCTTGCAACGTCTTTCTCTCTCTCTTAACTGGAGAGAGAAAGTATCGCTTCTTTCCTTGTTGCAAAATAGCCACCGAACGGGCCTCAAGCTTCAACTGACTCACTTGTTCCGACGCTCCGTTTCAGTTCCTTTCAGTGGACGCCTGTTTCGGAGTGTCTTTCGGAGCGCCACTTGGGCTCCACACTTCCTTGGGGATAAACCAGTGCTGACTTCCGAGTAGACACTGACAGGATGTTGCTACTTGGAAGGAAGTCCCGCTGACACGAAAGCTTGCAGCCTTAAGCCTCTTGCCGAGAACTGAGTCCAACTGAACCCAATGAAGATTTCTTCCAAATCATACACGTGTGTGTGTGAAACATATATACAGTATATATATCTCACGCCTAGACTCGCGCTGCGCATGTTGGCAGCAAGTTTAGGAGTTGCGAGCCTGACTAAGCAACACCACTTCTTCTTCTTCTTCTTCTTCTTCTTCTTCTTCTTCTTCTTCTTCTTCTTCTTCTTCTTCTTCTTCTTAAAAATAAAATAAAATGATGATGATGATGATGCAGCCTGAATACAAATGAGCTTTCTGCTCCCCCCCCCCACTCCCCTTGAATGCTTGGTATGTACAAAGGCAGTTGCGAAGAAGGGGTTGCTTTTAAAAAATTATTCTTTGCGGGAAGGGCAGGAGCAATCTCTTAACTTCTTGAAAGGGAAGATAAATGATCGTTATTTGGATTCAGACTGGAGGAAGCCATCTGCTTGCTTTCTCGTTGTTATCCCTCGCTCATTTGCTAGGTTATTTTTTTTAAGGGTGTGGGGGAGGCAGACGGGGGGAGTTTCTGGCTTGCTGCTTGTGGGCAGGGGGTCCCTCTCCTCCTACACCCCCTCCCTCTTCTCTGCAACTTGGACGCGGATACATGCCGCAAAGCCATGCCTATCAGCCAGGCGATCATTCCCATCTCTTTTCTCTCCCCTTCTCCCTCTCCCTCCCTTAGTCTCTGTCACTCTGCAACCCCCCGCACCTCGACCCAGCCACCCAGCCACCCTCCCCCTTTTGTGCTCGGATCAAACGCCCCGCACAACAGAGAAAGTGACAGCAGCAGGCCAGGGTAACAAAGCCACAGTTTGTACCGAAAGACAGACCGGGGCCCGGAGAGACACGGCGGCGAGAGAAACAGCTGTCTTATCAGCGCGCTGCAGAGATGGAGATGGCTCTAGAGGTCTTCGACAGATAATCACTTGAATGGGGCGGCGGGCTGAGCAGGGATGGAGGGGGGGGGGAAGAGAAGGATGAAGGGAGGCGAGCTTGCAATGCGCCAAACTTTCGCCTCCAAAGGCCATCCAGGTGCTGTAAGGGAGCAAGCAGCAAGCACAGCCCCAGCTGCGTTGTGTTCTGGCAAATAAAGACATAAAGCCCTCCCCACCCCCAAATATATGCTTACACGCACCTGCTGCGCTGTATTCCAGCGGGTTGGGCTAGATGACCCCCGATTCTACAATTCTATGAAATTAAGAAGTTGAGATGTGGGGTGGGGAGGTGGGATTAGAGAGCACGTTGCTGGCAGGACACTTAAAGGGCACGTATATTGTGCAATGCCTTTCCACTTGCAAGGAGAGAAGCTTCTCCCCCGAGCCTTGATTCGGGGAAGAGAGAGAGAGAGAGAGAGAGAGAGAGAGAGAGAGAGAGTCGAGAAGCCAATATTCCATGTCCTCAAATGGCCCCTGGATTAGGCATGGAATAGCGGGATCTCGTGTTCTGCTGGAGACAGGAGTCCCTCGTCGCAACAAAATTCATCTTCACAACCGCACTGTGAGTCCACGCACAGAATCGTTCCTTTGAAAGACAAATGGGGACTGCATGTTGGGTGTGCACGTGTGCTAAAGCAGTTTATCTAAATAAAAGGCCCCAATAAGTTTAGATGTTGTGTTGTGTTGAAGATGGCTTCGCTTCCCGTACCGCACAGAGACACAGACACTTCATCTCCCAGGGATCATAAATTTGCCAACTCCTCTCTGAAGGTGGTGGTGGGGGAGCCTGACTAATGAGTTTTGGAATAATTACTGAATTGGTGTAAGAAAAATGAGCCATATGTTTGTGTAAGCAACAAATCCTGTTGGAAAGGCTAATGGTGTCAAGGACTCGGCTCTTCCATGCTTTAGCAGGGAAATGGGCTCCTGTTGAAATGAGGCTTTGTTTATTTAGCTGAAGATAGAAAGGTTGGAGAGAGTGGTCTAACGGGTGAAAGTTGCCGCTGCAAATCTCAGCCCCTTCCCTAATATATGGGACAGCCACCAGCAAGTTCCTTTTTCTCAGACAATGCACCTTGCAATGGAGGGAGAATAGTAACAAGGCCTTACAGGCTTATTGTTAAGATTGCTGAGATACACTTTTCAAAATTTAGAACAGAAAATATTTTATGGTTAGGCAGCCAGCATAGCTGGGGATTTCATAGGATTTATTTTATCTCTTAATGTCTTCACTTAAATTTCTAAATGGACACAACCAGCCTTTTATGACTTGTTCACTAATCTGGTCACTCTAGACCTGTGTTTCCCAAACTTGGGTCTCCAGCTGTTTTTGGACTACAGTTCCCATCATCCCTGATCACTGGTCTTGCCAGGTAGGGATGATGGGAGTTGTAGTTCAAAAACAGCTGCAGACACAAGTTTGGGAAACACTGGTCTAGTTATATATTTATGTATATAAAACATCTGGCTAGGGTGTGTGTGTGTGTGTGTGTGTACTGGCTTCCTACTACCATTGGCCCTATAAGGATGGTCAGAAGTCAGGGATGATGAGAACAGGAATGTTTGGAGAGCCAAAGGTTAGCCACCCCTTCTCTAAAAATACACAAGGCAGCAAATAGCAATAAGTCAAAGCATGCAATAAAACAGAACGCCTAAAAAATACCCAACAGCAGAACACGCCTACACAAAGCACAAAGCGGATTTTCAAACAACCAGGTATCTTCAGCCAGTAAAACCATTCAGTTCAGCTGCTTTAAAACCATTTGTGGCTCCAAAGTCCTCCTATACAGTGGTACCTCGGGTTACATGTGCTTCAGGTTACAGACTCCGCTAACCCAGAAATAGTACCTTGCGTTAAGAACTTTAAGTGGTGCTTCAGGTTAAGAGCAGTTTCAGGTTAAGAACGGACCTCTGGAATGAATTAAGTACTTAATCCAAATTACTACTGTACCAGAAGGATGTTCCCATCCAGTGGAAATCCATTTAAATGGAGGCCAGACTAGCCTCCAGAGGCTGCGTACGGCCAGTGAAAAGGTCCTCTTTGTGGCTTCAGCTAGGCATACTTCTGCAGATGCTGGGATATACTGATGAGCTGAAAGAAAGCATGCACCATGCATCACAAAGCATTTGGCTCCTGCTTTGGTGCCTGTGGTTTACTGGGCGCAGGCAGAGTTGATACCAGAAGATGAAATCCCAACAGTGGGTTTCATAGCAAATGCTGGAGAGCCATTGACTCAGGTATCTAAGCAAGCAGCCATGTAATTTGTATGACATCATGTGCACAGAACAGCATAGTCCTGCATTTTCAGGCCCACTTTGGATAGCACTACTCACTGTAAGGCCATAACAAACAATAGGTGACTTCTGTCAGCGTGGATCAGAATCAATAAGAACATTTGCAGTTACCATTTTGTTTTCCTAATATTCCATCAGTGGGGGGGGGGGGGACGGGGACGGGACATGCTCCATGTTTGCCATTAGTAAAGGGGGTAAAGGGGAACCCTGACCATTAGGTCCAGTCATGACCGACTCTGGGGTTGCGACGCTCATCTGGCTTTATTGGCCGAGGGAGCCGGTGTACAGCTTCCGGGTCATATGGCCAGCATGACTAAGCCGCTTCTGGCGAACCAGAGCAGCGCACGGAAACACTGTTTACCTTCCCGCCGGAGCGGTACCTATTTATCTACTTGCGCTTTGACATGCTTTTGAACTGCTAGGTTGGCAGGAGCAGGGACCGAGCAACAGGAGCTCACCCCGTCATGGGGATTCGAACCGCCGACCTTCTGATCGGCAAGTCCTAGGCTCTGTGGTTTAACCCACAGTGCCACCCGCGTCTCATGTTTGCCATTAGCCTGTGTCAAATAATGTGCACCCAAGACAGGGAACAGGTGGCTGTAGCTGAGGTATCTATCTCACTTTCCGCAGCACCAGTAAGCTCCCAGAACTATTTGCAGAGGAAATAAAGGAAAAGATAATCGCCAGTCCACAAATGAGTAGATACCAATATTTATTTACAGAGCGACAATAACTTCAAACAGCATGATATATAAGTCTAATTTGCTTGCTTTTTATGCTGTTTGATGCATGCTCTTTGGCGCTGACTTGTATACCAAGGGTGGAATGCTCATTTGTTACAATTGGCTGTGGCCTCCAGAGCAGCTGTAGCTCAGTTTTTGCTGTAGCAAGGTAGTTGCCTGCTCAGCATGCAAAAGTTTCCAGGTTCAATCTTTAGCACAGGCATAGGCAAACTTGGCCCTCCAGATATTTTGGGACTACAACTCCCACCAGCCCTAGCTAACAGGACCAGTCGTCAGGAATGATGGGAGGGCCGAGTTTGCCTATGCCTGCTTCGGGTAGGAGTGGAAAAGATTTCAGCCTGGTACCTTGGAGAGCTACTGTGAGTCCGGATGTAGACAATACTGAGCTAGATAAACCCATGGTTTAACTCAATATAAGACGGTTTCAGAAAACAACAAATACCATATTTTTTGCTCTATAAGACTCACTTTTTCCCTCCTAAAAAGTAAGGGGAAATGTGTGTGCGTCTTATGGAGTGAATGCAGGCTGCACAGCTATCCCAGAAGCCAGAACAGCAAGAGGGATCGCTGCTTTCAGTGCGTAGTGATCCCTCTTGCTGTTCTGGCTTCTGGGATTCAGAATATTTTTGTCTTGTTTTCCTCTTCCAAAAACTAGGTGCGTCTTGTAGTCTGGTGCATCTTATAGAGCGAAAAATACGGTAATTACCCTAAGATGTGACAGTAAACCCAAGCTACAACAGATTTGTAATAATAATGATGATAGTAAAAACAAATATATTAAAAAAGAAGTGCTGCACAACCATTGTCAGTTATATGGTTACCATTGCTTGTTGCTGTTCATTAACACTGCAGATCAGTATGAGAACTCAATAATAATAATTTATTATTTATACTTCGCCCATCTGGCTGGGCTTCCCCAGCCACTCTGGGCGGCTTCCAACAAAATATTAAAATACAGTAATGCATCAAACATTAAAAGCTTCCCTAAACATACTCATACTGAAACATTCTGAGCATTCTAGCAAGTAAACTCTATGACTCTGAATTATATGTACCAATTGGGCAAAGCTCCTCCAAGAAGGATTAGGGAGGAGCGAGGAGGAATGATAACTATTGGAAGGATTAGCATGCACCTATGATATGAAAAGTTAAAACCAGCCACACAAGCACTTTATTATCACGAGCATGAGTTTTATGTTTTCATGCAATTATCTAAAGGAGAAAAGAGTGTGCATTGTGTTAAAACATCTCTCCTCTGCAGTAATTGTTCTGCTAATGATACAGAGCTGTAAAATAATGGCTATTGCCTATTGATAGTTACTACCTTTAAACAAAAAATTAAAAAGCTGCCACGTTCCTTATATTTGGAGCACTGTGTAATTATATCTTAAGGTAATAAGATCACATGCATAAGAGACAGATTTATACTGTGGACTGGGACATATTTAAAGTACACTCAAAATAATGTTAGGGATAAAAGTTATGGTTTTACAGCCTGATCTGAGAGAGCACAATGGGATGGTTTGCCTGCTTATCCAGCCAAAAGTCCACATAACCTTTCCTCCCAATTACATATATACATGACTGCATCCGATCATCACTTATGGTGACAACATATGACATTCATACTGTTTTTATTATCTGTTAGTGTATCTGAGAACCGTAGGCTCAGTCAGATTAGAGCAGTGGTGGTATTTGTGGAACAACTGTATGACCTTTTGGAAGCAAATATCATTTTTGTAAATATACAAAAGATGAGGAATACTTGGCATTTATAGAGTTCGTTTGAAGTGTCCAAAGTGCTTTGCACATATTATCTGGCTATGGGCCTGTAAAGTAGGCCTGTAAACTAGGCAATAAGGGGAATCATGCAGATGAATGAGCAGAAGATAAGCTGCACCATGGTTTGATAACCCACTGCTCAGTTCCCACCCTGAAGCAAGGAAAGGGTGGTCCTGGAGGAACGACTCCCTGGAAATCATATATAAGCTGCTCTTTGGAAATATAGTAGAGTAGAAGAGTAAGCCTGTTTTGTCATTAAGTGCTATATGCATTCCACAGAAGCACAGAATCACAGTGTTAATTAATTAAGCATCTTAAAAAGCAGAGACATCACCTTGCCGACAAAGGTCCATATAGTTAAAGCTATGGTTTTCCCAGCAGTGATGTATGGAAATGAGAGCTGGACCATAAAGAAGGCTGATCGCTGAAGAATTGATGCTTTTGAATTATGGTGCTGGAGGAGACTCTTGAGAGTCTCATGGACTGCAAGAAGATCAAACCTATCCATTCTGAAGGAAATCAGCCCTGAGTGCTCACTGGAAGGACAGATCGTGAAGCTGAGGCTCCAATACTTTGGCCACCTCATGAGAAGAGAAGACTACCTGGAAAAGACCCTGATGTTGGGAAAGATGAAGGGCACAAGGAGAAGGGGACGACAGAGGACGAGATGGTTGGACAATGTTATCGAAACTATCAACATGAGTTTGACCAAACTGCGGGAGGCAGTGGAAGACAGGAGTACCTGGCGTGCTCTGGTCCATGGGGTCACGAAGAGTCAGACACGACTAAACAACAACAACAAAAATGTATGATAATTGTTAACAACATATATAAATTTAAGAAGTGTTTAGGAAAATACAAAGAAATCCCAAGCTCTATAGAACCAGAGCTGTGGACACCCCTTCTTGGGTGGAGAAATTGTTCAGGGGAGGACTAAATTTCTCCAGGGAGTAGGAGAAATTCTCTGACAGTTTCTCAAGGCAGGAGCTCACCAAGAGCCGTGTCACATGCAGCTTCCTATCCACTTTCCCTCCAAGGTTTATTCTGAAGCCCCTTTTGCGAGTGGTAGTTAACAACAACTGCTGAGCTGGCAAGCTGGCCGCCATTTTGCCTCCTTTATTGTCCTCTGGCCTCTGGCCTCCTTTATTAGCCTTGTGGATAGAGGGAATGGTGCCAGGCAAAGATCTGGAGAAAATTCATCAGAGGGGCTTTCCTTTTGGTAGGAGGGCGAAAGAAAGCGAAATATCGATTAACTTCTGCAAGATAATTTATGGTACTTCAGTTAACAATTGTAAAAAAAGGGGGTAATAACGAATTAAGAAGGAGGCAGTTTACCAAAAATGAAAAGAGAACCGTGCAGAAGATGAAGGAAGTCAACTGGAAGAAAAGAAGAACTGAAATATGGTGTGTGTATAGATATAGATATAGATATAGATATAGATATAGATATAGATATAGATATAGATATAGATAGATAGATAGTTCATTATCTGTTCTATATATGTTTTTGTACGTTACTATGGATTATTTGTATTCCTTTGTTTTTCCTTTGTTTTTTGTTTGTTTGTTTTTCTTTTGATTATGCAGTTTTACAGTTGATTATGCAGTTTTACAAGTGTGGGTGTGTATGTTGAAAATAAACTCATATAAACTCAATAAATAAAAAAAGAAAAAAGAAAGAAAGTGAAATAAACAACCCTCATACTTTTTCATTAGCAAAAAACAAACAAACAAACAAAACCCTTCAGCTTTCTTCCCAGTGTATTTTGAGTAAATTAGAATATTTACTTGGGAGCAGGTTTCTTTATGTTTGGCAAGGATGTCTCTCTCACAGCATTTTCAAGGATGTACCGGTAATTTTTAAAATATGGCAGTTGGGTTGTTTCACCCTCGCAGTAATGATAGCTTTTCCATAAGATGCTTTCTGGCGTCAAGGCTGTAAAGTCTGCTTAAACTCACTTCAGTGAAACAGTTTTATTTAGCTATATTCGTATGCATGTTTACCGAGAAGTCTCACTAAGTTGAATGCATCCTACTCCCAAGGAACTATGGTTATAATTAAACTCCCTTACGCCTGCGCCTGAAATTAGTGCACTCACGCAATGCTAAATAAATGCATTTAGTTTACCTTTTGGATTTTGCAGCAAATCAGTTCAGGTTCATACCCAGAGAGTGCAACAAAACTTCCACTGATCATGTTTTTTTAAAAAAAATGGCTTTCTGCAGTCACCTTGCATGTTTGTTTGCTTTGTGCCTTGTCCATATTGATTTCTGGGTTTCGGTTACTCAAATTCTAGGGATCCTACAGAAAAAATATATTTCCCTTTTGCAGTTGTAAACCAGTCTCTGTTACACGATGTTCACACCCACCTCCACAAACTGAGTGTGGGTAGTCAATAATCTGTTGAAAGTGAATGTGATGCCTTTGTCCAAAAACATTTTTATTCAAGACTATTTATTGTGTCCCCTTAGCTCATTTGAAGAATCATCTCAAAATCAGATTGGGCAGCTCCAGATTAATTCTGTTTCTGAACACAATTTTTCAACAAGCACTGACTCTGCATTCATCATCTGAGGCCCTTCTCCGTGTGACTCCTCCTCAAGAGGCCTGGAGGGTGGCAACACAAGAACGGGGCCTTCTCTGTATTGGCACCCTGTTTGTGGAATGTTCTCCTCAGGAAAGTTTGTCTGGCACCTTCATTATATATTTTTCGGCGCCAGGTGAAAATGTTCCACTCAGTGCTATTTTTCTAGAAAAAAAGGTGCTGAAACTCACCATGAACACCTCCCTCCTTCTCTTCCTAGTCTGGAAACCTTTAACAACTACCTGAAGTGTAATAACTGAACTTAAGCGACTGAAGGTTGAAAAAAACTATGCATTTACTTCCTTGTTTGGAAGCCTATAACATCCATTCGATCAGGCTTCCTCAACCTCGGCCCTCCAAATGTTTTGAGACTACAGTTCCCATCATCCCTGACCACTGGTCCTGCTAGCTAGGGATCATGGGATTTGTAGGCCAAAAACATCTGGAGTGCTGAGGTTGAGGAAGCCTGCATTAGATTTAATACAATTGTTAATAAGTTCACTGTTTCCTGAAATAACATTACCACCTGATACAGCCTTTGTTTTATCCACTTTGTTCTGTAAAATAAATATTTCTTATTGGTTCAACTTTGGCCTGAGTCTCCAAGTAGCTAAGATTTCCCTCACACAAAATCCAAAAGATAACCGGTGGTGGTTAAAATATACTTAATAGTAGTCATACAGAGTAATGGGTTCCTCACACAACCCTTCTGATCAGGGGAGCCTAGTTAGGATACAAATAACTATGTTTTGCTTTATTTTTGCTTGAGGGTCTTTGAATGCTGAGAGGGTTTTCCTGTGAAAGGCAGACTAATAATAATAATAATAATAATAATAGGGACGCGGGTGGCGCTGTGGGATTTGCCGATCGCATGGTCGGCGGTTCAAATCCCTGCAGTGGAGTGAGCTCCCGTCATTCGGTCCCAGCTCCTGCCCACCTAGCAGTTCGAAAGCACCCCTAAAGTGCAAGTAGATAAATAGGTACCACTTTATAGCGGGAAGGTAAATGGCATTTCCGTGTGTTGCTCTGGTGCCGGTTCACCAGAGCAGCTTCATCACGCTGGCCATGTGACCCGGAAGTGTCTGCGGACAGCGCTGGCTCCCGGCCTCTAGAGTGAGATGAGCGCACAACCCTAGAGTCTGTCAAGACTGGCCCGTACGGGCAGGGGTACCTTTACCTTTACCTTTGATAATAATAATAATAATAATTTATACCCCACCCACCTGGCTGTTTTCCCCCAGCCACTCTGGGCGCTCCCAAAAGAATATTAAAAACACAATAAAACATCAAACACTAAAAACTTCCCTAAACAGGGCTGCCTTTAGATGTCTTCTAAAAGTCAGCTGGTTGTTTATTTCCTTGCCATCTGATGGGAGGGCATTCCACAGGGCAGCCACCACCACCAAGAAGGCCCTCTGCCTGGTTCCCTGTAACCTCACTTCTCGCAGTGAGGAGCTGCCAGAAGGCCCTCAGCGGGGGACCTCAGTGTCCAGGCAAAATGATGGGGGTGGAGATGCTCCTTCAGGTATATTGGGCCGAGCCATTTAGCGCTTTAAAGGTCAGTGCCAACACTTTGAATTGTGCTCGGAAATGTACTGGGAGCCAATGAAGGTCTTTCAGGACCAGTGTTATATGGTCCCTTACAGACGTGTGTCCCTCACTGCTGGGTGTGCATGTTGTGGAAAGGGCCGGTAGTTATTTAGTGAGCTTGAGATGCTCTTGAGGACCAATGTGATTTGGAACACTGGGTGAGGGAAGGAGCTCCTCCAGGCTCCTGTATTCCGAATTGCCAACCTACTGCGTTGTCTTGCAAAATGCATGCTTTCCCCATTCTCTGCCAAACTCAGCACACCGGTCGTGATGTGGCTGTTGCCATGCACGAGAGCACAGCCCTGGAATAAATCCTTCCTTTCCAAAATAGAAGAGCGGTCTTGTCACACAACTAATACAGCTTGTCTCCTGGTAAAGGGGTGTGTGGGGAGAGACGGGGTGGTGGAGGAAATCCGCTGACAGCCCTGCTTTTACAGATCTCCTTGACAGGCAATCTTGGGCTTATGAAAAGGTAATGCAGCATTAGCAAGCCCGAAGCAGAAAGGTGTAAGATAAATGGCACAGCCCAGTGGTGTAACTCCCGTAGAGTACAGTAGGAATCTGAGAAGTGGGATGGCAGCATAAAGACTCATGCGAGGCTTGCATGTTGTATATAAAGTGCAGACGGAAGTTATTTTTATTAGATTTTTTAAAAACAAGTGCCGCAAATATTTGGAAAGGCATTACATTCCAGGAGATATCTGGATCTTTCTTAAAAGATAAAGGTAAAAGTACCCCTGACCGTTAAGTCCAGTCGCGGACAATTCTGGCGTTGCGGCGCTCATCTCGCTTTATTGGCTGAGGGAGCCGGCGTACAGCTTCTGGGTCATGTGGCCAGCAGGACTAAGCTGCTTCTGGCGAACCAGAGCAGCGCACGGAAACGCCGTTTACCTTCCCGCCAGAGTGGTACCTATTTATCTACTTGCACTTTGACGTGCTTTCGAACTGCTAGGTTGGCAGGAACTGGGACCGAACAACGGGAGCTCACCCCATTGTGGGGATTCAAACTGCCAACCTTCTGATTGGCAAGCCCTAGGCTCCGTGGTTTAACTCACAACACCACCTGCATCCCATTTCTCTACGTTAGTTCTATTAAATTAAGATGATGTAGTAATTCCTACCTCACGTGGCTTTTAACCTCTGCAGATATGAGCTACACCAAGGTCAAGGACCGTCAGGTAGCTGCTCCTGCCACCTGTCCTGCGTCCCCTGTGCCAAAAGGCCAAGTTTACAAGCCATCCTTTGAAATCCCCCATAGCATCCTTTGTTATGCTTTGTTGGGTACTTCCAGGGCATTGTGGGAAATTTTAAATGGCAGCTCACAGCTTCCCACTGCTGCCCCTATGGAAGCCCTCAGTATGGGGTCCACCAGCCAGCAGTGGAGCAAGCCAACTGGGCGCCTGGGGCGGCATGCAAGCCCTGTGCCCAGGGGCGGGGCCAGCCACCCACGGGGGCAGGGCCAGCTGGGGCAAGATGCTCCGTGGGGCCTCTGAGCAGTCTGCCTGCCTCCTCCCACTCAGCCGCCCTACAGCTGAGGGGGATGAGGCGGGCAGACCGTTTGGGGCAATGTGGAGCCTGCGGGCACCCAAGCCACCGTGTCACTTCCAGGAGAGATGTGTGGCTCGGGCCTGCTGCAGGCCCTGCAATGAGTGCCGCCCACCATTTTGTCACCCCCCTCTGTGTGGACACCCGGTGTGAGCCACAGTGGCGTAGTGTGGGGGGTGCAGGGGGGGCCGGCCGCACCGGGTGCAACATCTGGGGGTTAGGGTTAGGGGGCACAAATCCACGGGTTAGGGGGAGCAAATTATTTGCCTTGCCCCAGGTGCTGACAACCCACGCTACGCCACTGGTGAGCCGCCCCTACCACACACCCCTTCCTCCATCCCTGAATAGGACACAGCCCCAAGAGCTGTTTTCAGTGCCACTGCCAAATCCTAGTTCCCCACCAGACTTTAACTCTCCCCCCCAGAAGGATCCAATTGCATACCTAGAAATGCACCGTAGGTTTATTTAAAGTGGTTTAAAGTTGCAACAAACCCACTTTTTTTTGACCACTTACATTTTTGCAATTAGGAAAGTGGTTTTTGCAGTTAGGAAAGCTTGACACAAAAAAAAAAAAAAAAAAGAGTGGACATTGCCTCGCCTCAGGCGAAGTTTTGCAGAAGGCAATCAGGATGAATGCTCAATAAACAGGCCCTCTAAGTTGCAAAGGGAGAAGAAATGACAGTGTCCCTGAACAGACCCAAAGTACATTTCTCTCACGACTGAGAAACTGCAATGAGTCCCCACTTGGAGAGGATCAAGGAGCAGATCAGAGGGTCATGTTTCGAGATGGTCCTCTCTTTTTTGAGAAATCAAACACTAGCTGTACTTAATTCCTTTTTTAAAAAAATCTGCATGTTGTTCAGTCTCCCAAGCAAGATTTGACAAAATGGAGGAAGCCTGTTGTGCTCTAAACTATTCTTCACTTGCAGGGCACTGTGACTATTTTCGGGTGAGATTCAGTCACACACTTGGAAATTCAGGTTGTAAAATTATAGAAGATTGGGAGGCCTTACACACACACACACACACACACACACACACACACACACACAAACACTGCTAATCCCCCAAAAATCAGATAGGGAAAGAAATTGGCGAGTTAGATCATGTTTCCTTTGATACAAACAAATCAGAACGGAGGCTTGGAAATAGCCAACGCTATCTCATCTCCCTGCAAGCAAATCAGGATGGGTTGTCCAGAAATACTCAAAGTATCCTGTCTGCCAAACCTTGCATCTCTTTTCTCTCCTCTGACTCCCACAATGATGCGCTGCTTACTATAAGGCAACTTCCAGCAGAGCAGGCAGGCAGGGAGATGTGTTGCAAAACATCTGTCAGTCTGCTATCATAGCCATATCTATGAGGTTGGACTTAACAAATTCTCTCTTCTCCCCTCCTTCCCTTTCTTTCTTTTCAGAGATGCTGAAAAGGGGCATCTGTCCTGCAGTATTCTTGGCTGGCCTACATTCTAAGCTGACTCAGGGTTCTCTAGTCTCCAGTGGAAAGGTAACTGGGCTATAGGCTACAGTTCCTCCTCCTGGAAATTCCCCTTTAACACCCCCTGTTAGCTCAATAAAAGCAGTGTTTAAATAACCAAAGTGCCTTCATTGAACTATACTTGCCATTTCCCTCCTGCTTCTTAGTGAGATAAAATAGGGATAATTACAAAGAGGGATGAGCAGGTTTAATGAAAGCCAGTTTCTTTTTGGTATATTCCTGAAGCAGCAATCATCATCTGTTTGGCTTTTGAAGAGCAACAATTATAATCACTTAAAACCCCCAAGGGGAACAAAAATAGAATTTAGATTAGCATATAAAATATACAGCTGGATTGGGCAAGCTTGCAAAAAAAAAAAATTAAAAAACAAAAAATTTGGGAAGATCATTCTCATTTGAATGCTATTCAGTATCACAAGCAAAATGAGTTCAAGAGGATTTCACATGCATCTTTCTCCCTTTAATAATAAAAAAGGAGACAACATTTTGAATGATTTTCCTAAATAACAGGACATGCAAAGCAGCTGAGCTTAGAAAAGATACCCCAAGGCAGCAAGGCTATATCAAAGTGACAGGATGGAGCTCAGTGGCAAAGCACATAGTCTGTTGCAAAAGAGTCGCAGGTTCAATCTCAAGCGATTTCAGGTAAAGCAGGGACCCAGCTGCTAGATGACCTAATCTGTACTACCATCATACAAATCCATTTTTTAAATTAAGAAACGAGACCCCAAATGCATGTTTGGGCTGACCTAAAGGTGAGTCTTGGGTCTGAAAAAGGTAAAGGCTACTGACATAGACATGACTCAACAAGGTGATGGTCTGACTCCATACAAGGCAACATCCTATGTCCTAAGTACAAACATCCCTGGGCGGATGTGCAGAATAAAAATTCTGGACATAATTCTGGACGTATAGCAACCCTGATTTACTCAGAAGTAAAGGATACTATGACCAGTGGAGCTTACTCCAATGAAGTGTCTATCAGTGGGCAGCCTAAGTTTCTAACATCTTCTAAGGCGGTGGTTCCCAACTGGTGGTCCACGTATGCTGTGGGGGCGGTCTGCACAGTGGTGGAGCAAGCCGATTGGGCGCCTGGGGCGGTGCGTGTGTCCTGTGCCCAGGGGCGTGGCCAGCTACCCGTGGGGTGGGGCGAGCTGGGGCAGGACGCTCCGTGGGGCCTCTGAGGAGTCTGCCTGCCTCCTCTCACTCAGCCGCCCTACAGCTGGGGGGGGGGGAGGCCGCAGGTGGACCTTTTAGGTGGCATGGAGCCTGCGCGCGCCCAGGCCACCATGTCACTCCCAGGAGAGAGGTGTGGCTCGGGCGCACTGCAGGCCGCACGGTGAGTGCCGCCCGCCATTTTGTCACCTCCTAAGTGGTGACACCCGGGACAACCCGCCCCGCACTGCACCCCCTTCCTCCACCTCTGGGTGTGCATAACCCACCCAGGGGGTTCTGTGGCACCATTCACATAAAATCAACATTTCAAAAATAGGGGGTCCATGGCTTGGCTTTTGAAAAACAGGAGAGGGGTGGTGGTCTGCAGTACTTGGCGAATTGAGGCCCATGCATAGTAACTGAGAAGCCAATCAAGATGGTCTAGAGCAGGCATAGGCAACCTTTGGCCCTCCAGATGTTTTGGACTACAATTCCCATCATCCCTGACCACTGGTCCTGTTAGCTAGGGATCATGGGAGTTGTAGGCCAAAACATCTGGAGGGCCGAAGGTTGCCTAGAGACCAGGGTGGTGAGCATCCTTTTTTCCCCCCAACTACATTTGCTCATGGGCAAACTTCTGATGGATACATGGCAGGGGTACTTAGGGACAGACGTGGGCAGGGTACCTGATGTGACTATTGCAGTAAGTGAACAAATGTATAGGTTGAGATCCTGATGCATTTAGGGGATCCTCTGTCTCATTGCACTGTTCTGCTCCGAGCAAACAACGGCATGGGAAACATGCCGTGATAATTCAGTAACTGAATGGCATTAGTTTGCAGTGAAAACTATGCAAACACAGCACACACATTTTGTCTTTTTATAAAGAAAACAGTAATCATAAAAGTTGTGTTTGAGAAAGCACTTGGCTGCCACTTCGCTTAACATTAAGGTCTTATTAAAAAGGGCACAGCAAGTTCCCTCTCCCCCCCCCCACATACACACTTTTTTCCTGGGCTCCCTTGGCCATCTGTTTCATATTTCACATGCACAGAACAATACGATGCACTGTAGCATGCAAAACCCCATCAGTGCTTGCTCAGTTTAATGTGAAATCTAATTGCCTGCTTGCTTAGAAACAAACCAACAAAAAGTGTGGGGAGGAATTAAGTGCAAGGACATAATATGCTGGTGGGCAGGGAAATCGAGAAAACTGGATATCCCTCTCCACAACATGTGTCCAAAACAGCATGGTTAGCATAGATGACCGGGCTTGTGCTTTCCAACATTAAAGACATCGCTGCATTCTTAGAATGCACCCGCCAGGACGTCAGAGCTGGGCATATTTTTAGAAGAAAATGCTTGACTTGCTAACAAATGGCAGTCAAAAATAGATTTGCCCCTTCCCCTAAGGAAGCACAACATTCTCAGCCAGCCACTCCTCCAGAAGTACAAGTTTTGCTGATTTGCCTCTTTTTTAGGGTTGCTAAAAAAATTAAAATACATGACTATGGGGCAAGACAGCTCCTGTATCTGCAAGAGTTGGGCATAAGAGAGCATTTAAGCAGCTTATTGTTGTGGGGTAGGGAAAGCTGCGCTTGCTGGAATCATTTCTTCACACAACACACACCTCCCTTGCTACCAGGAAGTTCAATGGAATTTTCCCCTGCAGTGTGTATAGGTCTGCAGTCTAAGTTAATTTTGTTTCTGGTTCCAGAATCGGAGGCATTTAGGGGGGTGAGGGAAAACAATCCTGTTGTGAACCCACATGTGATGGAGTCGTCTGCATTTGCCAGCCTGAGCTCCTTTTGGGAGAGAGGGTAGGGATGTATCAGAGGAGGGTGGGATATCAATTTAATAATGAACAAAGTGGGATGCCAAGTTGTCAGCCATCTCACTTCTTTTCAGGTAGACATGGCTAAGCCTGGCCTGAGCATCTCACATATTTCTTTTCCTTCCATGCTGGCCATTAGATGTATCAACTGATAGGCTCGACACCATGGGTAGGCAAACTAAGGCCTGGGGACTGGATCTGGCCCAATCACCTTCTAAATCCTGCCTGTGGACAGTCCTGGAATCAGTGTTTTTTTTACGCAAGTAGAATGTGTCCTTTTATTTAAAATGCATCTCTGAATTATTTGTGGGACCTGCCTGGTGTTTTTACACAAGTAGAATGTGTCCTTTTATTTAAAATGCATCTCTGGGTTATTTGTGGGACCTGCCTGGTGTTTTTACTTGAGTAGAGTATGTGCTTTTATTGAAAACACATCTCTGGGTTATTTGTGGGGCATAGGAGTTCATTCCCCCCTCCCAAATATAGTCCGGCCCCCCACAAGTTCTGAGGGGCAGTGGACCAGCCCCCTGCTGAAAAAGTTTGATGACCTCTGCTCTACACACTGAGCGGCTGGGGAGAGAAGCGTTGCACTTGGATTTTGCTTGTGGGCTTCTCACAAACATATTTGCTTTTTCATAGGCTGCCAAGCTAACATCAGTTTTCAAATATTATAACAAGCAGTTCTAATGTCGACTCAGCTGTCTCTTCCAGGATATGTGCATGGATCATTGGAAGGTGTAAGTATCTTTTGTCATGTTTCCTTTTGGGGGGGTTGGACTCGTGGCCCTAGGGGTCCCTTCCAACTCTATAATTCTATGATTCTGTGATCTGGTTGGCTACTATGAGATCCAGATGCTGGACTAGATGAGCTGGTGGCCTGGGCCAGCAGGTCTCTTATGTTCTTAAGGTCATTTACAATTTGCCAGAAGAGGGGACTTCCGGGTCGGCGCCATCGCCGAATGGCGGGCTCCCTCCGAGCTCCGGAGGGAGCCGGCTTGGCAGGGGCTGGGTCCTACCGCACCGGCGATGCGGGGACCCTTAAAAACCACGGCCAGATTGAGGCCGTGGACATGGAGACTCGGCTGGCACCGTTAGCGCCCTCCCGACTCGTGAAGGAGCCTTTTTAAAGGCTACGGATCGGGTGCCGGGGAGAAGCGTGGTGCTTTGAGTTCTCTGCTATCCCTGCCGAGCGCAGCCGCATGCCATCCGGCGGAGAGCGCTGACTTCTTCTATTGAAAATTCGGCTCTAAAGAAGAACCCGTGAGTAATTGGAATATGGACTAAAAAAAAAAGGGGATAAATTTTTAAAATTCGGAGCGAACGGGGGAGGTGGAAAAAAGGAAGTCAGCCTACCCCTAAATTGTAGAAGAGCCAAAACAAAGGACTGGACAACTAAGATCGAGTGTAACCTTATCTTGCCGAATCAGCAACTTCGCGAGGGAAAATTACAAGATTGAGCTGGAGGAGAAAAGTGGAATTGTTTAAAAAAAAGCAACCCCCCCCGGAATCCCTGGAGCGATTCGTGAAACTGCCTGGAGAAAAGTGATGGAGGTTTTGACAGCTGTCAAAGAGCTGTCAAAAAGGAAGATTAAAATAGAGACTTTGTTATGAGGACTTTGCCGGTTATATTTGTTACAAATTGAATACAAACTGTTTTAAATATCGGTCAACAAGCTACTTGGTCTGGTGGATGTGATTCTGGAAGGGAACTTTGTTACTGCAATCCACCTAGAGGAGCCGAGGGACATTGCATGTGTTTTTCACAGGAAATGTGAACAGTTGAATGGAACTTTCAATCTCCTGGGAAACTGCAGGAATGAAACACTATTTTGTCTACAGAGGTCTACACACTACAGGAAACAATGGAACTATTTGTTGGAAAATGAAAGGAACATGATGTAATGCTTTGCTTCAAGAATAACAAACCTCTGCAGAGACACTAGAAACTTTTGGAAAAAGAACATTTCTGTGGGAGAACAGAGAAATAAAAAGGAGGAGAATGATTGATAAGAACAAGGAAACAACAAGAACTGGACAGAACTGGGGGAACATTTGGGATATTCAGGTTTGACAAGCTTATGGATACAAAATTGGAGTTTTTACTCCTGGATATAAAAACCTGGATAGAAGAAATGGGCCCTTATTTGATAGACTCCTTCTATGATTGGACATCTGTAATTAAAGACTGGCAAAGAATCGGAGGGATATAGTGTAATGTGGGAACTCCAGGAAGATATTAGAAGTGGAGGGATAGGTGAAACGCAAAGGGGAAAAAGGGGAGGGAAAATTGGAATCCAAAGGCTGTAAAATTATTATTTACATTTATCTTATTTTCATCTGTACTATGTCTGAAAGGGGGAAACCCGTGGAAGGGTATAGATCGATCTTAGGGGACGAGAATTTGGATAAATTGGGTTATTGACGAAGAGTGTAATCTGGGGATAAGAATTTGTTGAATTTAATTGTTTATTTGGAAGATTTGGAACACAAGAGGGGGTAGGGAGGGGAAGTCCTAGTTATTGGCAATAGATTGGATTTAATTTGCTTTGATTTGTTCTAATTTGGAAAACCTTAATAAAAATTATTATAAAAAAAAAAAAAATACAATTTGCCAGAAGAGAGGAAACACAGCAACCATAAAAGAGGTCAAAGGATGTAGCACATATTTGCTTGATATTTGCAAGTTCTAATTTATATGTATTGATGCCAATTTGGAAATTATTGCTATAATTGAAACAGAAATACAATGCAGCTCGCCATAGTGAACAGCTGACTCGTGTTTCTGCTTGGTTTCCAAGTACGTTTCCGAGCACAATTCAAAGTGCCAGTGCTGACCTTTAAAGCCCTAAATGACCTCGGCCCAGTAGACCTGAAGGAGCATCTCCATTCCCATCGTTCTGCCCGGATACTGAGGTCCTCCTTCGAGGGCCTTCTGGCGGTTCCCTCACTGCGAGAAGCGAGGTTACAGAGAACCAGGCAGAGGGCCTTCTCAGTGGTGGTGCCCGCCTTGTGGAACACCCTCCCTTGAGATGTCAAGGAGATAAATAACTATACCTTTTAGAAGACGTCTGAAGGCAGCCCTGTATCAGGAAGCATTTAATGTCTGATTTTCTATAAGCAGCAAGCCACTCAGAGTGGCTGGGACAACCCAACCAGATGGACGGGATACAAATAATAACATTAGTAGTAGTAGTAGTAGTAGTAGTAGTAGTAGTAGTAGTAGTAGTATAATTATTACTATGCCATTCAAAGTAAGAAAATCCCTTGTCTTAAAAAGGGGGGAGTGTGTTATCTGCCCTTTGCTGATAAACTTTGCTGATGTTATTATGAAGCATGAAAGATTACCACAAAACTTTTTTTTTTTTAATATGCTGCAGTTTAGCTATTTATTCTTGAATGTATCAGAGGATGAATGCTATACACACTTCAAGATGCTCTTAGCCATGCAATAAGAAAAGAAAAGACAGGCACAATATCGAAACCTTTGTCTTAACCCCAGTGGCGTAGCATGGGGGGTGCAGGGGGCGCCGGCCGCACCGGGCACAACATCTGGGGTTAGGGGGTGCAAATCCACGGGTTAGGGGGTGCAAATTACTTGCCTTGCCCCGGGTGCTGACAACCCACGCTACGCCACTGCTTAACCCCCACCCCACTTATCAGGTTAACAGCAACTCCAAGGGATAGAAAATAGGCATGAGTCACAAAAGCCCCCCCTCTGAACACTACTTTCCCCTCCCCCCTCAGATTTTGTGGTTTATTTTATTTTATTGACAAAGTAATAATAAAAATAAATAAATAAAAATAAAAATCTGCAGCCTACCCCTGAGACCATTCCATTGTAACTATCCAACCTCTCAGAATTTCAACACCTCTTGTGATGGTTTGACCCGTTTCCGTTTTAACAGTACAAATTCTACAAATACCTGCCATATCTCCTGTGAACACTACTTCCCCACTCAAAACCAGAGCCCCACACAACTTAAAGTTGCTGGTGTTTTTTTTTTTAAAGTCAGATGAAATTTTAGAAAGATGCAACCATATCCTTTTTTGTTTCTGCTGCTCATTTTGGCTGCCCAAGCATCTGTAAGGAGCATAGGGCTGGTTTTTCTTTCTGGTTGGTGAGTTGCTCTCCTGGGTACTGAAACGCCTTTTTGTGCAACTGCCGCACAGGTGTGATTGCAACACTTGCCCAATTCTGCAAACCTCCCATTTTTGGACATGATAAATCACATAAATCTCACACTCCTTTTACAAAAATCATAAAAAAGGATTTCCCAGTTTGCTTGTCACTTCCTCCTCAATAAATAATTTCCCCCCCTCCACAATGAGTGCACCATTTTGTTCTGTTATGGCACATGCAGAATAAGGCTAAGTTTTGGTTCCTTTCCCACACTGTTGTACTGTATAAGAATTTTCTACAGCTAGGGATCATCTCAGGGATAGCTTCCCACATCATGATTGCCATGATGTGGGAAGGGACGCTCTTCCCCATCTGACCTCCCCTTAACAGTATATTGAAGCTTTTGTATTTTGATAGAGGCAGTGGAAGACAGAAGTGCCTGGCATGCTCTGGTCCATGGGGTCACAAAGAGATGGACACGACTAAACGACTAAACAACAACAACATTTTGAGATAGCAAGATGCCTTCCCCAAATCTTGCAAAACTTGCACAAACAGGAGAATAGCTTCCTACTTACTAACCAACTAGCATCAACATCTCAACTAACATCCCAATACTGGCTCAAGAGAGCTTGGTCCAAGAGGAAGGACCTCCTTGAGGTATTGTTAGTAGCTATTGACAAAAACTTCGTCCACAGTTCATATTGCCATCACTTGTAAACGCTATTTGTTGTTCCGAAACCAAACAACGCCCTCTTTCTTTGTCAGTACAGTGGTACCTCTGGTTACAAATGCTTCTGGTTACGAACGTTTCGGGTTATGAGCTCCGCTATCCGGAAGTAGCTGCTCCTGGTTGCGAACTTTGCCCCAGGATGCAAACAGAAATCATGTATTTCCGGCGCACGTGCAGTGGGAGACCCCATTAGTGAAAGCATGCCTCAGGATAAGAATGGTTTCAGCTTAAGAACGGACCACCGGAACAAATTAAGTTCATAACCAGAGGTACCACTGTAGATGCTAACAAGAAGTGGAGAAATATACAATGCAGTCTGATGTGCTCCTCACATGTGCTTCCTGTCTTGCAATAATCACAAGGAGTATATTGCCTTAGGGGTATATGTGTATACTAAACATGTACAGTGGTACCTTGCTTTGCATACATCTTGGTTTGCATACGTTTTGGATTACAAACACATCAAACCCGGAAGTGCGTGTCCCGGTTTGCAACCTTGTTATGGATTACAACACATTTTTTATTTTTTATTTTTGGATTACAAACAGTTTTTGGGGGGAGGCCTCATTGGTGAAAGCGCGCCTTGGGTTACAACCTGTTTTGGTTTAAAAATGGGCTTCTGGAACGGATTATGGTTGTAAACCAAGGTGCCACTGTATACTAGATTTTCTACTCCAGAAAAAACTACTCCAGGGACCATATCAACAAACAACAACAACAACTTTATTGTTTCTAACTCTGGACATTCTTGCAACAGAATATTAAAAACATGATAAAACATCAAGCAATGCAGAGTGTTCAGTTGGGGACAAAGTTCATCTTGGACCAATTAAGAGGTTTTCTGATGGATAAGGAGATGTGATCAATGTCAAGGCCAGATAGCAAACCTTTCATGCAAACTTCATCCCTTTCCAGCACTTTCTGGGCCTACTTTGGACCCACCCACCCCTTTTAAAGGAAAACAATGATAACCAATTTTTGGAGGCAACTCTGGCTTACATAGGGTGGTATTCTGAGCCGACCTCATGAAATTTATAAGCCTAACATTATTTAGGGCCTAAAGGTAAAGGGTAAAGGAACCCCTGACCATTAGGTCCAGTTGTGGCCGACTCTGGGGTTGCGACGCTCATCTCACTTTATTGGCCGAGGGAGCCGGCGTACAGCTTCCAGGACATGTGGCCAGCATTACTAAGCCGCTTCTGGTGAACCAGAGCAGGGCACGGAAACGCCATTTACCTTCCCGCTGGAGCAGTACCTACTTATCTACTTGCACTTTGACATGCTTTCGAACTGCTAGGTTGGCAGGATCAGGGACCGAGCAACGGGAGCTCACCCTGTCACGGGGATTCGAACCGCTGACCTTCTGATCGGCAAGTCCTAGGCTCTGTGGTTTAACCCACAGCGCCACCCGCGTCCCTCTATTTAGGGCCTACTTTTGAGTAAAACTGAAGACCACTCACATGTGCCTTCTGTAAAATGGAATCAAAGGTATTACGAATTTTTCAGCATAACACTATTTGATTTCTTTTTTCCAGAGAGGAGCACAGCGGTCTGTTTTTGCGTTGATTTCACTTAGAATATAGGGCGATACAACTTCCCAAACAGAGCCAGCCCAGCCATGAGGCAAAGTGAGGAGACTGCCTTAGGCAGCAGGATCTACAGGGGCAGCAGATCTGGCCTGCAATGAATGCATCAATTACAGCTGCTGAAAAAATAATAATAGCAGCAATAGGATGCAATATGAAACCAAAGAGTCCAGCTTCTTGCAACCTGCCTCCATTGGGGTCAGCGGGAGGTGGGTAACTGCAGCCAAATTTCTCAGAGAATCGGTACTTGAAATGGTGAATCAGTATCAGTTACCTAGATGCATAAAGATGCAACAAAAGGAACAAGGCACTGAACTAACTTCTTAAGATGGTGTTTCTCAGCTGCTTTGAACATGTCCCTCTTTCTAAACTGGTTCTATATTTCGGGTGGCCAATGTTTCAAAACCAAGCCCTTCTCCTATGTTTTTTCTCATCATCTTGATACACACACACTGAGAGATGGTAAACATGGTCCTAATGTTGACCTCCGTTTCAGTAATAAAAGTGTAGCTGGAGAAGCTGCCAATCATCCAGAAAGATAGCTAGCCTAGTCTTCTCTTGAGTTTTTCTACAGCAGCTAGATCTGCTTCTTTGAAGCATGGGCATCAGTCTTATCTTTCCTAAAATATGCACGTTCAGCTGCTATTAAAGGCGCAGGAGCTAATAAAAACAGTGAGCCGGGAGAAAGGAGATGATTGGCTGCACCTCAAACATAACAGCCAGCGTCAGCCAATCTGGTGCTCTCCAGATGTGGTTGGACTCCAACTCCCATCAGCCCTGCCAGCGTGGCCAAAGGTCAGCAACATCTGGAGGGCACCAGATTGGCTACCCCTGATGCAGACAAACTGCTCCTCTTGAAAGACCCCGCCCCCGAGGCAACTATTAAGGCAGAGCAGCCCTGGGATCCTTTCCGACGCCTCCCCTCCCCATTTAATAAGATCACATTTTATCCACCTGGCTGCAAGGCGAGGATGCAAATTTAGATGTTGCTTCCGTGTCTCATGCTTAGGGACTTTTCCTTCCCTCCGCCTTTCAGCGGTCGTGGAAGCCTACTAGGCAGCAGGTCTACTCGGGAGTAAGGCCCATTGAGTCCAATGGGATGCGTCGGGTTGCAGCTCGAGCGAGAAGCTGCGTGGTATTTAGGTAATGCCTTTGGTGTGCGTGTCAATTTCTCTCTAGCGCTGAGCTAATGCCAGTTGATGGATGGGAGGGTTAAACACACACAGAGAGACAGACAGACAGACCAGACGTGCAAGCGAGAAGACGGGTCTAGTTTTTGAATGGGAGACGGAGTTCCATTGTTCTTGGACGGTGCTAGATTATGACTGGACTCTCTTCTCTTCTGGGGCAGAATTCAGAGCACAATCCTCAGGTTGTGGGTCTGATTCTGGACTGAACAGAGACATACATAGAGATATGCAATACATATATCGTATATGCAGATATATATATATATATTTGCACATATATTTTGCAAAATCCTTTGGCAGGCAGGCAGACTGATTCTACAGCCTTTGCCTTGCTTCGCATGAAACAGCTGAAGTTTCCCCCAGTATCGCTTTCTGTGCACTTTGAAAGCGCTTGGGTGGTTATTCTGAAGCAGTCCCACCCCCCAAAGCCTCTCTTACTCCCCCCCCCCCGCTCTCCCAAGAAAACACGATCCGTGGTTCTCTAATGCAAAAGGAAAGAGAGAGAGAAAAACTGTAATAATAAAAGGGCACTTACCATTGCAAGCTCATAATGCTTTGTCACAACCTTTACATAAAAGAAGTCTTAAGAATTTTCTAAGCGCCCGATGCTGGGTGTACCATAAGGGTAAGTAGGGAGGAGAGACCAGGACTTGAAAGTCAATTCTATAATCATCTCCAAAACAAAAGGAGAGATGGGTGACCAATCAGAAAGGAAGCAGCAGACCACCCCTCTTCTTTCTCCTCCCCACCCCCCCCCAAAAAAAGACCAGCCAGAAAGCATTGGGGAAACAGATCCAAGCGATTATCATCGGGAGAGTGCCTGGTTTTGAAGAATGATAATGAGAGAGAGAGAGAGAGAGAGAGAGAGAGAGAGAGAGAGAGAGAGAGAGGGAGAGACCAGTCACTTGTATCCAAAGGCAGAAGAGCGGGGGGGGGGGGGAGGTAAAGGGGTGGAAGGAATAGTCTTCAGCAACTGAAAGCCCATTTCGGTTCACTATCTCTGCTGTAGATTTCCGGTGATGGATGGTTTTCCTTCAATGAAACCCTTTCTGAAGGCAGGCAGACAAGAGGACGTCCACCGTTTTCTCTCTGTGCGTAAAAAGCACACACTCCACTTAACTGTGGTGTTTTGAATACCACTCTCACATTTTTTTGACGTATACTTTTTTTAAAAAATGTATCCCTAAAAATGTAATGTGTAAATGAGATATATACATGTGTTGGAGTCATGCAGGTTTGAGCCTGGTTAACCAGGAGTAGTTATCACTTGATGGCTGCAGCATCTCCAATATACCACTTCAAGTGCAGGGTTTCTTGGCAGGCTCTGTTCAGATATTCATCTGTCAGTGGTCATGCAATGGTTCACACGTTTGATGGACAGCTGCACGTGTGAACTGATTCCACTGAGGTGATGCGAAAGGTCTGTCTGACGCATTATAGATCTGTGATGACCCATTCTCACATGCAAAAGAACCCTTTTATTTTGCATCAAGTGGCAATGTGCATTCTTCAGGGTATTCAAGGACTGAGAAGTCAAACAATGTACACACGCGCGCGCACACACAGCTGAGAACTCAACACTTTCTCTCCATGCTTAACCCACCCACTTTCAATGCACTCTGAGCTTCATCCCAACACTTGTGACATCATATCCATGCCCAAATTCCTTGGCTCAACAGGATGGCTTTTGTAGGTTGTACTGTTTCATTTGCCCTTGTCTTCTGGAATCTGGCACTGTGGTTAAACCACAGAGCCTAGGGCTTGCCGATCAGAAGGTCGGTGGTTCAAATCCCTGTGACGGGGTGAGCTCCTGTTGCTTGGTCCCTGCTCCTGCTAACCTAGCAGTTCGAAAGCACAAAGTGCAAGTAGATAAATAGGTACCGCTCCGGCGGGAAGGTAAACGGCGTTTGCATGCACTGCTCTGGTTCGCCAGAAGCGACTTAAGTCATGCTGGCCACATGACCCGGAAGCTGTACGCCGGCTCCCTTGGCCAATAAAGCGAGATGAGCGCCGCAACCCCAGAGTCTGTTACAACTGGACCTAATGGTCAGGGGTCCCTTTACCTTTACTCTGATATCTGTTCAGCTAGTTCTCCATTGGCAACCCCTCCTTCCCTAAACGATTCAAGCTGAAGGTACACAGCAAAAATATTCTATTATGTAGACTGGGGTGGAGAACCCCAGGTCCAGGGGCCAAACATCAGACGCTCCAGGCTTTCCTTGAGTCCTTTGGCCTGAGAGAAATCTGTCCGTGAGCTGTAACGATGCCTCTCTGTTGTTTGCCTGGAATGAGGGAGGTGCTTGAGTGTGTTTGGTCTACAACAGGGTTCAGCAACCATTTTCAGCCGTGGGCCAGTCCACCGTCCCTCAGACCATGTGGTGGGCGGGCGGACTATATTTTGGGAAAAAAATAAAATAATGAATGAATTCCTATGCCCCACAAATAAGCCAGAGATGCATTTTAAATAAAAGCACACATTCTACTCATGTAAAAAAATGCTGATTCCTGGACCGTCCGCGGGCCGGATTGAGAAGGCGATTGGGCTGCATCCGGCCCCTGGGCCTTAGGTTGCCTACCCTTGGTCTACAAAGTCAGACTGTAGGCTGGAATGTAGAATGGTCTGTGTCACATCCATTGCTCCACCCACATTTGCCTCTGGCCCCGCCCACCACCACCTAGGGGCTCCCCATGAGACACTGAAGCCCTCAGTCTGAAGAAGCTTCTCCATCTTTGATGCAGACCAGGCCACAAGTGTATCTTGTTGAAAATAACCATCACACAGACGAAGCAGAGCAAAATGAAATCAAATCTGACAACAGGCTGAAATAAGGCCTTCTAGGAAGCACAGCGGACTTAATTCCAGATCGTAGGGCCTTTCCAACGTTATGTAAGGGCTAAATGCCAGTGCTCCGTGATTAATCGTTTTAACTACAGCGAAGCTCAATAGGAATTACTGATTAAAGAATGAAATGTTTATAACAATCAATGATTAGTCCCAAACCATTTTATGAACCCCCATCAATGAAAATTGCAGCTATTAAATGGATTGCAGTCAACCGAAGGAGAAAGAGGAGAATGAAAATAGTATTTTCCTTCACAGGGCTAGATCAACATTTGGTCCCCAAATCACACCACCCCACACACATTTATCAATCGGTACGTTTCTAAATATTAGAGCTTTCTGGGGGAGGGTTAGTTGTAGGGAACATATCTGATATAGTCTTGCTCATTTGCCTTTAGTCACTCCCCCCTCCCCAAGGTACCAGTCATCTTCTATAAAGTCATAAATTATCTAGGCTGAGTATACCTGAAGGATAATCTGTATCCCCCCCCCCCCATTTTCTAAAATGACCTGCAGAATTTCTGCTTCTGAGCACTATGTATTTGTGAAGGAAGCTCTCTGGATGCATCAAACAGGGCCTTCTTAGGGGTGGCTCCACGGCTATGGCATAACCTTCCTTAAGACACTCACTAAGAAAGGCAAGGATAATTCATTCAACTGGGAAGACCTACAAGATTGCTTCCAGGCACTTAAACTTGCAGGCTGGCTGACTGTGGAGTGCACTGACCATATGAAACATCAGACCTTCTTTGGGTGGGGGGGGGGGAATGGAAACACAACAGGCAAAACATGCAAGCGCGCATGAGATTGCAATCTGAGCCTTGTTACTGAAGCTCTTATTTCCGCATGTATTTTTAATATGAAATCACTAGAAAAAGGGGGGGAAGTGGGGGGGGGAGCAAAGCCCCTGCCCTCAGCCGTGCAATCTAAAAAGGTGTGATGCAAAAGGAGACACATTATGGTAGTATCATCTGCAAACTTAATAATTGCAGTAAATGGGTCAGATGAAATGCAGAAACTGGTAGACAGAGGCAGAATGCCTCTGACAGTATAGGTGGAACATTGCCATCAGCAGACTTCCATATTCTTCTCCTGCATGAATTTGTCTATTCCTCCTTTAAAGCCATCCAGGTTGGTGGCCATTACTGCCTCCTGTGGATCATGTGGCCAGCATGACTAAACCGCTTCTGGTGCAACGGGACACCATGACGAGTGCCAGAGGGCACGGAAATGCCGTTTACCTTTCCGCAACAGCGGTACCTATTTATCTACTTGTACTGGTTTGCTTCAAACTGCTAGGTCGGCAGGAGCTGGGACTGGGCAATGGGAGCTCACCCCATTGCATGGATTCAAACCGCCGACCTTCTGATCGGCAAGCCCAAGAAGCTCAGTGGTTTAGACCACCGCACCACCCACGTCCCAAAGAAATAAAATGGGTCTTGGCTTGCTCTTTTCTCTCATACAGAGAATGTTATGTGCAAGGTGGGAATGAGGTGAATTAACACAATTGTCTATAATAGAAGCCTGTGTTATGATGCTTCATTACTTTATCTGTGGGGTGGGTTTTTTAAGGGAACAATTTCAGCTGGCAAGTGGTGCAATCCCATGCCTTCTCAACAGTCCAAAGTAAGCAATTATATCTATGTGTGTGTATGTAGGAATGGGGAGAATAGGCCAAAGGGCTAAAAGAACGTGTCATCCACTCATACCTTCTACTCACACAGATGAAATTTAATTGGCATTGGCGACAATATTGGGCGATTACTCCTTTTTCTTCTGCCGAATTGCGGAGCAGTTCCATTGATGGGAAGCCTCAGAGTGCAGAAACTGTTGGTGGCCGAGACAGACAAGGAATCTGGCCTTGCTCATATTAGCAACATAAATTGTAGCCCCCCCCCCGGCTTCGCTTGCTAAATCCATTGGGCAATGGGGAGGGAGGGGAGAGAGGAGGGAAAGAGATAAAATTAACTAGAGAGCCAGTATGGTATACTGATCAGAAGTGTTGGGAGACTGGGGTTCAAGTCACTATTCAGCCTTGAAGCTCACATGGGGGTGTGAATTCACTGTCTCTTAGTCTAGCCTATCTCACATGGTTGTTGCGAGGATAAAATGAGGAAGGGGGAGGTATGCCACCTTGAGCTCCTTGGTGGAAGGATGGGATATAAATGTAGCAACTAGATGGATAATACCTAGCATAATTCATATTGCCAAGCATAGCTGAAGGCTACGCGGAGCCAAATTCACCTCCTTTGAGCTTAAATACAAAACCACACATGGATGCTAGATTGCCACGGTTGTGTCTTTGCCGCTGCTAAAATGCTAGGAGGCTGCAGATCTAACTTTTAGTTTGGATTACACGTTGTTGTCATATAATAAGAAGAGTTTGGGGAGCGTTAGCGGTGTGTATTTTCTTTTCTTTCAGTTTAAGCGGCATGCCTTTTTCTTCTCCGTCTCCTTTAGAATCACAGAAGGAGTTCGCTTGCAAATCTTTTAATAAGGCAATTACATGCAGACAAAGATTAGATCTTGTGGCACAATAGATTTTTTGCTTCTTCCTCTTTTTTAGAATTCGGGATCTTTTTTGATACTTCACTGTCACCAGACAAAAACTCTGAATACTAATGTGACAAGTCTATTCAGGAGGCGACAATATGAATTTTCTTAATTGTGCTCACTTGCGTGCCACACAAACTGTCACTTAATTTTGTGTGTGCCTGTTTCGAAGGGGGAGAAAAGAGAGCGGAGAGAAAATACTATTTAGAGTCACCAAAAAGTGCTGTTGAATCACTGAAATCTGCATTTCTGAATTTAGCCAGCGGAAATGTTGAGATGCCATTTGACTGAGCTCCCTCTCCCCTGCAGATCCATCAATACCCATCTTATCTCTTGGTTTCACATGCCAATCTTAATTTAATCATGAATTCTGTTAGTTCATATCCTAACTAAGAATTGTGACAAGAAAGTTAACTTCTGCAGGATTGCAGAAATCAGTTTTTGCCCTCAGTATCCAATGAAGAGCCATCTTGGGAGATGCACAGCCCTCAATATGGCAACCACATAAATATTGTTTGCATGCCACCCCAAAAGGATTCCAGGGGTTCTGGGCAATTACCCAGGGTTCGTGTTTCCTTTTGGAATGAGGCACAGCAGAGACTATGGTGTATTTATGATATATGGTTTATTTACACTGCAATGCGCTCTACGTGGGGCTGCCTTTGAAGGTGACCGGGAAACTACAACTAATCCAGAATGCAGCAGCTAGACTGGTGACTGGGAGTGGCTGCCGAGACCATATAACACTGGTCCTGAAAGACCTACATTGGCTCCCAGTGCGTTTCCGAGCACAATTCAAAGTGTTGGTGCTGATCTTTAAAGCCCTAAACAGCCTCGGCCCAGTAGACCTGAAGGAGCGTCTCCACCCCCATCGTTCAGCCGGGACACTGAGGTCCGGCACCGAGGACCTTCTGGCGGTTCCCTCGCTGTGAGAAGCCAGGTTACAGGGAACCAAGCAGAGGGTCTTCTCGGTCGTGGCACCCGCTCTGTGGAATGCCCTCCCATCAGATGTCAAGGAAATAAACAACTATCTGACTTTTAGAAGACATCTGAAGGCAGCCCTGTTTACGAAAGTTTTTAATGTTTGATGTTTTATTGCCTTATTATTATTATTATTATTATTATTATTATTCTGTTGGGAGCCGCCTGGAATGGCTGGGGAAACTCAGCCAGATGGATGGGGTATGTTTGTATGTATGTATGTATGTATGTATGTATGCATAAATAAATAAATAAATAAATAATAACAGATGTGTACCACCTGAGCCTCCATCGTACGATGGAGGGGGTTCACAACGTTATTACTCCGTAGCCATAGCCTTGGATTCAAACAGATATTACACCTTGGTCTCAGATTTTGCTCCGATTTCTCTCCAGCTTGCTGCTTTCTCTTTAGGTTACTTCACTGCTAAACTCTGCTCTCAACTATAGCTTTTTCTGCTGAAGGGGCCATTTGCCATCTCACACTGAGCCCCTTATTTTCCCATCCCCTCACCAGGAAGCTAGCTTGGCTTCCCGGTGCCTTTAGCACTTACTGGATACAGGGATTAGAAGGGTTTGGTCACAGAGCTGAACACCCCAAACTCCTAACAATATTGTGGCCTTTTTTATTGCTGGTTTTTGTTTTTGCATCGGAACCCTTCTGCTGTACATCTTGATAAATAATAATAATAATAATAATAATAATAATAATAATAATAATATTTATATCCCGCCCTCCCCAGCCAAAGCCGGGCTCAGGGCGGCTAACAACAATAAAATAATACAACATTCTAAAATCATTTCATTATCAAATTAATTCAAATCAAATGGATGGCAACCATTGGGCTAGAGTTCTGTGAAGATTGCCAAAGGAGTGAGTCAGGCTGTGCCCTGGCCAAAGGCCTGGTGGAACAGCTCTGTCTTGCAGGCCCTGAGGAAAGATGTCAAGTCCCGCAGGGCCCTAATCTCTTCTGGCAGAGTGTTCCACCAGATCGGAGCCGCAACCGAGAAAGCTCTGGCTCTAGTTGAGGCCAGCCTAACCTCTCTGTGGCCTGGGACCTTCAGGATGTTTTTGTTTGAAGACCGTAAGTTCCTCTGTGGGACATACCAGGAGAGGTGGTCCCGTAGGCACGAGGGTCCTAGGGCGTATAGGGCCTTAAAAGTTAAAACCTTGAGGAGGAATACCATCTCCCCCTGCCTCTCCTTCCCCATACAGTGTCTAGCAAAGTAGGGAAAAATCTAAGGAAAAAAAATGGCTTCCTCCCGCAGCTACATGGGGGGAAACCATCTTTTTTCCTCTGAACCAAGGGAGTAGTTTCACATCATAATGTCGCTTCTAGGAGCTTTTTACAAAACACTTACGCAAACGTAGCCAGCACCATATTAAGATGAAAAAAAGAGCCAAGAAGACACTGGACTTCTTCATAAGATCAATCAATCAAATGTTTACTATGGTCAACTGGCTATCAAAGAAACTACAAAAAGCAAATACAAATCACAGCCTCAGAAGCACAAAGGTGACAAGTCAGGAACAAAAGTCCTGGGAGTTCTGAGAGATAATACAACATTCAGATATAATGCCACCTGCTCCGATATGGAATTATTAGACCCTCAAGGAAGATACCGAAAATGGTCTCAAAGGATCAGCCAGGCAACTGCTTCATAAGGGTATATATTATGCGTTCTCTAAATCTTTGATAAAACCTACAATAGAAAAACACATGAGAGACTGTTTCCAGCTCTAAATGCTTGCAAGGACAGCACCAATTCGCAAAGGGAACATTAGCAAATCTGCTGTCCAAGATTTTGCAGGGTGAAATGTTTAAAATGATCTTCTGTACTTTGATATTGCTTGAAACTATAGATACGGCACAAATCGAATTTATATTTGGCTGATCTTCCTGCAGATTTGGGCACAAGATCTTACCAATCCTCCCAAACACTGCTAATGTGTTAAGCTTATTTACGCAGATAATCTCACAAACCCAGCGAGGGCAGAGGACCGCTCACCTCCTCAGAAAAAAAGCCTAAGTCAAGTCAGTCATGCTCAGAAAGGTCCGTAGACATGAGATAGGATAGCCATCTTCAAATATCTGAAGGGCTATTACATGGAAGATGGAACAAACATGTTTTCTCCTGCTCTGGAGGGTAGGATCTGAACCAATGGCTTCAAGTTACAAGAAAGGAGATTATGACTAAACATTGGAAAAGACTTTCCGACAGTAAGATCTGTTTGACAGTGGAGTGGTCTCCCTCAGGAGGTGGTGGACTCTCCTTCCTTGGAGGTTTTTAAGCATAGGTTGGATGGCTGTCTGCCATGGATGCTGTAGCTGAGATTCCGGCATTGCAAGGGGTTGGAATCGATGACCTTTGGGGTCCCTTCCAACTCTACAATTCTATGATCTAATATGTATGTCTATGTTCTTTTTTTAAAAATGTATTTTTATTAAAGATTTTCTTAGTTTACAAAAGTATGTGCAATCTCTCTCTCTCTCTCTCTCTCTCTCTCTCTCTCTCTCTCTCTCCAAGTAACATTTTTTACAGATCTGTTTCATTTGTTGAGACATTTGGAAGAAGGGGAAAGGGGTGTGGAGATAGGGGGTGGGGTCGGGTGGCGATGTTCCTATTTTACTTAATATATGTGGGGTTTTGTGTCAGTGTCGCTTGTGCAGGTTCTGTGCTATTCACTTGTGTTCCTTTGGTGGTGAGAGAGATTGGGGTTGGCCTAAGGTATGGTTGTTCATTTGTGGTTGGCTGTGGTGGTCTTTGCATTCATGTGTGAGTGGGGTGGGTGGGTGATTTGGATCAGGTTAGCCATATTGATTTGTATGCTGTTGATGGATTTTCATTGTTGTCTTGTTGGGCTGTGTATGTGATAAAGGGGAGCCATACTGGGGTGAAGACGTCTTCTTCTATTTTTCCCCGTGTCAGTTTGAGTTTATTGGTTAATTTTTCTGGTAAGGCTGTTTCCTATACTATTTGGTACCATTGGTCCATGCTTACTCCTGACAGGTCTCTCCAGTGTCTGGTTATGGTGTTTCTGGCTGCTGGAAGTAGGTGGGTTATGAGTTCTTTGTGGTGTAAATGGGCATTATTGTCTTGGAAGATGTTTAGTAGGTCCAATTCTGGGGTGATTTCTAATACTTGCTTAGTTATTTTACATATTTCTCGTATGGTTGTTGTCCAGTATGTCTATGTTCTGATCCAGCTATGATCTACTGGGTGTGGACCAGAAAGCTTTGCTCCAAATTATGGAGCAAACCAAAATCTCCCACCACCACCACCCAGCCTTAGGCTATAGGGGTTGTCATGAAAAATGCCTTCATGTCAGAATTTACCACTACAGTCCTCCTCTGCTTGTGTTATCAATTAACCACAAATATACACTCAGGAGGAAGCTGAGCTCCTTCTTCCATACCGAAGAACGCTAGACAGGAAATGCACTGGTCTCCTTTCCTAATATCTTAGTTGCCAATCAGAATCTTGTTGCTGCTTATCAAAGCTCCATCCGAACGGCAAGGCGGGGGAGTCAGTCAGCCGATTTCTGCTGCGGCTTTCCTGATTGTGATGTTCTCCATCCTTGCAGTTAGTTTCGGGGCCAACTCCTACTGCCATTGCCCTATATACTTCAGGAAGGAGAGGAGAGAGTCCCTTTCCTAGCAGCAGGAAGCTTATCTGGGTCTATTAAAATGGGTAGGAAATAGGTTTCTTCACAGCAAATTTTCTACCGTCGCCGGTTACAGAAGCCTGATGCTATCAATCAGCTCACAGATAGGTCTGACACAATCGAAATTTCCCTCAACAGATGGGAAGAGGTCCGCAGAACTTCAGTGAGCTTTGACTCTCTTTTTTAAAAAATTGATACAGCAAGAAAAGAAAAAGAGAAAACACAAATACCAAATTACACACAGAAATAACCATAGACACAGAATTTTCTTAACAAACAATAAAACATAAATTGGTCTTAACACTAAAGACCCGACCTCCCGTCTATTCCATATTTTGATTTCATATTACTTTTTGCCATTACACACTTTTATCGTAATTAAACTTTTTCTTAATATACAGTATCTTATTTCTTATATCTGTCTTACATCTACTACTGAAGTTCCTCGAATGCTGCAACAGAGTTTAGACTACTATATTTACATTTCAAATATTCTTTGAAAGCCTCCCATTTTGCAACAAATTCCTGGTTTGATTTATTATTTAATTTTTCTGATAGACCGTCTAATTTGGCATATTCTGTCAGCTTTTGGATCCAGTCTTGTATAGAGGGGATTTCATTACTCTTCCACTTAGCCGTGACAAGAACAGTGAGCTTCAACTCTTAACGCTGACGCAGGGTGTCCAATTTATTTTATGTTTCGGTCTGCTTTTGGGAAACACTTTTGAGGTTGATTTGTCTGTGGTGGAATACCTGTACATTCACCACAAAAGGTTGGTATTCTGCAGAGGAATGTGGGTGGGATGCCTTAGGTGGCAAGCTTGTTTCCAAATGGCCAAGTGCCTCCATCATTTACATGACTTGGTCTCGCCATCACTTAGATGAGCTGAGACTTGGCCCTCGGACACAGATGACCCGGCCCCCTAGAAGGGTAAATGCTTTCCTTCCCACAAAAGAGGAATGGATGAGTGATGGACCACTTTGAATCAGCAAAGCTAACAGCTAAAATAAGAGCACTTAGTGAAATACACTCAGAGTTGAGTGTTGATTTCATGCTCTTTATTTCAGCTCATGGTAAACAGTGAGTGAATCCTTTCCCCCCAAACCTCTGGCTATATATACATTATTTACACAATGGGTCACATGTGATTGGCTGATTCTTGCAGGCCAATCAGGTTGCCGAGTCACTTCCTCCTTGAGCCTGATTGGGCAGCTCCTGAAGACCAATCAGGTTGCTGCCTTCTAGGATCCTACCTGCCTATTGTTCTAGGATCCAAACTCAGTACATAACACTTAGCAATGACCGTTTTCTGGAAGAATGGAAGCCTTTTTCGGATATTCAGAATCAGTGCTCCCCCCCCCAAAAAAAATGTTTAGGGGTACTCTCATTTTGACTCAAGAAAATCGCCAATTTACAGTTCAAATTGGGAAAAAGAAATACAGCAAATGGACAAAAGTACAAAGATTCACAAAATATTTAGGGGTATGCGTCCCCCTGCGTCCCCCCTCATAATAATGCTGCAATATTTATTTTAAAGCAATATTATAGCATGATAAATTTGTGAGCCGGATTTGAAGTATGAGCAACAGAAAGAATGAGAGATTATTGTATTATGGTTATGATATGAAAGAAGGAAGGTAGGGTGGAGCTAAGGGGAGGAATAATAATAAAAAAACCCCACAGAAAGTAAAACAAAAGGAACAAAATAAAATAAAACAAAAGGAAAAAAATATTATGTCTAGATATGTCTAAGGGAAATTTGTGGATGCTTGATAAAATATATTAACAAAAAAAAAGGGGGGGGGGCAAACAATCACCAGAAATGGGAAAAATGAATCACGAAAACAAAGGTAGGGCACTGTAGAAATGCAATACATCATGTCATAGTTGGGAAGTTGGTGGCCAGGTGACCTGTCTGCCTGCTCAATCTGCTGCCCAGATGTTCATTGCTGATGGGCAAATTCAAAGCCTCATATTCTGCCTTTTTATGATTTATTTTATTATCAACGCTAACTTAGATTGGGCATGTCTTTCATAGGGGACACCCTCCAATAGAGGATTGCCGTTTGTAAAGTAGGACACATGGCCATCCTGCCTTGCCTTCAGCTTTCTTTCTTAGCTTTAGTAGAGCATGAGACTCTTCATCTCTCAGGGTTCATGGGTTTGAGCCCCACACTGGGCAAAAAAGTTTCCTGCATTGCAAGGGGCTGGACTAGATCAGCCTTGTGGTCCCTTCCAGTTCTACGATTCTATGACTTATATGCCACTTACTATTTCAGAAATCATCTTGTTGTTTAGTCGTTTAGTCGTATCATACATTTTTGTTGTTGTTGTTTAGTCGTTTAGTCGTGCCTGACTCTTTGTGACCCCATGGACCAGAGCATGCCAGGCACTCCTGTCTTCCACTGCCTCCCACAGTTTGGTCAAACCAATGTTGGTAGTTTCGATAACATTGTCCAACCATTTCGTCCTCTGTCATCCCCTTCTCCTTGTGCCCTCCATCTTCCCCAACATCAGGGTCTTTCCCAGGGAATCTTCTCTTCTCATGAGGTAGCCAAAGTATTGGAGCCTCAGCTTCACGATCTGTCCTTCCAGTGAGCACTCAGGGCTGATTTCCTTAAGAATGGATAGGTTTGATCTTCTTGCAGTCCATGAGACTCTCAAGAGTCTCCTCCAGCACCATAATTCAAAAGCATCAATTCTTCAGCGATCAGCCTTCTTTATGGTCCAGCTTTAACTTCCATACATCACTACTGGGAAAACCATAGCTTTTACTATATGGACCTTTGTTGGCAAGGTGATGTCTCTACTTTTTAAGATGCTGTCTAGGTTTGTCATTGCTTTTCTCCCAAGAAGCAGGCGTCTTTTAATTTCGTGGCTGCTGTCACAATCTGCAGTGATCATGGAGCCCAAGAAAGTAAAATCTCTCACTGCCTCCATTTCTTTCCCTTCTATTTGCCAGGAGGTGATGGGACCAGTGGCCATGATCTTCATTTTTTTGATGTTGAGCTTCAGACCATATTTTGCACTCTCCTCTTTCACCCTCAGTAAAAGGTTCTTTAATTCCTCCTCACTTTCTGCCATCAAGGTTGTGTCATCTGCATATCTGAGGTTGTTTATATTTCTTCCAGCAATCTTAATTCCGGCTAGGGATTCATCCAGCCCAGCCTTTTGCATGATGAATTCTGCATATAAGTTAAATAACCAGGGAGACAATATGCCGTACTCCTTTCCCAATTTTGAACCAATCAGTTGTTCCATATCCAGTTCTAACTGTAGCTTCTTTAGATATCATTAAAACAGGAAGATCAACAAATCAAGAAAACAGCAATATGCTGAAGATATGCAAAAGATATGCAAGTGAACAAAATGGAGAAGATTTGACCAAGTAACAAAAGGGTAGGGTGGGGAGGGGGAGAGAGATTAAATCTTATGGGTCAGGGAAATCCTGGGCAAAAAGATGTCCCAAACAGCTCATGGTTGACCTTCTTTGGTTGAGAAATGAATATTTTACAGTGCAACAGCAGAAATGGAATCAGTCCCCCCCCATCCACTCATATAATAATAATCAGTTATAAAAAAATGGCAACAAATTTGGTGTCCCCCCCCTTATTTTATGTTCTTCTGTGTTATGACTAATAGCCGAGATATGTAAACTAAAAATGGAGCCACTGAACTGTTGCAGATTTATAGAAGTTAGTTACATACATTTTTTTCCCCAGCTGCAAGCAAGCGTGGCCCAGAGTTAAAACAGCGATTTCAGGCCATCCACCAGCAGTGACATCTGATCTTTGAGAGGAAATAAGCAAATCCCTAAGGAATTTATCCCTTTTTTTATCTTAATGAGGGAGAAAATGAGTGTTCTTTCTCTCCCCCTTTTTTTTACCATGCCGAAAGCCTTTTTCGTTTGTTTTAAATAAATAAAGGCTGGATGCTAGGAAATGGGAGCAGAATCTCCACGTCTAATCTCTGCTCCGCATATTAGAGTGTTTGTTTTAAATCTTATAAATATTTAATATAATCAATGGGAACTTCAAAAGGCAAATGCCTGTATATGTCGAAAAGCCGTCTGTCCATCCTTTCAGCCGACCTTGTGCAATAACACTTAAATGTCAAAATGTTCCTTTCTTTTGAATTTCTCCGATACAGGAATCTGCAGTTGCCACAGCAGTAAAGGCCAATCTTGCCCAAAAGGGAAAAAAGAAAATGACTTTCCTCCTATTTTTTTTTATAGTGGTTAGTAATGACTGGTGTAATAAATAATAAAAAGTTAAGATCAGTTATGTGCCAAAGACTTTTTATTATTACTATTATTGTTTTTTAAAAAAACAAATAAAACCTTCTTCTCTTTTTGAGATAAATCATAGAATTGTGGAATTGAAAGGGACCACCAGGGTCATCTAGCCAACCCATTGCAATGTAGGCATTTTTTGCCCAATGTGGGGTTTGAACCCAGAACCCTGAGATTAAGAGTTTCTTGCTCTACTGACTGAGCTACTGACATCCCAGTCACCACTGCTTTAATGTATTGAGAAAAGGGGTAAATAGTTCTGTGCTTCCTGTTATCTATATTTTTGGACACTAGCGATGGCAGACCTGGAAGTCAAATTTATTACAAAGACTTGAAAAATATCATGGTTGTATGCACCATGGTCTTCCTCCCCTCTTCTCTTGAATAAAGTCAGTATCATTGTTTGCATGTCTGAGACAAGCGAGAAGGATGTACAGTGGTACCTTGGTTCTCAAACTTAATCCGTTCTGGAAGTCCGTTCCAAAACTAAAGCGTTCCAAAACCAAGGTGCGCTTTCCCATAGAAATTAACGCAAAACGGGTTAATCCATTCTGGACTTTTAAAAACAACCCCTAAAACAGCAATTCAACATGAATTTTACTACCTAACGAGACCATTGATTCATAAAATGAAAGCAATAATCAATGTACTGTATCATAAAATAAATAAGACAGTATTATAGATGATAAAAATTAAAATTATTTTTTTTTCTTACCTGCACTGATTATAGTCATTGTTTGGATGGGGGGGGTGGCTTTTATCCATTTCTGCAATCACACAATCAATCAATCAATCAATCAATCAATCAGTAGCTGAACTAGGTTCCACACAGTCACAAAAACAAATTAACCTAAAAAGCCTCAAAAATAAAAATGCAAAATTAATAGCAAAAAAAAGAGAGAGCACTAAACAAAAGCACTAAACTTCTGAAATGTTCGAAAACCAAGGCGCAGCTTCTTGGTGCAGGCACCCCGGAAACAATAGCCAACAGCCGCATCGGACGTTTGGCTTCCAAAGAATGTTTGAAAACCAAAACATTTATGCTGCTAAAATGGAATACTCAGGATGAAATGGTGAAATCTGCTATGATTAAATGGGCACAAGATGTTGGACATAACATTATGTTGGCTGACTGGGAACAGTTATGGACCACAGGTATGAAGTTTACGGCATGTAATACCTTAAGAGAGAATATTATGAAAATGATATACAGGTGGTACATGACACCAGTCAAGCTTGCAAAAATATATCATTTGCCTGATAATAAATGCTGGAAATGTAAAGAGACCGAAGGTACATTCTTTCACCTTTGGTGGACGTGCCCAAGGATTAAGGCTTTCTGGGAGATGATCTATAATGAAATGAAAAAGGTATTTAAATATACCTTTCTGAAGAAACCAGAGGCCTTTCCCCTGGGCATGGTCGGCCAATCGGTGTTATGTATGCTACAGCAGCAGCAAGAATACTGATTCCAAAGTATTGGAAGACACAAGATCTACCCACCAAGGAAGAACGGCAGATGAAGGTGATGGATTATATGGAACTGGCAGAAATGACTGGCAGAGTCCGAGACCAGGGAGAAGAATTGGTAGAAGAAGGTTGGAAGAAATTTAAAGACTATCTACAGAAACATTGTAAAATTAAGGAATGTTAGAAGGATGCTGGAATGAAGTTATGTGGTTTTAGCAGTAATGTTATAAAGGAGTAAGTAAAAATGGGTTGTTAACAGGTGAGAATGTAAAGTTACAATATATTAAGATAAATGATTAAGATAAAAAGAAAGATGGAAAGGATTTGCTGAATTAACTAACTGAACTAGAATACAAAAAAGGGAGGTGTGAGGAGGTCAAGGAAACAAGTAAATGAAAGATAAGTTATGGAAAAATTGATTTGTTTTTAATTGTTTTTATTTTTCAGTATTTTGTATTTTTTGTTTTATTATCTTTTTCTTATTTTTGTAATTTTTTGAAATTTCAATAAATATTACTTTAAAAAAAGAGAAAGAAAATAAAACCGAAACATTTATTTCTGGGTTTTCGGCATTTGAGTACCAAGGCATTTGAGAACCAAGGCACCACTGTAATAGACTAGGACTGGGGAGGCTGTGATGGAAACATGCCACCTCGAGAAGCTTGGAAGAAAAGTGGGGTAAAGTTAATGTGATACACAATCAGCGTTGTCAATGCAATTTAGTGCACTGTGAGATTTTTTTTTGTGGGTGGGGCCTCTGGTAGCCATTGGATAGCTTGCTCTGATGTCACTGTGATGTTGCCACAAGTTGTACCTTCTGAAATCTCCTCTTCTGCACAGCTATTAAGATTCAGGAACAGACATGTCACCTTTGGTGGGCCACGGGACCCCTGACCGTTAGGTCCAGTCATGCACGACTCTGGGGTTGTGGTGTTCAACTAGCTTTACTGGCCGAGGGAGCCGGCGTACAGCTTCTGGGTCATGTGGCCAGCATGACTAAGCTGCTTCTGGCAAACCAGAGCTGTGCATGGAAACACTGTTTACCTTCCTGCCTCAGCAGTACCTATTTATCTACTTGCACTGGTGTGCTTTCAATCTGCTAGGTTGGCAGGAGCAGGGACCGAGCAATGGGAGCTCACCCCGTAGTGGGGATTCGAACCGCCGACCTTCTGATCGGCAAGCCCAAGAGGCTCAGTGGTTTAGACCACAGCGCCACTCCCTGTCCCCTTAGTGACATACAAATTGTTGAGTACTGCATTGCATTCCACGGGGGGCTGCCTTTGAAGACTTTTGGAAACTCTGAGTGGTCCAAAATGGGGCTGCAGAACTGATAACTAGGGTAGGCCACTTGACTTTCCTCCGCGAGTGAAAAAACGAAGAACCCACCATCGCTGCACATTCAGTTATCTCAATTATCTACTGGCTGCTCAATGAAGGGAGCAAAAGCCCTTGTCAAGGTAGTCTATCAACCCATGAATATGACCATTTTCTTCCAGTCTGGCTCATTTTAAGCTTAATTACTTTTAGTGATATTAGCCATCATGCCTTATGGGGTGCTAATTTCTTCCACTCCTATAAAAAAGTCATTTGAAATGTTCAGTATTACAGGAGACTTGTGGGATGATATTGCCCATAGGAGCCAACTCCTAGGGACCATGGGGGCTAAAGCCCCCACAAGGTTGAGGGGCATTCTCATTCAAATGATGTGTGTGCACTGCATCATGTGATCGATTATGTTGGGCAGGGCTTACCTGGGCCCCCCCCAATATTTTATCCAAGTTTACCCCTTATAATGTCTGAGCATCCTTCCTCTTCTATATACTGAATAGACAGTGATCATTGTTTTTTTTCCTGTGTTTATACATCTTTTCTGTGATCCAGTTTTTCCACAGCAAGTATGCTATTTTTTCCATAGCAAGTAAGCAATCAGCAGGGCAATCCAATCATGTCTACTCAGAAGTAAGCTGCATTGAGCTTCATTAGTCTCGATCAGTTTCCAAAGCATTTAAGGGCAAATAAACACTACCTATGGAAAAACGAAGAAGATGAAGAAGAAGAAGAAGAAGAAGAAGAAGAAGAAGAAGAAGAAGAAGAAGAAGGCGGCTAACATTCTCCTTTCCCTTCCTCCCCCACAACAAACACTCTGTGAGGTGAGTGGGGCTGAGAGACTTCAAAGAAGTGTGACTGGCCCAAGGTCACCCAGCAGCAGGTGCATGTGGAGGAGCAGGGAAGTGAACCCCGTTACCCAGATCACAAGTCTATCGCTCTTAACCACTACACCACACTGTTGGAGATGTTGGAGAATTTTATGAAAATGAAATGGGAGTGGAAACTGCCAATTGTTTTTATTTATCCCATGTCCAGAAAAGAAATCATTAAAGTGAATACTATTGGTATTTGTGTCTGTTGCTGTTGCTTTGAGCCCACAAATTATTATACATCCTGCCATTTTGCATTGTGTTTCTTCTGCCTTGAAATGAATGAGGTGGAATTAGACAACATAATTTATGTAATTGCATAAATAACATAATTTGGCCACTGCCGATCATTCGAGCCTCACAAAGTGGCTCAGGGCTGGTGTCACTCTGGCAGTGTTCGCAGCGAGGGATTGGCTGGATCACAGTGGGCTCGGTTTGCCCTCCATGTCCTGCCCCCCGGCGTGTGTGCACCCCAGACGCCATAAAAGCATGCTCCACCACTGGAGGTTACTATATGGTTACTAGATTTTTTTCAATGAATCCGGGGAAACTTTTTTTTTGGAAGCTGAGTAGCAACAGGGAGTCAGTAGTGGGGATGGTGACCCTGGGCTCAGGCCCACATGCATATTGTATAAAGGTGCAAAGCCCTTCTTTTGCACCCTGTGAAACCTAAATGCGCAGAGTTTTCGAAAAACTGGGCAACGGCCAGCCACCTGCGACTCCCAAGCTTCCCCCAATCAGTCAAAACAAAGGGGGAAGGGGGCAGATCTGTACCACCAGACGTCCTCAGTTTCCCTTCAAGCAGTGGCGGTGGCAGCGGCAGCCGGCAGCCCGGAGCCAGCCTGGTAGTGCAGTTGGCTCTGGCTGGCTTCAGGAGCGCCTGCCATTTTCCCTCTCTGGAAGTCCCCACATGATGGGTTGTGCACAAGTCACATCATATGGGGACTTCCAGAGAGGAAAAATGGTGGGCTCCATGGTAGCGAACAGCTCCTGAAGTCAGCCAGAGCCAACTGTGCTACCAGGCTGGCTCCAGGCTGCTGAGGCTGTTGCTGCCATGTTTCCTGGGGACAGATTTGCAAATCTGGGGACTGTCCTCGGGAACTGGGGACGTCTGGTAACCCTAGGTTACTAGAGTGTAGAAAACAGATGTTAGGCTGTCACCAGCCCAAGCTGATGGCACTGCACATCACTGAGGCCACTTGAACCTCCAGCAACAGTAATGGATGCAGAACAGCCCCCAAGCACATGCTCATATGCTGTTTAAGAGGGAGTGTCACCCATCTGGAGCAGAGCACATCTCACTCATCCATTCTAGGAAAGCATCTACTCAGGGCCGGATTTTGGTTTGATGAGGCCCTAAGCTAGTGAAGCAGGGATGCGGGTGGCGCTGTGGGTAAAACCTCAGCGCCTAGGGCTCGCTGATCACATGGTCGGCGGTTCAAATCCCCACGGCGGGGTGAGCTCCCATCCTTCGGTGCCAGCTCCTGCCCACCTAGCAGTTTGAAAGCACTCCTAAGTGCAAGTAGATAAATAGGTACCACTTTATAGCGGGAAGGTAAACGGCGTTTCCATGTGATGCGCTGGTGCTGGCTCGCCAGAGCAGCTTCGTCACGCTGGCCACATGACCCGGAAGTGTCTCCGGACAGCGCTGGCCCCCGGCTTCTTAAGTGAGATGGGCGCACAACCCCAGAGTCAGACACGACTGGCCTGTACGGGCAGGGGTACCTTTACCTTTTTACCTTTAAGCTACTGAAGGTAATGAGGCCCTTTATATGTCCAGCTGTCCTTTGTCAACAACAAACTCTCACTGTTTTTTGTGTTGAATATATGCTACATGGTAATTTATGGACCTAATAGGTATCTAAAGCCATTTGCACATAACAAATGGGAGCCTACACAACACGGAACACTGTTGCTGTATGTAGGTTTTATTTTATTTGTTTTTTATCTTATATTTTGGAAATGTACATCCAGGGTTTTTTCCTTTAATTTTTTTTGGGGCCCCCAAGAGAGTGGAGCCTAAGCTCTAGCTCGTTCAGTTTATACATAAATCTGGCACTGCATCCACTAACAGTAAAGGCAAAGGTTCCCTCAATGGTTAAATCCAGTTGAATGAGTGCAGTGCTCATCTCCACTTTTAGGCCGAGGGAGCCGGCATTTGTACACAGACAGCTTTCTGGGTCATGTGGTCAGCAGGACTAAACCGCTTCTGGTGCAATGGAACACCAGGACAGAAACCAGAGCACACGGAAATGCCATTTACCTTCCCGCCACAGTGGTACCTATTTATCTAGGTTTGCCTAATGCTTTAATTTGTTGCAAGCCGCCCACAGTAGCTGGGGCAATCCGGTAAAATGGGTGGTTAATAAATAATAATAATACTAATACTAATAATAATAATAATAATAATAATAATAATAATACGGTAATAATAATAATCTGGAGGGTTTTGAACTGTGTTTGATGGGTAGGTAGAAAAGATAACTATGCACAATCTATCAGCAATCTTTCTGTTCAGTTATGTTCCAGTGCAAGGTATCATTTATTTTAAGCTACCAAATTTTCGTACACTGTATCCTTATCTTCACAAACATATAGTTGTAAGGGCTATTCTATATGTGAAAGCCTATGACATGAATAATTTCTGCTGGCCTTTTCCTGTCCCAGTAACAGTTTAGCATTGTGTGATTAAAGGCAATTTCACAGTATATATCCTAGATAGGTAGTTTCACAGTAACTGTCACATTTCCGGTTAATTTCATTGCATCTATTAGTTCAGTGATAAATTTCAGAGTAGCTGCAATTTTTCTTGCTTTGTGGGGAATGGTATTAATTTAGGACAGGCTATTAAAAGAACGGCTTCTGAGCAAATTAATGCTGTTTGTTGTGATTCCTAGCTTGGACAGATTTCCCAGATAATGCTATGCTGAATTTTTGGAAGATTCCAATATGAAAGTACGCGGGGAGTGGGGGCGGGGAGAGATTCTGTATACATGTTCAAATCTTCCACTATTTGGAGTCACATCTGTGCCTGTTCACAGCCAATGTTTCCTCAAAATGCAGCTGTTTTGGTAACATCTTGCCTTTTGAAATGACTTTGTCAGTTCCCAATCCCAGCCCATCAGGGATGATGTAGTGAATGTAAGGACAAGGTAACGGCAATATAAGTGCCTACATCATGATAGACCTGAAATCAAAGTAAACAATTCTGCATGTGTGTGTGTGTGTGTGTGTGTGTGTGTGTGTGTGTGTAGTGCAGAGTGTTTGAGGACCGGGACATTCACAGGGAAACCAAAATGCTTGTTTATAAAGCTATTGTACTACCAACCTTACTGTATGCTTGTGATGAAACATGGACCACTTATAAACGCCATCTCCAACTCCTCGAAAGATTCCATCAATGGTGTCTCTGAAAAAATTTACACATCACTTGGGAAGACAGGTAAACTAATGCCAGTGTACTGGAAAAAGCAAAGATCACCAGTGTTGAAGCAATGATTCTTTAATGTCAACTTTGTTGGACTGGTCATGTTGTGTGGATGCCTGATTATCATCTTCCAAAGCAACTACTCTATTCTGAACTTAAAAATGGAAAGCGTAATGCTGGCGGTCAACAAAAGAGGTTTAAAGACTGTCTCAAGGCAAATCTAAAAAATGTAGTATAAACACCAACAATATGGAAACACTTGCCTGCGAGCGCTCCAATTAGAGAACAGCCTTTACCAAAGGTGTCATGGGCTTTGAAGACACTCAAACGCAGGACGCAAGGGAGAAACGTGCTAAGAAGAAGGCATGCTTGGCAAATCCACACTGTGATCAACTCCCGCCCGGAAATGAATGTCCCCACTATGGAAGGACATGTGGATCCAGAATTGGCCTCCACAGTCACTTACGGACTCATTGTTAAAATCGTGTTTATGGAAGACAATTGCGTTTATGGAAGACAATCGCCAAAGAAGGAAGCATCCTCATTGTCCAGACAACTGGGCCAACACTTCCTCTTTAGTAGACAATTGTATTACTTGCCAGCAATGCACTGAAAGGCTTCTACACCAATCCTCCTCTAGCTCTTTGTGGTGCACTGAATGGACCACAATGGCAATGTAGGGATGAGAGGACATCTGCATCCCACTCAGTAATAGAGCATGTGCAAGCATGCACGCTCCAAGATAATGACTGCTTCATTTAACTTGCTGAATATTATTAATAAGATTTGCATACTGCTCTATATCTGCAGGTCTCAGGGCACCTGGGATGGGGCAAGTGTAATGCCCCCCTGGCGGACTGGGCAGTGGTCAGTTCCTTCGCTGGCCAATCATCTAATCAAGGGAGTCTTTCCTTGCAAATTAGCCCCAATGTGGGAGCAGAGATTAGGCAGAGCAACGCCCTCCTGTCCTTGCAGTGAGGCACTCTGGGGAACGTACGTGGCTCCAACTGTGCTTCCTCCCCTTCCCAGCTGGCCCAGAGGTAGGGCATGCATGTGCATTCTCCGCCGGTCACAAGGAAGAGGCGGCGCCACTGTCACCCTAGCCCTGAAGGCCCAGATCAGGCCCAGCTTGCCTCCCTGTGGCTCTGGCCTTGATGGGGGAGCCTGTTGTGAGGGCACCCCTCAGAAATTTGCACCCAGGGCCACAGCCGCCCCAGCCCTCCCAATGCTACGCCACTGGTCATGTGAAAACTGGGTGCAGAAGTCCTTTAAAAAGAGTAGCATCTGATTTATTTGATATCTGAAGAGCTTTGAACACTAAGAACATATATATATGTTTCCAAGCATGATTCAAAGTGTTGGTGCTGACATTTAAAGTCCCAAGCGGCCTCGGCCCAGTATACCTGAAGGAGCGTCTCCACCCCCATCGTTCAGCCCGGACTTTGAGGTCCACCTCTGAGGGCCTTTTGGTGGTTCCCTCACTGCAAGAAGTGAAGTTAAAGGGAAGCAGGCAGAGGGCCTTCTCGGCAGTTGTCACTGTCTGGTTCATGGGCAATCAGAGTCCCAGCTGGGGACATCAGGACTGGGGGCAAAATGGCGGGGTGGGAGCAGGAACGGGAGTCCAGAAGCCAGGAGTCAGGAAGTCAAGGGTCCAAGGATCAAGAAGCAAGGAGACACAAAGTCAAGGGTCCGAGGTTCAAGTAGCAAGGAATCATGAAGTCAAGGGTCCGAGGTTCAAGTAGCAAGGAGTCATGAAGTCAAGGGCTGAGGATCAAGAAGCAAGGAATCACGAAGTCAGGGGTCCGAGGATCAAGAAGCAAGGAGTCATGAAGTCAAGGGTCCGAGGTTCAAGTAGCAAGGAGTCATGAAGTCAAGGGCTGAGGATCAAGAAGCAAGGAATCACGAAGTCAGGGGTCCGAGGATCAAGAAGCAAGGAGTCATGAAGTCAAGGGTCCGAGGTTCAAGTAGCAAGGAGTCATGAAGTCAAGGGTCTGAGGATCAAGAATGTCAGATGGCTTACTGTTACTAGTGAGGTACCAGCAAATGGTAATGATGTTTGCAGTCTGCTGAGCTTGGGATTTTCAAGCATGCAAATGAGGGAAAAGGCACCGGGAAAAGATTGGTCGGCTGGTTGCTGACATCACAAAGGCCTTGATCTCTGTCCTGAGAAAGCCCTTTCCTTCTGGGTGGGCAGACATACGTTAGCTGTCACTGAGAATATTATTATGGAGATTATTAGTGGGTGCAAATAAGCCAGGCATTGTTTGGATGAGGTTTAAGTGTTATATGGAGGAAACAAAAGCTGAAAAATGGCTAAATTGCAAATAGTTCATATTTTCAAGTGAGCTGCTTAAAAACCCCTTAGCATTTATTTTTCATGTACAATAACTCTGAGACTATTTAAATCCATATGTATGTATGTACACACACACACACACACACACACATTCTGCGACTTTGTAAAGAAAGGCATTGAAACTGTTAGCAGCTTGCCTCTTGCTTTGACACACAGATGCAAATGTAAATTGTAGCAGCTGATATGTAGGATATCTTGTGTATCATATAAAAGTCCCTCTGAAACCTTTTGTTGTTGCTTAGAAATAGCTAATTTCATCATATTGTTCTTTTTAAAAAACCCCAGCTCAGTATGGAAATGTAATCCAAATTCAAGAGACTCTGAGGGGAATAAAGGTGGAATGTTTTAACCTCCTGTCTATTCTGAAGCAAGATTCCTTGGCTCCATGCTTACTTTCCTAAGCAGTCTTGGAGTGTCAGGGACACATTCCTGTTCTGCAATGTCCTTTTTTTAAACGTAAAGGTAAAGGACCCCTGGATGGTTAAGTCCAGTCAAAGGCGACTATGGGGTTGTGGTGCTCATCTTACTCAGGCCAAGGGAGCTGGTGTTTGTCCACAGACAGCTTTCCGTGTCATATGGCCAGCAGGACTACACTGCTTCTGGCGCAACGGGACACTGTGATGGAAGCCAGAGCACACGGAAACGCTGTTTACCTTCCTGCCACAGCGGTACCTATTTATCTACTTGCACTAGCATACTTTCGAACTGCTAGGTTGGCAGGAGCTGGGACAGAACAACGGGAGCTCACCCTGTCGTGTGGATTCAAACTGCCAACCTTACGATCGACAAGCCCAAGAGGCTTGATGGTTTAGACCACAGGGCCATCCATGTCTGCAATGTCCTACAGACTCCCCGGCAGTGCAAACCCTGGAATTTTTCTGCTGAGCACCAGATGTTTTGCTACATACAGCATTTTTTCCCTTACTTCCATCCTTCTTTTTTAAAAAAATCATTTGTTTGAAAACCTTTTTGCAGGAAGTTTGGGTCAACTGCCATCTTAATTGGTCAAAGGCCCAAATTTGGTTTTTCCTCATGCGAAAGTTGAGCTAAATGTGTGTTATATGTACATACCAATTAGCATATGCAGATTGTATGCAAATTTGGTCCACAGCCCTGAACCTAGAGAGTCTTTTAAGGATCTAGCCATGCCCCAGCAGAATGCCAAGCACCATTCAGCTAGTTCAGAATGCTTCTTCTGATACACCTATAGATCTGTGTTTTCATTTTCCCCACTATCCAACCTCTGATAAGTTGCTTTATTTATTTCTGTTATTCTGACAAAGAAGTTTCATAACAAATTGTGGTCCTGAAACAAATGATCAGATCTATAGTATCAAGTAGCTACTGCATCTGTGTGCCTCAAATGCACTTTGCCCTGCCCCATGTATGAATGGCCCCAAAGAACGTGGGCCGACCCTAATTCAAGTAATAGGGAAGGCAAATGCAATCACTGCTCTTAGGCTGGTGGTGACAGGGTAATCTATGCAGATCTCTGATGAGCACAGATTGAAGGGGGGGCCCTCCAGATTTCCTTCACCTTCAGCACCTGGGGACATGGATGTATATTTACCAGTGATAGTGGCAATTAGGGAGAAATTGCACTTTTCAATGGTGGGATCTTAAGAGCTTAAAGGGATTCTTTTTTTAAAAAAGAACAACTGAAAGAAACCAGGAAATGAGTGAGCCATCCTGCAGCTGCGATGCTTTGCAACCCTTCAATCTCCTAGTCAAAGCCAAAGAAGAGAGCATATTGAACTGCTCACAGACCCTCCAAGCGCCCCTGTTTCCCAGGAACAGTCCTGGATTTACAGAAGCTGTCCCAGTTTCTGATTTGATCCTAGAAGGCCCCGCTTTTTCCTAAGGTAAAGGTAAAGGGCCATGTGGCCAGCATGACTAAGCCGCTTCTGGCAAACCAGAGTAGTGCATGGAAACGCCGTTTACCTTCCCGCCGGAGCGGTACCTATTTATCTACTTGCACTTTGACGTGCTTTCAACTGCTAGGTTGGCAGGAGCAGGGACCGAGCAATGGGAGCTCACCCCATGGCGGGGATTCGAACCGCCAACCTTCTGATTGGCAAGTTCTAGGCTCTGTGGTTTGTTTTCATTGGAGAAATGTTGGAGGGTAGGTGTCCACTGTGGCTGAGAATAAACAGCAAATAAAGAAAATAGTAATAATAATAATAATAATAATAATAATAATAATAATACTTTATTATACCCCACTCATCTGGCTGGGTTTCCCCAGCCACTCTGGGCTGCTCCCAACTAAACAGTAAAAACACGACAAAACACCAAACTTAAAAAACTTCTTTAAACAGGGCCCCCTTCAGATGTCTTCTAAATGTCATAGATAGTTGTTTATTTCCTTGACATCTGATGGGAGGGCATTCCACAGGGTGGGCACCACCACCGAGAAGGCCCTCTGCCTGGTTCCCTGTAACCTCACTTCTTGCAGGGAGGGAACCGCCAGAAGGCCCTCAAAGGAGGACCTCAGTGTCTGGGCTGGATGATGGGGGTGGAGACGCTCCTTCAGGCAGTGGCGTAGCGTGGGTTGTCAGCACCTGGGGCAAGGCAAGTAATTTGCACCCCCTAACCCGTGGATTTGTGCCCCCTAACCCCCAGATGTTGCGCCCGGTGCGGCCGGCCCCCCTGCACCCCCCACGCTACGCCACTGCCTTCAGGTATACAGGGCTGCGGCTGTTTAGGGCTTTCAGGGTCAGCACCAACACTTTGAATGTTTGCATGTGCCCACAGATGACTCCCTCGTCGCAATAGTTGAATGTCTTGCTGAAGTTTTGTGGGTTTTGTGCGTGTGTGTATCTCTGCAGGACAAGGAAAGATCAGGACTGATTTAACATCTGTAGCCTATAGACGAAAGCTGCAGACTTGGCGTTCCCTCGAGGGTCCACTGCGGTGAGCAGCTGATGGTAACTAGCAGGGCACAGCAGCTGGGGCCTGTAACAACTCTTCTCCATAGAATGGTGGGATTAGGGGATAAGACTGAGATAATGGAATTTGTGCCTGCCTGAGCACCAATACCATTGTGACAGCTGCCCTTCCCTCCCCCACCGCCACCCCCCAAAAGCCAACCTTCCTCTCTCTCACGACCAGCAAATGGTGGGGCAGTCTGTCAACTGCATATGTATATTTAGCAGTGACATATTGGCAATTAGAGAAAGAATGAGTCATATTTGTATACACACGGGGGACATGGCTTATGAAATATTTAAGGGCTATATTTAAGTGCTTAAGAGACCTCATGATTGAGCAATTTCTTTTTCTGCATGTGGGGCCAAAGTTTTCTATTTATTGATCTGGACATTTTTTTTATTTTTATTTTTATTCATTTTGCAATACAAAAATATAAAAACATGTAACACAATTTTTCATAAATACAATTTTTGGAGTTCCCTCAGCTCTTCTGCAAATCCTCCGTTTTAGTCCTTCTTCCGCATTTCTTAATATAATATTGCCTTTTATTAAAAGCCTCCTCCCTCTTATTCCCTTTTTTACAATATTTCTAATATTATTTTCACAGAGCGTCTTGCAAACCTACAAACGTTAATTGTTCATCGCAAATACTTTTCAAATAGTCTACAAATTTACTCCAGTCTTCAGTGAATCTGTGGTCTCGTAGGCCTTGAATCCTTCCTGTTAATTTATCAAGTTCTGCGTATTCCATTAACTTCATTCTCCATTCTTCCATCAATGGTAATTCTTCTTGTTTCCATTTTTGGGCTAGCAGTATTCTTGCCGCTGTTACTGCGTATAAAAAAAGCATATAATCCTTTCTGTTTATTTAATTTCCTACCATTCCTAACAAAAATGCCTCTGGTTTCTTAACAAATGTATATTTTAACATTTTTAAAAATTCATTATATATCATTTCCCAGAAGCCTTTCACCTTCTTACATTCCCACCACATATGATAAAAAGTCCCTTCCTTTTCTTTACATTTCCAACATTTATTACACATTTTGTACATTCTTGCTAACTTCACTGGTGTTATATACCATCTATATACCATTTTCATAACATTTTCTTTTAACGCAGTACAGGCCGCAAATTTTAACCTTTCGTTCCATAGTTTTATCTGGACATTTATGTCCCACCATATACAGTGGTACCTCGGTTTAAGAACAGCCCTGTTTACGAACTATTCTGGTATACGAACTCTGCAAAACCGCAAGTATTGTTAGTGAACTTTACCTTGGTCTATGAACAGAAACCGAACAGTGGAAGGGCACCGGCGGCAGGAGGCCTCATTAGGGAAAGCACGCCTCAGTTTAAGAACAGCTTTGGTTTAAGAACGGACTTCCGGAATGGATCAAGTTCGTAAACCGAGGTACCACTGTATATGGGACTTAAGACACAGAGAATTGGGAGAATATATAGCTGCGGGACTATAGATGGGAATGTATATATGGGACAGAATGCAAAGGTAAAGGTAAAGGACCCCTGACAGTTAAGTCCAGTCGCAGACGACTCTGGGATTGCGGTGCTCATCTTGCTTTACGGGCCGAGAGAGCTGGCATTTGTCCGCAGACAGTTTTTCTGAGTCATGTGGCCAGCATGACTAAGCTGCTTCTGGCGAAACCAGAGCAGCGCACAGAAACGCTGTTTACCTGCCTGCCAGAGTGGTACCTATTTATCTACTTGCACTTTTTTGGGCGTGCTTTTGAACTGCTAGGTTGGCAGGAGCTGGGACCAAGCAACGGTCCATTGTGTGGATTCAAACCACTGACCTTCTGATCGGCAAGTGCTAGGCTCAGTGGTTTAGACCACAGTGCCACCCGCATTTTTTGTTTTTTACATCTGTCTTAAGTGCAACAAAATATTTCTGAACTACATGAATCAGAAAATAGAATGCCTTTTGCACCCAGCAGTTTTTATATCTCATATCAAACATTTATGGTTTGCAAAGATGCACTGCATCCCTGAACCTTGCTTTCGATGCCAAATGTTTATTTTTTTGGGGGGAAGGGGGAGAAATGATCAAATAGAGAGCATTCAAGTTTTTGTTATTATCAGCCTTGCACACAGAATGTTCTGCGCTTCCATTTCTTCTCTTGCATTTCTTTCTTCCTCAGCTTTAAAAAATGAATTTGACATTTTAGAGACTGTAAGATCTTGATTTAACTGCAAGGTAAGTCTTTGGCTACACACGGACATCTTTTCAGATTTAATTAATTCTTTTCCCTGACATTTTTCTCATCATGAGGTAAATTTGTTTGTGGTGCTTAACCTTTAAGAATTATATCGGCTTCCTCAGGAGTCATGCAGTGGTCAAAGGCATCTGGGTAAAACATGTGAACTCCTATCCAGACTTGGTGCTCTGAAGATGACTCTACTCTCTCTCTCTCTCCCCCCCCCCCGCTCCATTATTCTATGCTTTTTATTTTATTTTTATTTCAAGTTGTTGTTGCTGAGGCAAAGGGCAATGATCTACTCATCTGTGAGGGGTGTGCCTTGGTTCTGATTTGTGGGGGGCATCTCCAAGCCTTACATTTCTAAGGACAATGTCTATATCTTCCTGAGTTGGACCCGGGACTCCACCAAGCCTCTTTCAGTAGCAGGGATTATTAAGAATAAAAATCCCTGCATTCAGAAAACCAAAACCCAGCGTACAGCTTCCAGGTCATGTGGCCAGCATGACTAAGCCGCTTCTGGCGAACCAGAGCAGCGCACGGAAACACTCATGGTAACTTTCTCTAAACATAATACAAGCTTTTCTAGGCTATTTTGTACGCACTGGGAGTGTGAGGGAAGGATTTGAAGATTCAGTTCTCCATCTGCAATTGTACAATCCTGCTGCAGATGTATTACTTGAGGTTTCTGCTTGGATCAACTGCTAAGACTGTATCTTAAGAGCTCGTCTAGAAGTTTTTATAGGCTGAGGAGATATGGTCCTTGCATTGAACTGGGCCATCTGGATTTTCACAGGGGAATATATTTGTTTGAAAGCACCAGATAAATAAAGTGGGATGGGAAGGAGACAAGAAAAGGGAAGGAAAAAGACACCAACAGCAATTAAGCAAGAATTAAGTAAGCTTTTTTTTTAAAGCCACAATTATAGCAAACAAATAATACATGCATGTGTTTTTATCATACTTTCTATTGCATCTTTGCAAACCCATTAGAGACCTTTGTAGTTAAGCAGTATAGAAAGTGTTTAAATGAATAAAATCTAAAGAATTGTGGTTGGCCACTCTCCTGCCCCTTTGCTTGAAAGTGTACTCCATCTTAATACTCACCATCCCAGAAAATAGGTTGGTTTTGTTCCCTTTTCCCAGATATGACATGTTTTGACATGTGACACCTTTTCCTCCCAAGTCTTGCTTGTTCTGCATCTCACATAAATACCACGTACATCATGCCAGGAAAGGTGACTGGGCAATTACCCAGAGTCCTCTCTGCCCCCCCCCCCCCGGTAGTACTTCAGTGTTTTATTGCACCAGGTATTTTTATACTATGGTGCCAAGTCAATAATAAAAATAAAAATAAAAGGTAACCTTATCAAGGCACTGCTGGCAGGTTTTAGTAGATGATTTGGCAGTGGGAAAGGTATTCATCCCTCCCTGATAGAAGCAGATGGCAGGGCTACCGAAATGATAGATCATTATATTGCAGCAAACATTTAATTAAGTTGCTTGAAATGCCTAATCCAAAGACGATGCGTGAATCCAGAAGGAAGTGGGCACCATGGGCACAGTCTTGTTCTTTTCATATGGCATGCTTAGGGTACCTGGTGCTGTGATCTCCCACAGTAAGAAGGGCGCAAATGATTTAGAAGGATTCTGTGTTAACTGGAAGTCTGCATTCCGCCTGCTAATGGTTCATTCCACCTCTGATGTTCAGCTTGCGAGTGCTAAAGGTAAAAGGTAAAGGTAAAAGACCCCTGGACAGTTAAGTCCAGTCAAAAGCGACTATGGGATTGCGGTGCTCTTCTTACTTTCAGGCCGAGGGAGCTGGCATTTGTTCACAGACAGCTTTCTGGGTGTCATGGTCTGGTTCACAGGCGATTGAAGTCCCGGCAGGGGACGTCAGGACCAGGGGAAAGATGGTGAGGTGGGAGCAGGAATGGGAGTCCAGAAGCCAGAAAGCCAAGAATCCGAGGGTCAGAAAGCAAGGAGTCATGAAGTCAGGGGTCTGAGGATCAAGAAGCAAGGAGTCACAAAGTCAGGGGTCCGAGGATCAAGAAGCAAGGAGCCAAGAAGTCAGGGGTCCGAGGATCAAGAAGCAAGGAGTCACAAAGTCAGGGGTCCGAGGATCAAGAAGCAAGGAGCCAAGAAGTCAGGGATCCGAGGATCAAGAAGCAAGGTGAAGTTTTCACATTGTGAATTTCTAGCATTCAGAGTGCTTGGAAGAGTGCCAGATTTATGTATAAGCTAAACAAGCTATAGCTTAGGGCCCCACTCTCTTGGGGGCCCAAAAAAATTTAAAGGAAAAAAAAACCTGGATGTACATTTCCAAAATATAAGATAGAAAACAAATAAAAAAACATCTACATACAGTTAGAGCTTAATAATTATCTCACTATTAATATACTTCCTCTTAATTGTATTTCACTATTAATATACTTCTTAATTGTATTTCAGTTCAACAATTACTTTGGATTTGGATTTGATATCCCGCCTTTCACTCCCCTTCAGGAGTCTCAAAGCGGCTAACATTCTCCTTTCCCTTCCTCCCCCACAACAAACACTCTGTGAGGTGAGTGGGGCTGAGAGACTTCAAAGAATTGTGACTGGCCCAAGGTCACCCAGCAGCTGCTTGTGGAGGAGCGGAGACGCGAACCCGGTTCCCCAGATTAGGAGACTACCGCTCTTAACCACTACACCACACTGGCTCCCAAAGTATGAAATACATACTTTGTTATGTGCAAATGGCTTTAGATTAAGGTTAGCAGACATCCAAGACAATAATGCCCACTCACATCACAAAGAACTCATAACCCACCTATTCTCAGCAACCAGAAACACCATAACCAGACACTGGAGAGACCTGCCAGGAGTAAGAATGGACCAATGGTACCAAAATAGTATGGGAAACAGCCCCACTAGAAAAATTAACCAATAAACTGAAACTGACCCAGGGACCCAGGGCTACTTTTCTAGAAAAAAAGGCACCGTTACACATCATGAATACCTCCCTTGTTCTCTTGGAAAGGCAATGGAAGCCATGCTTTTGTCAACTGCGTTTGACTCTTTAGCAAAAGCGCAAGATAACGGCGTAGTGAATGAATACTGTTTCAACTGTATAAATAATAAAAAATATTAATATTATAATTAAAATAAAATAAATAAAACCAAGGAGAGCGCTCAAGGACAAACTTTTTTTGGGGGGGATTTGATATCCCGCCTTTCACTCCCTTTGAGGAATCTCAAAGCGGCTAACATTCTCCTTACCCTTCCTCCCCCACAACAAACACTCTGTGAGGTGAGTGGGGCTGAGAGACTTCAGAGAAGTGTGACTGGCCCAAGGTCACCCAGCAGCTGCATGTGGAGGAGCGGAGATGCGAACCCAGTTCCCCAGATTACGTGAATACCGCTCTTAACCACTAGACCACACTGGCTCTCTTCAAACTGTCTCAAGTGGCGCCTTGGACTTCTGCCTCAAAGTCCTGCCCTCGTAATGCCACTGTAACTGAACCACAATTCATCATAAGAAACTTTTCTGATCGTCCCCCTCCCCTCTTGCTCTTTCTGCTTGAGAATTCCATGTCAGTTGGTGATTCCAACTCTCATCTTGCCTACCTACAAGTAGGATGTAGAATTCAGAGGGCACCGTTTTGGCATACCCTAGGGGAAAAGATAAGGGGTGGCAGGTATCGCAATATGTGAACTTAAAAGTGGATAATTCCCAAGGAGCTGGATTAAAAAAAGCAACCCCCCCCCCAAACCCACCCAAAGAAAAACAGAGGCAAGAGAATACTTGCAAATGCTTTCCTTACGCAATTTGGGTCTCATTCTCCCTGCTGGAACTGTATGGCCCTGCATTCAGAAAGGATGATAGAAGGGCACGGTTAAAAGGGAACAGTTTAAAACAGATGGCAAGTGTTGCAGCTTCCATATTCCCAACTGAAGCTCTAGTATTTAGAAGGGAGCATCTGTTCCTTTTCCTTGCTGCAAAGTGGGGCTTGTGTGCGCGTCTGATCACCCCCCCCCCCCGGTCGTCTCACTCAGAGGTGTCGAAAATACGTAAGTTGCTGTTTTATTCATTTTTGCTGTTTACTGACTTTAATGGCTTATATATCCAATGAAATGTACAATGTTTACCCAAGTGGCAAGGGATTCAAAACACAGGCATTCAAGTCTCTGATGCAGAACTTTGGAATGTAGGATTCAACCGGCAGGATTTTGTGTTGTGTAACACTTAAAGAGATCAGCAAAATAAAATAAATAAAATAAAAAAGAGAGTGAAATGAGATGCTGCCTTGTCATAATTTCAGGGTCACAACTGTTTTTCTCCTGCCAAAAAACAGTAATGTCTACATTCAATAAGTTTCATTAGACAGGGTACCACTGGACTATATTTTATAGCCATAGAACAAGGATGGGGAATCTGGGGCCCTCCAGATGTTGATGGACTATAATTTTGCCCCATCGTCTCTGACCATTGACTCTGCTGGCTGGAGTCCATCAACTTCTGGAGAGGCACAGGCTGCTCAACTCTCATACAGGGTATGGCCCTTTGCCATGGGTCCCTCTGCAGCTGGATGCTCCATGGGCAGTCGTGACCCTAGCTGAACTGACCACACAGGTAAGTTAAGGGATTGTGGAATGGTCTGTACACTGAAAACAGCTTGAGAATCCATAGCTGATCTTCTCGAATGATGTCCATTCATATTATATTGTTGCTCGTGGATAAATAACCAGGCACCCTGAGTTAGTTCAAACACCTAACGTAACTTTATTGAACAGGCTACGCAGCCATCCATCCTAGCTTTTGACTAGTCGTCCCATTCTCTTCAAGCCCTCTGCCTATGACTCTGCTTGATGCTTTCATGATGTAACTCTCCCATAAGGAGAAATTGCATAAGGCTTGAGCTCACTGGATGATTCATGTGCTTCCTGGGTGTAGCATTTCTTTAATGGATCTTTTACCACCGCCTGACACCACCTGCTCATTTGTTTTCGTTGTTCCAGATTCTGCCCTGATGAATCCAGAGCAAAACCTAAAAGCTGTTGTTGCTCTGACATTTCCGAGTGCTTGGTGTGTGTGTGTGTGTGTGTGTGTGTATGTGTGTGTGTGAGAGAGAGAGAGAGGGGGGGGGAAGGGAGGGAGGGAGAGAAGAGTCTTAGTAAGGTAAGTTTAGATCACTAAAGAGCATTTGTTATAGTTACTGCCCTGATATAGCCTGTCTTGAAGGCATGATGGGAAATTTCTCATGTCACAAAGCTGAATTTAGTTCTCTCACTGAATTTGCCTGTGGAAATTAAGC